>NW_006256342.1:813458-1501785 GCF_000478725.1 Eutrema salsugineum
TTATGACCGGCTTATCACTGATCATCCTGAAGACTTCCGAGGGTACTTGGCTAAGGTAATTTTCTCGCCCTGCCTGAAGAAGTCACGCAATACACAATACACATGCCCATAAACTCCAATGTGAACTGGTGTTGTAGGGAATCATATTGAAAGAAAATGGAAGCAGAGGAGATGCAGAGAGAATGTTCATCCAGGTGAATTATCTGAACTTATCAAACCTTTTTCGTTCCAATACAAGTCCAAGTGAGTAAAACTATGACACAAAGCTCTAAACTGTTAATGTGTAGGCACGCTTTTTCGCACCAGACAAAGCTAAGGCCTTTGTGGATAGATATTCCAAACTGTGATCACTAGCTGATTCTGTATATATTTACGTACATGGGCTTGTCCTATTTGCAACCAAAAATTTATAGCCAAATTTGTGCCAAGAGAAATATTCCAAGGTGAGTAAAATCTGAGCCAGAATTATCTGTGAAACTTGCCTTGAAAAAGATGGGTGAATAAGACTGTACAATACAAATATTCTCAATATGAAGCTGCAGATCCGAGAGTTTCAGTAACTGTCATCTAAATATTAAAAGGAACCAGAAGAGCTACACCAAATATGAAGACATTATGTTCCAACTGATCTTCATATGGCTAGGCATTGAAGCTACAAACCGCAAGAGATCCGGCTTACTGATGATTCCTGGGTGAAGCGAATCTATTTCCTGGTTGTTTAGGACATGGAGAAACTTGGCGATGTTTGGAAGTACCATTTCCCGGCAATGCAGATGCAACAAAGGAACTTTGGATAAGACGCTTCCCTTTTGAATATCAAGACCTTCTGGTCTGCGCAGTTTATATGGCTTCCCACTGGTTGGTTCGATATCAACTTGTGGCATCTGTTTCCATTTCTTGTGGACGAACCAACCGTACTTATAGTCACCTACTATTGGAGTACCAAGAGCTTCAGCACAGTGTACACGTAACTGTTTGAAGAAACGTAACTTGATCACGAAAGAGAAACAAATACAAGATTTTTCACAAAAAAAAAAAATGGAAAGAGGGTAGCAAAGTACCTGATGCTTTCTGCTAGTAAGAGGACGAAGTTCTAACCATGAACATCCGTTGATCATAGGTCCTAACACTCTATACTCTGTTATTGCTTCTTGTGAAGCTTCAAACCCTGAGCCTCGAGCCAAAACCACCCTATCTGTTTTTCCATCATCCAAAAGCACCTAAAAACAGGTTTTTGAATCATTTCCAGATTTAGACATCTCAAGTAAAATGAGAGAGATACCTTTGAAATAGGAGCTGAAATTACTCCTTCCTTGTCTTTTGGGGAACCAATCACCAGTGCCCAATACTGCTGATACATAGCTTCACAGGCTTTGTTCCAAGCCTAGAATTGTGCAATATTTACGAGTCACTCTTACAATGTTACGCTCAACCTTATCCTTATTAGGCCGCTGTGTATAGGTTGAGAATTTCGCATAGGAATTTATACCTTACATCTCGAGTCTCTCCCTTTGAAATCACTAAACACCGAGTGAAGATGATCTATACTTTCTTTGGTTCGACCCATTACTAATAGGCCACTAGTTTCCCTATCAAGACGATGCAGCTGACCAAAGAAACTCAAAATAAGATGCCAAAACCAAATCTATTTCTTCAAATAAACGGCAATACCCAAACTATGTGAGTTTACCAATCTAGGACCTTCATCTTTACCAAAAGATAAAGCTGCAGCTGCAAGCGCATCCATGCTGTTATGTATCGGCACATTTCCCTGAAACAAACAATGATAAATGATTGGTTAAATTAATCAACAAGAAAATGTATCAGCTTACTTCCATGAAATCATTCTGCAGGGCCAAAGAGAAAAGTCTATTACCTTGACCGGAAGCTTAGGTGGCTTATTTAGAACTATGATAGCAGAGTCCTGCATTAGCGAAACAAAAGGTTCAACGAAAAGGGACAAATCCATGAAGAAATCATATGTAAGAAAACATCCACAGGGAGTAAGTAGATGATAATATACCTTGAACCTGACAAGCCTTTGAAGATATGCGATTTCGTCTGCGTTAGGATACAGGGTTCCACTTGGTATAGTGTCATACCTCTTAGAGATTCTGGTTTCAGCGATTGACACAGGCAACCAGATTTTATCTCCAATTTGCATTACCTCGTTATGCTTAACCTGTGTATATTATTAAACCCAATCCTAGAAAATGATCACACCAACAACAAGGAGCAGAAGAAAGAATGTACCTTTTTAATGGGTCTAACTCCATCTTGTTTCTCTCTTGAAGCATCTCTACGACCTCGAAACTCCATCTGAACCTGCCACAAAAAAAATACCCAGCAAGCAGAAAGAGTAACTAAAGTGAATACAGACCAAATTCGTTCTTTGAGGACAAGTATAACAATTTAAAGTATATCAGATTGAAATTCATCTTGAAGGTCCCTCATAAAAACAGAAAAATGCAGAATTTTCAAATAAATGACAATGTGGACAGTGTGATAATCCAAATACGAATCTAAAAGAATAGTCTTGTTAGTTAAGCTCAACCCTCAAATGAGGGTGGATATATAGCCTTATCTCAGTCAAATCCAAAAGATTTGATCACAAGTAATGAAAAGTTTGAACGGAGACACTCACAAGGCCCTTTGTGAAATGAGATTGGATAGCCTTATCATGGATTTCTTCCAAGTAGTATTTGACCCAGCTGATTGCCGTGACGTGGCCGTCTTCGTCAACTCCGGCGTTTTTGCCAGGTAACGGATGACCGGGGAATGGCGGCAAAGACATAAGCTGACGTGGCAACGGTCCTTTCTTCGGAGGTCCCAGCTGTGCTATGTTGTTTGTCACGCGGATAACCGTCGATGGCGGCGGAGCAACTCTCGAGTAACGCCGCGTCACGGCTGCCAGATAAACCTGACGGAAAGAGACCAAGCTAGTTCTCGTCTTGTTCTTCCACATGGAGGTCCACCGAATGACTCTGTGTCTTTGTGTCAGAGCGCCGGCTAAACGGCGGTTCGTTCCCGGCGCTACGGCCGAAGACGATAACTAGTTGGAGAAAATCAAAATGGGCCCTGTTGGGCTTTCTCTAATTAGGCGCTCATGGGTTTTTGTGTAAACTCATGGGTCCATTTACAATCTTCTATTTGTGTAATTTATAAGAATTTCTACCAACATTTTTTTTTGTCGCGAATTTTTCTACCAACATAAAACAGGTCATGGAATATTAAAAAAAAAATGGATAACGATAATCTCTCTAACAATACAAAATGAGATGATATATTATGAGAAGGTAAAAGTATCCCCCCAAACAGGTTTCAGTACATTTGGACATTACTGTAATAATAACTTATTGAATTGAGAGGTACATCAAATCAAATAGATGACTCACTTCGGCTGTACCTTATTACCATCAAAATGAAAACATAAAAAAAAAAAAAAGCAACAACGAATCAAACATATTACACAGCAGGGCACAGCACAGCCGGAGAATCATATGACGTTCACAGAGCTAAACTCGATCGAATAAACAAACCGATAAATAAAATACCGACCACTAATGATAGTTGTTGGCTCAAAAACACAAGAGAACATATGAGAGAGAACTCTTCCTCCAAACAAACCCAAAATTCTGAGGGCTTTTTCGACTTTTTGGAGACGGATATGCTTTTACCGAGTTTCATCCTCCAAGGCACGGAATCCAGCAGTGAGATCCTCGTACAGTTTCTTGAATTTTGCCACAAGTGTATCCTCCCCTTCTGCTGGGTCTTCGAACTTCTGAGACCTGTTTATTTCCATCATTCACAACTTCCGTTTCAGACACGTTTCACTAGAGCTATTATTTATATAATATATATGAAGAAGTATAGGGTCGCTTACACTAAACGGTAGAAAAGATCTCCCAAGCGGTGCTTGATGAGAGTGTAAGTAATCTTTTGACCGTCCATCCCAGCTGCTCTTTCTACCGCCTGCGTATCCACAAACAACATTCGAGCCCGAGTTATTTTTTTGGCAACCACTCACTTGCTTTATGAACAAACCAATTTGACCACCCACTTCACAAAGACGACAACTGATGAATACTGTAATTTTCATCTTATTTACCTGATTGGCTAGGTTGTAGAAATGGATAATGTTTCGCATCATCCACACCGACTTGTAGAAAGGGCAGAATTTGTCATATCTGTCAAACATTCATACAAAAAGTACAAAAGAGTAAATAACCCATTGACAGAGAAAGAGAGGATAAAAGCAAATCGACAGGAGCCAAATCTTACGGTGTAAACGCGTTTTGAGCGAGGTAGTCTTCCCTTAATAACTTAGCCGTTTCCAAAGTGATTTTGTCACCTTCCGCTAGCGCATCTTTTCCCACAAGCTGCGCACAAAGCGTAATGCACACGTCAAATAAGTTCGTTTCAGAAAGTCAATATCTGATATGAGGATTCCTTCTACAACTTGAGTCAAGGTTATTGGCAAAACATAACTCTAAGCCTTGAGGTCATTAGGATCACTAAGAGACCAGAGTTTGTTACTGACGACATCAAATACTTATATAGTGATAGGCGACATTTACCTGGACAATTTCATTAAGATCGTCTTCCCTCTGCAACACCTCTCTGGCCTTTGTCCTGATGTTTATGAAATCGGGATCGAACTTATCATAGAAAGATTCCAATGCCTGAAAAAACCAAGCAGCTTTTTATATATACAAGAACTTCAAGATAGTAAACCAAGACAGGTTTGAAGAACACCGTGAATATTTAAGCATACCGTCGAATACTTTGAGTAGGAAATTAGCCAATTAACAGACGGAAAATGTTTTCTCTGGGCAAGCTTTTTGTCCAAACCCCAGAAGACCTGCAGAAGAAAAAGAAAAAAAGAATCAAAATAGAAGAGTAAGAACTTCAAAGTAGAGTAAGAACTTCAAAGTAGAGGAAAAAATTATCCTTTCTACGGCAGAACTAATACCAAACACCATTGGTTCATCTCGATCAACATATCTGAATAGTGGATCTGTACAACTACAATACAAGATAGGGAAGCAGCCATAAAACAAACAATCACCTGCACAATACTAAGGGTTGCAGAAGTCACAGGGTCTGAAAAGTCTCCACCAGGAGGTGAAACAGCACCAACAATCGTGACACTTCCATCCCGTTCTGGTCCACCGAGACATTTTACTTTACCAGCACGTTCATAGAAAGACGCTAAACGTGCTGCTAGATAGGCAGGATAACCACTGTCGGCAGGCATTTCAGCCTAGAAAACAAAGAAAAATAGGTGTCAATAAACTGAGAAAAATGAAGACAACACGAAAATCAATACAGCAAAAGTGAGACGCAGAAGTTTACCAGCCGTCCTGAAATTTCTCTCAATGCTTCAGCCCAACGGGAAGTTGAGTCTGCCATCATACTAACATTGTAGCCCATATCTCTAAAATATTCAGCGATAGTGATTCCTGGAGTTCACATTACCAACACAAAAAAAAAAAAAAAAAAAATAGTTGAAGGTCGTAATAAAAAAAGGTTTGTATGTGCACTTAATGATTAGAAGATGGGAGGAAGATGGGAGATGGGCTTCCTCAAAAACTATTAAGCCTACATGCCTGAAAATTACCTGTGTAAATTGAGGCTTCACGTGCAGCCACAGGCATGTTAGAGGTGTTGGCAACAAGTGTAGTACGTTTCATGACAGATTCCTCACGACCATCAGGCAATGTCATTGTCAATTGCGGGAAGTCCATAAGAACCTAATTTATGAGAAACCATGAGACCAAATTTCTGATGTGTTTGACCAAAATGAAAATTCAGAACGAGAAGAGGTATACCTCAGCCATTTCATTTCCTCGCTCTCCACAACCAACGTAAACAACAGCATCGGAGTTGGAGTACTATGTATATAAAAAAAACAAATTAGCTCTGGAAATTCGATATATCCAGTAATTATTTGGAACAAAACCCTAGTGTCAAATCCTACCTTGGAAAGTGCCTGACTGATAACAGTTTTCCCACAGCCAAAAGCACCAGGAATGGCACAGGTTCCACCAAGGACCGAGGGGAAAAGGGCATCAAGGACACGCTGACAACATGAAAAGAAAGCTATCAGCAATAAACGTCCTCGGATGACTATGACTACTGTCAAAAAGATTAATAGAGTAATTCACCTGCCCCGTAAGTAGAGGAGTATCCGCAGCAAGTTTTGATGCAACTGGCCTAGGCGTACGTACAGGCCAGCTCTGACAAATTATCAACCAAACCAATTTTATAAAGTGAACCGAATAGCTTAACCTTTGCGCTTACAAGACGAAAATAAAAGATGCATTAAGACCTGAAGCATGGTGTATGATTTCTTAACGCCCTGGAATTCAAGCTCTACCACTGTGTCCTGGTAAATGAAAAACGCCGTCAGACAACCATAAGCAGAAAGCCAGTCTTTTTATCCAACAGGAAGTGATTACCGATAGATCAAGTTAGCCATATATTAACTCAAACATTGAAGGAAAAGGAAAAGTTATTTATAATCATTTGAGAGAAAGTAAACTCATACGTTAAGGGAATATTGACCAGCTGGAGCAATATAAGTGATCTTTCCCATGGCATCAGGAGGAAGGCCAACATGGTGTGTCATCAGAGTGTTCTCGAAGACGGTCTGCATTCCAAAGTTATGTTTGACTTTAAGAAAAATTTCAGACAAGGGAAACACACGGTAACTGTGTAAAATCGCTTGTCAAGATTAGATAAAGGAGGAAGCAATAAGCTTACAGCATACAAGTCGCCACCAGTTATTGTGTCTCCCTCGGCTGCAACCAAGTCAAATTCAGGTAACATCAAGATTAAGACCATACGAGCACTTTCATAGATAGATACATCAAGTAAAACACATTACCAAATTTATTCGGCTGGAACTCCCAAGGACAATCTTTGTCAAGAGCTGGAACAGACACACCTCGAGGAATGTATACATCACCAGATCTTTTCGCAATAGTCTTCAAAGGCCTCTGTGATATTAAGAGAAATAAAAACCAAAGAATTGTGAGAAGCCACAGACTGCAGTTTGTAATATTATAACAAATCTGACAAGCCCTAAACTTCATGTCTAGCAAGATTCTAAATCCAACTGAACCTGAATTCCATCGAAGATATTTCCCAATATTCCTGGTCCAAGCTCCACAGAAAGAGGCTGCAAATTCAGGACAGAATCTATGTTAGCAGCAGACGAACAACCCTAAAAATGAAAAAAAAAAAAAAAAAAAAAAGAAAACAAGATAGAGATCTCGCGTACCTTGTGCGTTCGAAGAACAGGATCATTAACTGTCAATCCAGCTGTTTCCTCATAAACTGAGAAAAGAGGAAGTTGCCAAATATCAGCTAAGATATCTTACAGAAGACTACATAAATTACAGTAACAAGCACAAGAGAACAACAAACCTTGGATTGTGGCAGAATCTCCTTCAAGACGGATAATTTCTCCGATCAAATTATCATGCCCAACACGCACTAACTCATACATAGCAGCACCGGCCATACCATCGGCGACAACAACGGGACCTGAAACCTGCATCGCAGTACTTGGATATTACCAATCTGATTACGAGAAGAAATGTCAAATCAGTGAGAACTACCAGATCAGGCTAGAAATTCGAATACGAGTTACTGAACCAAGGCGGATTCAACCGATTCAAGGTCTTTGCATAGTAATTAAGATGGGAAGAAAGAGTTCCCACAAAAAAACAAATCTACATCTCCCACCAATCTTACCTAGTAGCAGATCGACTTAATACATATGCATACAATAGATACGCAGAAAAGGATAAACCATATCAGATCGACGAACGGGATAATACCTTGCGAACGTAACCATACTCGCTCTCCTTCTCATCGTCCTCGAAGGTTGTGAGCTTTCCGTAAAACGCCGGCATTTTCACAGCAATCAGAGATTCAAACAAAACTCAAATCCGATCGACCTGGAAAATAAAATTATCCTCCTGGAAAACGCCGAGATCCGATCAAAAACACCAATCAGAAATCGCCAAAACCTCGAATCAAGATCGGAGAACGAGGAGGAAGAAAAATCATGGGGGTTTTGAATCAGAACAATTCGATAAATCAGAAAGAAACAAAAAAATCAGAGAGAGAGATAGAGATCCTAACCAGTGAACAGACAGGAAGAGTGGTCACAAGAAGAGAGGGGAGGCACGTAGATATTGAAAGAGTTGTAAGAGTTTGATCTGATTGACGAAATCGTGGGGCGATCCTGTACATGACCTCACACGCTACGGTTGTAGATCAAGCCCTGTGCCTAAATGCCACGTGGCATATTATTTATGGGCTTTGTGATATTTATTTAAGGCCCAATATGTGGGTCCTAAGTGTTTTTGTGTATTTCCTCCGATTTCGTTAATGCTGGAGAATCTCTCTGATCAAGCCGGGAAAATCATTGTAGATCAGTTTTTTTTCCGGGAAGAACAAAAATTTCTGGTAAAATCTGGGAGTGAATAAAGGAAAGCAAGTTCGAGTGGAGAGAGAGATGGGAGAAGTGGGGAAGGCGATGGGATTGCTGATTAGCGGGACGCTTGTGTATTATCACTGCGTATATCGCAACGCAACTCTTCTCTCTCTCTTCTCCGATGTTCTCATTGTTCTCTTATGCTCCCTCGCCATTCTCGGTCTCCTTTTTCGCCAACTCAATGTATCGTAAGTTCTCTAAGACTTCCCCCAAAATTGGATTTTTCTGCTTCCCGTATTGGGCTTTGGCTCTTTGGTCTCCGATTTGTCGAATTAGGTGGTTGTGTAAGCATTGATACTAATATCTGCGTTTGCGAAATGAATTCGATAGTGAACACTGAAACACTGAACAGGCGTCTTTCTTGTTTGACTTGCTTTGAGTTTCATGCCTTCTCTCTGCCGGTGAAATTGGTTTCTTTTTCTGTAATGGTTTTTCATACACATTCACAAAAACTTCAAAGGCATGGACTGATTAGGTCTCCTTTTATTTTTGGGTGAATCGATAATGATTCTCTGTGATCAATGCATGAGTCATAATGCCAAAAGTTCTCAATGATCCCATAATCTTCTGCTCTCTGATATCTAATCTGTTCCAAGACTCTTGCTTTTTCGGCCACGTGATTTACAAACTCTATAAACTCTCCTCAAGGGTTCCAGTGGATCCACTAAAGTGGCAAATATCACAGGACACAGCAAGTAACATCGTTGCACGCTTAGCTAATACCGTTGGAGCAGCAGAGGCCGTTCTGAGGGTTGCAGCAACAGGACATGACAAGAGGCTTTTTGTCAAGGCAAGTGTCAGTACTTTACCGTCTTTACCCATATAAATGCATTGCTGATTGTTTGACTCATTCATTCATCATTGTGTTCTATAATAAAGATGTTGGTCTGATGCTTTTTCTTTTAGGTCGTAATCTGCCTTTACTTCTTATCAGCTCTCGGACGACTCATAGCAGGTGTAACCGTTGCTTATGCAGGTAAAAGCATCCACATTTCCTCTCAGGCTTGTACCAATTTTCAATTTAATGCAGAAGAGTATGGTGGTACATTGAGTAACATTACTTACCAAATTGTCGGGTTTAATAGGAATTGGCCATGTTCTTTTGGTGGAAGTAAAGCTTGGTGTTCATTTTCTTAAACTTGTGTTAGAGTCTAGGTGTGTAAGTGTTCGGCAAACTAACATAGTTACGGAATACAAATTCTCTCTGTAGGAAACATTAGTAACAAAAGTAAGACACAGTGTTGCATTCATTTGAGAAACCCTCCTTCTTGCTTGTGTCGAATTTTTTTTGCAGACCAATGATTTCTGACTAGTTCTTCTCCCTGAAACAGGACTATGCATGTTCTGCCTCTGCATGCTCTGTCAGAATTCTCAATTTCTTGGAAACTGTGTACTGAAGCGAGCAAACGGCGAGATTTTAGAACAAGAAGCACATATTGATACATAACCTGTCTAGCTTTTGTTTTTTCTTTCTACTTTCTCATGTTCATATCTTCAGAATAGATACCCCTAATGTACACACCACTCGTATACTGCCTGGTGAAAAAATGTAATGATATTGTTTCACCTCCACACCGTATATTTGCATATCTTAAATCTATAAATTTGTTTTGTTTTAACAAGACTTTTGGGGGTCTTTAAGGCATACACTGAACACTGCATTAAACAAAACAGTGTGCAATAAGTGTTAATGGGAACTGAACTAGCGAGATGATGCCCATATATATACATATTAGGAAGATTACATAGAAACACAGCACCTTTTCTTATTCAGTTTGTCAGTCAGAACTCGATAGGATCTCATGTCTGTAAAAGGTTTGCTTACCCGACCCTACCCTATCTAAAAGTCTAAACCATTTCACGTCTTTGTGGCCGCTCTTGGTGATTCGAATCTTCGTTGATCTGTGTTCTTAAAATCTACAAATCTTGAAGAGCCTGCATAGTTTTGATATTCGTTTCATCAGAGGTCAAAGAAATTCATGACTTAAGTATTTAGTCAAATATTATCTCATAATAAAAGAAGACTTTTAAGTTCATTTCTTCTTCAAATATCCCCGAAATGCTCAAGAACTAACTGCTTTCGGCTCGTAAAGTCATGGATAGAAAGTTATATACGATTTGCTGTGATTAGCTCAAAACTTACACAGAAACAGGTTCGACGAGTTTTGTGGTCTAGCCTTCGTCATCCTCAGAGTGAGATGCAGTATTTGAAGCCATGTCCGTCTCCACTAATTGAGGCTGTACACCTATATTTTTTTAAGGAAAAAAATAATCAAACATTAAGAAACATTGTACCAAAAGCACATATTTGACGGTACAAGATGCGATAAGGCACAACATTTGCCTCTAAAGTATGCCAATAAGTACCTCATAGACCATTCTGTTAAAAAAAAAAACAGAGTGGTTGTTCGACAAGAAGCAAAAGGAACATGATAACTAACACAACATTTCGACTTCTCAACAATAATTAAAGGACGAAACATGTTCCATCACGACACTACCTATAAAAGGAACGACTATCTAAGTTGTTATTGAAGGTGGTCACCCATTTCCGTCAGTGATATTTGAACCCGTTCAAAATTTTCAGACGACGACAACTCTAAAACAGAACAGACCAAGCCTTTCTTTTTCAATGTCGTTTTCCATCAAACTCGTTAAGCAATATAATCATCAGAAACGATAAGCCAAGATTGCCTTGGTACATCTAAAAATGCCACAAAACCTATGTAAAAGCCAAAGCTTTTTCATCAAAACAAAATTCAAATGGTATTTAATTATATTTCAAGAATTACGAGCAATCACGACCAAATTTCCATCAGCAAAAAGATCAGACCTTTGATGAAGTAATCAGAGGAAGGCCATCCACGACCAGACGAGATTGAGATGGATTCTTCATCACCGATCGGATTCGCCAGCTTCTCAACGAGCTTTGCGATCCCATGAGTCTGGGATCTAGGCGGTGGGACCCAGTAAGAAGCACCGGGAACAAAAGGGAGCCAATCCGGTGCGGATCGGCGTACTATTATCCGGTGGACGGCGTCCTCTAGCTTCTGAAGGAGAGGATCCGATTGCGACTTCGACGCGGCGGTATCGATCTCGTAGAGCTCACCACGGCGGTTAGCTCGCCGATTCGAGGATTGAGATCGGAAGAAGATGGTTCGAGATGAAGGAAGGAGAGAAGCTCCGGCTAAGCGGCACCTAGAGAGAGAAAGTGAGGGAGAGGAAGATCGAGCCATTTCCAGAGATAGAGGGAAAGGTGTGAGATCAGTTTCCTGTTCGACGAAATTAGGAGAAGACGTAGATCGCTGTCTTAACGGATAAGGGAAAAGAGCACTAACCTTCTTTATCGGAATTCGCTTTTTATTAAAAAAAATCTGAAAATTTACTTTCTTTTTCCGAAAAGGCTGGTCTTTTACAACTGTGCGTATACAAGTCATTTTTTGGATATAAAGATTTAATTCACATGGATACAACGATTTATTTTCCATTCCTTAACATCACATATAGCATTTGACATGTATAAATTTAAATACATCATATATAAATTTGTATACACGATATAAATATTTGCAGCATGCTTATACCATTTTATAACATGAGTAAATCAAACTACAATATAGCTTAGTAAGCATTTCAACATCTTTGATGCAACATATAAACTCGGTTATATTTATGTTATAAATTTTGTGTATTGTGTTTTTTGTTAGCTTTTTTTTTTACAACAGTTTTTGGTTAGCTAAGATATTTTTCTTTAGCCGAAAAAAAAAAAGATATTTTTCTTTAATATGTTGGCTACATTTATTTTAGAGAATGACTCACACTTGTAATAATTACCGTTTACACTTGACAGCCTTACTTTTCACAAGTTATCCCAAAACTCTTGACAGTAAAATTTTGACAAAGACGGGAAAAAAAAAAAAAAATACAGTGTGTTCATCATCTCCTTTTCTTCACCCTCAAGTGTTGTTGTATCAATTAAAAAAAAAAACCTTTAAGCGCTTTGAGAGAGAGAGAAAAAGATTGAGACAACGCACCAACTGTTGCGGCTCAAAGAGATCGAGATCGGGGATCCACACGACGGAGAGTGAGCTAAAGGATATGGGATCTCGGCTACTCGAGTGTTGCTCCCGTTTCATCTTCTACTGTCACTCCCACAACTGCAACTATTTTCCCTAATAGTTTTTCTTTTTTCTCGCCGTTACGCAGGAAACTTCCACCCTCAGGTGGGAATCGATGCCGCCTTTTTTCATTTTCTCAGATTGGATTTTTGTTCTTCTATGATCATTTAGTCCATTTTGGGGATTTAGGTTTTGCTTTAGTTTTGCGTTTTGGTACTGTTTCAATCTCTTTCGTGTTTTTTTTTTTTGTGATTTGAGGATAGTCTGATTTCTACTCTATTGATTTGGATGTATCCATGGGAATTCCAACTTAAGTTGTTTGAATTGAAATGGGACCTGCTTCTAAATCCCAGAGATCTTACTGGGTTTGACATGAATTGATTTGGAAACTGTGATTAGGGTTTTATTTTTTTTCTGGGTTTTCCAACACTGGACACTCAAGTTATGTTTGGTTCCACTGTGGGATTTATGGAAACTATTTAGAGGACTTCGTAGATCTAAAGTAGTAGTATATCCGAAGCTCTCAAAAATCTCGGTGATGCTCGATCTGTCAGATAAGCGGGAAGGTTCTTCGAAAGAGAGAGTGATAACTAGACCCGTAAAATAGTACTGCTGTCATTTGGTTCCAGAGTCCCGTTTTCTCAGCCTTTAGGAATGTATATTGCAGCATATACATCTTAGTACCTATTTTCATTTGTGGGCTTAGAATGTTGAAGCATTTTGATCCATTTTTAACGTGGTGTTTGCCAGAGTTTCGCTCGTCGCACTTCTCTATCTGACCACATCTTCTTCTTTATTATTTCATTACTGTTAAGTCCATAGGTAGAAAGCAGTTGTGTAACTATCTTGCTTGTTTCTCATGGGTTCCTATTTTGTTCCTGCAGGACTTTGAATCCTCTTTCAGCATATTTTCTGTGGTGTTCTGTAACCAGTTTGTGTTTTCCTGAAGAAATCAAATGGGTTCGAGATATGCATCTCACCAGCTCAGCAATGGGCTGTTTGTGTCTGGTAGGCCTGAGCAACCCAAAGAAAAGCCTCCAACAATGAGCTCAGTAGCCATGCCATACACCGGTGGTGATATCAAGAAATCAGGAGAATTGGGGAAGATGTTTGACATTCCGACAGATGGCACAAAGTCAAGGAAGTCTGGCCCAATAACTGGAGCTTCTTCAAGAAGTGGTGGGCAATCAGGTCCGGTGCCTAATGCCACTGGTCGTATGTCTGGGTCTCTAGCTTCTGCTGGCTCGAATTCAATGAAGAAAACAAATTCTGGGCCTTTGTCTAAGCACGGAGAGCCTTTAAAGAAATCCTCTGGTCCGCAATCTGGTGGTGTAACACGGCAAAATTCCGGCCCTATTCCTATACTCCCAACTACAGGTCTCATAACATCTGGGCCAATTACTTCGGGACCTCTGAATTCATCTGGGGCCCCTAGAAAGATATCTGGTCCGCTAGACTATTCTGGTTCGATGAAGACACATATGACATCCGTTGTCCACAACCAGGCGGTAACTACCCTTGGTCCGGAAGATGACTTTTCCTGCATGAAGAGCTTCCCCAAGCCTGTGCTGTGGCTGATTATACTTATATTTGTGATGGGGTTCCTTGCTGGAGGCTTCATTCTTGGAGCAGTTCATAATGCAATTCTCCTCATTGTTGTGGCGGTCTTGTTCACAGTTGTTGCTGCACTTTTCATTTGGAATGTATCTTGTGAAAGACGTGGTATCACAGATTTCATTGCCCGTTATCCTGATGCTGATCTTAGAACTGCCAAAAACGGTCAATACGTGAAGGTCACTGGGGTAAGTATATGAATACTCTCTCAGAAAAAGCTGATTTTGTAATTACTCCTTGCCGCTGGGGAAATTTGATTTATTCTTACTTCCATGGAACTCTTGTCTCTACTATTTTTTTGACATTAGTTCTTGTTTGTTGAAAAGGTGGTCACATGTGGTAACGTGCCGCTTGAGTCATCCTTCCATAGAGTTCCCAGATGTGTTTACACGTCGACTTGTCTCTATGAGTACCGTGGATGGGGTTCGAAGCCAGCCAATGCTTCACATCGCCGCTTCACATGGGGACTGAGATCAGCAGAGGTTAGATGATATTTCGTTTCACAGAAAATTTTGTTTTCCAATGTGTAATGTCTCTAAACTTTTGCATCTACAATACATGGCAGAGGCATGTGGTAGACTTCTACATTTCTGATTTCCAGTCTGGGCTTAGAGCATTGGTCAAAACCGGAAACGGTGCAAAGGTAACACCTATCGTCGATGATTCTGTTGTCATCGATTTTAAGCCAGGAAGTGAGCAAGCATCTCCAGATTTCGTAAGGTGGTTGGGTCAGAAGAATCTATCCAATGATGAACGAGTGATGCGGCTTAAAGAAGGGTATGAAAATTCAACCTGTCGAAAAAAGAGTGATTCAGAAACGTTAACGAGTTGCTAAAAAATATATTGGTCTCTGTGATACTTGTCTCATTTGCAGGTATATCAAAGAAGGAAGCACAGTAAGTGTCATTGGAGTGGTTCAGAGAAACGAAAACGTGTTAATGATAGTCCCAACGACAGAGCCATTAGCTGCTGGTTGGCAATGGAGTAAGTGCACATTCCCTGCAAGTCTTGAAGGGATTGTGTTGAGATGCGAAGATTCATCGAACGTAGACGCAATTCCTGTCTAGTGCAGTTAGTAGTAAGTCTTTCTTCTTCTTCCACGGTTGGTAGACGAAAATCTCACTGTTTCACTTCGGCTTCATTAATATTTTTCATGAAATCTGAAAAGTGTTCTTGGTTGGTGGCTTTTCTCTCTCTACTCTACTGATGATCATTCCTTGGGTTGGTGGTTTTCTGGTAGTGCTCTCTACCTTTAATATTTCTTATTTTTTATATCGAGTTATGATTACATTAGGATGATGACTATGCTGTTGGATGTGGATTACGTTTCTATGACTTAATTTGTGTTATGGTTTGTAATTGTAAAGCTCCTCTAGTTATTCTTTTTCGACCGAACTTGTGTCCTAATGTAATGGCTTTATCTATTTCGTTTGGAATGCAATGGGCATGTTGTTGCAGGCTGAAGTTTAGCCAGATGTGAATTGTGTTTATTATTTTCTAGTTATTGTTATGCATAAAAAAAAAACTAGTTATTAATTCTTCGTCCACCAAAAGTTAGATACAGCAAAGCTACATCTTTCCAACTTATGACAAAATCATCTCATCGCTCGAAAAACAAATGGATAGAACCACAATACATAGTAATTGCAAACTGTTATGTGTTTATCATTATCTAATCAGTACTTTACTTAGACTCACGAGATTTATCAACAGCCTTTTGAATATTGGCGAAATCCGGGATTTGCATAGGTTAGACACAGCAGAGGAGATCTTTTAATTCAACGAAATTTGACGAATTTCAAATACGGGCAGAGTCTTGACCCTATTAGTAATGATACAAGCATTCAGAGAGATTACAGCTCCCTGTGACGAAAACACATTTTTATCATAATGACGGGGACGAACCACCAAAATATAAGCTTTCTTATAACTTTGATCTTGGGATAGATTTCATCAGATGTAATGTTATTTGGATGAAAGAGACCTTTTCACCCTCCAATCCATCATGCCCCGCTTGCGTAAAGACGGGTCCATTCCTTCGCTGCGCACATTGTTCACAGAACAATGTGAGATACCAACACAGGATTTAGAAAGAGAATAAGATTAAAAGGGGCATAGTAACGAGCTAAGTTCAGAGTTCATGGTTTAAATCAAATTACCTGTCTCCACAGCTTCTGCCTCATTACTCTTCCAATGCTTAGCGATGTTCTCAGACAGCGGATCATCAGGGTTTGGTGCACTCAGAAGAGCTTGAATACTTTTATAACACATCAATAGAATAAGAGAGCAGTCATGCCTCAAGAAACATATTGTTTGTAGCAGGAGAGAATCTAATAATCAACTCATGTACCTTAAGAGCACTGTACGTATTTGTAGTGCAGGGCTCCATTTGTCTTTCAGAATATCAAGACAGATTCTTCCGAGCTGTACATGTAAGTGGACAAGTTTAGGAACGTGTGTTTTGTTTTATGACTGTTAAAGCGAAAAACAGAGGAAGCAGACCTTATCAATGTTAGGATGGTATATCTTGGTGAGAAACCTAACCTGTTCCAAAATCAAAACCATTACAAGAGCCCGCGAGTACTGAAGTATAGAAAAAAAATGCAACTCTCTACACAACCCATTTCCATTCAAATCCAATGTCAAAGAACTGAATATAGTATCCTATACGAAAAGAGAAACAATGACTAGAAATGTGACATTACGTTCGGGTCTGTTATAATTCAGCCAGAAGCACCATTCTCAGAGATCATTTGGTGCATTTACAAATATCCCAACAGAAAAATCTACTTAATAACTAGAGTATTATACCTAGCCCTACTTATATTCAAGTCACCACCAGATATCTTTTTTTTTTCTAAACTTACCTTGGGAGCTGCCATAGGGTATTCTTCAGGCAAAAAGAGCTCCAACTTGAAAACTCCTCCTAGAAAATGGAATGAACCAAATGATTGGTGTATATCACTCAGTAAATCAGTTATAACTTTCAAAATGGGAAGACTTTATTCAAGGGAGAAAAAAAGGTACAAGTATCAGCATCGATTAAGCAGCAGCACACGAAAAGAATCAAATGTGATGATAATAAAATCAAGTTTCAAAAGCAAAAAAGCATGTACTGAGAAAGTAAGTTAACTCTTTAATAGACATCGACCAACATCTACGCGTGTGGGCACACTTCCATAAGAAAAAGAGTAGAAATCCCCTTAATAAACCAAGGATGGACATCGCATAACAATTACCTTCATAAGGTGATTGTGTAGGACCAAGAACCATAACGTTGAAATACCGCATATTATCCTCAGATGGAGAGGCGCTTATACCGGGAGCTGCAACAATCAATTGATGAAACTCCGTCAAAATCACTTTTTTAACTTACTCTACAACCAAATTCAAACTCCATGAAAGATCACATTGCGGATCCACAAGTTAACTATCAAAATCAAAATTATCAGCTTAAATCAACATTATAACTCAACAGGACAGAAGAATCAAAATAATTTACCCGGTTCGCTAAGCAGACGTTGAGTTTCCTGTCAGATCGCAATTAAAACAAAAATTAGAAAATAAGTAGAGAACAATGAATACGAGGACAAGATCGAACAGAGATATCAGAATTCGGTGAGTTTTCGCTCAGGCACAGCTAATTCTTTGATTCGTCGGATTCCTCGTCCACATAGACTCCGAGTGAAATCGAGATCGGCGAAATTTGGCAAATGGGTCGAAACGAGGAAAAACAAACCTTGATGATTCTTCGGGGCAAATTACTATTGGCCATTCTCGCGCGCTGCCGATTTCGATCGAAACTAAGAGAGTTAGGGTTTTTGAGAAAGAGAGAGAGAATCCGAACGCCGATAATCGAGAACACTTTAGTCGTCTGTCGAATCTGACGTGCTCCTCGATGATATTAATTCCGATTTCCTTTCTCTGCCTTAAAAATTCTACGCAGGACACAATGAAATAAATTAATACAAGTAGATAAATAGCTATTGTTTATTGCATATTTTCCCGGAACTTTTTGTTTATTACTGGCATAGCGGCATTCCTAAAGTTTTATCTATTTATTAATTTGTCTAATATTTTTGATAATTATATTTATGTCCCGTTCTTTTTTTCTTGGAATGAATTACCGTGTTTTGTTTATTACAGATATATCCCTCTATACTTGTCTAATAAACATTCAATCCTCTACAGCTTACATTCCCTCCCATTTTAGAATTCAATTGTTTGTCAGAGGTTTTTTCATTACAGATAACAAATACTCCCATCAAATTTTCTAATACATATTTACACTTTTTATGAGAACAGCCATTAGTTTTGTTTATTGCAAGTTGTCCTAAATCTTTGTTTATCACCAAAAGTTTCGTTTGTTACACATGTACACCCTCATATACTTTGGTAAGCGTAACCTTGACTGCACTGCACAAAATGCCAATAGTATCATTCACACGACTACACGCCACTGTTTTTTACCATCCCATATATTCTGCATCAGTTTTCTGAATACACTTATACACATGTGGCATGTATGATGTATCACTATCACACATATGATCGCACTGGAATCAGAATCGAAAGCGTACGCATGGGAAGTTGGAAGCTTGCGATTACAGTTCTCGGGCAAGCAACAAAGAATGCAGCCCAGCAACTGGAGCTGAATGATAGATGAAAGCCCATTAGACAAGACTCAAGAGGCTCCTTTATTATAATCGTCACTGGCCTTGTTATAACCAGGCTGAACAATTCTTGTTTTAATTGCGATCACATATGTGGTGACATTCATTATTGTCTTTTGATATGATGCTCAATACAAGTTGGCACATGGACGCAGAAAAATTATCAAACAAAAAAAAAGTTGCCCAAGAAAATAAATATTAAAAAAATTGAGCCGTCGAATAAGACCTGTTCAAGGGGCCCCACACAGCTGACAAGCCGCCGGGTATAGGGACAGACATGAACACCGGATTCCGATTAAATCATAAGCTTTCTCTATCCATTAATGTCCGTTTGTTTTTTGTAAACCACCTTCAAAATTCTTTAGATTCTTTATTAACAAGTGGCAGATTAATTTCACTGACCATTAGTTTATACTTAAGTAACTCATAATTATATACGATAATATAAGGACTACTCCCTCGAATTGCATGTATTTGAATTTCGAATTCTATCATGAGTCGAAAAATAATTCAATCAAATACAAAAAGAGGAGATAATCGACCACGAGCATCTTCCCGGTCGACCATAATTACAAATATAGTGATTGATCGGTCCTACTTCAAACGCGTCATTTATTTCTTTGTGTTCAATACGCAGCCCTCGTATCATTTCGAATTAGTCTTAACTAATCTTTCATGTAGCTGCAAGCAAGAAAAAACTACTATAGTTAAAAACCGACAAAATAAGTATAATAAATATTGACTGGCTTTGCAAATGAAACTTGTCATATTTTCTGTTTTAAATAGGGAATTAATAACAAACTAAACCTTGTTTAAAGTTACTATTCCTCTTCTTCTTTTGTTAGTTCATTTTTGCTGAATTAATTACAACAGATAAATCTTTAAAATCATGCTAATTAAACAATTTAGCTCGACGGATCTTGTTCCATTAGATCTCATTCTCAAATCTCGACCATTGACTGGGGTTTAGCTAATCGAGCACATGTTAGCATTACGGTATAAGATAAGCTCTCTAAAATGTTCAAAACAAACCAGCAAATCAATAAAAAAAAATATATATAGCAAAACAAAGACCAAAAAGTCGTTTAAAATACTCAAAACAATTTGTTGACCAGGACTTCCTTGGCTTCTATAAATGGAACTTCGCTCTGTATACACAAAACACACCACAATCCATAAAGAAGGAAAAAAAATGAATTTCTCAATCACATTAGCTCTCTGCTTCACTCTCTCCGGTTTCTTGATCGGCGCACACGCCAAAGTTCCCCTCGACGAGCAATTCCGAGTGGTCAACGAAGGAGGCTACACAGATTACAGTCCGATCGAATACAATCCCGACGTACGTGGCTTCCAACCTTTCACCGACAACTTCCGACTCTGTTTCTACAACACAACCCCAAACGCATACACTCTCGCTCTCAGAATCGGAAACAGAGCACAAGAATCCACTCTCCGATGGGTCTGGGAAGCTAACAGAGGCTCGCCGGTCAAAGAAAACGCGACGTTGACTTTCGGAGAAGACGGAAACCTCGTTCTCGCCGAAGCCGATGGTCGTCTTGTCTGGCAAACGAACACGGCTAACAAAGGCGCCGTTGGGATCAAAATCTTGGACAATGGCAATATGGTAATATACGATTCCAACGGGAAATTCATATGGCAAAGCTTCGATTCTCCGACCGACACGCTTCTCGTCGGACAATCACTGAAACTCAACGGTCGGAACAAGCTCGTAAGCAGACGGTCTCCATCGGTCAACACAAACGGACCGTACAGTCTCGTGATGGAAGCCAAGAGGCTGGTTTTGTACTACACGACAAACAAAACCCCGAAACCAATCGCTTATTACGAATACGAATTCTTCTCCAAGATCACTCAGTTACAATCTATGACGTTCAAAGCCGTGGAAGATTCTTTCGACACCACGTGGGGTCTTTCCATGGAAGGTGTTGACTCTGGTTCTAAATTCAACGTTTCAACGTTTCTCTCGTCGCCGAAACACAACGCCACGTTGAGTTTTATCCGGTTAGAATCAGACGGAAACGTCAGAGTTTGGAGTTACAGCACGTTAGCGACTGCGACGGCTTGGGACGTGACGTACACGGCATTTACTAACGACGATACTGACGGTAACGACGAGTGTAGAATCCCTGAGCATTGTTTGGAGTTTGGTTTGTGTAAAAAAGGTCAGTGTAACGCTTGTCCTAGCGACAAAGGGCTTCTTGGTTGGGACGAGACTTGCAAAACTCCGAGTCTCGCAAGTTGCGATCCCAAGACTTTTCATTATTTCAAGATCGAAGGAGCTGATAGTTTCATGACTAAGTATAACGGTGGCTCGTCTACCACGGAGAAAGCTTGTGGGGACAAGTGCACGAGAGATTGTAAGTGTTTAGGATTTTTCTACAATAGGAAGAGCTCGAGGTGTTGGTTGGGTTATGAGCTCAAGACATTGACTAGAACCGGAGATTCTTCACTGGTTGCCTACGTCAAGGCTCCTAATGCTAACAAGCCAGTTCTTTGAAGTGTGAAAGTCATATGAAATTACTGTGTTGTGTTTCAATAAGGTAAAATTTCGTTTGTGTCAAAAAAAATTTTCAGGCGACATCGTAATAAATTGACGGAAATTATGTTTACGAATCGAGTTCAGAGACGTGTATTCGGAAATTGATGCTTTGTTGTCAATAACGCACAAGTGGCCACGTGCACGCAATACATATGAATATGATTTTGCTTGTCGAGCAATCATGCAATTGAAAAAAATAAGTATATTAAATGTTTTCGTTACGTAGCTAAAATTCAAAAAGTCCAAGAAGGTATATGTTAGCGAATTTTCTTCAAGAAAACAAATAAGATGCGTGCTACGATGCTTCGACGCCGCGTCACTTAATTCAAAAAATGGTTTTTTTGTTTCCTAAAGATCTGCTCAGTCAACGTTTGTTTTTTTTGTCGACCAAACGTATACTCACAAGTCACAACCCTGCATTATTACACATAAACAGGCATATACTGATATACATAAACATTTGTCGGTAAAATAAAAATATATATAACCTGTAGGTATAGACCCGTCTTTTCTTCTAAATGATGCCGATTGCAACTTCCTATTGCTTTAGTTGATAACATTTGATTAAAAGGAAGTCAGCTTGCAACCTGGCAAGTGGAAGGTATTAGTACTCTTTATATCCATCTTTTTTTTTTCTTGGCGACAACCCTTTATATCCATATAAATTCATTAGCTTATTTAAAAAGCTTATCATTATTATACAAAATTTAATGTCGTTAATTATATCAAATTTATTACGCTGCAGATCAATTTATTAATATTATAACATCCACAACATTTTATCCTATGCTTTACAAAACTAATAGTTATTTTGTTTCCAAGACAAGTATTATTTTTATGTTTTTCCTAAACGTTTTGATACCCATTTTGTATTTGGCTAAGAACCTCAATGGTTTTTAAACACACACACAAAAGATTTGATCAGTCAACGCAAGATATGATCAGTCAGTGGCAGAGCTAGAAATTTTTTTCACTGGAGTCAAATAGAGATATATATGATATTTTTAGTGGGAGCAATGACACAAAGCTTTGAAAAAATACACCAATTTTTTAATTTTATTGGGGGCAAATGACCCCACCCTGATGAATGTGGCTCTGCCACTGTGATCAGTCAACACGATTACTAAACACAAAGAAATCTTAATTTTTTAACTCTGTCTATTCTATACGCTTATATCCTTCTAATTTCTACACGATGCCGATTGCAACTTAATGCGTGTACTAAGGATAACCTAACACCTCAGTACCAAGAAAGCTGTTTATGCGACCATCACAATCAGGCTCACATTACTATTTTTGATGTTTTCCTTTTAAATAACAGATTCAGTCATTCAATATTTATTTCTCCAAATAGTTTTGGTGTTTGGCATTTGCTGAAAGCTGACGTAGTTTTTTTTTTCCCACCTGTTAGCATTTTCTCGGATTTTTTATATTCAAGTTTGGATTTTGTAATATACTAACGGCGGTTTCAGTTTTATCATCTTTCCCATTTGTCAAAAAGGACAGTAAACATTATATTTATTTGAACAATTTCATGAGATTAACTTGAGAAAACAGGATTCAGATAAGAGTATGAAGAAAAAAACCGTGCAAATTATCAAAACTTGATTTGTATTAGAGGAAATATTCGAAAATTCTGAGTAGACAAACCTTATCCAATTCAATAATTCATAAATCAGCCGTCGGCCACTTGTAAAGAACCAATTTCAATGATATGTGTTAGTCAAGTCGCAATTAGCAACTTTGACTTTTCAAACGGATACAGCCAAACGGAACTTATATATAACACTCACACAATCCATCTGCTACAAAATCATCTCACACTCCATTGATTAAAAAAAAAAACAAATCAATCATGTCTCTCTTTGGTATCTTATTATCCTTAACACTTGCTATTGCCACTGTCTCGGCCCAAGTCCCTCCTGAGAAACAGTTCAGAGTCGTAAACGAAGGCGAATTCGGCGAATACATCACCGAGTACGACGCGAGTTACCGATTCATCAACTCACCAAACGCGAGCTTCTTCACATCGCCGTTCCAGCTCTTATTTTACAATACTACCCCTAGCGCCTACGTCTTAGCTCTCCGAGTCGGACTCAGGCGTCAGGAGTCACTCATGCGTTGGATCTGGGACGCAAACCGGAACAACCCCGTCGGAGAAAACTCCACGCTCTCACTCGGCCGCGACGGAAACCTCGTCCTCGCCGAGTCAAACGGACGAGTCAAGTGGCAGACCAACACAGCCAACAAAGGCGTCACCGGATTCCAGATCTTGCCCAACGGCAACATCGTCCTCCACGACAAAAACGGAAAGTTTATTTGGCAGAGTTTCGATCACCCCACCGACACACTCCTCACCGGCCAATCACTCAAAGTTAACGGCGTTAACAAACTCGTTAGCCGCAAATCCGATATGGACGGCTCAGATGGTCCCTACAGTATGGTTCTGGATAACAAAGGCTTAACCATGTACGTCAATAAAACCGGTCAGCCGTTAGTTTACGGCGGATGGCCAAATCACGATTTCCGCGGCACCGTCACTTTCGCCGTTACAAGGGAATTCGACAATTTAACGGAGCCGTCAGCTTACGAGCTCCTCCTTGAACCCGCACCACAATCGAATAACCGCCGGTTACTCCAAACCCGACCGATCGGAAACGGAGGCGGAACTTTGAACCTGAACAAAATCAACTACAACGGAACGATTTCGTATCTCAGGCTCGGATCTGACGGGAGCCTCAAGGCCTACTCGTGGTACGCTCCCTCTACGTATCTCGCTTGGGAAGAGAGCTTCTCCTTCTTCTCCACTTACTTCGTTCGCCAATGCGGCTTACCGTCGTTTTGCGGCGATTACGGTTACTGCGATCGCGGGATGTGCATCGCGTGCCCTACACCGAAAGGATTGATCGGATGGAGCGATCAATGCTCTGCGCCCAAAACGACGCAGTTTTGCAAGGGTAAAACCGTGAATTATTATAAGATCGTCGGCGTTGAGCATTTTACTGGGCCGTATGTGAATGATGGACAAGGCCCAACTTCTGTAAACGATTGCAAGGCCAAGTGCGATCGTGATTGCAAGTGTTTGGGTTACTTCTACAAGGAGAAGGACAAGAAGTGTTTGATCGCTCCTCTTCTCGGTACACTCATCAAAGACGCCAACACTTCTTCTGTTGCTTACATCAAATATTAATGTCTTTTACTCGAGAGTTATTTACCGAACCCCGATGTCAATTCTTAAGATTTTAATGAATAATCGGTGTCCTTGTTATGATTCACCGTTCAATAAATGTATTTTCTTTTTTTTTCCATAGTTTCAAAGCATTTGGCTTTATTTACAATGTATATTTATTGATAATCAAAGTTCTATGTGATTAATTAGTTTTGAACATCGATGCCATTATTTAAGAGTTGTGATTGGAGAGTTTGTCAAGTCCTGTTTCAAACAATTAAGAGCTTTGTCTAGGCTTAAGGATAGCTGATTGATGCGCTCCAACGCTAAAGGATCTGTGACCTGAATCATGAAAAAGTTCAATCGGAATACTTCACAAGTAACAGTAGGGTTCTTTGACCAAGTTGTAGAATTGATAATGAATGTGTTTTTTATTCAAATAACTTGTCAACTTTAAAAACTTTAATTGTCATGGTAAATTCAAGGGCTGCAAATCTTTCAATACCTACATCTAGCTATTGTTCAAGTATGCTATACATGAATGTGTACCAAGTGCTGCTGCAAGTATTCGTCCATAAATTATCGTCTCAAGAACTTGCTAGCCATGTTATCCTTTCTTACTTAGGCATGGCATCTATTCGAACTGGAACAAACTCTATACTCTAGCCATATGGGGAATACATTATTGAAAATACTTTTAAAAAACATTTTAGCGACAGATTGTTTTTTACTTTCTTCAGCATTTCTTTGATATTCTCGAGCTAAAATAGAATCACAGCGTATCCGGTTTCTCCGTGATGTTTGATACTCGTTCCCATTATAGATCATAACCTCTCGAATCGATTATATATTCGTATGGACAACCTAAAATTCAATAATTTCGGTGTCGTTGATATAATGTCTGCATTTATTAGAGCACATGTAGTATTTCATACACATGTCTACGCAGAGGAATAGTATACAAACGCGTGTACGTAAATTGAAAACGTAAAGCCCTTTCCTAGCTAGGAGCCAAGAACGCATTGACTTGTCCCATTATCTATCAATTAACAAATCTAGCTATAATTATTTCCTTAAAATCTAATTTTTATCCAGTGTCCAAAATTATTATATATTAAAAATCTAATTAGTAACACACATACAGAAAGTTCCTGAATATTTTTTGTATTGTTTAGCAATAATAAGACAATAGAAAACCAAAAATTCAGCTTAGTAAAATATCGGAAACTCCAACAGTTTATCTTATCTAAAACGAATCACCGTCACTTTGACCAAAAGAAAAAAAATCGAATCACCGTCACTAACTCACTACTTCTCGAGCGCCAATTTCCTTGAACACAAGCCAAGTTGCAGTTTAAAACTTTTTTGACTTTTCAAACGAAGACGGCCAACGTTAGAAATAAAACATATATATATACCGGGCCTACAGCCCAATAGCAACAGACAGTTGCTCCAGTCTAGGCCCAGTATAAGTGGCTTCGGGACAATTCACCTTAACAAAGTCAATTACAACGCAACGATGTCGTATTTAAGACTTGGACAAAACACCTTAAAGGCATCTCGGATTACGATCCCGCCACATATCAAGTGTGAGAAAAAGTCTATCTTTCTCCTTCTTCTCGCGATATTTCTTCGTTCGTCAGTGTTGGCTTGCCGAGTCATCGCGGATATTTCGGCTACTGCGACGATGGGATGTGGGCCGCGTTGCCGAGCCCCAACGGATTTGCTTGGATGGAGTCGAACTAGCTCGCCGCTTAAAAACGACTCAATTTTGTGGAAACAAGGGTAAAACCGTAAATGATTATAATATTGTAAGCGTGGAGCATTTTACTGGGCCGTATGTTGACAGTGGACAAAGCACTTCGGTGAGCGATTGCTAGGCCAAGTGTGATCGAGTTTGCCAGTGTTTGGGCTTTTTCTACGAAGAGAAGGAGATTGCAATTGTTTGACTCATCAGAGAAGTCAACACTTCCATTGGTTACATCAAGTATTAAGAGTTCTCACGACATTCATCAGCACTATATATAGCTTAATGAATTAGTCAACCAGCAATTCATGTTCCACTATAAAATCAAGCTATATATATTACCACATAATCTAATTTTGTTTTTATTTTCCAACCATACATAAGTAGTATACTCCTTGTTTAAGTCGATTCAATTATATAATGTTTTCCTTTCTTACAATATGCAGTTAATGCTTCCATTTGCATTTCATATTTTCTTTTCGTTAATGATTTGATTTGATTGCCGTGGGACCCTTTTCTATGCATACGACTGATTGCTCAGTTTTTTTTTGGACTTATATTGTATAACTGTAGGACCAAAAAAAAAATCATAAAATGAATTTAGAAGGATCAAAACCTAGGCGAGTAGGTAGTATTAGATTTTATTATAAAATAAGGGAATCCACAAAAAGCTATGCTATCTTTAAAAGAAAAACTATTCAGGTGAAGTAACTGTTAATGGGGACATTCACCTTGTTTAATACTCCTTAGTAATTTTCTAACAATGATTGGTCAGTGCCTCACAGCCTCAGTGGCAGCTAAATAAAACTCCTTAAAATTGTTAATTTGATAAAATCGGAAACAAATTCTGTAGTCAGTAAACTAATTAAGTAAATGGAAGCGTCCATTGCGGAATCTTTGGGACTGGGACCTCCATAGATTTTATCTGTCTCGCTCTTATTTGAGAGATCCGTGTATTTGTAAAATATTAAAATTAAAGAGCCGTTTGGGAATTGGGCGTAAAGCAATGTCCATTAGGCGTTATTTATGGGCCTATTTCATAGATCCACCGATATCCATTTTTTTCTAAATGGTTTTTTCTTTTTCTTTCTAACATGCATGTTTAAGACTTTAAGTAACCCTTGCAGAAAAAAAGAAAATTATTGTTTTGCTACGGCCTACGGGATTACGTGAATATACTGATATTTCTAATTGAACCATATATTTTAAAAATTTATGCGTAAAGAAAAAACAGTGTATAAAGGTATATGTGTGGAATGGAAACCCTTTAGTACAATAGTTGATACAGGTTCATTAATATTTTACACCAAGATATTTGAATTTTGAATCTCTGAAAGTGTTATTTATCATCATTTATGCAGATTAATAGAGATTACATGAAATCTTTAGTATAGTGCAAATAAAATCTGTTTGAGATAGATTATCAGAAAACGATAGAATTATCTATTATAGAATTGTATAAATCATATATAACAATTCTAGTGATTTGTAATAAAATAATAATTCAGTGTTACAAAAAGGTATATGTATCCTTTCCAGTTTTCATTTGTTACATATAATAGGGCGGCAATATTCGATTGATGACAATGATTGCTAAGCTGAATGGAAACATAATTATAATCTTAATGGCAGCAAATATATAGATAAAGTAAATAGTTAACAATACTTAAATGCTAATCGTACATATTAAAGGTTGAGAAAATAATTTGATTGGTCTACCGATGGAAAAGGAAAGAACTAAAGCATTCTCATGGGTCCCATCTCCTGTCTCCCTCATCTATCACTTAACCTGAAAACTCCAAAGATCATCTACATAATTTGCATTTAACTTAGTTAATTATATATACATCTACGTTTTATGTTTGTTTGGTCTGAAATAATAGCACTATAGCAGTCACTTTATGTTTAACTACAAACGAGCTTACTAATTAAAAAAATGAATTCTTCGAGGTTGATTATTTATAGAACACTAGATTTTGCTGACAAAAAAATAGTGTAGAAAAAAGTACATTAGCAGCAAAAAAAAAAGTATAGAACTCTAGCTTTTTAGTCTTTTTACCCCTTGATGATTTGATGCTACGTGTGTATCTATATATATATTCCCATCAAATAATTTACGCAAGAATATAATAAGATTATTTCTAATTAGTGTAGAAATTTTCTAAAGTTTTCCCCCACTATCATTGATATAGTTTCTCTAAATTCCTCTTTTTCTTCTCCTAAGACCCCCATATACTAAAAAAGAAAAAACTACAAAAATAAAGTCTTGTGAATCATCTCTACTAGCCATGTAGTGATCATCATCGATCGTGAGATTAACAAGAGCCAATCAAAGCCATGGATAGTCCTAGCAACAAAGGCAAAGGCATAGCAGAAGGATCTTCGTCTCAATCGCAACCGCAACCACAATCACCTCCTAACCCGCCAGCTTTAAGCCGGTACGAGTCACAGAAACGGCGAGACTGGAACACGTTTTGCCAATACCTTCGTAACCAGCAGCCACCAGTTCACATCTCACAGTGCGGTTCGAACCACATCCTAGATTTCCTCCAATATCTTGACCAATTCGGAAAGACAAAGGTCCATGTCCATGGATGCGTTTTCTTCGGACAAGTTGAGCCGGCTGGACAGTGTAACTGTCCTCTAAAACAAGCGTGGGGGAGTTTAGATGCTTTGATCGGACGGCTCAGAGCGGCTTACGAGGAGAACGGAGGGTTGCCGGAGAGAAACCCTTTTGCCGGCGGAGGTATTAGGGTTTTTCTTAGGGAAGTGAGAGATTCACAGGCGAAGGCAAGAGGAGTTCCGTACAAGAAAAGGAAGAAGAAGAAGAAAAGGAATCCTATGAAGAGTCATGATGCTGAAGATGGTACTACGGGGACTAGTAGCTCCAACTTGCCATCTTAGCAAGCAATTAAAAAAAACATATAATAAAACAAATGTGCGATTAATTAATGGTAAGCATTTATTTCTCTCTATGTTAATTTTCAATTAATAACCACGTCTATGATCTATCTGCAATTCTACATATGTATTTGGAATAGATATCGATAGTAAGATCTTGTTGCAACTTAACTTACTTTTATACATACGCCAAACTTATGATTAAAGCTTAAGTTAAGATCATATGTATTAACATGTGATCTTAGCAAAAGAGGATAATCTGTACTATGCTAATAGTAATCAGAAATACGATATATTATAAATACTTAATGATGTAATTAGATCTTGATCTAAGATCATTTCATATTGTAAAATATGTGATTGATGATACTTATAATCACTTTGTTAACGATACATATGCGAGTTTTATATATGCCGAATTGTGACGTATCACGTATGTTCTGTTCACTTTGTTAGCCCTAGAGAGTAGAGATACACACGCGCGCGGGAAAACCCTAGTTTCGGCTTAGCTAGTATAAGTGTGTATTTATGAATGATGTAAACACATCGGTTGCAGTAACCTGATAATCAAATGAAATACATTATCTATAGATTATAGAATTTATTACTTGTTCTTGGTAAATTACTTTTTTGCGGTGTGTTTCTTTGTTTGATCTTAAATGTGTGAGTTTGCTTATTAAGAACATATATATAAACGCGAAAAATGGTGAAATTGCTTCTTCCTTTTTCCTTCTTATATTTAAAATCACGTATCAATTCAATATGTTATGATTTGTAGAGTTATATATATATATATATATATTTTTATATATCATAATTTATTACTTTTAATCGTGTATTTCTGACAGCGGTTTAGGCTATGCCCTTAAAACATGTGTTTAAGCTACTGTTATGCAGTTGTGATCAAGAAAAAAAAGCAATAATAGATTAAGCCCACCCCGATGGGCGATGGCGTTTCGATTTTTCCTTAAGATTGAAAAAAGTAGGTCCACTATTTGTATTATTTTAACATGTAAACGCAAATGTAAAATTAGTTTGTATGTCTAGAAAAATTATATTCATTGGAGTAATCATATTTTAACATTTAAACGCAAATGTATCACATTATATGTGGACTTCTCATTTGATCAGATTGGTGAAATAGAAACGGGAATGGACTTGATGCGTATTCCTTTTTGTTCGAGTATGTTGATTAAGGATATATATAGAGCGAGACTGAAATATCAAACATATTACGTAATTATCTTCGGTGTTAATTAGTTACTTTAGCTAGACTAGGGAGTCTAAATGTAAGAACTAAACGATCTCTCAAAAACTAGTTTTAATCACTTGTGATCGTATTGGACATGAGGGTATATTAGTTTTAGGACCAATCTCCAAGATAAAAATAACGCTTAGTCTCTTACGCATATAGCGAGTACATTGCTGGATTGTTGAGTTGTATTTTGCCTAATTTAATCCCAGTTAGAGAGAAGCTAGGTTTGAAACCAAAACTCGGAAGTGTTACTACCTAAAGTTGATTCTTTATGGTCCTCAGTGCATTGAGCATATGTTTTATGTTTTTGAGTTACCGGATTTTTGCAGTATGAACTTGTAATAAAATAAGCCGCAACAAAAGAAATCGAGCATTTATATATATATATGCCATTGTCATTCAATATTATGACAAAGTACAGACGAATTTACAGTATAAAAAAAAGTAATATCCGCAGTCCGCACTGTCCGTGACAACAAAACATATATATAGCAACAAAATTTACCAAATATATTCAGCAATAGAACTTTTGAAATCCTGGACTGCTTAAACAACCCTTTTCAACAAGTTTAGGAAGCTCTCCACAAAGATAAGCAACTAAGCCACGAAGCTATATGTAGTTTTGCATGATTGAGGACATCGGTGAAAAACCAATGTAAGTTACGATTTTTGCCTGTTGAAACTAATGAATAGTTTTTGCGATCATTACTTCTTCGCTCTCTTTACTCAGAACCCATTTTGGAACCTGACTTTGAAATTATTAAATCCATCGTGAAGAGTTACGAATTTAAAAATTCAACTTGAGATTTGGGATTAGAGAATTGATAATTGTCAAACTTTTGTTCGATGCGTGTGTCGACAAGGAAAGTTCCGTGACAGGCTCTCTTTAATTTCTGTGAGTCAACTCTAATTCCGTCAATCTCCAGATCTTGTCTTATCTGCTCCTTCGTCGGTTTCTTACTAATCAAAAGCATGTCCTTGAAAAAACTTATCAATTCTTTTTCAAGAACAAAGACGACAACATCTTCCAGATCTCACAGCGATTTCTCTTTAAAGAACGGGGGATTAATGGTGGAAGAACTGATCCGGATTTCAAACGGAGATTACAATCCTTTTTGTATATTCTCAGCTCGTGAGCTAGAGCAAGCAACCAATGACTATGATCAAGATCTTGTCTTACCTCTTGACACCAACTACAGATTGTTTCAGGGAGTTCTTGAAAACAGGGGTACGGTGTTAATCAAGAAGATGATAGAGAAAGAGATCCAAGATGATGGCGAGCACTTTCTGGATTATTGCCTAAAGGGAAATCGCAATTTCAGCATACGTCAGCGCGAATAGTAACCTGGTAAAGCTCCTGGGCTGTTGCTTAGAGACCAAGGTACCAATGCTTGTCTTTGAATACGTACCAGAGAACCTCTCTACCTACTTGCAGGGAGAGAAAGTGACTCTGCCATGGCGATATCGGATTCGTATCGCTGCTCAGGTCGCGGCTGCGATTGTCTATCTCCATGTCGGGAAATCTAGACCTCTGATTCACAGACACGTGAAGATAAGTAACATTTTACTGGACGCTAACTTAAACGCCAAGCTATTTGATTTCGGACTATCCCTAGAAATTCCATCAGGTGAGACCTATGTAGAAGCATTGGTTGAAGGAACAATAGGGTTCATAGCTCCAGAATCAGTATATACATGCAAATTCAACGAGAAGACAGATGTTTTTGCATTTGGTGCTACGTTTATCGAGATTCTAACTGGAAGAGAGCCTGTTGATGTGTTCATTGAAGCCTCTGGTGACCAGTTAATTCCTAACCTTACTCCAGTTGCAAAGTCTTCTCTCATGTCTGTCTCTTTACCCACAAAAAGAGAGCTTTTGCTGTTCTTGAAGGCGAATCTTATAAAGGATGGGACGCAAAATGCTTTAAAGTCAAGCGCAGAGCTCGCTGCAAGCTGTGTGGATGTATTGCCAGCGAGGAGGCCAACGATTGAAGAAGTGGCTAAGGAGCTGAGAAAGATTCAGAACATGTAAAATAGACATACTTCCAGTAAAATGTCACTTGTCTTCACGATATATTACTCTATCTACTGAATATGTTATCTATCTTTAAGCTTTTCTTCAGTAGACGATATATAACTCTATCTCGCTGCTGTGATCTTCTTTTGGAAAACATCGACAGATCTCCATCTCAATGTTCTCCAGGGTTGAAAGTTGGAGATTCATTTGTTAAATAATAACAGAAAATGGGCAAAAAATATTACAGATGGAAAAGTTTAGGGTTTAACTTGTTTAAAACAAACAGTGTGGTGCATAATAATACAAAGTGAAAGTTCAGGGTTTAACTTGTTCAAACACACAGGTTTGGGGTGGAAATATTAAAAAGTTGAAGTGTAAGGTTTAGCTTGTTAAACAATAGAGAAGGGTTTAAAAAGATATAAAGTAAAAGTTTAGGCGTCAAAATGCAGTAATTGGTAAATTGTTGCGAGAAAGAGAGAGACTTTACACATGAAAAGTAAACCAAGACAAAAACGGAACGCAGCGCTGGAAAATCTCGTCTTTTTGGTGAAAACGGAAACAAAGTATGAACCTTCACAACGATGAATCTCTGAAGCAGGAAGTAATCTACCTTCACTCACTCTGGCACCAAGGTCCTCCTACTCGGAACCCGATCCCTAGCCCTAGATACAACCCGTTTCACGACCCGGTTCAAAGATCCAGGCCGAATTACATCCCGCCGGCGGATTTGCAGCTTCTCTCTCGCTATGGAGCCGTTGGTCCCCAGATCATATCTAGAAACCCTATTCATCCTCAATTTCTCCACAATAATAAGCGTCCAAGGCCCGATTCGGATCGGGAATGGCCCGTTAAGGAACTGCTCGGTTCTTCTCCTCATTCCGGTTCTAGATGGCCTGATTTCAAGCCGTGTAAAAAGGCGCGACCTGTTTCAGAGGAGGAGAAGGCGAAATTCGCTGTAAATCAGCTTCAGAGAGATATCCATCGCACCTGTCGCGAGTTCTTCGGCAGAACATCCGGCGAAGAAGGCGGAGATGGATCGGATACTGATGATGGAGACGAGGATCAGTCTTCGGAGAAAGAAGGGTCTTCTTCCAAGGAGTTTCAGTTTCTTTCGAGATTGTTCGAAGAGAACGGGAAGCTGAAGGAATACTATGAGAAGAACACGGGGAATGGAGAATTCTGGTGTCTGGTTTGTGGCGGAACTGGAGAGAAAAGTTGTCGGAAATTCAAGAGCTGTTTGGCTTTAATTCAGCATTCACTTGCTATTCACAAGACGGATTTGAAAAACCAGCATAGGGCTCTCGCACAGGTTATCTGCAATGTTCTTGGCTGGGACGTTGACAATCCAGTTGCTTCGAGCCAAAAGGACGCTCAGGTCAGGTTTATTCTTTATGGATGGATACATTGAAAGAAGTTAGCATTGCAAACTGTTGCATTGATTTGGTTGCGTGAATCTAACTAAGGGCCGCATCATAGCCTGATTATTATTAGATTACTATGGTCGAAGACTGGCTTATCAGTTTCTTATGTTGTTGTGAGGAAAGGTTTTTATCTGAATTATTGATGAAAGATGATTTTGCTGGATCATTATGATCTTTTGCAGCTTTTTGGATAGTTTTGATCATTCAAAAATACTTTTTTTTTCTTTCATCACAGATATTGGGGGTAGAGGCGGTTGCGGAAGGTGCAACTGAGCCGCCTTCAGACCAAAAGAAGCCTCAGGAGAAACAACATGTAATGTCGGTTGATGAACAAGCAAAGACTGCAGTGTTACAAATGCAACAGAATGCATCAGATGCTTTGAAAGGCATTTTTGCCAAGGATACTACTGCTGGTTCAGTTGATGAATTTGCGGAGAAGGGTGTTGAAAATTTATCTGAGGAGTTGGAATTAATATCTCGACTCTTCTCGGAGAACGTTGAGCTCAAAAGTTACTACGAGAAAAACTGTGAAGGTGGACTCTTTGTCTGTCTTGTGTGTTGTGCTGCGACTGATAAGAAGATGATAAAGAGGTTCAAACACTGTTATGGACTTGTTCTGCATTCCACTAAAAACCCGAAAATGAATAAACGAGCTCACAAGGCTTTTGCTCGGTTTGTCTGTGAACTACTTGGCTGGGAGTTTGATCGTCTTCCACGTAGAGCAGTGAAAGGTGGTGCTCCTCTTGTCGAATGTAATGCTAACCAGGAAAATGAGAAGAAGCCATCATCGATGATCGAGGTAAGAATGTTTACAAAGAGAACAAGAACTCTTTCTTAATTCTTATCTTTTGATTCCATCAATTTAACTGTGGTATCATTTCAGGAGCATATGTGCGAAGACAAATCTGATAATCCACAGGACAACAATGAGGCATGCGTTGGTTAGTAAGTGGTACTTATACATCGTACTTGATCTTGAAATTTTGGTTAGAATGCTCCACATTTTTTTATATATAGAATCTTTTCTCCTTTTTGCTTTCAGATATTTATCTGGTTTATTTATTGTTTATGTTTGATCAATGAACCATTGTTTATGTTTCTGTACGCAGGATGCTAGCATAACCTGTAACAAAGTTATGTAAATGGAGGCACCGAATCTTCAGGTAAGATTACTATCCTAGTTTTCGACTTCTCATCAGTCTTCTTATGATTTGCCAGAACCTGGTGCAGAGTCATCAAAGACAATGTGTAATACCCTACTTTTGATTCTGAATTTTCATAAAAATTAAGAATACTCCTCTTTCTCACTGAGAAATTTTGGAGTATTCTAACCAATATTTCAAGATTAAAATTTGAGAGATGTTGAGGAGAAAATGTTGTAAGACATTGATTTAAATCAACTATCTTATTATATAAAGGCTAATATATACGGCAGTTCTGAAAATACCAAAGATCTGGGGCAGTTTCAAAAAATACCATTACTTTTGTTTTTTTTTCGTTTTTTTCGTTTTTTTTCAGCAACAATAATATGAGGCGTTTTTTATACAAGACTTGGGGCAGTTTATGAATACCGAAATATATGGGGTGATGTTGGTAAACGCAAAAAGATCTGGGGCTTGCTTTCAAAATACCAAAAGTTTTTGTAAATACTTTTTTTTTTTTTTTTTGTCGACAAGTTTTTGTAAATACTTAACAAAAGATCTAAGGCGTTCAGAAAATATCAATAGATTGGAGCTGTTTTGTAAATATGTAATGAAAATAAAATATAGCTGAGGTTAACGGCGTGATAGTTAAAAAAAAAGAGAGAAAAATTAATTTCCTGCTGGGCCTTTCTGGGCCGACTAGATGGGCCTCGAGCATCCCATATGATAGCCCACAAATTGTTTCTACCAATTTTAATCAGTCGGGTCAAATATTTTTTACACCTCTAACTTTCAGGAAGACGCAAACAGAAAAACAGAGCCACAGTGACTTAAAATGGGGAGAAAAGAAGATTCAAAGATGAACATCGCCATTGTACATCCAGATCTTGGAATTGGTACGTTCTTCATCAATCCTTCGTCTTTTTTATTTAACCCGATTAACTTTCGTTTCTCCTTCTCGCGGGATCTATCTTGTTTCCGAGGACATATGACCAAATTCACCGAATAAATGCATCTCAGAGATCCAGAGCGAGTTTTACACTAGTGCGTTGAATTGCCCCTTATTTCTTCTTCTCTGGTATATGCAGGTGGAGCAGAGAGATTGATTGTCGATGCGGCGGTTGAGCTTGCGTCGCACGGTCATAAAGTTCATGTCTTCACCTCTCACCACGACAAATCTCGATGCTTCGAGGAAACTCTCTCCGGTGAGTGACGGCATAGCTTGAGTTTCAGGAAACAGAAACACAAGAGAGCTTTTTCTTTACATTCTCATGTTTGCCTTGAAAGAACTACCTACAGAGGGTTTAAGATTACTGGCTCTCAATTTCCCATTTCGTATTTAGGATATTCTTCGAATTTGTGAGCATTATATAATTATAGTTCGAGATTAATAATCTCTGTCTTACCATTCATTCAGGCATTTTTCAAGTTACGGTGTATGGCTCTTTCCTGCCACGGCATATTTTCTACCGTCTACACGCAGTGTGTGCATACTTGAGGTGCTTGTTTGTTGCTCTTTGCGTTCTTCTGGGATGGTCTTCTTTCGATGTAATACTAGCAGACCAGGTTTCAGTCGTTGTCCCATTGCTGAAACTCAAAAAATCATCAAAGGTATTCAAACTTTTCCTTTACGTCATCATATCTTGTGATCAGTTCATATGATAGCTTAATCTCTCAACATATTCGGATCTAGGTTGTTTTCTACTGCCATTTCCCGGATCTCTTGTTAGCTAAGCATACAACTGCACTTAGGAGGGTGTATCGGAAACCCATTGACTTTATCGAAGAACAAACCACAGGTTTGGTTCCATTCATTAACAATCCAGCCTTTGCTATTTGTCATTTCCTCTTACTTTCATCCACCTGGAACCATTTCTTCTTATATCATTTGCGGGCTTGCAGGAATGGCTGATATGATCCTTGTTAACAGCAGCTTCACAGCATCAACATTCGCAAATACATTTAAGCGTCTTCATGCACGAGGAAGTCGCCCAGCTGTTCTTTACCCAGCTGTCAATATCGATCAGTTCAATGAACCCCATGCTTATAAGTATTGTATATCCCTAAACTCCAAATTTCCAGGATAAAAGCTTAAGCTCTCACATTACAAACTACTTCTATGCCGGTTTCTATAGTTTCTTCTCTTCTCCTTTGTCTTGGCTAGGTTGAATTTCCTCTCCATAAACCGCTTTGAGAGGAAAAAGAACATCGATCTAGCTATCTCAGCTTTTGCTATTCTGTGCAAACATAAGCAAAATCTGAGTGATGTTACCCTTACCGTTGCAGGCAAGTGTACTGCTATTATCCCTCTTTCTTTCATAATTTAATACTGAATGTAGAAGATTTACTGTTTGCATTCTAAGTAAACTCCATTGTTCAGGCGGATATGACGAAAGATTGAAAGAGAATGTAGAGTACTTGGAGGAGCTCAAAAGCTTAGCCGAGAAAGAAGGAGTTTCTGATCGAGTAAACTTCATCACATCTTGTTCAACTGGTGAAAGAAATGAACTTCTCTCAAGCTGCTTGTGCGTCCTCTACACACCAACGGTAAAGCCACCATCTTTTACCTTCTTCCTCCAAGTTTCAGTCTCATCTCATTCTCATGGTCCATTTCAAATGCTAGGATGAACATTTTGGTATTGTTCCATTAGAAGCTATGGGTGCATTCAAACCCGTGATAGCCTGTAACAGCGGTGGCCCCGTGGAGACAGTAAAGAATGGAGTAACGGGCTATCTGTGTGAACCGACTCCAGAAGATTTCAGTTCGGCGATGGCTAGATTCATTGAGAATCCTGAGTTGGCGAATAGAATGGGAACTGAAGCCAGGAAACATGTTGTTGAATCATTCTCTGTGAAGACGTTTGGACACAAGTTGAATCAGTATCTCGTTGAAGTAGTATCGAGTCCTAAAGAAGATTGAGATTCCTCGTAATCATAGATCTTTCGATTTACATTATACTTAAGGCTTAGTTTTGAAACTACAAGATCATGGTGTTATTTTGGGTAATTTTACCCTACCCGATCCGAACTCAAAATGTACCCACCCATTATAAACCTATTTCAATTAACTCTATTGAGTTTTATTACCCTATAATATAACCCGAAATAAACCTATGAGTTTAGGGTTACCCGTAGGTACCCTAATTTTTTTTCTTTGTTTTTTTTATCTTGCTCTAGTGATTCCATGTTTATAATTATAGCTTATACCTTATAAAAATCCTTTAATTCTTCTATTGAACAATGTTTTGCTTGATCCAAAGAGATCAAAATAATATATATGAACTATGTTCCTGTTGCTCTTAGGAGATAAGTAATTGAATTATATAATTATGTTCTTTTGCAATTCACATCTTGAGAAATTATATTAGTGCTCTGGTTAATTAGTTCTACGTATGAGTTTTCTGCAATTCATTAATCTGTGATAACAAATAAATATCTCACCACAAAAATCATCCAAATATCAAAAACTAATAAAGATATTACCACAAAATCATCCAAATATCAAAAACTAATAAAGATCTCACCACAAAAATCATCCAAATATCAAAAACTAATAAAGATCTCACATGTCTTCATCTTGAAATGAAATCTGATAGCATAATTTTTACTCATGAGCTACTTGCTGTGGTAGTATCTTCATTTTCATCATCAAAGTTATCTTCAATATCACCTAAAATTGAAGATATGAATGAGTTAATAATATATTTAAAAGTAACGAATGTATAAGCTAATTTTGAGTTATCTTCAAGCTCTGCAAAACCACGCAACCAATTGCGCGTGCAAATCAATGTCTGGACATTTTTTGGAATAAAGCGGTTTCTATATGGGTTCAATACCCGACCTCCAGTACTAAACGCAGACTCCGAAGCTACTGTAGTAATGGGAATACTAAGCAAATCACTAGCTAGAGAAGCCAAATCACCATAGTGTTGCCCATTGTTTTTCCGTTACTAACTTCTTACTACAGTGGATGCATCTACTCCTATGTTTACCATCTTAGATTTCTGGCGTTTATTAGAGTTTGGTACCTTTTGAACTGGTTGAGTAGGTTGTGTTTCACTGTGTGTTGCAGCTGGAGTCTCTGTTTCATCCTCATTAATTTCCATGTACTCATTCTCAGCATTAAGAGCTGCCATTGTCTCAAGTGTTTGAGAATCCATTCTACAGCACAAAAAAACATAAGCAAAATACTGTAGTAATGGGAATACAAAAGCAAAATCGATACAGTGTGTGTGTGACTTCTAAAAAAGCAAAAGCACGAAATTAAGGCACTTACAAGTCACTAAGAAGCAGCAAAGTTCCTAAACTCCTTTTTGTATCTGATGGTGGAGAGAATCTCCGTTTTCAGCAAAGGGCTTTGGAGACGACGTCTGCTTCACTAGAAGATCGCAAATTTTTGGAAATCAAAGAGATAAAGGTTTTTCTACAGAACTCCGAGTCCTGCGATGGCCTTTCTGCTTCTACGGATAAGCTCAGATGAGAAAATGGCGTGACGGGTCAATCTCGACAAATTCTCGAGTATCATAGGCAAAGAAGACAGTGTGCTAAGAGAGGAGGAAAACGGCGTCATTTTTAGACATTATTGTTAAAAAAAACTCATGGATACCCTAAACCCGATAAGATATAACCCGAAAGGATAAATTGAAAATAAGACCCGTCCATTTTAAACCTGCGTTTTTTTTCTTCTAAATGAACAGAGCAATGGATTCGGAAAAAACTAAGGATATAGGGTACCCATTGGGTAAAAACCCAACAATAACACCCCTGCTACAAGAGCTATAATGTCGTACACTTGTATCAATCATCTTGGGCTTGAAGATTAGGTTGGACATTTATTTGATTTGTTTTTGGTTTGGTTGAGTTTGGTTTGAGATTTAATTTGGCGAAATCAAATCGAATCAGTAAATGAAATTGCGGTCTATAAAATTCTATGCTTTATTGGGGTTGAAGATTTCTGTTTCTAACATGGCTGGACACTAAATATGAGCTGGGTCACCAAAATTGTGCTCTGTGGGCTGGGTCAATAAAATTGTGCTTTATGGGTTGGGTCAATAAAATTTTGCTTTATGGGCTGGGTCAATAATATTGTGCTTTGTGGGCTGGGTCAATAAAACCGTACATTATGGGCTGGGTCGTACTGGGCCTACTATATTGCAATTTACAGAACGTTGTCGCTTTATTATATTTGGTTTTGTTTTTCGTTAAACAATCTGTGGAAATTCCTTCTTCGTCTTCCAAAATTGCAAGTGGCTTCCCTCCAATTCTCCATCGGAGCCCGCTGTCGTCGTTGTTCCTCTTCGTCTCACTGTATTTCTCTGTGTCAATATCTTAAGGTATATTAGTTTTTGATTTTTCGATTTTAGAATCGGTTTCCTCTCGGCTTTCAATGATTTTGTTTTATGTAATGGTATTGCCGTATTGATTTCCGGCGATTCTAGTTTTCTTCTTTTAAGGTTATGATTATCTATGAGTTTTTCTCGATCTCCGGTTAGGTTTTTTCACCAGGGAGCTTCCTTACATGCGCAAAACGTCATGGACGCGAACAATACCTTCGATTCTGTAATCTCTGCTCGCCTCTTCCTTTCTCCCTACCTAATCCTTTGCAGTTTTCTTGTCTGCATTCTATGATCTTCATTTTCTTACCTTGGATTTTCATGGAATCAGGATCTGATTCACGCCATTTTCAAGCACATTTGGGCGCGAAGATTTCGCGGTACCCATTATTTGTTTTCGAGTAACTTATCCGCTTATAAGATCTTCTCTGTTCCGATTTATCTGTGATTTTTGTTTTTTTTTGTTTGTAGAAAGGGAGAGGAGTGATGCAATTGATGCTGCGGAAGCTGAGGTACTCGATTCAAATCGCTGGTTTCATGTTCCTCAATTTTTCAGACTATACCACAAATTTGAATTCTCCTCTAGTATTGTCATTCCTTCACTGGATACTGTGGTTGAGATTTATCCTATAACAGCTATGGTCTTCTGATTTCTGAGATTCAATATGTTCAAAGAAGTGATTGAAGATGCCATATTATACCTTACGTTTAGTGCAGGTTGCTCTGGGAACATCAAAGAAGAACAGACTTGCTTCTGGTTTGTAAATAAATTGTCGCCTACTTTCTCCTGTAAATTGGGAGAGATGAGACTTGTCTTTGTGTGATAATTGATGAATATTTATGGCTTTTGGTTGTTGTAGCCAACGCAAATGCTCTGAAACTCAGCTGTGAGCTTCTCAAGAGTTTTGTCTCAGGTCATGTTTAAATTTTTGCAAAGTTCTCTCGATCTTCTGGGTTAGCCATGTTGTATCTAAATAGTTTTTTTTTTCTTTCTTAAACCATCGGCAGAGGCTGTGCAGCGCGCCGCCATAATTGCTGAAGCTGAGGGAATGGACAAGATTGAAGCTACTCATTTAGAGAGGATTCTTCCTCAGCTTCTTTTAGACTTTTAAGGTACGATTGAGAACAATCGACTGTTAGTAGTATTTGAAGATTAACAATGAATTCACGCAAGGTTTTCTGAAGATCATATAACTAGTTTATCTCTGTTTGTTCTTTCGCCATGGGCTAATGTGGTTATATATGGTTCATGTAAGGTAATGTTCATGATAAATAACGAGAACGTAGTATATGTATTTGACTTGATTCTATCTATACTAAATCTTACTTCATTCCGATTAATATGAGAAACAAACCTGAGAGTTTACGCCTGCACACTGTTTGTTTCCTCCATTCTCAATGGTATGGCTTCCGCACTAAGAAGTTTTTATACTTAGGTGAACAGATGGAAGTATTTGTGTTTTCTTGATTAACGCAGTGTAAAGATCATCATATGATTTATATCTGCACTTAGGTACATGTTCTTAAACTGGAGACACAGAGGAATCGTTTGACGATGATCCTTTGGATAATAATTCGTCCATGAGCAGCAATGTCAGACGCAGTTTGGTAGGCTCAGTAGCTGATGTTAGGGTTATTACTTTTTTTAACCAGACCGTAACTAAGTTTTGAGCTAACTTTACATTGGTTTGCGTGACGCCCAGTGAGTATTTACGACCAAACCTTGACATCTGTCTTTTTATTTTGACATCATCGTCTTAGCATAATAAGGACACATCGATACCTTCTAATACATGGCATTCTCTTATCTAGTTATCTTATAATCTCTGTGAAAACTCACAAAAAATGGCTTCTTCTGCGGATGCTCTAGAGGGTGGGCCTTCGTCTTTGAGAATTGCGGCCGATAAGTACCGATCCATTTTGAATGATGAGAAAACGGGAAATATACGGTGGAGATACGGTGGTCCTCCGATATTTGATACTGTGAACAAGCTCTTCGAAGAAGAAAGAACCCATGTAATTAAAAGCAACTCTCTATCTTTTCTGTCTATTTCATGAAATTGTGGCATTTTCCATAGCATCATCATGTAATGATAGTGCTAAAAAAAACACATACAGTATCAAATCAAATGATTCACTAGTTTCCGCAATAATTTTTGTTTTAAAAAGGATCAGGAATCGTTAATGACCATACGATATCCGACTCGACAGATAGCAAACATATACTGATATACCTAAAAATATTACAAGACTTTTCTTGATTTATGCTTTTTTGTTTTCCTAGTCTTCAAACATGTTATCATTTTAATGAATAGAAAAAGTGGACAGACAAAGAAGTAATCGAGGGTTATTGGTTGCAACTTTGTCATGATATCCTATCAAAATGTGATGTGACTCTTAACAACTCCAAAAATGTCAAATTAATGAGGTTAAGGAAACGGGATTCATGAGTAAACCACTGAAAACTCTCTTCTTACTATCTATAAAAGCGATAAACAAGCCTAACTCTCTCTACATCAAAAGCTAATATGGCTATTAGGGAAGAGAGAGATAAGTACAGATCTGTCCTTGAACATTCAGGACAGGTCCAATGGAGGTATGGTCACCCTCCAGCCTTCGATACTGTGAACCAGCTCTTTGAAGAAGGCCAGACCAAGGTCCTTCGGTTAACTTATATATCACTTTAGGTATGTGCTATCATCTGAAAATCTGATTCGTTGCCTGTCTTTGGTTTTGATTGCAGGTATGGCCGGAAGGGTCCTTGGAAGAGACGGTTCAAAATGCGATCAAGTCATGGGAGATGGAGTTCTCACACAAGATCCGTTTACAAGACTTCAAAACCATAAACCCTGACAAGTTTAAGCTCTTTGTCAATGGTAATTTACCACAAACACCTGATTCTAAATGATTTTAAACTGAATAATTATTAAGCAACGATTTAAGTGGTTTTTTTAATTATTAGGAAGAGAAGGATTATCAGCTGAAGAAACGCTTAGGCTTGGGAGTTACAATGCTTTGCTCAAGAACTCTCTGCCTGAAGAGTTTCAGTACTATAAGCCAGAGGATGAGACTTTCGAGTCATCACATGACGCCTTTAGATCAGCTTTACCACGCGGATTTGCGTGGGAAATACTATCTGTGTACTCGGGGCCGCCTGTTATAGCATTCAAGTTTAGACACTGGGGATACTTTGAAGGAAATTTCAGAGGTCACGCTCCTACTGGGGATTTGGTTCAATTCCTCGGCCTGGGAGTTCTAAAGGTATGTCTGAAACATGAATTTATGTCCCTACTTATAATCTGTCAATATAGTTAAAACCTCTAGCATCAAGATTTGCTTACATCTAGATGTTCTCTACAGGTTGATGAATTTCTTAGAGCAGAGGAGATTGAGATTTATTATGATCCAGGAGAGCTGTTCGGGGGATTGCTCAAGGGAAATCCTATATCAGAGACCAAAACCACAGACAGTGGAGACAAAGCAGAGAAACAAATCTGCCCCTTCACACATTAAGAAAATCTTAGGCTCTACAAATGTTTATCTTCCATATTGCATTGGGTTATACAGGAAAATAAGGAAAGCAGAAGTGTGGGTAGACCAACCTTTGAAGAATATATTTGTAACAGTCACTTTGGTTTTTGGTGCATGGAATAAGTTATAGTTATGTTCCCAGGCGTCACAATGATATTACAGATAAATTACAGCAATAACTAGAACATGGCAGTTTATTTAACTCACCAGTTTCTCAGCAGAGCTCAACCTTTGAATCAACCCCGTTCTGACATTCATCCATGAGAGCCACGTTTAACATTTCAGTACAGAATTGATCATCAGGTTTCAACCATAGGGCCTGAAGAGAGAGAAAAGAAACAGAGACGATGATTGAGAATAAATGAAGAGCATTTAACTCATCGTCTGATGGAGAAGAAAAGTCTCCATATGATAACTATTAAGGACATCATTAGATATTTGCTCATATATAGAACTGCGTATACCTTGTGATAATAAGAGATGGCAGCTGAGAAATTCCCCTGCACAAGAATGAGATGGAATTGGAAAGAATTACAAATCATTGCTTTTGTGAAAATCAGCGCTAGTATTGTTTGAAGAAAATGACTGGTGCAAATACCTGTAAATGGTAAGTGTAAGCCAAGCCGGAATATGTGCTTAAGCTTTTGGTTGATAGTGTAAGTGCTCTTTCATAATATGAGATGGCTTCACGATCCTTCCTGTTGATAAGAATTTTCCCAAGTCATAACTTCATTACATTCACAGCACGAGATTCCCTGCATAAGAGGAAGATCATGGTAGTTGTGTGTGCACCACTATACCTCAGCTTTCTATATGCATGAGCGAGATTGACCACAGTTGGTTCCCAGATTTCAGTTAAGGCAGATGGTATATGGGCCAACGTCTTCTCAAACCACCGCACAGCTTTACCATACCTGAAATATAGTGAATGCTGTTGATTCAATTTCTATTGTAGCTTTGCCATTAACAGCATTTGAAAAATTTCGGAGATAAGCAGACTGTAAAGAGAAAAGTTACACACTCTTTCATATGATATGCAACAACTCCGAGTTCATTATAAACAAGTGGATCTGAAGGGCATATCGCCTTTGCTTGCATGAAAAACTGAACCAAGAAAAGGGATCAAAGTAAATACAATGTTAGCCCAAAAGATAAGTCATATAATTTGAAGACACCACACAGCATATTGTAACTTGTTACCTGGTCCGCAAGCTTGTAGCTGTGAGTTCGCATATACTCCATTCCAATGTACAGAGTTGGCAAATGACACCTGGAACAAGATAATATCAAGATTCAACCTGTAAAAGACAATTTGTAACGTAATAAGAAGGCTTCCACAATGCTTCAGGGCTGAGAATGATCCATTTTGAACATTACAAACTTACAGTCACTAATTCTGAAGAAAAAAAGAGTAAATTGATTACCCTGGAAATAGCCTAGCGGCAGTGCGATAGGCAGACATGGCTTGGTCACCCTCCTCTTGGGCGGCAAAGGAATTACCAAAGCCTATCCATGCTGGTGAGAAGGAACCATCTATATTTGTAGCTTTGCTGGAAGACCATATTAAAAGAAATGGAGATTCAGGTCAGACACCTACCATTGCACCTACCTATTAGAGTTGATCAAGAATGCATAATGCCATAACATGATTACCTAAAGTACCGCCGAGCTTCAGCATACTTTTTGATACAATAGTAGTAACAACCCACCGCAAACCATGACAAAGCCCTACAAGGTCATGAATGAGTATTCAAATCACAAAGCATCGAGCAAAAGAACCCTGCCTATATACTAACTCATGAAGATTTAGCTCAAAAACCATAGTACTAAAATATTTTCAACCAGATCAAGTACAGAATATTTTCAACCAAAAAACTAACACAAGAAATCATGCTCCGAAAGCTTACAATCATGCTCTGAAAATCTGAACCCAAAAGCAGGTTAAATATCCTAATTAGGATTGGGATAAAATCAGAAGAACTATATCACTCACTTCGAAGGGTAGTCTTTCACCAAATTGCATGCCATCAGATAGAGCTCATTTGAATTACCAAGTTCCATGGCAGCGGCCAAATGTACTAAGGTACACTTCAGATGAAAAGGATCTTTCTCAAGGAGTCTATCAAGTTCGACCAAAAGAACCCACATTACTAGAATCATTCAAGCTTCATATCGCTCAAATTCAGTATCAGCAGTAATATACAACTTACGTAGAGGTCAATTCAAAACACTTCTGATATTCACAGCATTGATGGTAGTACTCAGCTTTACAGGCCAACAGATCAGTGTTATTAACCCATGTACTGATCATAGATGAGCCAGAGACGGTACCACTAGTTTCGCTCTCAAGCTTCCTGAACTTAGCTTCTACTGTGCTCTCTTTGTCATACTGGACAAGAAGAACCAATAAGTACCAAGAAGAGATAGAAAAGATGCTTGCGCAAAGAAACCTATACCTTCTTTATCAGGCATGAGTAGAAAGAAGATAGCCATCCGTCTTCTGGACTAAATTGCAGTGAAGAAAGCAGACTTGCTTCTGAATTTAAAGCAGATAAAAGTCTCAGTTACTTTCTAGTCATGTAAACGACTGCACCATGAAACGAATGAGACAATAAACTAGAGAACAACAAAAAAGCTTTCTATATAACTCACCTTCTTCAGATGTAAGCATATGACTTTCAATAAGGCATTCCAAAGCCTGAAAGGATAGGTTACAGAAATCACAGCCATGTAAGAGTATTGATATCTAGAGGAGGTGCTTCAGTTTTTTACTACTATATACATTTATCTTCCCACAGTAGCTCGGAAACTTTACATGGTAAATAGAAATCACAAGCAGCAATTGACTAGGGCCCTAGGATTACCTCATAGCACAGAGGATCAGCCTTGATAGCAGCTTTATACCTGCAATCCCAACCGAAGTTCATCAGTTAAATTAAATCATCTGAACAAGGAAGATAGGTGAAAAAAAGCACAACTGACCATTGTCGAGCCTGAGAACGGTTTTGTAAGGCTCCATATGCTTTTCCTCTTAGAAAGCATATTGCCGATGATATCTACAAAAGGAAAACCCTTATATATCACCTCAGGTACTTGCATAACCTTCAACCTCGACTCGTATAGATGGTGGTTGACTAGTTAATTCAGTTACAACAATTTCGCTAACTAACCTTCTAGAATCGTATAGATACATGTATAGATAATATTACATAGATGAAGTAATTATACAATTGACAAAGGGTTAAGAAACTTACATTGATCTCTCGGTCCTCTCCATCTTTATCAAAATATATCACGTTACCATCTTTGGCATCATATACATTACCATCTTCATCAACCTTCGCATCACCAAGCATCAAGAGACACTGATCCCATTCCTTTAATTCCTCCTGAGAACGCACATAAATTGCCCATAAACCCTAATACCCTTATCTCCAAAATCTCGTTCTGAAATTTCTAGACCCAACCCAATTAAAAACAGGATAGATAGATAGATAGACAGAAAAAAGGGCGAAAATGGAATTACGAGGCACTTCGCGGCAAGGTAACGGAATCGAAGGTCTCGAAGAACAATTTTCGAGGCGTTGAGAAGGTGAAAGGCGCGCCGGTAATGGCGGCCGAGGAAAAGAGCCTGAGCCTGCATATATATGTCGGCTGGGTCATTGGTGAGAGCAGCCACCTTGTCGGCGAAGAAGATGGCCGACGAGTACAAATGCTTACTGACGCAGTCTCGAACCACGCCACGGATCTTCTCAATTTCTTCTTCCCTCATAGTTTCTCCGCCTCTCAATTCTTCCGGAAAAATTCTGGAAACTGCAAAAAGTGGGGAAGATTATCGATTTGTGTATCGGGAAATTTAGTGCTTCCAGCCTTCCACTATCTCTCTCTCTCTCTACTCAAAACTGTTTGCGCGAGGGAGGCGGGACGAAAGTAGAGCCTCGGCGGGAGAGCGTATACTTTTATTACCTTCCTTAGTTAATGGGCTTGAGGCCCATAAGTTATTAGGTCCCGTAACTTATAAGCCCCATAACTTATTGGGCCCGTAAGTTATAAGGCCCATGAATTATTAGGCCCATGAATTATTAGGCCCATAAATTAGTTACTAGTTCTAAAAGAGTGTAATAAAAGTGGAAACTGTCGACTTGTGGTGAGAATCTTTTCGCTTTTTGTCCGAATGACGACAATGTCTGAACCGAGGAATGTTTCTATAATACTCTGTTAGGCTCAGTTTGAGCAGCAACCGAAACCGATATTCGAACCGGATTAAACCGAATTGATCCGAAAACTCTGAAATCTGAACGGCCCGCCGGGAAAAGTGGAGGAAGAGGTCTTCAGATTCCGTTATTTGATCACCTCTGCCTTCAAATTTTCATTCCATTTTGACACATTCCTACTCCCTTTCGTTAAAGTTCACGATTTTGTAGTAACTGTCGATCGACACCTTTTAATCGATTCTCTACCCGAAGTTGTTTTTGATTATTATTTCGATTCGATAATTGGGTTCATGGATGAAGACGGAGAGAAACGAGTCCGTGCGAAACGATCGGTTGAATTTGATTGGATAAGCGATTTGCCAGATTGCTTGCTATGTCAGGTACTCTTGAAACTTCCCACCAAGGACGTGGTTAAGACTAGTGTGTTATCCAGTAGATGGAGGAATCTCTGGAGATACGTCCCTGGATTGGACTTGGGGGATGTTGATTTTCCCGAGTACAACACATTCGTTGGTTTTGTAGATAGCTTTCTGGATCTAAACAGTGAATCTTGCTTACAAAAGTTTAAGTTAAAATACGATTGCGATGGGGATCACGAGCCCGAACTTAATCTCATCACCCGGTGGATCAACACTGTGGTCACGCGGAAAGTGAAACATATCGATGTTTTGGATGATTCATATGGGAGCTGGGATTCCCAGATGACTCCTACACTTTACACCTGTGAGAGTTTGGTTTCTATAAAGCTTTGTGGACTAACCTTGCCTAGCCCCAAGTTTGTTTCTTTACCTTCTCTTAGGGTTATCCATCTAACTATAGCTAAGTTTGCTGACCAATTGGCGTTAGAAACGCTCATCTCAAGCTGCCCACTTCTCAAAACCTTGATTATTGAAAGGTGTTTTTGTGATGATATACAAGTTTTGCGTGTGCGTTCTCAGTCTCTACTTAGCTTCACTCACGTTGCGGACAGCTCTGATTATTTGGTTGAAGATTTAGTAGTTGCAGTTGATGCTCCCAGGCTTGAGTTTCTGAAGCTCAGTGATCATCGAATTGCGAGTTTCATACTAAATAACGTGGCTTCACTAGTAGAAGCCGATATCGATACTGTGTTTAACTTGATTTCCGAAAACAAGTTCGATCCAAATGATCTACAGAAGAGGAATATGATTCGCAATTTTCTCGTCGGGATCTCTAAGGTCAAAGATATGATCATTGCCTCGAGTACTCTTGAGGTAACGTATGTTGAATTCGCTATTTGAATGACGAACTTTATACTATAAGCTTATCCTTGTACATTTTTATTAATTTTTGTTGTTACAGGTCATTTATGATTACTCAAGGTGTGAACCACTACCCTTATTCCGTAACCTATCCTTCTTGCGTGTCGAGTTCTACGGCTACAGGTGGAAAATGTTGCCAATCTTTCTTGAGAGCTGCCCAAATCTAAAGTCTCTTGTCGTGGTGAGGATTGTCTACTAAGCCATGAACTTTCTATCTCAAGATGCAAATGGTGAAAGTCATATATTCAACTTGTGTTTATTCCGCTTGGTTGTACTACTACTTGCAGGGATCTACTCAATATCTGGAGAAGGAGGGAATTAATATTTTGTCCGAACCTCGGTGTTTCTTATCATCTCTTGAGTATGTTAAGATAGAAAGGCCATTGAAAGGGGAGGCGATGGAGATGGAACTAGTGAGTTTACTTACTCGAGAAATCAACAATCCTCAAGAAACTAAGCTTATGCTTGGATGATTCCAGAAAGAAAGATGAATCTGTCATTCTCAAAGAACTACTTACTATTCCAAGGCTCTCTAGCTCATGCCAAGTTGTTTTTCTCTGATGATCCATATAATCATCACAAATTAGAAGGTTGTCTTTGAATACTTAGCTAATATGCATTTTTTGTTTTTTTCTTAGTTTATAATGACATTAAAGTGTTAGAGTTCGTAAGAGAATCAAATTTTATGGATCAAATCACTAAATCAGTATCTCTTCATCGTGGCTAAGACATGCTTCAGAAGTTGTTCAAGAGATGTTAATGCATTTTTTATTTTATTTTTGACTTGCAGCAAGCTATAACATTAATAGCATAGTTGGAAAAGCATAGGGCGAGAGATGAAGGAAACTATAAATATAGGGTATTTAAACATGACAATTATTCATTTTCAGATCAACAAAAAAAAAGAAACGTTTTACTTCTTTATATGACCCTCCCAAAAGCATTAATTTAAACGTTGCCGAGAAGAGAGATATAGAGTAGCTGGTTCCATACATCGGGAACTCCAGGGAGGCACCAATGGCTACAGTCATTATAGCTAGGTCCTCTACCGGCGTAGATGGAAGGGTGACCGTCCTTCCTCAGCTCCGTCATAGCCGTCACGTCAAGGAGGCTCACCGGTTTAGCCATCCCTCCGATCACACTTCTCACTATAGCCTCGCCTTCGTTCTTATTCTCTCCTCCGGTACTGTAATCTGGTCCGTTTACTGGTTCCGTCTCTCCCAAGCAAGTTTTCCCCGGTTTACCCCATTCACTACCACTTTACATTAACCAAAGAAGACAAAAACAAAACACGGTTAATTATATACGTATGTCTTCTTTTTTTTTAATTAATTAGTTTTAAACTATAAAATAAATTACTAGAGAGAGAAAGAGAGAGAGATTATAGTATACATACATTAAGTGAACGGGAGAGACGCCTTGATAGAAAACCCTAGTTTTTGAAGGATCAATGTTGCGATCAACCCAATTAGCCCAAGTTGTCAAAGCAATCTTGAAAGCTTCCATTCTATTCATCTCTTTCTCCATTTGTTCTCCCGTTTCGAAATAGTTCCATCTACATACATACGTCATGCATCATCATCATCATCATCATCACTGGATTATACATGTGCATGATTAATTAAGCTCGTTGATGATAAATATTTACGTCTGAGAACGACCGGTGTGAGTCCACCAGTGGAAGGTGTTAAAGATTAAAACATCTGATCCCAACCATTGATTTCCGGTACTGATCGAATCTAGTTTCAGTACCAATCCTCTTGTTTTGTCCGCTACCAAATCCACCAGGAACCCATTTTTCAGATAATTTACCGATATTCCATATTCCTATCATTTCAATTGATAGGATGAATTTACTATTTGTTTTAGTTAACCGAATCCAATAACCATGAATAAACCGGTTAAATACGTACCGGAATGGTGAAGGTAGAGAGGAGCTTGTCGGGGTTGAAGGTATAATTAGCGTTGGGAACGGCCGCGTGAAGCATGCAACTTAGCGACACCCACATACTGTTGCTCAGTGAATCTCCCACAAACAGTATTTTCTTCCCTTTGAATCTCGTTAAGAAATCTCGTCCGTCGAATCTGCCACGTCATATAGAAGAAGAATTTGAACATGACAATTTTGACTACACAATTATCATGAAGCTTACTAGAGTAATCTATACAAGATTTCATTGTCTTTCTTATGCTCAAAAATTTTCGGATATTTAATATCAATTAATAATTTACACAAAATATTAGTGTGGAATGGTTATAAACTAATAATTGTCAGATTTGCTAATTAGTAATAAAGCTTGTATCTTATTATAAAATACAAATCCCTTTTAGCAAATGTAATTATGATTCGTATCATATTTCACTAGTATTCAAGACCAATTAATGCGTAATCTCCTAGTTTACTTCCTACAATTTCAAATGTTTTCCTAGTCGTTAACCGGACGAGATTACGTAAATTCATCGTTATAGAGTTAATTGGAGTTATTGTTATAAAGTTCATTGGAATTAACAAAAAAGAAATTCTTAACTATAATCTAAATATTTTTTACAGATAAGTGGAAATGATTATCACCTTGGGATGTCGCATCCGGTTGGTTGCCACCGGTAATAGAGGTAATTCTTGTCCGGCCGACCAAATTTTTGGCAATCTAATCCCATGAACGGACAAGTCGATGTTCCATAGAGAGGATCAGAAGAATTGTCATAAATCCAACTTCCTTTGTAAATGTCACACTTTGATGCCTCCTCCTTGTAACCAGTTTCTTTGTTAAATTTGTGATCAGCATTGTTTTTGTTTGCTAATACGTTGCGATCTGATAAATCAACAAGAAAATTAAGAAGAAGGAGAAAGATGACCGGTTTGCGTCCTTCACGAATGGCTGGGGGGGGGGGGTGGTTCTAATTAGAAGAGAAGATGTAACACGTTATTGTTAAGTTGTTGTGTTTATAATCTACATAAACAGCCAAATATCTATGATTTTTCGGGAAAGTAATAATTATTGTTAAATATTTGTTTACTCAATTTTTTTTTGTTATTATAATGGGCTAGAGAATAACTCTCATGCTTTAGCTTATGATATATAAAGATCCGATCATATACTCTCAATTTTTAAAACATAAAATCTACGAGATTTTTTGCCTTTAGGAGAAGATCCAGTAACATACGATAAATTGAGAGAAAGTAAATAAAATGATAAGACATAACTGACGTTTTAAAGGTTTTCGGCATTTAAATATTTGTAGTGCTTTTCTTGTTTGGCTCTGTGGAATCTTTATGTTATAAGGTGCAGTTTAGTTAACTTTTGTAAAGGCTAACCTCAGCGTCTGGCTCATTGTAATGTCTTATGTGTTAGGTGCTTCTGTGATTAGAGATATGTAATTGGCCAATATATATTTAAGCCAACCTCATAAAGGAATTGTACTCAAAAGCTTAGTTTCAATCAGTTCGGACGTTGGAGTCTTCAGAGTCCGAGTGGATAATAGATATCAGACAATTTGTATTTTTTTTCACATGGTTAATTTGAAATACTAACATGATAGTTTTCATATATTCAAAAAGTATTATTTGTACGTAGAAAAGTTTTTGTCAATTAAAAAAAGAATATACACATGGCAGAATATTACTCATGGTTGACATGTGGCCATTCCTCAAGTTATACGTACGTGAATTGACCAAGACCTAAGCTTTTTTGTTTCTTCTTCCATGGGATAAACTCATATGCATACACTTTCCGACTTTCGTCATCCACCTTCCTCTGTGTACGTATAACAATAAATCAATAATAAAAAAAAAGAGAGTGTCTTAACAGGACTAAGAAGAAGAAAATCAAGCCCATGTCAGATAATGATATCTGTAGCCGTTATAAACAGAGGCTCCTCTGTCACCTGCAAAAACCTTATTTTGTCGTATTGGAGCGATAATTGTTGACTAATAACAATGATGATGAATTGTTGATATGAAACAATAATTGGTTTGCTTACTTCACTGTGAGTCTGTAATTGTTAACATAAAACAAAAAGTAACGAAATACAGTAATTTGTATAGAACCATGTAAACCGGTTTTTAGGTTAGCTAAGTAACCGGGTGGGTTGGGACTTGGGAAAGAAGAGGGTTAAAAGGGCAGTGGAAGGATACAATCACAAGAGGTACAAAAAAAAAGACCAATATTTCAAGCTATGTTTCACTTTGAGCCTTACATTATAAAATAAATTGAAATAAAATTGAAGCACCACCATATTGAGAATGGTCTAGTTGGAGTTGGACCGGTTTAATTTTTTCATATATTGTTTTTTTATAGATGTACATATGATTGTTGTAACTACCTTGTGCTTGAGTTTCCAAGAGTGAGCTCGAGATCATCCGAACCACTCTCCTCGTGTATCCTCTCTCCTTCCCATGCTTTCACTAACCCATTTGTGTTACTACTACCAAACGCAAACTCTGGAGGAGCGACGGCTTCAGACATTGGAACATCTGCTGTCTGAGGAATAGCCGGTGAGCAAGTCCCGCTTTGACTTGGTGTCCACATTCTTGACCCGCCTCCACGAGCAGAGGCTACTTCTTCTTTAAATCCAAATGGGTTTTGTGAGACGAGACTAAACGTTGGAGAAGCAGGAACGCTTTGCGCGAGTTGAATCCCTGAGAACCATTCAGAGTCAGGGATGATCTGACGTGTGGGACTGGGAGGTGTTGAGGATGCAAAGAAGGAGTTGTTGAGTTGTTGCCAATCAGGGTTCATCCTCGGGGTACGAGCTGTTGGAGAGCTTAAAGGAGGGGTAACAGGAGCGCTTATGGAGCCTCCAGGGATGTAGAGGTAATTAGGGAGTCTTGATGATGAAGAAGCTGATGAGGATGATGTTGTTGAGAGGTGTTTTAGCCATGGAATGAGTGATTGGCCATCTCCAGAGGTGAGATTGGGGAAAGAAGAAGAAGCTGGGCTCATGAAGTTGGAGGAGCCTGGACTGGGATTGTAAGAAGCGCACGGGCTTGGCTGATAAGAGGAGCACGGGCTCGCGGTTGCTGAACCGCCACCTATCTCCATACGCTCTACTGGTCTACTTCCCTGAAAACAGATCAAACAGATTTGATGAGAAGGAGATTGTATCAAGATATTAGTGTGTTGAAAGTGTTATGATATTCTTTTTAAGGCCTAAAGATAAGCAGAACTAGTTTCGATTGTGTTAATGTCAAAACGTGAAACAGACAGGTGTTGATTTTCCAAGTCAGCTTGGTCTAAGTTTCAGATAAACAAATTCTCTGTTTCTTAAACCAATCGGGTCAAGGATTCCTGACTGTTCCCGACAGATTATCGATGGACTCGATTCTCGATAGCTCGACTTGAGACAGTAAAGCAAAAGCGGTCACATGCTTTTTCCAAAAATCTACAGATAAAAAAACGTACACTTTGAAGTTTGAACTCTGAGCAAATACTTTTTTTTTTTTTTTTCATCAGTTTTCTAGAGATCTATGCTACTTTGGTTTTCCCTTTTTATGTTTTGGTGGGTATCATCTGAGAATAGACTAGACCTGGGGACGCAAGTGAACCAATCACACAACATGAGACACAGAGAGTAAAAGAGAGAGAAAGAATCTTCTTTTAGATAAACGCAATAATAAAAAGAGAAGAATCAAAAACATTTGACTAGCGCTCCTCTAACGCTAACCTACGCAGGTGGCATTAATCAAGAACACGTTAGCAAATTCGTGACCGAAGACATTAGTTGCCGGAAAGGAAGGCTCCGACCAAAATTGTGTCTAGATTCAGAAAGCCGTGTTCGTAAGCTTAAAGAAGAAGAAGATAGAAAGAAAGTGAGATCGAGGAATCGAGAGACGAACCTTGCGATAAGTAGTGCCATCGGGTTCGACGATCCAACCGGCCTCGTTGCAGAGTGCTTTAAGCACTTCGTTGTTGTCGCAGTGCTTTGGCAGCTCGTAGTTCCCAAACATTCTCAATCCGGTGAAGATCTTCGCTGCGATCGCTCTCCGCCGTCTCTCTCTCCTCTTGTTGTTCTCTCTCTCCCTCCATGTCGGCATTCTCGTCCCCGACGTCATCACTCTCGATCTTCTTCCTCTGAAACTGTCTGTGAGAATTTAACCCGAAACTATCTCGAGAAGTCTCTGAATCTTCGGTGAAACACTCTTTTCAGATCTCGCATATAACAGAGAAATCGAAATTGCGTGCACCAACAGTTCCAATTCCCGATCAGCCTTCCCTTTGAATACAGAAAATGCTCCCACCGGAAAAAAAAAACTCCCTGGAGTGGAGCGATTCGACGGTGAGAAAATAATCGTGAAGAAAGTTTCAGCAGCTTGTTATAGCTAAAAGCCTTAAAACTAAAAAGAAGTATACTTTTAGCTGAACACGGCGGATCAAGATGCTCGGAAAATTAGATATTGGTCAATTTCTCAGTGATCGAGTGGAAAAAAAAACCCGGGAATTGGAGAAGAAGATGCTAATAATGAACTCTCGTGCCAGAGAAGAAGGGATTAATACGTTCATACTTCATACTGATAAGCCAAAGAAAACAAATTGGCTCAAGACTACCCAATTTACCCGAGATTTGACCCTATAACCACGAAATTGCCACTACATGAGGTCACGCGTGTCCTCCGGACCCAGCACGTGGGAGCATATATCTTTACCCGGGATTAGACCGTAATTTACCAGTTTGCCACAACATGTTTCCATTAACAACGTGCAAGAGTTGGCAATTATACCCCTTGAAACGTGATCTGATTTACGAAAATGCCACGAAACCGTTTTTGCTGACCATGGAAGCTTCCTTTTCACGTGATGGTGCGTCCCCGGCGTGACCCTGTAGGGGCCCATAAACTGTTATTTTGACATTCGGGTGTGCACCACCGGTGGCTCGATATATAGTCTCACGTGGCCGCCGCGTCTGTGTGCCACCCACGTTGTCTCTTTATCAGAACCTTCTCTCTCTCTTCAAACTGGTCGTTCAAAGAGCTGTTTCTGTCCAACATCAATGATGATTCTGCTTAGAGACACAACTTGCCAGATCATCGGCGTTACAGACAACACACAAATAACGGTCTTCTTACATTATTAAAAAAATAGGGATATGATTACTCTATTTTGTATATAGATATACTAAGATTTCAGGGGTGGTTGTCCCGAATATTTAAACATTTTACTTTTTTGTTGTTTTATAGGTTGCATATTTTTTTATAATTGAATGTAAATTTTATTCAACCCAAAAAAAAAACATTTTTACAATGAATGCAACTTGGTTTCCCTTAGAAAGAATGATAGAAGAGCTATATTCTATGTGTTACATTTGAGAGATAAACCGGAATTTGACAAAAAAAAATCTTTTGAATACTCGATGGAAATCAAGGGGGGTCGAGTGGCGAACTACAAGCTCAGCCCCTCATCAAAGGAGTTATCGCCACTGTTTTTAGGGTGCATATTGTTTTCAATGATCACACAAATGTCACGTTTTTGTTGAGCTTTTTTTCCTCTACATTCGATTCTTATTTATTAAGATGCGAGTTATTTAAACTCTAGTTGTTAAAGTTTCACTCTCAGCTTCAGACAATCAAGTTCATCATATAATTGAATACCATTTGCGGATCTAAACCGGAGCCTAAAAAATTGTGGACCGGATTCTGATCTGAAGCATCCAGGCAGAAGTCACAACCGCTTGGCTAAGAGTCGTAATGTTTCCAGTGAGGATTGAATCTTCTCCGAAAGAGCTGTGTAGAGACATCTCTGAGCGGTTTCGTCTAGCTTATGACCAGCAGAAGAGAGGACAGGCCATTTGGCTTCTTGAAGAGGAGCCGTTACATGGCGTGAGGCCGAGACAGCGGTCTCAACCATCATGGGAACATCAAACTCAATTGGTTCACCAACCACGACTTGAAGGTTTTTGTTCCACAGCGGTAATGGTGGCCTTCTTCCGTTGAAATAGTTCTCTGGCATCATCTACGTCGTCAGAACAATGTAGGTAAGTGCCTTGGAGTGCAAAAACATAATACTATCAAAGAAACATTCTGAATTCTGGAAACTGGTTGCATAGTTCACGGCTTATTATTGTTCCCACAGGCTTTAAGCTATAGAAATTCAAACTATTCACTGAGTTAAGCAAGGCTTAAATGGAACTGTAAGAGTTAAGACATGTTATACCTTGTCAAAACCGCGGTGAATTATTGGCAAGACGATTGGGGTAACTGGGCAACGGGCGATGAGGCTTGCCGTTCCCCATTTAAGTCGTCTTATAGGCACATCTTCTTGAAACACCTTGCCCTCTGGGAAGGTATGCAACTACTAGTCATGATTAAAACCAAAGGTTAGAGGTAAGAAAAGACCCGAAGATATGTCAGTATTTGTTCAAATGTGCAAGATGAATACCCAAGATCCATCTTTTAGTCGCTGGAGAGCTTCATTCATGTGTTCTTGGTAGATTCCACCACCTCTAGTTATAGGTATACATTTGCCTGCTCAAAAGAAAGGTATTAACATTCATCTTGAGAAAATTCTATTTTGCGAAGAAGGCAACCACAAAATCTATTAAAGAAGTTCCGTTCACACTCACTAGATTCTGAAAAAGAAGGAACGAATCCAAAGGTGACGTACCAGTGCGGAATATGTAGGAGAAGATAGGGTTCTTAAAACATATGTCCTCTGCAGCAAGAACCCATCGAGCCAACTCTGGATCTAAGGAAAGAAGACCCTTGAACCCTCCCCACATTACTGGATCATCCAAACTGATCAGGATAAACACGAAAAAAAAAAGAGAGAAGAGAATAGATCAACATTAAGATACAAGTGAGTGGAAAGAGAAGAAGAAAAGATGAGATTAAAAAGGTTTTAACTTTTAACTAACGTCGACATGTGATTACTAACAGTGATGAGAGGAACACCGGGTGGTCGTGACCGGACAAGAGTCATAAGAGTATCTGCATTGTGAACTGTGGTTTTGTTGCAAAGATTCGCTACCGCTCTCGCAAACGCACCAACAGCCATTATCACAGTTTTCCTTGGAATTCCTCCCAAGTGATCAGATTTTGCTGCCCATTCCATTATCCTCCCCATTTATGCCTCTTGCCAAGAACTGCAAGCTTCAAAGTTCCCACCCTTTTCCAGATCAAGAACTCGAGAAGCTACTTGCATACAGAGCCAGTTCTGATTCTGAAGATGAGTAAACCGGATATTAGGGAAATCTACGCCAAATGTAGATGCAAGGATTCCATAACTAGGTTTCGGTTCCTAAGCAGCAATCTCTAAAACAGTATTACCGGGTAATCTAGGAAAATCTTAACGATACAACTGACCAATTAGGGTTTATCAATCTCTTTACTTAATTCCTCCTAACAAGATCTACTTTAAGATCGAAACCAAAATTCGGAAAGGAAGACTGCTTACGATTAGACACGAGACCACGAGAGTGGTATAAGAGAGAATTTGAAGAAGCTTTCCTGGGAGGAATTCATCGAGAGAGAGAGAGCGAGAGCAGTGTAATCGGTATATGTGGTTGGTATGACTCGGTACATCTAGAATAGCGGTTTTAGAGGTGAACCGGGAATTTTTGCAACTCAAGAAGACGAGCAAATTCTACAAGGCTAAATTGGGCTTTATGTATTAAACGTACAATATAAAGCCCAACATACACTTACAAATAGAGTTGTTATTTGACATTTCTATGAGTAAAAAATACACTTCACAAATACAAGCCATAGATAGATATTACACATCATCAGAGTTACAAAAGCTTCACATATACTAACAGAGTTGAAGATTGAAGAATCATCACTGGTTCAACCGAATAAACACACGAGAGGATGTTCTTAGAGAAGGGATCGTTGTTGTGTAAAAATGTAAACCTCGTCGTAACCTCTCCTGCATAATCCATCATATTAGATGATTCAAAAGGATCGTTAAAACATATACAGTCGGAAAAATAAGAAGAGAGAATTATGTAAAGATTGTCCGAGTGGCGTTACCCTTCGTATCCACAGTACGTAGGCTTGTAGTTATAAATGAGATTGCTCAGCACTTCCTTGGGAGATGGTCTGTTTAGTGACTTCCTAGCTTCACTGCACCAATTCAAACTCGATCCGTGAGTATCCGCCACACATATTCATCAATGTTCTCGTGCTATCCATGAGAAAGGACTAGATAAATCTAATTTAACTCTAATTTATACTGATTCTAATGTTAACTCCTTTCCTGATGTAGCAATCAGAATTGATGCACTCTCTTACCGATCCTTACCAAACAATGAAGAGAGAACTAACCTGACTAGATGATTTGCAGCGAGCTGAGTCACCTGGATCGCGTCCTCAGAGTGTGGAATTCTGGATAATCCCCACTCAAATGCATTTTTCTGCAGAGTATTGTACGGAGCTTTTTTCTTTTATAAAAGCTGTAAACCAATATACCATAAATTATAGGATAACGCAATGGACCACAATGATAATTCTTCTGCCTAGGCGTGAAAGGACTAAATGAGAGATGTAAGTTAACACTGAGTATATACCTCAGGATGCCACTGGAAGCCTGTCACCGGATATTTTTTTGATTGAACAGTTGAAACATAAGCCTGGATAAATATGTAAAGTAGATTCGTTTCATGAGGTCAGGCTCTGAATATCTTTAGATTGCTGTGGTTCTTAGGAACATAAAGATACCTTACTGTTGTCATCAGTGCATGTTGTGACGATTTTAAAGAAACGAGACAGAGCAATATTGCCTTCAAAGCTGTCTGGCGAGATACCAAACTGGAAAACAATAACATTTTCATTTTAGCAAAGCAGATAGAATGAGAATATAATAACATTCAAGAACAAGAACGCAGAGATGACCAGAGAATTTTCCTAACTATAGTGAAAAATAAAACTTAAAGAGGTGAAGGACAATGAGCGCATACTTTGCTCTCTGTAGAGAACTCATAGTATGTCAAGCAACGAAAAATGGTGAACAACTGTATTCCATAGTATACAGTGACGCAAATTAGAGGTTGCAAGTTCTAACCTGATGATTCTGCATAACCAAACAGTCTGTACTGAGTTTCTTCAATAACTCTGGGGGAAATCTGCAGTATGAAACATTGCAATTAAAATGTTGCGAAACTTGGGTAATTAGTACACATAAATCTTGAAAAATCTGTATGTACCTTTGAAAAACGGTGCCTTCGGTGCTAACATTTTCAACGAACTGGAGACTTGATGCAGAATTCTTTGCATCAACCTTTTCAAGAATGTCTGTGTTCTGTTAGAAAGGCAAGGATTAGAGATTTTGAATGGCGCATGCAGATCTCAAACTGTACTACATACTAGAGTATATTGTAAGGTAGTAATTCATAAAAGGGATAGCTTAAAGCTCTCTGCTTACCTATTAAACAGAATGATGGAAGAAAGGTTTCTAACTCATGTTCAAATACTCAAGAACTAGAAAAGGACTTAACTTTATAGCTTAGAAAAACACACAAGTTAATGGAAGTATAATACTAGTTGCCAGGAGAAGCAAGAACAAAAATGTCACCTGACTTATAATCATTGTCAGGAGCTCGAATCCTAGGCAAATGGCATATACGGGAAAGTGCTCTCCAGCATCATTTCTTTCCAAAGCTTTCTGTGAGGATCAAAATAAGATCAACGTATTAGAAATATATAGTATACAACACCCAGAATAATTCAAGCCAAAAACAATGATGTTGAGCTCACATTGAAGATTTTTTTGACGATATCATAATACAATCCTTGTTTAGCCCAACCACCAGTGAATATCACACCGTTGACCAAATCAAGCTTCTGCAGTAATTGAAAAAGATGATTTGGAAAAGGAAATTCCCAATTCTCAAGCCACAAACAAACATAACAACATCTAAAACTCACTTAATTTGATATTTCTCATATCAGTGATGAAAAATTCAGGTAAGCAGAACTAGCTGAGCTAAATTTGGAGTAACCTGAAAGAGAAATTCTTCGGGTTCGTTATAGATGAGAGGGATCACGCGTGCTCCACCAGCTTCAGCCAATTTCACATACGAAGCAGCGATGTACGACGCGTTAGTAGCATTGTTCAAACGACCCGACGCGCCGTCGCCAGGATGGCTTAGAATCCCGATAACCGGCTTGTAGTTCAGGTTCGGATCCGGCGCGGAGCATACAGAAATCGGAGAATCAAAGACGCGTGAATCGTTAGCTCCGGTTTGACTAGGAAGGAAAATCGCCGCAGGCGAATCGGTGGCCTTGGCCATTATGGTAATATCTTTACACAAGGATAGTACGAACGGTAACAAGACGTAACTCCACATCTCAGAGGAAGAGGGAGAGGATGCTTTGCGTAAGGATTCGTGAAATGAGACGAAATGGTCAAATCGTGAATCGAATTTCCATGGTTATAAGCTTTTTGTTTTCTTTTCGTCGATATCGTGGAAGATCTTTGTCCAACTCTATTATTGTTTTTCAATCATGAAACCAATCTCTAACGACCACGTGTCTTATATGTTGTTAAAGAATTTATCCCCAGCGTGGGGCCTTTTAACATTTGTGCGTGGCCCAGTACGATTTTTGGTCCGTTTATAAAATAAGCCCGTATAATGGTTTACAAAGGAGGGACTGTTTTACGCTAAATCCAATAATGGTTACACTGATCTTTTGTTTATTTCAGGGGAACTTTTGTTATTCAGATCTTCTTGCTAGACATACGAACCAAATAAAACTAACTCCTTGGAAATGATATAATTCCAAAGAAAAAATCAACCATCTAAATAGGAAAATCATGTAGACAGCGCGAAACAATCGACTCATTAAACTCTCAAGAGTTACCCAAGTTCAGATCATAGAACGTACACATATAACTGGTTCACTTGAGCAAACACGAGACCAAGAGGACTTTCTTAGAAACGGGCTCTTGGTTGTGTGAAAAGGTAAACCTCGTCGTAACCCCTCCTGCAAGATAGATAATCCAAAAGTGTCGTTAAAAACATACAATAACCAAAACACAAGAAGAGAATTGTGTAAGATGCTTGTGTTTTACCCTGCATATCCGCAGTACGTAGGCTTGTAGTTGTATATGAGGTTACTCAACACTTTCTTAGATTCTGGTCTGTTCTTTGACTTCCTAGCTTCACTGCACCACATTGAACCGCGAACCGTGAGAAACCAGCACACAGTTACGAGTGTAAGAATAGAGATCTTACCTGACTAGATAACTTGCAGCATGTTGTGTCACCTGAATCGCGTCCTCAGAGTGTGGAATTTGAGATGATCCCCATTCAAATGCATTTTTCTGCATAATATTTTATTTTGTGAAAAGTTCCCCACCGATATAACACAATAGATCACACTGATATACCTCAGGATGCCACTGGAAGCCAGTTATTGGGTATCTCTTTGCTTTAACAGTTGAAACATAAGTCTGTAAGGGAATTATAATTCAAAGTAAGCACATATTCTGGACTTTGTAGAATCCTTATTATGGTATATGGTAATAATAATATACATCAATACCTTGCTGTTTTCATCAACGCAAGTTGTAATGATTTCAAAGAAACTAGACAGAGCAGGGTTTCCTCGAAAGTTTGCTGGTGTGATACCATACTGAAAAACATATAATCAATTCGTATCAGCAAGCAGACAGAATACCATTCAAGAAAAATAGAGCAGAATATTGCAAGAAAATTTTTGTTAAGAATTGCTCTCTTTTTAAGAATGCGTAATATGTTAACTTTGACGACTATATTCCATTATCTGCACAAAAATTAGAGGTCGCAATACTAACCTTGTGTTTCTGCATAACCAAACAGTCTGTACTGAGTTTTTTCAACAACTCTGGAGGAAATCTGAAAAGATGAATGAATTACAATTATTATGAAATACGTGAGGTACCACCAGTGAAAAGCTACAAGTAGTGAATCATGAAAAGCTATGCACCTTTGGAATAGAGTTCCTTGGATATTAACATTTTCAACGAACTGGAGACTTGATGCATTATCTTCTGCATCAAATCTTTCAAGAATGTCTCTGTTCTGTTACAATCATGACAAGGAATAGAAGTTTAATAGAAACTAGAAAGACTAACTATTAAAAAAAAAACGGGAAGTTAATTGAGTAAACGAAAGTTTGAAAAAGAAGGAAAGAAGAAAAGAGTCACCTGACTAATGATAATTGACATAAGCTCGAATCCGAGGCAAATGCCATATACTGGAAAATGCTCTCCAGCATCATTTCTCTCCAAAGCTTTCTGTGTAGCAACATAAAGAATATTGGAATTGTGTTATAGACAGAAAATGTTCCAGGTAACACGAAGCCAAACAGAACATTGAAGATTTTTTTGACGATGTCGAAATATTGATATTTTTTAGCCCAACCACCAGTGAAGATCACACCATTGACCAATTCTAGCTTCTGCAGATCCAAAATGACAAGACAAAATGGATTAATCCAATGCGTAAGCCTAATTGAAGTTTGAAAAATGAATTAAGAAATGAGAAGAAAGACCTGGAAGAGAAGTCGTTCAGGCTCGTTGTAGATGAGAGGGATAACACGTGCTCCACCTGCCTCGGCGAACTTCACATACGAAGCCGCGATGTACGTGGAGCTGGTATCGTTGGTCAGCCGACCCGACGCGCCATCGCCAGGGTGGCTCAGAATCCCGATGACCGGCCTGTAGTTCAGGTTCGGATCCGGCGAAGAGCAGACCGGACTCCGTGAACCGTCGACCCCGGTTTGACTAGGGAGGAAAATCGACGCAGACGAGTCGGAAGCTTTGGCCACACCAATATCAAAGAGTAGCAACGGTAAACAGAAGCAGTATCTCCACATCTCTGAGCAAGACGAATGGTCAAGGATTCGCAGTGTTGACGAGGAGAGAGAGAGTGATCTGAGTAAGACTTTTGTATTACGATTTTATTAGCTTCTCAAATCATCCACGCGCACACTTTTCGAAAACCAATCCACCCTTCTTCCTAATTTTTTAAATTATTGGTTAATGCCAGAAACGTGTTTTATGTATTTTATTTTTAATCTGTTTCAAAGTACCTACCTCTCGAAGTGGGCCCCGTTCCTTACTTCTCACGCTACAAACAAGTCTAATTCAACGGCTCAAGAGTTTTACAACATAACAAGTGAATTCGAAGCATACAATCAGATGAATCCAAGTTATGATTTTTGGATTTCCTCAATCAAAACTCAGCAGCATACCCAAAAAAAAAAAAAAATCAAAGCTTTTTAAACTCTCTTGAAGAAGGACATTATATTCCCTTGCTTAGGATCTTTTACGTTCCCGCCTTTCTTGCTTCCTGTTTTTCCTCCTGCGTTTGTGGAGGCCCCATTTCCAATCGCTGGGCTCTTCTTCTGTGCAACCCCCCTGAAACAAGGAACCCGAATGCTTTTTAGATAGTTTAACACAAAATGTTATCTTCCTCTTTTTAACTGGCTATATATATATCATCTCGAATAACATATACATACCTGTTACCAGCATTGGCGTTTTTGCCATCATTTAACTTCTTACTTGTATCAGTCTCCTCTTTCTTCTTCCCGTTCGTTTCTGTCTCCTCCCAGACCACCTCAGTTACTACATGCAGTCAAAATAGAATTGTGTGAGTAATAGACATTGACATTCCAAGCCAGAGCTTGCATTTAGTAAGCTCTTGGCTCGAAGCGATGCATAAGTATACTTGTTTAGGTTACTATATATGCTTAAGCGTGTGCGTTTACCTTCTCTCCCACGATCATCAATCCACGACTTCAAAACTTTCTTCCTTTTCGGAGCATCAGTAATTCTTTCCTTTGAGGGATTGGCCTGGATCTTCTCCATTGACGAAGCCACAGGTTTCTCGTTTTTCCTGACACCACACGTATCATCAGACACAATTTTTTGCCTGTCTTCTTCGCTGGCCTCTGGTTCATCAGTTTTTATCTCTCGAGCTATATCTGCGTCAGGCTTCTCTGCACCTGAATCTTTGGTATTTTGTTCACTATCTGGACATGAATTAATCTTTGGACTACTAGGAGATGCTAAGCTGATAACATCTTCATACTCTTCGTCTGAATAATCAAATATCACCTTCCTTTTTCTGTTATCAGTTTTAGACGCTCTTCTACAATTGACGTCTCGAGTCTCATCATCGCTGCCTCCTTTATTCTTGGGATCGAGGGAAAGTTTTTGGGCTTCTGCACCAAATACAGAACATTTCATAGAGGAACAAAACTAACTAAGGAATAAATGCCAACTCCACACAAGGAGATATTCGAAAAGAAAAAAAAAAAGAGCGGATAGATTAGACGGCAGACCTGAATGATCATGATTTTTGACCTCTATTGTTGCAGAATCATCTTCTGTTTTCACAGGCACACGGCCCCACATATTTTTCAGCGAACCCCCATTTCCAGTCACGCTCTTTTCGCCCTGTCCCTTCTTTTTATTAGCGGGCACAGGAAGGGATTTTTCTTTATCATTGGAAGATTTCACAGACTGGTTTTGAGCTGGAGCAGTAATAGATTCACTTTTAGCCTGATGGTCAACCGTAGGGATTGTTTGCTGAAATCGCTTTCCCTGGTTTGAAGGCACTGTACCCTCTTGACAATTTAAACCACTTTTAGATTGTACTGTAGTTCTTACACTTTCGGTTCGCAGGGCTGTAACATTTGCAGTGGCTCCCTCTATATTACGCTTTACAAAGGCATTGGAGATGCCACAAAACCTGGTACCGAAAAAACATACATCTCTAGTTTAAATGGCAAGGCTGGGTCAACAACACTGGAAAGATTTCATGCAATTACAGAAAAGGTGTACCTGTTGTCTCTCAAGCAATTATCAGTGGCAGAAGGCTGCCTGAAGAGCTCTTCTGCTTGTACAAACTCTGCGTTCCATATGGCAGCTGGATCCATTGGAATACTAGCTTGAACACTGTAGATATGAACTGAATATGTTCCATTGAACTCTTTCTCCACTTCTGCATAGTAGTAATGACAAGGAAGTGTCAAATCGATAAATAGTCTGGTACTTTACATTCAAAACGTTTGCACTTTTGTCATCATTTAGCTTTCTACTTGTAACATTGAAATAAATAAACGGGCAATTGAGATACTACCTTGAACTACAAATAAGGCAGCACATTACTTGTACAACTACTTAGGGAAAACAAAATCGGTAAGATGACAAACCAAAAGACTAGCGAAACAAAACTTCACCATTATAAGCTTATCAGACAGGTGAAACCAACAGGAGACAGCTATAAATTCAAGAGAGCTATCTGTGATAAACAGTGGACTTGCAAAAGAAACCTAATTTCCTTATAAAAAAGACAATCATAAAAGATGGGAATGTGACCTGGAAGTTTGGAACTCGATACAAGTCTAGTGTGGTAATCAGAAGGTCTGTTCTTTGCCCACCCGGATACATTATATACAACTTCCAAATCCTTGCCGTGTTTGTCGACAAAATCCTTAAGCAACCTAATAATAACAAACGAGTCTCGGTTTTTTTAAGACAAAACAGATCTAAAGTAGCCAAAATCTAGTGAACTCGAAATGGTTGGAAATATGTACCTCTTGGCAGTTTTTGATGAAAGCGAGAAATTTCGACTTAGCCATTTGTAAGATACCTGAAAGAAAAGGGATTGAGCGAATCAATTAATATAACTCAAATTGGTTAATTTTACATAACACCTCCGAATCTCGGGACCAAGGAAAAAATCCCACCCCGACACTAATCCAACAATAACAACAACAAACTACAGATAGAATCTTCCGGATTAAAAAAAAAAATAGCCCTATATTGATGAGGATGCAAGGAGAGACGAACGAGTTCTGACTAACTTTAAAACCAGTGAAGTGGAAATCGGAACCCTAATCAGAAAAAGTTAACGAATCGAGAAATGAATTGAGAATACCACTTGAAGCTGATCGGAGACAAGAGACTCGATTTCATCGAGAACATTTAGGGTTTCGGTCTGAGACATCTTTCCGCGTTGCTCTCTTGAATGATTTTCTCAGATTAGGAGATTTTTTTCGAGGCAATGGCTGGCTTTCCCGCCAGACCTTTCGCGGTGCTCTTACTAAAACAAAGGGAATTTCATCGACGTGGGCCCGTGGCAGTCCGTGCCACTCACGTGATCACGCGAGTTGATTTGGGCCGAGAGGCCCACAATGATCTAATTAAAGAGTAATTAATTATAGTTAATCCCCTCTATATATTAGTCTTCACTCGCTCTACTTCACCATCCCATATTTTTCAATTCTCTCTCCAAAATTTGATTCGACGAGAACTCTCTCCAATGGAGAAGCATCAAGAAGAGTTTTCTTTCTCGCCATCCAACGAAACAGAGATGTCTATCTCCGACGATCATATGCCTCCGGCGAAGAAGATTCGTACGAGTCCGAGCCAACAACCGCGAGAGAGCCATCAAGAAGAGTTATCTTCCTCTGCATCCAACGAAACAGAGATGTATATCTCCGACGATCCTATGCCTATGTCTCCGGCGAAGAATATTCGTACGTGTCCGAGCCAACAAACGCTAGAGACCAGTCAAGACTCTTCTCTCTTGCCATCCACGGAACCGGAGATTCTTCTCTTTGGCACTTACATGACTCCAGGGAAGAAGAGTCAGAGGACGATGTGGCAAGAACCGCGAGTGATGTCTGCTTCTCCGATGAACACAGACGAAGAAGACTTGAAGAAGACTACTGATTTATTGGAGAAAGAGGAGGAGCGAAACGTAGTCTCTACGAAACGACCTCTTGTTAAAGCTGTTCCAGTGATCATCAAGAAGATACTGACCGAGAACGACATACGCGGGTACTTTTATCTGAACGAAGGCGACGTCGAGAGCCACATCCTGAGATATCTCTCTGAAGATGACCAAAAGAACAAACTCCGACAAGGTGATGGGATTGACGTTAATGTGTACGACCACGACACGCGCACTACGCATCGGATGCTTCTGGTGAGATCGAAAGCGAACCATCCCCATTATCGTCTAAAGTATAGCTGGTACTTTGATTTTGTCGAGAGGAGAGGTTTGAAGATAGGAGACGAGGTTGAACTCTTCTGGGATTCTAAGTTTCATATTCGGGTGCTTTCTCGTGGAACCGCAGACGGCGAAAACAATGATTAGTCCATCAAATCTCGGGGATATCGATCGGTAGATTTCCTTAGCAGCCTTTCAAGTTATGACTGGATTAAGGGTTTTGTAGTAAAGAGAGGAACTTTTTTTATTATCTTTGTTAAATAGTGATTGGTGTTGCTTATGGTGTTTTGGTAGTCAACTTCTTATGAAAAAATCGTTGTGTTCTACACCAATTTTGTTTCGTTATTGGTTATATATCATCTTTGTATATGTCTGAAGAAGATGGTTAGCACAAAAATTAAATAAAAGATATTTCGCAATAGAAAGCTTTATAGCATAGAGTTGATAGTAGCAAGCAATGGAAAACAAGAATCTGTAAAGCCCTCCTCTGGTTTTGAGCTGTAGAAACTACAGCAACCCGAGAAGCAAAAAACTCTCTGCACTTGGGTGATAATGGTAACACTGGAGCTTGGTCGATGTTCCATGGGGTTTCTATTTTTGCAGCTGTATTCTCTTGTCCCTGATAGGCAGATCAAGCGGCTTCTGCGCCTCGTGGGGATGGTCCGGGCCTTTGTACACCTTCAGGTGATTGAATAGAGCTCTTCCAAGCTGCCACAAAACGGCCAGACCAAGTTAGAGTGAGTCGTAATCATGGTATACAAATACCCTCAAGCTGGAAATGTTCCACGTTGATTGGGACCATAAAAGAGACTGATAAAGAGCTAGGAACTATCTCACTAACCCGTCCCTTTGGAAGCATGCCACGCACAGCATGCTCAATGATTCTTTCTGGAATTCTCTGCTGCAATTGATCAAATGTTTCTACTGTCATACCACCAGGTCGTCCTGAATGCCTCCTGTACAGCTTTTGGTTCCGCTTCTTTCCAGATACAGCTACTTTCTCAGCGTTCACCTTTCAAACAAAATTCCACCGAAATAAAATTAAGTGACAAGTTACAAGCACTGTCCAAACATATACCCAAAGGCTTGGATCTTCCTAAATGATTGTAAATTTCATTGAAACCAGCTCACATCTCAATAAAGCAACAGATCATAGTCAAGAAATTAAGTAAAGCATATCTCGCATTGCATATTCTCTACAGATGGCTCAAGAAGCTCACATACCACGATCACAAAGGCTCCCATGTCGACACTAGGAGTGTAGGAGGCAAGGTTCTTCCCACGGATGTGATTAGCAATCGTTGATGCCAATCTACCAAGAATTTTGTCAGTTGCATCGACCACAAACCAGGGTTTGTCCGTGTTCACGTGGTCCGAAGCTTTTGGATACCATGTCGTGTTCCAGATGTCCTGTAAACCATAGTATACTGTCAGTAAAGCTACAATCCAATGTCTTATAACTTCACCAGAACCCATTCTCCTCCAACCAAAATGAACAAGTAAAAGTTCCCATTTACTGAATTAAGATGAAAAAACATCAATTTCAAATCCATTTGAGTAAAGCGGATACGCATGGATACTTGTACATCTGCAGTCCGAATACAAATCGACTCATGTTTCAAATTTCCAGTATCTTTCTCAAAATTCCAAAGAATTTTCTAAGCAATCGCAGATTTTCGACATTTTATTAAGTATGTTAAGCAGACAAGTTTCAGAGATGTGAATAATAAAAAGCGTTGAAGCTCAAAAGAGGGAGATAGATAGAGAAAATATCGTTACAGGGCCATTTGCTTCTTCTTGGTCGAACATCCATCGCTGATTCGCCGGAACAAGAGAAGTAGTCGCCTGCTCCGCCTCGCACTTCACCTGCAATCCCCTTTTCGCGTTCGCGTAAATGCCGACTCGTACCGACGGCTTCGAGATAGCCGTTAAAGAGAACCCTAGAAACGGTGACTTCCTGTCACTTCCGGAAGGTTTCACCGAAGAAGAAGGGAGTATAACTGTCGAAGACGAACAGAGAACCGCCATTTTTGTTTTCTCTCTTTTGCTAATTCTTCTGCTCTTTCGATTTCTCGGATAAGATTGGGTTCTTCTGTAAATAACAGTGGTGTGACTGTAAATAAACTCATCTCTAGGACCGGAAATTTAATATTAAACGGGTTGAGGATCCGGTTTGTTAGGAGCTCCGGATCCAGCCCAAAACGCTGATCTCTTTCTCGTTTCCTTTTTTTTTTCCTCTCAGGTCTTCGAAAGCAAGCAAAGTGTATACCTTATGGCTTCGATTTCGTCAACTCTACTGTTAAATTCTAGATTAGTTTTACCTCTGAGATTCCCGAAATTCTCGGGATTTTCTTCTCCCTCTCCATTCGCTAGATCCTGCCGATTTGGTCATCGTAATCTGGAATCCCTTTCAAACGGAATTCTTTCGCCGGGAAACAGAGCCGACGGTGCTATGGCGGCTACATCGATGCAAGGGGTGGTGACGGAGGCGATGAATCTTATCCAATCGGCGTCACCTACCTGGAAATCCGCCGTGGCTAACAATTTATTGATTTTTGTTCTCGGTTCACCGCTTCTTGTTACCGGATTGTCCGCTTCTGGGATCGCCGCCGCATTCTTGCTCGGTACTCTAACTTGGCGGGCTTATGGCTCTGCTGGATTTCTCTTAGTCGCTGCTTACTTCGTCATAGTAAGTGCACTTGTAATCAACTTGACCGTAATTTGGTCGCTGACTCTTAAAACGTAGAAATTCGCTAATTTGATTTTGATTTCGAGCAGATGAATGAAGAATGTCCGTATATTTTAGTTGATTTTACTAGTTGTTGGAATTTTAGATGCGTTAGAGATCCCGGATCACATTTGAAGACATAATGAAATGGTGTTATAGGATTTCAAGATATAAAAAGAAAAATTCTCTTGATTGAGCTTAGAGTTGATTCTTCGTTTTGAAAATGTACTGGGGTTTTGGGAGACGTTGGTCGATAAATTGTTATTCCTGTTAGGAGAGCTTTGGAGTTAGGCACTTTCCTTGTCTCTGTAGATTGAAATTTGAGATTAAGGAGCTAGTTCGTCTGATCACGCTTAAAATTGTGATAATGCGTCTCTACTCTATAAATTTTCCTTGTACTTTAGATTTCAATATCGTGTTTCATCGACCGAGAGCTGGAAAGAGTACCACTAAATTTGCAATTGATATCTGGCCTTGACGTTGGTTTAGATGATTTACAATATCACAGGGAACAGCGGCAACAAAGGTTAAGATGTCGGAAAAGGAAGCACAAGGCGTTGCCGAGAAGAAAAAAGGTAGAAGAGGACCACGAAGTGTGATTGGTTCAAGTGCTGCTGGTTGTGTCTGTGCTTTTCTTTCGATATATCAAGTGGGAGGAGCAGCTTTTTCTCAGCTTTTCCGGCTTGGTTTTGTTTCCAGCTTCTGCACTAAAGTGTCTGACACTGTCTCGAGCGAGATTGGGAAAGCTTACGGAAAAACAACGTGAGTATGCTACTGTTATTCAGCTATGGCCTCTTCTGTAAATTTGCGTTTTTTTTTTGGAACGAGTAGCTAGTTTTGGGTCTGTTTTTTTGTTGAAGGTGTGTCAGTGGACCTGCAATGTCATAGCGTGAATCCAGTTAACTGCTGAAATGATCTGCATGCATTCTGTTCTATTACTAATTGGTGAAAATTTGCAGGTATTTAGCCACAACACTTAAGATTGTACCAAGAGGAACCGAGGGAGCAATGAGTGTTGAAGGAACATTGGCTGGACTTTTAGCATCATTTTTTCTTGCATCTGTTGGCTGTTTCCTGGGTCAGGTACTAGATGTTATATAATATTTTATTGAGCAACATGGAACCTTCTACGTTATTTGCTTTAAAAACTTCCCTTTTCACATCTCCTCTATGTTGATGAAGACGTTTTCGTAACTTAATTTTATCTTCATTTGTTGTTGCTGGGAATAGTTCGTATAGACACCCCTCATGTAGTGACTGCCTTTATCATAGCGCCAACCGCTGGATGAAAGTAATCATAAATTTGAGTGCACATATAGTAAGAGTCGTAGACTTGCACAAGAATGAAAAGCTGGATACGTATATTTATTTTTCTGAGTGCACATTTTTCAACTGAACATGCATGTCATTGTTCATTGTTAGATTTTCATGGAAATTTTGCTCTGAACTACTGTGTAATTTGCAAGTTTCTCTTCCTTTTGGTCTCTCGAGCACAGATAACTCCTCCAGAAGCAGCTGTATGTGTACTAGCTTCTCAGATTGCTAATCTTGGAGAGAGCATAATAGGTGCATCTTTTCAAGACAAGGAGGGATTCAAATGGGTATGCTCACTTCAGTTCATTTTTTTCTTGTCTTATTGCTTTTGCTCTGTCCGCTTATTGTCAATGCAAGAAAATGAATCAAATGATAATCAGATGAAAATTCCGTCGCTCCTGACAGCAAGATTGATTGAAAAAAACAATTCCCAATTCATAAATTTTCGTTTGAGCTCTCGTCTTTTGAAGCCAATTTTTGCAATTAGCTACCTACAAAACAACAATGCAATATGAGTTCTCGTTTTGTGCATTCTCGATCCTTTCTATCTGCTGAGACCCTCTTATTTGTGTGACCATTTGGCTATTTTGTAGCTGAACAATGATGTAGTGAACGTGATCAACATAAGCTTGGGAAGCATCGTGGCGATTTTGATGCAGCAGTTTATACTCCAGAATTGGGTCAAGTAAAACCTGTAACAAAGGTCATGGCTTCTCAGTAAGGTTAGATGTATTGATATGAACAATCATATTTATTCTATTATGTGTAAATACACTATGTTATGTAACAATAGTACCACAACAATTAGGGAAATTATATTTGTCGAACCCTTGTCTAACAATTAGCGATACTATGTCTTTGCATTTGATTCGCGTTTGAGATTCTCCTGTAGATAGTGAAACCTGTCAAAATCTCAGTTCTCCTGCCTCAATAGTTCTTCTGATTGGGATCAATTCTCTTGATCACTTAGGAACTCAAGAAAAATCAAATTAAATTTCTGAAAATGTAACGAAAAAGCTGTAACAAAAAGACAACAAAAAAGGAACGAGAGTTGGTTGACAAGAAGAAAAAAAGAGTCGTGATTCTCTCGAAGACATTCCTTTTTAATTGTCATTTTAGATGTCGTCGACCTGTCAACTTTCTCTTTTCTTTTTGCCATATTCTGTAGTCATTTAGAACCCTCCAGAGAGTAAGCATCGACTGTGACGTTGCTAGATTTATAGGGCCGTTACTTTAAGAGTTTTAGAAACGTGAGTTTGATTTGTTCGACCAAAACAGAAACGTGATGAGGAGTGAAGACAATTACGATGCGTTACTTCTACGAACCTGTGGTCCAGAAATAAGATACGACAATGGCCCATGGGCCGTGACATCCAATACACAGCTGACAAATCACACGCGCTTCTCAAACGCGTGAATTTTACCCTCTAATATTTACACCGCCGCAAATTTCGCTTCTACTCGAGTCAAATATCCGTCTCACCTCAACAGTCACGAGTGTAGGACTCGGGTTACTATTGATAATTATTGGAACATAATGAAACTGTGAGAATTTCAGAAAGTTTAGGCTTAGTTTCAATTTCCGGTTTCTCACAGACACAATGTATATAGAGTATAGAGAAAAAAAATCGATTGTATAACATTCGTGTGGTTAAGGAGAGAACATCAGAAATTTCTACACAACATGACCCTCTCTAATATGGTTTAGTGGCTCCATAATCGCAAATTTCGAAATTTTAACTTTCTCTTTCAAGGAACTTTTCTTTTACAAAAATATTAAACAACTACTTTTCCAACTCAACACAATATTCGTCGTTTGTTAGTGATTCACCATCAGACATGTGACGTATGTACATTCCACACAGACCTAACTATTATATAATGACCAAAAATAGAATTATTATAACTTTAAAATATTTGCTAGAATCAACAAAAGGAAATACTAAACAACAGTAGTTTATTTGACGAGCTTACAAGTAGATAGTTTACCTAAAGTTTTGACGGAAAACAAAAAAAGAAAGAAAAAAAAACAGCCGATTAATTAAAAGTTGTTCTCGAACTTTGCGAGGTTTGGTATAAAGAGAAGATGCGTTGTGAGTGTGTCGTCCAAATTTCAAAGTGATGACTGATGACTGATGATGATGTTGCTGTGTGTGGTAGCGATTGGCTAAAACGCGTCATACCTTAATAAGATAAATTTAATTTCCTCATTGTGTCTCGTCTCTCTCTCTCTCTCACAGTTATCACTAGCTTTGATCTCAAATAAAAAGCGTTTTCTCTTCTAGCTTTCCCAGTTACCCATAAGTGTTAAAAAAAGAAAGTTTTTTGCTTTCTCCTTTCTAATCGGTGGTGTGTACGCTAAGTCGCTAAACCCATCAAAAATTCGCTGTATTTTCTTCTTTTTTTCGATAAATCATGGGCGTTGATTCGACTGACCGGCGAGAAGTAATCCTCAAAATCGCTGATGAGAACGGAAGCAGCAATGGAGTCTCCGGAGAGACAACAGGCAAGATATGGAGAGACGGAAGTTACGATTTTTGGACTGACGGAGAAGGTAACCTCCATAAAGGGTTTAATGCGGCTGCTGATTTCGAGAGATCCTCCGCCACCACCGCGTCCGAGGACGACAACAAAGTTGACGCTGATGCTTTTGAATTCCGACGCGGCGAGGATCCAACTACGAAGCTAATTGGTCAGTTTCTGCATAAACAGCAAGCTTCCGGCGAGATTTCTCTTGATATGGACTTAGGTATGGACGAGCTTCAGTCCAGGGGTTTAACTCCGGTTTTGGAATCTCCGGCGTCGGCGAGACCTTCTTCGTCTGGAGCCACCACCAAACCCGACGGCGTGGGAAGACGAGACAGCCGCAGCAACAACAACGCCGACGGAGAAGTTGTCAAGTGTAGTGGAAACGCTCCGATTCAGAGAAACTCTACCAATTTGCTTAAGATGCGAACTAGGTCACGGCTTTCGGATCCGCCTACACCGAAGCCTCCGTTGCCACCACAAGCGGCGGAGATGAAATCGGGTCGGATTCCGAAATCGGGGCAGTTGAAATCAGGGTTTTTCGGGAAAAGCCCTAGGAATCAAGGAGAGGACGAAGAAGATGATCCATTTGCAGCAGAGGATTTACCAGAAGAGTACAGGAAAGATAAACTTAGTCTATGGATTGTATTGGAATGGTTGAGCTTGATTTTGATAATCGCTGCTTTGATTTGCACACTTGCGATACCTTTCTTGCGCAAGAAGATACTCTGGGATCTTCAGCTATGGAAATGGGAAACAATGGTTTTAGTGTTGATCTGTGGCAGATTAGTCTCTAGTTGGATCGTTAAGATAGTCGTCTTCTTCATCGAAAGGAACTTCCTTTTGAGGAAAAGGGTTTTGTACTTTGTTTACGGTATCCGAAAGGCTGTGCAGAATTGCTTATGGTTAGGACTTGTTTTACTCGCTTGGCATTTCTTGTTCGATGATAAAGTGGCTAAAGCAGCAAACACCAAGGCGCTTCGTGTTGTGACTAAGATCTTTGTGTGTTTGTTGGTTGGGTTCTTGTTGTGGCTCGTCAAGACACTGTTGGTTAAGGTTCTTGCTTCCTCGTTCCATATGAGCACTTACTTCGATAGGATTCAAGAGTCTTTGTTTACTCAGTACGTGATTGAGACGCTCTCAGGTCCTCCTCTGATTGAGATCCAAAGAAACGAGGAAGAAGAAGAGAGAATCAGCGTCGAGGTTAAGAAGTTTCAGAATCCCGGTGGTGTTGAGACTACATCAGGGGCTCAGAAAAGTCCTGTGGTAATCGGGAAAAGCCCGTTTCTCTCTCGCGTTCTCTCTGATGGAGGAGGAGGAGGGGACAAAAATGGGATTACGATTGATAGCCTTCACAAGCTGAATCCTAAGAATGTCTCAGCGTGGAAAATGAAGAGGCTGATGAATATAATCCGGCATGGATCACTTACCACTTTAGATGAACAGCTACAAGATTCGAACTTGGATGATGATAAAGGAAACCAAATCAGAAGTGAGTTTGAGGCAAAGCTCGCTGCGAGAAAGATCTTTCACAATGTCGCCAAGCCGGGATCAAAGTAAGTTTAACTCAATCTCTTTAACATCCAAGGCCTTAGCCATATCACATTACGGATATTAACCAGTAGCAATGTTTAGGTTCATCTACTCAAAGGACATTTCGAGGTTTCTGCCAGAAGACGAAGCTTTGAAGACTTTAAGTCTATTTGAAGGAGCATGTGAGACGAATCGGATCAGCAAATCATCTCTTAAAAACTGGGTGGTAAGAAGTTTGGATGATGAATTTTACATTCTTTTAATGTATTATTCCTAATGAATATTTGCACAAACATTTTTTCACAGGTGAATGCTTTCAGAGAGAGAAGAGCTCTTGCGTTGACCTTAAACGACACCAAAACAGCAGTGAACAGGCTTCACAAGATGGTGAATATCGTAGTTGGGATCATCATAGTCATTATCTGGCTTATCATACTTGGAATCACTAACACCAGATTCCTCGTGGTCATGAGCTCGCAAGTCGTGGTTGTCGCATTCATATTTGGAAACATGTGCAAGATAGTATTCGAATCTATCATCTACTTGTTTGTGATACACCCGTTTGATGTGGGCGATAGATGTGAAATCGACGGTGTCCAGGTAAATTATAAAACTTGTCAGTTCTCGATATGGTAATGTCAAAGAAAAACTCATTTTGGTTTCTTTCTTTTTTCTCCAGATGGTTGTGGAAGAGATGAACATATTGACAACTGTGTTCTTGAGGTTTGATAACCAGAAAGTCGTGTACCCGAACAGTCTTCTCTGGCTCAGATCCATTGGAAACTATTACCGTAGCCCTGATATGGGAGATGGAATCGAATTCTCTGTCCACATTGCTACACCACCTGAGAAAATGATGCTCATCAAACAGAGAATCACAAGGTACATTGCAAATTTTGTTGGAATCACAACTTTTACATGAATGATTGATTATACATATTCATTACCTGCATTCATTATGACAGTTACATCGAAGGGAAGAAGGATCATTGGTATCCGGCGCCGATGATAGTGTTCAAAGACATGGAGTCATTGAACAGTGTGAGGATTGCGGTTTGGCCAACGCATCGAATGAATCATCAAGATATGGGAGAGAAATGGGCTCGAAGATCTCAACTTGTTGAAGAGATTGCCAAGATTTGCAGAGAGCTTGACATTGAGTACCGATTGTATCCTATCGACATCAATGTCAGAACTATGCCCACTCCTCCTGGTTTGCCTGTTTCCGACCGTCTTCCACCTCATTGGACAACTCCTGCTTCTGGCAGCAACTGAAACTTTATATACAGTTAGGATCACGAGGGTGCTGTTTTTCTCTCTCTTTTTTTTTTTGCTTTTGTTTTTCCACACACCACTGATTTAGAATTTACGAAATGATCTACTTGATGACTACATTTACTCGACATTAATGTGATAATCGGTTCTATTAATCCGCATAGTGTTTTGGCTTATGGTGCTTTTTATCCATACTTTGTTAACAATTCTAAATTTTTTGGCTACTCATGTTATTCTATAAAAAGCCAAATTGATAGTTTAATGATTCTAATCCTTAAACAAATAAATATCTCTTCTCAAACGACCTTCTTTACTATTTTTTTATATAACAATTAACAAAGAACATTCAACTTTTGTTTTTATCTAACAAAGAGCATTCAACTTTTGTTTTTATCTAACAAAGAACATTCAACTTTTGTTTTTATCTAACAAGGAACATTCAACTTTCAGTCATAGACCAACGACAGTACAGTACACCAGTTTCCAAATCATTTTAATGATCTCACATCTACTATCAGACCGGCCGATGGTTTTCCTAAACCGGGCAAAAGATAGTTGTTAGAACCTTCGCCGCCGTTTCCCAACCCTCTGGTAGTGGTTAGGGGATGAACCGGTATAAGGAGTTGAAGAAGATATGTCCGGAACAAACACTGAGTGATGGTGATGTTTGGGCCAGTTGAGACCAGAAGCTGTTGGTGGAGAATGAATCTGTGGAACCGCCCATGATGTCTCACCTCCCAAGCAGTTATTGTTATCTTCTCCATCGTCTTCTCCAGATCTCATCATCGAAGAACTGTCTGAATCTCCTCGTCTACTAGTATCCGCCTGCAAAACCATGGATTTTTTTACATAATGAGAAACCAAAAAAAGATGAATCAAAAAGCCAAATGATTCACAAAACTTCTTTTCAAGTCCTTCCCAAGATGATCAATCTTCACTTATATACACACACAAAAAAAAAAACTAAATTGTTACCTTAGATGATCCGTTATTCTCCATGTATTCATAACTCTGATCAAAGTCCGTTAATCCAAAAATCTCCTCTAGCTGCCACTGAGGAATGCTTCCAGTCGCTGATCCGCTGCTTGCGAAAGGAAGCTTTGTCGAAATGTGATCACTTACTTTAGTTTCTGGTAAAACCACCTCATGATGATGATGATGATTGAAGTCCATCTTTTGAGGCTCAGATGAAGGTAGAGCAAATGGTTTCGTCTCCATGGCTTTATCATCATTGGATGGTGATGACTTTGTAGACGGACCAGCGTCTGTAGATTCAAGACCGACTCTGATTCCAGTCAGAAGAAATCGCTGGTGAGCTGAAACATGTGGATTTACGGTATGGATTGCAACATCACATTTCCTACATAGTAACGCTCTATCTTGCAGACAGAAGAAGAATCCAGAAGCTTCCTGTCAAAATTCATAAATTCAAATAAAATAAATAAAAGAGCATATTTTAAGGGAATTGCAAACAAAAACAAAGAAGCAAAATAACGATCGAACTGGTTTAAGGTCTTTCTAGAACCTAAAAAGATTCAAGCTTTTCATTACAAACAAAAAAAAGCCTAAAAATTGAGGATTTTAAAACAGGGGAGATCAGATTAAAGATTAGACTTAAATAAAGGATTTAGAGGGAAAATAAAGAGATCAGAACCTGGCAAATGTCGCATTTGGGAATGGAAGAGGAAGAGACAGAGAGAGGGACTCTCTGGTGTTTTCCGGCGAGTTTATTAGCGGCGTGAACTTTCTCATCGCAAGCCCAACACAACGCAGCCTCATCGGCGCAACATAAAACCGTCGCTTCCGCCGCCTCGCAAACGTTGCACTGAATCTTCATCCTCTCTGACCTTTCGTTATCTCCAAATTCATCCAGAAACCAAACCTATCCTCTCTTTGTTTTTGAAAGATTTAATTTTTTCGCTTCTTGATTTCTGTCGGAGACTTGATTGTTGATAAAAAAAATTTAAGAAAGAGAAGTGGAGTCAGTTTTGTCTCCACAAGCCTGAGATTTATGGTTTAAGCAACCTTTACGTTTTCCCCTCCCTTTGTCTGAAGGAGAATTTTTTTTCTTTTTCTCAAAATGAAATATATAACTTTCTGACTTAACAAAATTACAAACTACTAATCTGTGTTTTTAGATTTCTAGATAAGTCGCTGGGGGAAAATATCATATACAGTACAATAATAAATTGTGGCGGTAGGAGGATTTCTTTTCAATTAAAATGAAAATAGGTTCTTTGTGCACCATTTATAAGTGGTGGGGTAGAATACGAAATACTGTATTGAGGTGTTAAAAGCGGGCGATATTTTTCTAGGCTGATGAGTGAACGACGGAAAGCCACGTGGCAATCTACAGACAAATGTCTTAATTACAGGAGACCAACTCTGCTGTGTCGAGCTGTAATGGTATTCAAAAGATCGCAGATTTTTTTGTTTGCTTGAAACTGCGCGCGTGTGGATACGCGCAACCAGTAACTCCTACATCACTTGAATTTTCTTTTCTTCTTAAAACTCACATACTGAATTCTTTTAGGTCAAAATTTTTTAAAATATATTTTGTATTGAAATGGTGAGGTCGATAATATGTAATATTAACCCCAACAAATGGACATGAACAAACATAGAGGGCATTTAGAAGAAGTATTCTGTGTACAGATCCATTACAATTTGCTTTAATTTTCTCACGGTCTCGTTTTATTTTTTAAGAACAAAACAAATTATAAGATGAAAGTGACATATCTGTTATACGGAAAATATCTATCTAGTTTCAGACGACAGTCTACTTCGTTTTCACCACTTTTAGGAATAGCGTATTTATTTATTCATTTTTTTTCTCAAAATTTGTCCGATTCATGCATTATATATCTCATTCTCTCTTAGTGGCGTAACAGCTGGCTTTTTTGGTAAATTATGGACACAATTTTATTGTCGTCTTTTTCTTATTATCATGTTAGTTCTAGATAATCAGAAATCCGAGTAGTATACCGAAAGAATAGGGTGTAGAGATTTTGGATCGGTACTAGGTACGTGAGGTCAGTTACCTGTAAGTGTTGTATTTACCTCCTGTGTGAGGTTCTTATAGATTTTATCTCCCCTTTATAAAATTACGTGAACGGTTTGTACCCTGTATTGGATTGTTTTCTTTAAGTCTAATATAGTGAAACTTTTTTTGAACAAGAAGTCTAATATAGTGAAAGTTGAGGACAAAAAAAAAGTCAAGATTATACTACAATGATAGCGAAATGTTCTATAGAACCTTTGTATTTTTAAAATTGGTTACAAAAAAAGAAATGTTTTATAGAAAAATATCCTATTATATAAATAATATATAGTATATCAAGATTATATTAATCCACGTATGGTTACGGGTGGAAGAGGAGGATTCGGGCCTACGCGAGACAAGATTTTTTCTTTTCTCAACAACACAAGCCATAAACAAGTTAATTAACAGACAGAACACTAATCAATCAATCATTAATAAGGTCCCATTTTGAAAAAGATATTTCCCAAAATTAACAGTTCGCACGGGAATATTGATTTCGATATTATTTTTCTTATAATATATTATATGCAAGAGGATCATATACATCCACGTTACTGGTTCAACAAAAGAGAGCGCTACTTGAATTAAACTTCTTCAAAAAGTACTGAAGATTCAAGAATCAACGAATCTTTCCGACCAAAGAGTCTTACCACATCTATAGACAAGTGGGTTCAAAGGGTCTCTCAATATACCAACCCTAATTTTATGAACAAATCTACCAAACCTAGTAGCTTGATCTGATCTGAGTAAAGCCCTTGGACAAGAAAACGTTTAAGACCGGCGCATCAGACGATATCTCGATTTTGTCACCGAGCTGCACGTTGTAACAAACCTGACAACCGTCGATGTAGATAGTTCCTTGGTCTGAATACCAGTTAACATCCATGGATTGGTCCGGTTTGAAGGCTGAATGCATTTGAGTGGCGGTTGAACCGGGAGAGATGGGCTCTCTAACCATAAACTGTAGATCACGAGACATCATTGGCATCACGAACCCACCTGCTGACAGCATTGCTGCGGTTGAACCAGCAGCTGTGCAGACTCTTAGACCGCTTGAGCGGCAGTTCACTGTCTTTTGACTGGTATCACCATCTTTGTTCTTGATCCTGCGCACGTTGTAAAGATCATTGGTTCATAGTGCTGAACAATACATATGTTTTAACCAAATCAAGGAAAAGATTAACCAATTAGGATTTGTTTTTCCATATCCGAAGAAATTGTACCTTTAGCCGAACCAAACTGAATGGAATAAAACAGTTAAAACCTCATGATATTCAGTTTCCATTTTGGTTTTCTATATTTCACCAATTCTAAAGAAAAGCAGGATTGAGCATCCCAAGTTGAACTCTTGGCCGCAAACAACTCAATCAAAATGAAACAGAGAGGGATAATGTCTACATAAAACAATCAGCTTTCAAAAAATTTATACTTTTTGATTCTAAGAAGTTCTTACTTGAACGAGAACCTTGAAACCGCGGCAGGGCATGGGTGTGCGATCAAAACGTCATTAAGTGCGTGTGAAAGAAGAGGTTCTGAATTTAACTTCAATGATATTCTCGATACTTTTGAAGGAACTACTCTGCCTAACAAAATGTCATCCAGTACCTGAGAACAAATAGCTGAATGTTCAAACCAAAATTGCGTAGGCATTGAATGTTACTAAGGATACCAGTAAGACGACCACAAATGGGCTGCCAGAATTTTTCCCTTTCTATCAAACTTACCTGTTCAAAATTCTCAACTGTTGCAGCACAAAGATGACCAGTGCTTCTACTAGCGTCAAACTGATCACTCAGTTCTTCCACCTATAGTTATAACAAAACACTAAGCTTCTTTTCACATACTTACTAAAAGCTAATTCTTCCATTAATCAGGTGATATGAGACTAAAAAACCTCGTGAGCTTGGGTTGGGTCAGAATTAACTCCTAAAACGGGAACAGAATCATCGATGAAATGACTGGCGTGCAAGAGGGTGCCATCTCCACCAACGGTGATGACCATATCCACATCGTGAATGGGATGCGATAAGTCATTACGTGAAATGGGTTTCCATTCGACTGGCTTCTTTCTTAGAATTTCCTGACAAAAGTTTATAGCATTCCTGTGTACTTTGCACCTGCTTTCTAGATATTGAAGAACCTAAACAAACAAACAAAAACTGAGTCAACAATGTAAGAAGCCATGAAATACAATTTAAAAATATATATATAGCAAGGATAGTTTCCGAGTGGGTAAGAAACACAGGGCTACGCATTTCTTCTATTTTCAAATTTGATAAGAAACTAAGATTGTGCTCACGCCATTAAGATTGAAATAAAACTGGAAAGTTTGATCTGTCGCATTTCTTAGTTACAAACTTGTATTAAAAGAAGGAGGGGCTTAATACTCACCAAAAAAATGAAAAAAAAAAAAATGGAAACTTTTAACAAGAAGGAAGCAGAAGGCTTTGCATTTAATACAAACGAGGTTAACACCCAAAAAGGGTTTCTTTTAACGAGAAAAGGGTCTTATTCTCTTAGGAATTTTGTCGAACAACTTGAATACGAAACGAAATAGGCGTGATCCGGCTAGAGAATTTCTAAAACGTAGATGAGACGCAGTGAGGAAGGTAATACCTGAGGGCTTTTAATGAACGATACACCTTCTGTTTGAAGGAATGGGTACGGATCAATCGGTTTCAGTAGAAGCAGAAGCTTTCTAATCGCCATTCTTCCTCAATCAATCAAGCAGTCAATCTCTATATATATATATATATTTGTATGTATATACACGTCGCCTTTCTTCTATCTTCGTTTCTCTCTCTAATCCTCGGCGCTGCGCCAACCGGACTAGAGTAAACCACGTCTGAAGATTTTGACCGACCTCTTCCATAGACACTCTGACTGTTTAAGAGGGTCTTTACTTGGGAAGAAATGTTGAAAGCTTTAGGCCCAACTCACATTCTACCAAACTGGCCTCGCCACAAAATCGGCCCGATTTAATTCCATTAAACTGACCCAATAATCGTTATTGAACCACTAAACTGGCTCTTGGTATAATAAACTCTATTTCCGCACTTCCATCTTTTTTAAAAAAAAAAATTGTAGTTAATTTGAATTTTTTTTAAGGATTTTATGTTTCTTGTATACGAGCATTGAAGATTTAAAATTTTGAATTTTAGATTGTGTGTATTCAAACGCTTGAGAAAGTTTGGATATTAGTTAAATGTAATTGTATGAATTTGGATTTGGACAACATATCGAGTTAACTGAATCGGTACTATTCGGATATTTTTAAAATCCGGTCCCAACGTAATGCATCTCAGGAAACAACCCTTAGTAGGATCAGATCCTCCGAATCGAGTGGCAGTCCTTTAAAGATTGTCCGGTCTAGAATCTGATCTAAAAGTGGGGTTAGTTTTGAGATCGTACCGAACCGGTTATTCTCCACGTGTTTTGATATTGGTGGTACCGCGTATAGTGGCCAACCAAACCTATGAATCTGACCTCGAAATATCCGAATTCACGTGATCGTCTCTGATTTGGCCAAATTTAGTAAGCTACTGTACTAGATCTCTAATTGAACAACCTAAGACATATCGTATAGTTCGTCCAAATATATAGGTTTTTTAAAAATCATATATGACTTGAATGGGACAAAAGTAAATAATGTTCTGAGATAAGAAAACCACCAAACATAATACAGACAAATTATGGTGGATTGTACACGTACAACATAAAATTCCCTTAAGGAACAAACAAAAATTTACATATAGATATAATTCCAATGACCTCAATCCATATGATCTCTCAATTATATAGAAGTTTTTTAAAAATATCTCAATCCATATATTCTTATGATTCATCTCAGTGTTAATATTCTAAGATTATCTTGTAATTTACGTAGCTAGGATTCGATTTATAATATATATATATATATATATATATATGTCTGCTCTGTATATTTTGATTTTTGAGCGACCTCCTCCATAGTTTTTTTTTTAAAAAAATTGATTATATAATTCTTCTTATACAAACCTCTCATCATATTGTCAAATTATATGGCTTTACGGATATTATTTTTAATTAGCAATTGTATAACGTTACTTGAGTCGTTAGCAGGCAAATAACTAAACACTCCATGTAGTAATATATGTGCATGAAAAAATTAATATTACATTCTCCGAATTAATCGGTGGATTTGTGCAATTTGAATTACTGTTGTAATTAAAAAAATCTTTATAAATGTAAATGTGATCAGATTCCACATCAAAAATAATCTTTATAAATATAAAAAAATCTTTGTAAATGTAAATGTACAGGCCAAGGACAATTCGCTTTACCGAATTTGTGATAAAAATGGAAATGTTTGCCTGTCAGACTTATTCGCCAAACCACTCCAAGTGGCGAAACTATCTTTGTTTTTGTGTTTTTGTGTTTTTTTTTTTGGTAAAATTGTTTTTGTGTTATGCTCAAGCGTTTTGGAATAATTAATTAGGTAACCCTATATAAGAATATCAAACCAAATTATGATGATTTAACCACTCCAAGTGGCGAAACCATCTTTGTTTTTGTGTTGTGCTCAAGCATTTTGGACTAATTAATTAGGTAACCCTATATAGGAATCTCAAACCAAATTATGATGATTTAACTCGTAGTGCTTCTGAATGATCTGTCCGATAAAAATCTTCAGAAGCTGGCAAGCAATATCATCTTTTTCGTTTTTGTTTTTGTTAGGAAAGGAGGCAAAAAAAAAAGTTGTAAGAAGTAGAGTAATAATTTAAAGCTAACACTACGTGCATGGAAAGATCAAACTACAAACAGTGACCAATCTCTAATCTTTATCTTTTTTTAGCGCGTGGGGTACAGTCTCCTCAGCAATTGATCATCGTTTTTGAATATTGCTTTCTAAAACCAAATCAATTTGTAATCACATATTTCTCCATCACATAGTTATATCAAAATTAATCCAAATACAAAGGTCAAATCTTCACACTAGTAAAAAAAAATCGTATAGCCACTGAACATTTCGTGGCTAAGACATAATTTCCGTGACTATATCATCATATAGCTACAGAGAGTCACGAAAATAAATCGTGTCTATAGAATCGTGACTAATTTTTTTGTGGCTTTTCGTATCTATTTAGTCACGATTTAGACACAGTATTTTTGTAGCTGATTTAGTTACGAAAAAGCCACACAATGATCGTTGTGGCTATATAGCGAGTGTTTATTTCGTTGTTATTGTGTGGGTAAAATTGCCACGATATTCATATGACTAAACCGTGGCTAAGTGACTAGCCATGAAATTGTCGTGACTATGTTTGTGACTTTTAATTTCGTGGCTAAACTCTAAAGCTACGAAAATATCACATTACCTTATATGGCTAATCTTAAATTAGGCAAAAAAAAAAAAAAAAAAAAAATAAAACCTGATATCTTGAATTTGAAATTCCAATATCATACATATACATTATGAAAGGTTATACAAAAGATCTAATCATACATTAGCAAAAGATTTATAAAGTTAAAAGTCTTACAAAAGATGCAAACTTTAACTTAAAAAGCATTAACACACCACTAATCTAAGTTAGACTATTGTGCTTGGGTAGTAGGAGAAGGTTCAGTAGTAGCAGGAACCGAAAGTTGGAGAGTAGTGATATTATCACCGAGATACTTTAGGATTGCATTTAGTGTAGCTCTTTGGTCCATCATATCTGCCTTAAAGTCATTCTTCAGCTCCACCATGTTGTCTTTGAGTGTTATCATGTCAGATTTGAGCTCTTGAACATTGTTGTTGACAGCTTCATGATGAGTCTCCAAACCAGATATGCGTATCTCTGTGTCAAGGTTGCGTTTAAGAGAAGCAGGGAAGGTTCAGATGGAGTGATATCCCTGTCTTGTACACTACCAATTCCATAAATACGCCCTCTAGTAGTTAGACCTCGCTGTGTCAAAAGAAAAAACCAAATGAGCTTCATTTAAGACGAAGAAAAGTAAAAACCGCTTAAGTCCTAGTTTTTATTTTCTTTTGCTAATGCAACGTTTCCATTAAGAACTATTTGAAGTCAAGCATTGAATATCTAAAATCAAATCCAATATGCACACAAACTCATTCCTTCAAATCAACAATAAGGAGATACATAATTAATCAACAAACAGCAAAAAAATTCATATTCTTGGTTGAGCTGTAATACAATAATGAAAGAATAAGTGAGATTTTCCAAGTACCTTGAGATATTCTTGGTTGAGCTTAATGCGTGAAGTAGCAGCTGTTGAGGCATTGGGAGATCCATCATCAGTTGTCATCTATGTAACAGCTTCCTCTACTTCAAGCACAATGGACTCAGCTCAGGCATCAATAAAAGTTCCATCTTTGCGTGTGTGTCTTCCACACAAGCGCTGTGTAAGGTGATGGTTCAGCAGAACCAGACTCAATCATCTGCAAAAACAAAGGAAAAATGAAGGATAAAAAAAGATATGACAGATTAAAAACTAAAATAGAAAAAAAGTAAAACAATTACCATATCATACTCAATCTTTCCAAAATGAACTGGACTAGCGAAATAAAATAAAACAAGATATTTTAGTTAAGTAATCTAAATTCAAACCAAACTCAATTGACATAACCCAAATTAACTGCATATCGAAGAATTATCTATCAAATATGAAACACATAAAAATTGCTGTCAAATGACAAATCTGAACCAAAAGTGAAGGAAACCAAATCATCAGCTTTTTTTACCCTGGTCGAACTTTTCTAGATCACACGATCTGCTTAAGTGATTAATATATCAATTTGGCCATCCAAACTTGAAACTCAAAACAGTTATTACTGTTTGAAAAATAAAACTTGTCTTACTATATATGTATTATATTAATGGAACCTTGGGGTATATGGTCCTTATGAAACAATCTATTTAAATCTGTTAATTATTTGATTTAGAATAGTGCTTAACTTTCAATAAATATCAAGAGTACAAAAGAAAACACAATTTACTCAACTGACTACGGCGGAACTACCGGTCAATGGTCATTTCTGAACTCTCGACTTATGAAAAACAGTAGACTTAAATGAATAAAATGTTGATGATGACGACAACCCAAAAAAGCCATAAATATGTTAATTAAGAAAAGCAAAATAAAAGTTTAGCAAAAAGTGATCCATGCGACCACGAGAAGCATCTTTAATTTATTACATTTCTCAAGTTAGAATCTATGGGAAATTATTTCTAAGCACTTTACAAGTTGCAGCCTTTGTAAAAGATTCGATGTATTATTGCAAACTATTTTAATTGACGATCTAAACCTCAGTCCTCTGAAACGGAATTTCGTCTGCACTGTATCTTCACTCACACACGTTGACGCAAGTCACGCAGTCAGATTTTATATAATATAAACAAATATATAAACCGTGTGTAAGCATAAACCCAAAAGACTTATTAAAAAAAACGTTAAAGAGTTAGATCGTTTTGAGATTGGAGACACTGGATTTATATCGACGGTACGGATCGTATGCAAACGCTTCAGGTCTCGAAGTTCTTGATCTATATCTATTTAGATAATCTATTCTCTGATATTGTCTTTATAATGGTGTTCTTCTTTTAGGCAGTTGGTTCTCGATCGATGATTAGATTCTGTCATTTACTTTTTGTAAAGTTTTTGGTATATAAGTTTTCGATTTATGCAGCTTTGTAATTTCTTTGGTTATTAGAATATAAATTATTGGTTAATAATTATAAAACAATAATAATCTAATGATAAGAACGTCAATAACAGCAATAGCTACATAAAATAATCATCGATTAATTAGTGATTATATTGGGATGAGTCAGATGATACCCATGAAGAAAAAGTTATATATACGCTGACGTAAAGGTCCTCGTCGTGGTCTCTCATGCGGCCAATCAACATATTATTGTATTATTTATGTAGCTTCACCATATTTTAATTTTCTATCGTACTAAGCTTTTGACCATAAAAAGTGTATAATAATTTTATTTAGCTTCAAATTATGAGTTTTTGCAAAATTCTAAATTATAGATAGTCAGAGGGTTTAATATTTTCGATTAATAATAAATGTAAATCCAAACCAACTTTTTGATTATCTAATTGGATGTGCCAAAAGTCGTAAATTTTCCAAACATAACATTAACTAACTCTATTTCTATCTATCAAACTTTCTGCAATCTGAAAAGATTTTACCAATGAATATTGTATATGTTTTATACCACAAAAAAATCCATTGAAAATAACAATGAAGCTCTTTGTTAGGATTTAGTGCATTACACACATTACTTTGACTTGGAAACTATAATTATAAATATAAAAAAAACCAAAAAGAAAGTAGTCAGCAGCAAAAATAATAATTATAGATTTGATATCGTTACTTTTGGTTGTGGGTGGGAGAAAACTGAGAGTAGTCCTGATTTTTTCTTTCCCCAAAAAAAAAAAAAAGAAGAAGAAATTTAAAAGGTGAAAAAAAGGGGGAACAAATTCCCTCCAAATGATTGGGCCATAAACCACACAAGGCTGCTCTCTCTATGCTCCTCCTTCCTTGCGCTCTCTATTTCTCTCTCTCGCCACAAACCTTAAGAGCTCTCTCTCTCTGTATCGATCTCTGATTGGTGACTCGATCGCTTCGTCGCTCTCATCATCGGCTTTTGTTGCTCTCTCCGGCGACTGCTTCGTTCGTTCGTTCGTCGATCTAGGTTAGTGTTCCCGTCAATCTCATCTAATTGCAAGCTAGATTCGTTGATTTGCTTGAATCTGTTTTTCCCCGAGAGTCGTTTCGTCTTCCTTAATCGCCGCCTTATGTTCGTTCAATCCCGATGATTGGGTTTATCGTTTTTCACTGGTGACCATCGATTGATATATTGCCTGATCTGCTTCCAAACGCCTTTCGATTCCAAATAGATTTATCCTACTCTCTTTTTTTCTTTGGTCGCCGAGGTCGATTTTGTTTTATCTCGAGATTTTGAGTTTGTTAGATTTTTTGAATGTATTGCTCTGTTTGAAAAGAAGCAGAAGCGAAATCAGCGTCAAGCTTCCGGAATTTACTCTTACGTTACTTTGACGCTCTTTTGGTTGATTTCAAATTTAGGTTCTGGAGTCAATCACTGACTTCTCTCCTCTTTATTTGTTTGTTTTTGTTTTCAAGTCAAGATCATTAGAATTTGAAATAGAAGCGATTAAAACTTGGCTGAAAGTGTTTGGATCCTAGACATTCATCCTATGGAAACATTGGGATTACTCATATATAACTGAGGAAGGTTTTTTTGTGCCAATCTAATAATCAGATTGACAGTAACTTCCAATAAATTAAGATTAGATTAGATTTACCTGCGTCTTGTTTCCTGATTAAGGTGTGTTTACAAATCTTTTGGTTATGATACTAAGCATTAATTTATAGTATTAAAAATTCCTAGATGCTTTTCAAGATCCAAAAAGGATAATAATGATGATATGATTTGTGTTCGTTGAGTTAAACATCCTCATCTCAACTTATGATTGGATTTGGATAACATCTTATATTTAAAGAAAGAATGAACCCATTACTTAAACAGATCATCTAGAGGGAAATTTATCTATTTAGTGATAAATGGTCCAGATCTTTTTCAAAGGGATGTTTTTTTTCTTTCTTTCCTCTCAATTTAGAAGATCTTGGTGGGGTCCTCGTGATTGTGGATTCCGTGCCTACTTGAATGAGTCACTGCTTTATGACTGCAGTCTTCACGGGAAAAAAGCAATCTCAATCTTAAGCGTTCTTCATATCTTTCATAGTTTGAAAATGGTTGATACAGTGCCACTTGGTTGTAGAATAGTTTTAGACGTTAATTAGAAACAAGTGCAAGGTGTGAGAGTTTCTTGTTGCCTAGTCATGCAGTTTTCTAGTGTTATTTTATTTATTTCACTCACATGCTTTGTGGGGTTATAAACTTATAGTTAGACTTTCAACAAAATTTATTAAATAAACGGATATACTGTATAACAATAGCCAAAGCAAAAGTGAGAGCAAATCGTATAATTTTTTTTCATAAATATATGATGCTTAGATTTGCTGTCTTATTAGGTGGACCACAAGTTTGTTATACTTTCTTTTTCCTTGCCTTTTGTTGTTACCGACAAATACTATTGGACGCATCGTATGTTGTTGTCCACGCACACACAATGTAAACACTAGGTCGGATCTTCTTCTTCTTCTTCTTCTACCATATAAACGGAACATCGTGTCCTCGTGCTTGTTTGTTGGCTTGGGAAATCATGTGACTTTTTGTTTCTCTTCTTCCAAAGTCAACATATGAACAGTGACGCGTTAACAAACAATAATGTTTTCCTCTTTATAAACAAGAAAATTTTCATCCCGACAAGAGACAGTAACCATTTCTTGGTGAACATTAATTTCAAAATGTGCATATCATTCAAAAGTTTGACATTGTTTGTTTATCTCTGCAAGAGAGTGTGTTGTAGAAAGTCAGTTGTCGAGTTTACCCTTTAAAAAGGCACATTTAGGTCAGTGCTGGGAAAAGAAATACTTTTTGTCTTTCTGACTTAAAGCATCTGATTCCCTTTTCTTCTGCGTTACTAAGCAAGAGTTTGCTTGAGGGTCCTCTCTTTTCTAACCTTTGTTCCTTACTTGGAAAATAAAAAAGGGTTTGTTGAAATGTATTCCATTTCGTGTGCACATTAGAACACGCACGCTATAACTTAATCATCCTCGTTTGCAAAATTTGGTTCGAGTCCTCACTGTTAGAACGGATATGATGTTTGGTTGTAATTGATCTTTGATAGTGTGGCTAGTGGCTACCAACTCTTGTTTTCCACACACTAATTTAAATCTATGTTTAATAGGGGTAAAAAATTCCGCTTTGTTTTTTTTTCCCCTTACTGGTCTACTGAAAACCAAAGTAATCCATTTCCAATGAAAGAAAAACAAGGGAGATCTTTCTTCGTTGTATTCCCCAAAATAATAATCCGAGTTAGTGTGAGGGGTCAATTTCAGCTTAAACTTTTTGAATGTCAATGCTCATAAAAAAATGACGTATATTGGATTAATATTTGGGTCTCCTTAGGTTAAAAAAAAACTTAAAAATTTATGTATTTTAAAATAAGAGAAAGGTTAAAAAAAGTTTGGTCAGGCGGAGGAGCGGCTCCAGGTTCCGGATAGGCGGGGGACCCACATGGCAAGTTGGCTATATGTAGGAGAAGAGAGGAATCCTTCAATGATTATTACGTCATCCCGTGTTATAGCAATAATCAGATCAGTCTTTAAAAAACAAAACCTAATATTTAATTCAAAACATTTTCGTTATAATATCGCCGTGATTGCGAAGTGATCTTTCTCCGCCCCCCCAAATTACACTCCGGCGGTGTTGAATCAACTGATTAGTTCTGGGGGAATTAATAAGATTTCGAGACTTTTTCGTAAAAAAAAAAAAAAATTAAAGTCTAGTCTCTGTTTTCAGACCGAATCTTGTGGTGTATCACTTGCATGGCTGTGAGGGCTCTGTGTAGTCTGTAAAGCTTACACGAGGATTTTGTTGCTCCCTCCCTATATCTCCTTCTCTCTCTCTATGATAATGTCTCTCCCACCGTTCCCTTTGGCCTTCTCTCTATCTGTTTTCATCTCTCTTTCGTTTTCTTTTGGCTCTATTTACTTGCCCTCCTTCTCGATGATAACGACTTGAAACCCACCTCAAGGAATTTAATTCCCTGATTATTAAATCCCCTACCCCCTTCTTTTTCTCTGTCTTGCTCGTGTTAAGGATCACTGGGCTCTTTTTTTTTTTTTTCGTTTGTATTTTTCTTTTGAATGGCCGTGAAGGCGTGATTCGGGTGCCTACCCTTCCTGGTTAGTATTCAGGAATTTTTTCCATTTTTTTTGTTCTCTTTCGAAATTCTTGGCCTGTTACGACCTCAGGATCTTGTGGATCCTATTCTCTTTGTTATCGTCTTCAGTGTTTGACACCATCTTGTGCATTTTTTTGTTTGTTTCTTTTTCAATAACTTTAGATGCTTATTCCTTGGCCTGATGGGTTCTTTTACATTCGGCAGAAGTGAAATCAGTGTATGGTGATAGACAACGACATTTGAGTTTCTTTTTTTTTTTTTTCATTTTCTTCTTATGGTTAAATATATACTTACTTGACACTTGGTTTCTTTATGTGGGCTGACTTTATTTAACAACAAAATGCAGGTTACCGTCGTTCTCTGGAGGGCGCATAACTTGAAACTGGGCTTTTGGTTCTGTTTTGGTGTGAGCGTATGCCTGGGAATAAGTACAACTGCAGTTCGTGTCATATCCCTCTCTCTCGCACAGAACGGCTCTTGAGAGATAGAGAGCTTAGAGAGAAGAGGAGGAGCAACCGGGCTCGTAATCCTAATGAAGCTGTTGGCAATTCCGACAACTCTGAGAACGACCTGCGTTTAGAAGGGGACAGTTCCAGGCAATATGTTGAGCAGTACTTGGAAGGCGCTGCTGCTGCAGGGGCGCACGATGATGTCTGTGAGAGGCAAGAAGCAAGGCCTTATAACAGGCAACGTCTGCTTGTAGTTGCTAACAGGCTCCCGGTTTCTGCGGTGAGAAGAGGTGAAGATTCATGGTCTCTCGAGATCAGCGCTGGTGGTCTTGTTAGTGCTCTCCTAGGTATATCATTATTTTTCTCATCCTGTTGCAACTCACTTATCCGTTCCACTTTTCACTTCTCATGCAGCATTCTTGAACAAGCATGAAACAAGAAGGCCTTAGTAGTCCTTTTGATGTTAGTCTTTTTAACCGATATATTTGTTGGCTGACATTAAAACTTTGGCGTTTTGAAGGTGTAAAGGAGTTTGAGGCCAGATGGATTGGATGGGCTGGAGTTAATGTACCTGATGAAGTTGGGCAGAAGGCACTTACCAAAGCTTTGGCTGAGAAGGTACAGAGTATCTCTTATTGATATGATGTTGCTTCCAATGAAAATGATCTTGTGTAAATATTTGTTGTCTTAATTGGTTTCCCTCCTGCTTAGACACTCTGTCATTCTGTCTATATTTCTCCAACTTGCAGAGGTGTATCCCTGTGTTCCTTGATGAAGAGATTGTTCATCAATACTATAATGGTTATTGCAACAACATTCTGTGGCCTCTGTTTCACTACCTTGGACTTCCACAAGAAGATCGGCTTGCCACAACCAGAAGCTTCCAGTCCCAATTTGCTGCATACAAGAAAGCAAATCAAATGTTCGCCGATGTTGTAAATGAGCACTATGAAGAGGGAGATGTCGTCTGGTGCCATGATTATCACCTTATGTTCCTTCCTAAATGCCTTAAGGAATACAACAGCAAGATGAAAGTTGGATGGTTTCTCCATACACCATTCCCTTCGTCTGAGATACACAGGACACTTCCATCACGATCAGAGCTGCTTCGCTCAGTTCTTGCGGCTGATTTAGTTGGGTAAAATCTCTACTTTATTTTATTTCTTGCTAGGACACTACCATGGTAATGGCTCAATGCGACAGGTTCAACTCTTTACGTTATTGTTGCAATAAGCTTTATTTGATTTGTCTGAATTTATCTCCAAGGTACATATATAAGGGTGAAATAGTTACCCATGGGTTTCTTGATATAGCTAGCTAGTTACAGTTCTGAAAATTTAACAGAAGTGTGTTAAATCTCATATTGTTTACTTTTCAGTTTCCATACCTATGACTATGCAAGGCACTTTGTGAGTGCGTGCACTCGTATTCTTGGACTTGAAGGAACACCCGAGGGAGTTGAGGATCAAGGCAGGCTCACTCGAGTAGCTGCTGTATGGCCATTTAATTACTTCAACCCTTACATTATTTGACAATTATCACCCCACAGTGACCAAATAACTCATAATACCCTGTCTATTTTCTTAAAGCCTTGTAACATTATCCTTTTTTTTTGGCTTTGGATTCCAGTTTCCAATTGGCATAGATTCTGAGCGGTTTATAAAAGCACTTGGAGTCACTGAGGTCGTAAAACACATGACTGAATTGAAAGAAAGATTTGCTGGCAGAAAGGTGCGTGTTTTTTCTATCTTTGATATTTTAGAACTTAAAAGTCGAAAGAGCCAGTTACCATGGGAAACCGAGCTGCGTTCGAAAGTTCTTCTGAGGGCAGTCAATGAACGTTTTACATAGAAGTATTTATCCTCCCTCTTCACTAACTTTTTTTTTATTTTTATTGACAGGTGATGTTAGGTGTTGATCGCCTTGATATGATCAAAGGGATTCCACAGAAGATTCTTGCATTTGAGAAATTTCTCGAGGAAAACGCCAACTGGCGTGATAAAGTGGTGTTATTGCAAATTGCGGTGCCAACAAGAACAGACGTCCCTGAATGTAGGCTTTCTTTCTTGGAGTCTCTTTTTGCATGGTAGCTCTTCAAATGGTTTTAATTTACTTCACTCATGAGACATTACAAAACATCTGCTCAATGGTCTCTTTTAGTTTATCTATAGCTGGTCAAACACTTTGGTAGGATTAGCAACCTAACCTCTTTTCAAGGCAGAGTATTTTGAAACCCGTTGCTAATGGATGTAGTTTTCTTTTCTTACAGATCAAAAACTCACAAGCCAAGTTCATGAAATTGTTGGACGCATTAATGGTCGTTTTGGGACACTGACTGCTGTTCCAATACATCACCTGGTCTGTTTTGCCCTCTCCATGCTTGGTCAGCGAGTTGGATATTATGATTTCTCACTAGTTGTAGTTTATATTTTGTGCTAGAAAAATGATCTTGTGTTTATACAATTGAATGTTAGACTTGTACGGGAGTTAGCTTTTATGAGTCACATGCATCCTTTTTATGTTAGGTGTTGAAAATTGTTTAGCAGATCATTCTTTCTGGTACCATGAAATTATCTGCATCATGCTACGTATTTGGATCTCATCGTTTGAACATGGAACACTGAGATAATGCTGATAAAAATTCTCATTCCATGTCAGGATCGTTCTCTGGACTTTTATGCTTTATGTGCACTTTATGCCGTCACAGGTAATTGTCTTAGCATGGCTTGTTACTTTCCAAGTCTCAGGCAGTATGTTCCTTTCCGTCATGATCTGATAAGTTTCTTCGATTTGTTTCATCAGATGTTGCACTTGTCACATCTCTCAGAGATGGGATGAACCTTGTCAGTTACGAATTTGTTGCTTGCCAAGAGGCCAAAAAGGGCGTCCTTATTCTCAGTGAAGTAATAACTCGTACTTCGCAGCTTTAATTTAAAAGAGCATAAGATTCTGGTTTTAGGTGGTTTAGAGACTTATTTATGTGTTTCCATCGAAAGTCGTCTTAAGTTGCATTTGTTCTACAGTTTGCAGGTGCTGCACAGTCTCTGGGTGCTGGAGCCATTCTTGTGAATCCTTGGAACATAACAGAAGTTGCTGCCTCCATTGGACAGGCCCTGAATATGTCACAAGATGAACGAGAGAAAAGACATAAGCATAATTTTCATCATGTGCAAACTCACACTGCTCAAGAATGGGCAGAAACTTTCGTGAGGTATGCAAAGTTAATTAGCAATGCCTTATTTCTTTCTTTGCAGGAAAAAGAGCTATTTATCTGGAAATTACTTATCATTTTCCTAGCTTTTAATGAGATGATCCTTGCAAGCTATTGAAATGCAACTCTATAACAAATCTGCAGTGAACTAAATGATACTGTAATTGAGGCCCAACTACGAATAAGCAAAGTCCCACCGGAGCTTCCGCAGGATGATGCAATTAGACGGTATTCAAAGTCAACCAACAGGTTACTGATCCTGGTAAGTGGTTGACGTCAACTTGTTTAGAAAACTAAGAATCTTGGAAGTACATTCATGTTATGGGGGTTGCCTCTTACCATGCTTCTGGTCACTTTAACTTTCTCTTGTAACTTATAAAAACATTCAGGGTTTCAATGCAACGTTGACTGAACCAGTGGATAATCAAGGGAGAAGAGGTGATCAGATAAAGGAGATGGATCTTAATCTTCACCCAATGCTAAAAGAACCGTTAAAGGCATTATGCAATGATCCAAATACAACAATAGTTGTCCTAAGCGGAAGCAGCAGAAGCGTTTTGGACAAAGTATATTTTCGATCTATTGTTTCCTTTTCTTGTTATCACACTTACACTGACCGACTTGGTTTACTTAAATCAGAATTTCGGAGAGTATGACATGTGGTTGGCCGCAGAGAATGGGATGTTCCTGAGGCTTACGAATGGAGAGTGGATGACGACAATGCCAGAACACTTGAACATGGAATGGGTTGATAGCGTAAAGGTATAAGTACATCTGCTGTCTAGACATACCGCATCTCAAACTCACTGAGCTTCTATTCTGTTCTTACTTTTTTTTTTCTTTTTCTATTTGTAGCATGTTTTCAAGTACTTCACTGAGAGAACCCCCAGGTCACACTTTGAAACACGCGATACTTCGCTTATATGGAACTACAAATATGCAGGTACTTCATCAATTTTACCTGATTGTTTTCGTTCTTTTGGATCGCCCCTGAAACACTTGTGATCTCACTCTTCATGTAGATATCGAATTCGGAAGACTTCAAGCAAGAGACTTGTTACAACACCTATGGACAGGTCCAATCTCTAATGCATCAGTTGATGTTGTCCAAGGAAGCCGCTCTGTTGAAGTCCGTGCTGTTGGTGTTACAAAGGTAAACAAAAAGAAAAACACTTTTTCCTGTCTACTCTGTATCAACCTTATCAAAATCAAGAGTCTTACTTTCCGGATTCTCTTCTTTCTCAGGGAGCTGCAATCGATCGCATTCTAGGAGAGATAGTGCATAGTAAGTCGATGACCACACCAATCGATTACGTCTTATGCATTGGCCATTTCTTGGGGAAGGTGACTAAAGCTTTTTTTTTTTTTTTTTTTTAATAATCTACCATATCGGATTCTAGTGTCTCGAGTGATTCTGATACAAAATGTCTCTGAAAATGTGTCTACAGGACGAAGATGTTTACACCTTCTTCGAGCCAGAACTCCCGTCCGACATCCCAGCCATTGCACGGTCCAGACCATCATCTGATGGTGGGACCAAGTCATCATCAGGAGACCGAAGACCGCCTTCAAAGTCGACACACAACAACAAAAGCGGTTCAAAATCTTCATCCTCCTCTAACTCTAACAACAACAACAACAACAACAAGGCCTCACAGAAATCTATGCAGAAAACAGAGAGAAAAAGCGAATCCAACCATAGCTTAGGGAACTCAAGACGTCCTTCACCAGAGAAGATCTCATGGAACGTGCTTGACCTCAAAGGAGAGAATTACTTCTCTTGTGCTGTTGGTCGTACTCGCACCAATGCTAGATATCTCCTTGCCTCACCTAACGGTGTTGTTTCCTTCCTCGAAAAGCTCGCCGACACTTCCGTGCCTAGCTCATCGTCGTCCTCATCTTAAAATTCCGAGCCGGTATGAATATATGAAGTTTGAGTTCGTGTAACCCAATAAATAATTGTTTTGTAACGAAAAGTAACCATTACCAGACTCTTTTTGTTGGTTGATTCTAATATAATAAGAGTAGAGCAAGTGATAAATAAAATCCATTAAACAAAAAAAAAACATTTTATGACAAAAACAAGATATTAGTAAATCAAGCTCTTATTAAATACAATAATAATCAAACTACAATACACCCCTAAGCAAATCTAATGAAAGAGTAAGGGGTAAAATTAAACAATAGAGCAAGCTGAACAATAAACGAAACTGATTATTAGAGGTGATGACTCTAGTGACGAATCACAACCTCTCTCTCTCTCTCTCTTCAGGTTTTCTTGTTTGGCTCGAACGCATACTTAATCAAAGACTCCTTGATGGAGAGTAGCTCAGGGAACTCTTTCTTGAGCTTAGAAGCATCCATCTCGTTGTTGCTTCTTGGAGCCACAATGACTTTAGCTTGCTCCTCTAATGTGAAGTTTGCCCATTTGAATTCAGGGTTGATGTACTCTCTGTACATCTCTAGGATCTCGTTGTGACTCACCACACCTGGGTTTGTGAAGTTCCAGATTCCTTTCAAGTTTCTCTTCGCCATCTCGATGGAGATTGGTAACAGCTCGTCCAACACCGTCATGCTGTTTGGGATGTTCACTACTTTGTTGTACCTTGAGATCTTGGTGATGAAGTTGCGTGGGTTGTTTAGATCCGAAGAAATCGGCATCCTTACCCTCAATGTGCATACGTTGTCAAACTCCTTTAGCAGCTCCTCCACCTGTAAGAGAAAGGAATTAGCATACGTACAGAAGGGAGAAAAACGTTAAAGATTAGAGCGTTGGATCTTGACAGAGCAAGAATGAATTACCATGGCTTTGGTTTTTGAGTAGAAAGAGCCAGTGAAGTTGGGAGTGTCTTCCTCTTTGAAGCCAATTCCTGAACCTTCCGGATGCTTGTCATCATATTCGAATATACAGCCAGTAGCGAAATTCATCATCAGGAGGCCATGCTCTCTGCAGACATCAGCTAAGGTCAAGGTTCCAGCTACGTTGGCACGGATAGTCTCGGTCTTGTGAGATTCACACCAGTCAACATTGGGCCTCCCTGTCACACCAGCGGAATTGAAAACATGCGTTGGCTTAACACTCACAATATCCTGCAAAAGAGACGATCGATCCTCCAACCTCCCTTTCCCATACTCGTAAGCAATTCCTTGCTTCTCACATAACTTTCCAAGCAGACCACCGATCCATCCGGTTTTGCCATATATCAAGAACTTCAGAGAAGGCTTCTGCGGTGTGCTGCTGCTCCTTGGGCTTGGAACCACCATGTGGTTCTGACTTGGTTTATCGGTGAAAGAAGCTGCCAATGAATTCTCCTCGGATCCATCAAAGTGTCGCCCACCAGGCATCATCAGCATCCTTGGATGAGGAAGTAATGCTCCAGAAACATCACCCCACCACTCGGGGTTCTGTGTGTACCACTCCATAGTTTTCTTCAACCCTTCTTCCCATGTGGTCCTCTCTGACCATCCCAACTTTTTGAGCTTCTCATCATCAAGGAAGTACCTTTGGTCGTTAAAAGGTCTGTTCTCGACAAACTTGATGCTCGCCTCAGGGTCCATGTTGAAGAGTTTGCAGACGTCTCTGGCAACATCATTCACTCTCCTCTCCTTCTTGGTTCCAATATTGTAAACATGGCCAACTTCTCCCTTGTGAAGAATAACTTCAAACGCCTCAGCAACGTCTTCACAGTATAGGTAGCTCCTGACATTTGAGCCATCTCCATGAATAGGAAGCACTTTTCCCCTCATCGCCAGCAAGATGAACTTAGGAATCAACTTCTCAGGAAACTGATTTGGGCCATAGACGTTATTCCCACGAGTGGTAATAACAGGCAACCCGTATGATCTACCATAGGCCATAACAAGCATCTCGGCACCAGCTTTTGTTGCAGAGTAAGGATTGGTTGGGAGAAGCTGAGAAGCCTCATGGTTACCGACAAGAGCATCCTCATCGGTTTCACCATAGACTTCATCAGTACTCACATGGATGAACCTCCTGATCTGACCAGTGACTTTACAGGCCTCGAGAAGTACATGTGTTCCATAGATGTTGTTCTTGGTGAACTCGAAACTGTTACCGAAAGAATTGTCGACGTGTGTCTGAGCAGCGAAGTGCATGATGGTGTCGATACCTTCCGTGATGAGGAGATGATTCACAAGATCAGCACTTGCAATGTCACCTTTGACAAACTTGAAATTAGGAGACTGCTTAGAGGGATTGAGATTCTTGAGATTGGAACAGTAATCAAGCTTGTCAAGAACAACAATTTTGTAATCAGGATAGCTCCGAATGAGCCTGTTGGCGACATGAGATGCAATGAAACCAGCAGCGCCGGTGATAAGAATGTTCTTGGGAGTGTACGAAGCCATTGAGAGAGAAGACACGATTATTTCCTGCGTTTTAGAATGGAATCACATTAGCTGAAATCGAAACAATTTGCATGTAGCAAGCTGAGAGAATTTCCAATAAAAATTATGCTGATTCACTAGTTTCGCTTCCACACATAAAAAATGCGATCTCGAAGTGCATAAGTAACGAGGAACGATTACTTGATCGAGGCTAGAGATCGAATCAGAGCGGATCTAACGAGTAATCAAACGTAAAACATCAAAACTAGCTATTTTTCATTGCGAAAACCTTAGATCCAGATCAGGCAGAGCAGAGTTAAAAACAAAAACACCAAAAATCTCGATTCTGTAACGACGGTGAGCCATCGGATCCAAGAAAAGTAAACAAGTTCAGAAATGAAACTCGGTGAAGAATTATGATCATGAAGAATTCGAGACAATGGCTATGCAAGGAGAGAAGATTGTCGAACATACCTCTGAATTTTCAGATCTTCACGATCAACAATCGTAGATCGGGCAAGAGAAATGGAGAAGACGATAGAAATATCGGAGAAAAAATGTGAAGAAATTCGACGGTGAGAAGCTGAGGAGAAGCGAAAGTAACGGAGAAGAACAAATTCAAAAAAGAGTCTTCTCGAGAGAGCAAAAATAGAGAACGCAAGACTCCTGGAGAGGGAAGGAGACTACAGGAAGGAATTCTTTATATACAGCTTTAAGTTACGAAAATATCCTTCGATCTCTCTCTGATTTACAGAAGCGAGTTGGTACACGACTTGAGTCGCGTGTTTGAGATCGCGCGTTTCGTCAACATTGACTTCGCATGTTATATTAAAAGTTACCGATCCATTCTAGTCGTTAGACTAAATTTTTGATTTAGAAAGATTCTGATTATAAGACTAAATTTGGATATGAAATTAGGGAGGATATTACCAAGTAAGGAAAGTAAAGGACGGTGGTCCACATAGCGTTTGCGTTTGCGTTAGCGATTGTGGTAGTGGTAGGTGCCATATATGGTGTTGGCTCTCTTCGTATAATACCAATGTACTATAAAGGACTCTTTCGTAATTGTACAAAGCAATGGAATTCTCGTATTAATAGTTGTCTAATTGATATGCAATCATTTATTGTGGTTGTCCATATGCTCAATCAGATCACCGACACATTCAATTATGGTAGTCACTTGTTAGTCAATATATAACTAGAATATAAATTCAAATTTATTGATTTGATTTTCTTAATTTATTCGATCGTTAACAATTTGAGCGCCTTTGTAAATAGGGGTTTTATTCAAGGACCATATTTGTAAATAAACGTTCGTGAGAGCACGTGCGTACACACATGTTTGGGTTTCATGTTTCACCGGCCCGATCAGAGAATCGCTGAGAAGAAAAAATGGCGTCCGCGATTTATCTCTCTCTCTCAAATGTAACAACGCCTTTGAAATCGACCTCGCTCCACAAGTCTAAACTCACTCCACTACATCTTCGTCTTATCTCTTCCTCTTATGCTTCCTCGAATCGCGAAACTTCTCTCGGATTGCGTTCCAGTTTCGACCGAGCTACAGTTCCTGTTTCGTGTAGGCGCCGGTTTGACTTCCTCCCTCGTTGCGGCATTTCGTCGAACGACTTTCCTGCGGAGAGAAAGAAGAGCTTCGGCGAGTGGGTTGAGTTTGTGGGAGAGGCGGTCTCGACTGCGTTTCCGGTATGGGTTTCTCTGGGATGCTTGTTGGGGCTTATGAGACCAAGTACTTTCAATTGGGTCACTCCCAATTGGACCATTGTAGGTCTTACGATCACGATGCTCGGAATGGGAATGACTTTGACCCTCGACGATCTTCGTGGCGCGTTAAAGATGCCCAAACAGCTCTTCGCTGGCTTTCTCTTGCAGTACTCGGTCGGTTTCTCTCTTACTGCTCTTGTCCCTTGATCGAATTTGAGATATCCGAGACTTTTTCCTTTCTTCTGCTGTGAATTGGGAATTTATAACTAGTTTTGTTGGGTTTGGTAACATAAGCTTGTGGAGTGTTTCAGCTAGCCTTGTTGCAATTACCAATTCTTTGGTTTGAAAGGGTACTATCAGAGCAGGAAAAAGGTCGTAACTTTCTGATGAAAATCGTGTTGCAGGTCATGCCATTATCAGCATTTCTAGTGAGTAAGCTCTTGAATTTGCCATCGCATTACGCAGCTGGTCTCATATTGGTTGGTTGCTGTCCAGGCGGTAAACAAAAAAACACATTTTTCTACTTGATTGTAATTTTATAGCCTTTTGGTCCATTTATCTCAGGCTCTGATGCTCGTCACTTGTTGTTTGAAGGTACGGCAAGTAATATTGTCACGTACATTGCGCGGTCTGTACTCTAAACAAAAGATATGTTTTTGAGTTCTACATATTGCTTGTTATACAACTAGATGATCTGAATTTCCCTTTTTTTCATTTACAGTGGAAATGTCGCACTATCAGTGTTGATGACAGCAGCTAGCACTGTTTCAGCTGTGGTTAGTGTCATCGGTTTTTCTCTTCTTCTTGTAGATTGAGGAGACCACATTCAGTAATCTTTTTCTCGATTACGTTTTATAGATTATGACACCGCTTCTTACGGCCAAGCTTGCCAAGCAATATATCACAGTTGATGCCCTTGGATTACTAATGTCGACACTACAGGTATGGTATGTACAGTTAGTTTGTTGTTTGAATTATAAAGTGCGAGTTTTCTGTTCATTGGATTAACTCTTCTTGGTTCTTTTGTGGCCACAGGTGGTTCTTCTCCCAGTTTTGGCCGGGGCATTTCTGAACCAATACTTTAAAAAGCTGGTGAATTTTGTTTCCCCTGTGATGCCTCCAATTGCGGTTGGGACCGTTGCAATTCTATGTGGGTATGCTATTGGTCAGAACGCGTCTGCAATACTCATGTCTGGGAAACAGGTAGTACTGGCTTCTACGCTTCTTCACGTCTCTGGATTTCTCTTTGGGTATCTGTTTTCAAGATTACTTGGAATCGATGTGGCATCGTCCAGAACTATCTCAATCGAAGTTGGCATGCAGGTAAGCAACACTTTCTCAAATGAAACTGTATACGAGCTGGTTTTGAAACTCAATTTCAGCTGATGCTGTTTCCTTTTTCTTTTGATTTTGGTGAAGAACTCGGTGCTTGGAGTTGTTCTTGCGACACAACATTTTGGGAATCCGCTCACTGCAGTACCGTGTGCTGTTTCTAGCGTCTGTCACTCGATCCTTGGTAGCATGTTGGCTGGAGTTTGGAGACGCAGTGCACCAAAGCAGATTGAAAACTGAAAAGAGAAAAAAATGGGTACTTCATGGAGTTTCTCACTGTTGCTCAAATTCGACAGTGATATTAAAGGTTTCTGAATAAAAGGATTATGTCGTGTTTTGTTCCGATATGGTGAAATTACCTTGGAATGTTTTGTTTTCTTAAGTATCAAGATGTCTTCGTGATCTATGAACAATAATCATTTTGTTGTAGCAAAGCAACGAGGTTAAAAAAGGCTATTTTGTAATTTCGAGTATTCTTGGAGTGTATTATTGGTATTTTCAGAGGATTAAAGACTTTAAAGGTCGTCTTCTCCAAATCGATTTTTTTCTTTTCTTTGCCTTTTCTCTTGGGTTTGATTTCGTTTTTGATCTTGTTCTTTAGTTAATTTGTTTTGGTGCTGGAAATCCATGGAGGCCGAAGGAGAAAGACAGTGGAGTTCTCTCATAGTACCTTGTGTTCTAGAGATGGTTAAAGAGCAAAACTTGACGACCGTTCCTCCGAGGTATGTTCGGTCTGATCAAGAAACATCTGAGAATTTAGATGATTCTAGTATGAGTTCCGAGATTCCAGTCATCGACATGAAACGCTTGTATTCTGTTTCCACCATGGATTCCGAGCTCGAGAAACTCGATTTCGCTTGCCAAGATTGGGGATTTTTTCAAGTTAAGTCCCTTTCTTCTAACACCTTGAATCTTAGTATCTCTCGCGGAATATAATTTATGCTAAAGCTCTCTTGGTGGGTTTCAATCTGTCCACAGCTTGTAAACCATGGAATAGATTCGTCTTTCTTGGACAAACTGGAGACCGAGGTTCAAGATTTCTTTAACCTCCCCATGGAAGAGAAGCAGAAGTTTTGGCAGAGAAGTGGTGAATTCGAAGGATTCGGACAAGTGAATGTTGTGTCCGAGGATCAGAAACTGGACTGGGGAGATATGTTCATCCTCACCACTGAACCAATTCGATCTCGCAAATCTCACTTGTTCTCCAAATTACCTCCTTCTTTCAGGTAGAAACTGCCGAGTTGTTATTACTGTCTAATCTCACAAGTATCAAACTGAAAATCCGTTTTTCTTTTGCAGAGAAACTGTAGAGACTTACTCCTCTGAAGTGAAGAGCATAGCTAAGATCCTCTTTGCGAAAATGGCGAGTGTTCTTGAGATCAAACGCGAAGAAATGGAAGATCTGTTTGAAGATGTTTGGCAATCTATCAAGATTAATTACTATCCGCCATGTCCACAGCCAGATCAAGTTGTCGGTTTGACTCCACATTCAGACGCCGCAGGTCTCACAATACTATTACAGGTGAATCAAGTGGAAGGACTCCAGATCAAGAAAGACGGCAAGTGGGTTGTTGTGAAACCTCTTCGAAATGCTTTAGTTGTTAATGTTGGGGAAATCTTAGAGGTAAGAGATGACTGAAAAGGCTAGTATTACCCATTGTTATGAAAAAAGATGTTTTTTGGTGCTTCGTTCTTCTGATTGTGAGTGTTTTTTTTTGTTGTAAAGATCATAACAAACGGGAGGTATCGAAGCATCGAGCATAGAGTGGTGGTGAATTCAGAGAAGGAGAGGTTATCGGTTGCGATGTTTCATAGTCCGGGAAAGGAGACAATCATTGGTCCAGCGAAAAGCCTTGTAGAAAAGCAGAAGCAACGTTTATTCAAAAGTATGAGCACACAAGACTACTTTGATGCCTTCTTTGCTCAGAAGCTCAATGGCAAATCTCACCTTCATCTTATGACTATTTAAGGACTGGACCCTCATAAACTCCATGTTTCCAGCAATACATAGGTTCTTTTTAAATGGTAAACCTTGTAAAACTCGTAGATATGTGTATTCTTTTTTCTTCTTGTAAAAGTCGTTAATGCTAATTGTAGTAATTATGGGTTTGTTCTTTACTCTGGTTCGCTTCTAATTAAGGCTATTGAAAATAATGCAGAAAGTTAAATTTGACTTATAACGTCAATCCAAAAGGAGGGTCATTGGCTGTTTAGTGTAGTGTTGGGTGGACGCGAAGCAGCAGATTATAGCATTTCTCTCTTCCCCACAAACTCAACCAGTAAACCACCGGAAGAAGATACCAACCGTTATTGTAAACAGCCGTCGGAGAAGCACAAAATACGCGAAACGCGAGGCAAACAAGAGAAGTCGAAGGATCAATTCATCACGTCTCTTTTAGCTAATCGATGGGTTTTTGTTGGTGACAAAGGGATTTCTCTGTTTCTCGGTGTTTTCTGGGTTTTAAGGGTTTCGTTTACAAGTCGAGCTTTTTGGAGGAGAGTAATGGCGGGTGTTTCTGCAATCGAGATGAATAAATACTCTCTGTTGAAGGATTTTAATGTTGATGTTGAAGTAGAAGACGAAGAGTACGAGACTTTCTCTCTTTGTTTCTGGGTGTATCTCTTAAATTCCACCACATTCCCGTCTACGATCATTAAACAGGTGTTTTTCTCCACAACTCAATCACAGCTTCTTCTTTTTTGTTTCCTCGGTGTTTCGCTGAAATGTTTCTTCTCCGCTAGTTCTCTGTTTAATTGTTCATATAGATGCCCCGCCTTGGAATCAGCTGTATTTGGAAATGAGACATTTCGATTTGGATGTTTTTGATTTAGGGTTTCCTCGAGAGTTTTCTGCGTCGTATATTGAACATTTCACCTTTTCTCTGAAGGTTTTTTCAGTCTCTTGTATAACATAGTTCAATGATCAAGCGGTTTGTCTTTAACAGGTTCACTCAAAGATGAGTGTTAGTGCACCTTTCCTTGTCCTAGATGAATATAAGAAGATGATGCTTTTGCCATTGACTCTGCTTCACAAGGAAGCTCCTGATCCTGTTGACACTTCTTCCTGGACTCAAGTTCCTAATGTGTCTACAAAATCCCATTTTCCTCTCGAAAAATGGGTTCATGTCGGTTGCCAGGTAAGATTCTTCCCAAGCAGCTCGATTTTCTTAGGAGATGCAAGATCCTGTATTTCCATTTTGAGATGGCTGTTTCTGCTGGATTTCTTAGGTTTCTAGAAATTACGTGAGGCTTCTTATCGATGGAGAGATTGTAGGAGAACAGTCCTTGACTTCTTTGCTGATAAAGAACACCAATCACGAATGTCTTCGAAAGATATCACTATTTAGTGTTGGCGGAGATGGTTATAGCGTTCAAGGTTTCATCCAATTTGCAGAAGTCTTGCCTGCTAGTTGTCATGTGGAGCATCATTATATGAAGGTCTCTGCTTGAATTTTGCCTATCTCTTCCTTTACAACAATCTTGTTCTGTATTTTGTTTATTTTCTGAAGTATTTTATTCATGTTTTTTCCAGGACCCACCTCTATGGTTATCTGTCGATAAGTCATCCTCATCGGGGATTGAATTAGACGATGACGGTGTTTGGAAGGTCAGACTTTCTAACGCTCATTAGCAGCATTTGATTTACATTTTCTCCTCACTTCGTCAACAGTTATGTTCTACTCTATAGGCATCTTGTAGGGAGATGTTTTCCTTGGATGTTGTTTTATCCAATGCTATTGGCCAGCCTGTGCACAAGGATGTGGAGGTTCATATTCTCTTACGGTTTCTCATCACTTAAAGGCACTAATTATCCTACTCTTCTTGGCTCCGAAATTCACGATATTACATGGTGGTGTAAAATGCAAGGTTGTTGCATCGCTACTGTATTCCGATACGCTTGTGGAGGCCAAGTCGAGTGAAACTGAGGCTCCTCTTTTGGTAAGCTATGAAGGAGTTGTATTCTCAGCTGATGATAGACCGATCAAACTATTGAACGGACGTTCATCCTTTAAGCTCAAGATCTCTCAGGTAAAAACGACATTTTACTATGTGTTTGATCTTTGTGTTCATTCTCCATGACTCGTATGGGAAATTGTACTATGTGTTTGATCTTTGTGTTCAATCTCCATGACTCGTATGGGAAATTTTACTATGTGTTTGATCTTTGTGTTCATTCTCCATGACTCGTGTGGGAAAACGATTGACCACTCAGGTTACAAATTTATAGCTTTTTTCTTAAATCACTAAAGAATTGTTGTTGTAAATTCTTTTTTCTTTTTGCCAGCTTTCCTCCAAGTGTGATAACAGATTGTTCTGCATCAAATTTCAAATACCAAATGCTAAAGATTATCCTTTCCTCCAAGCTCTAACCAACCCAATACGTTGCATTTCGATTAGTCCTAAAAGGTTGACCCTCATTGACCATCATCCATTAAGTACCGAATCACCGAACATTCTTCACAATACTTCCTCAGTGAAACGAGCCAGGTTTTGTAAAGAAAGTGTTTCTGGGAGTGAGGAATCATATGAACAGGTATATATAGTGTTTTTCTCTTTTCATAATGTTATTGCAAGTTGCATATCTTTATATCAACCTTACCTTTCTGCATTGCTTTGTGTGAGAAGTTCGATAATGGAAACGACGTGAGTATGCACCACGAAGAAGATAACTCATCAACTGATTCAGAAAACTCGGAAATGAGAGACTTGGTTTTGATGAGATATACAATCTCAGATTCTACCATCTTCAGATACTGTTTAGGAAACTTAACAGAGAGGTCTCTTCTTTTAAAGGAAATCACAAACAACTCATCAGACGACGAAGTTTTGGAATTCGCTAGTCAGATTTCTCTGTATTCAGGATGTTCCCACCACTGGTAATTTTAACCTAATACATTGATGGGAAGAAAGACTCCTTTTTATGATAATTGTGTTGAAGTTTATATTTTCGAAATATTTCAGCTATCAAATCAACATGGCAAAAAAGCTAATAGATGAAGGAACAAATGTGTGGATACTGATATCTCGGAACAATCAACATGTTCATTGGGATAATGTGGTCTATGAGATTGAAGAACATTTCATGAGGATTTCCAAATGCAGCAGCAGATCTCTCACCCACCAGGATTTTGAGATTCTAAGGAGAATATCAGGATGCTACGAGTACGTAACTCAGGAGAATTTCGAGAAAATGTGGTGTTGGTTGTTCCCTGTTGCTTCCTCAATATCCCGGGGCTTGATAAACGGAATGTGGCGTTCTTCGTCGCCTAAATGGGTCGAAGGATTCATCACTAAGGAAGAAGCTGAACATTCGCTTCAAGGCCAAGAACCGGGAACCTTCATACTCAGGTTCCCTATTTCAAGAAGCTGGCCTCACCCTGATGCTGGTAGTTTGGTTGTGACTTATGTCGGTCATGGTTTCACTCTTCATCATAAGCAACTCAAGATCGATAACATCTGCGAGTATATTTCCTCTCTTTTTTTAGTTTCCTTCCTTAAACAAAATCTTCTTGTTTATTGGATATCTGATTCATTTCCTTTTGTTCTCCGCAGAAGTATCGAAAGGTACACGGATGCAAAACTGCTGCAAGATATGTTGTTGGCAGAACCGGAGCTCTCTCGTTAAGGAAGGTGAGACAGAGGTTTTCTTCATTGTGTCGGAGCAAAAGATAGATTGACTTTTGAGATCAAAGAAACGTACTTTTGGTTTTGATTTTTGTTCTGTGCAGGATCATAAGAAGTCATTGATTGATATGTGGAGGTTCCTACATTTTCCAAATATACTGATGCTAAAATTTCATACAGTTTGTAGATTGTAAAAGCTCAGAAAGCTAACAGAGGCTCTAATTGATGTTAAAATTACAATTTGTAAGGATTTTTTTTTTTTAATTACTGATCTTCTTTTAGATGTTGAGCACAAAAGTGTAAAACCTGAGAGTAGTAAATCTGCTCAACTTAATGTTAAAATTACAATTTGCAAGGATATTTGGAATTATTTACTGAATCTTCTTTTAGATGCTGAGCACAAATTCAGCGACAAAAGATAGGTAATAGCTGGTAAGGCACCCACCTTCACGAGTTGTTTGATTGATCACATTTTTGTCAGAAAGTGTTGCATCTCAATTAATGATTTCAACAAAAGCGGATGGTTTCTTATGTAGAAACTCGATTTTCGTTTCATACGTAATAGTAACATATAAATGAATTATTTCGTGTGAGGCGTGTCCAATTGTTGGTGAGGATCAAAAGTTGTAAACCTACTTTCTCTTTTTCTGTCTATCTCCGTAACCAACTTCTTTGTCTTCTCTTCGTCTTCTTTTTTTTTCCCCCAATTTCAGATAATGAGATAAGGAATAGCAAAAGAAAGAAAAAAACTCACAAGGTTTTGGGAAGAGAAACAATGGCTAATGCAAAGGAAACAACTTTTTATATAACAATCTCTGTGGTTGCTTTTGTCATTGGTAAAATCGTAATCGCTCTTCTTCTATACAAGAGATGGAAGAGAAAACACACAGTTGATGAAAATGGATTTCCAGGTGATAGTCTAGCTTTTATTATCTGACTCAATCATCTCTCTCTCTCTCTTTTTCTCTGTTTGTTTAGTTTATGTTTTATATAATTCTTCAGTTAAAGGAGGAGGAAAAATGGTGATGTTCAGATCTCCACTACTAAACTCTGTTTCCTCCGACTTGTTTATGAAGAAGACACATAAGCTAAGTAACAAAGACATTCTTGGTTCTGGAGGATTCGGAACTGTTTACAGATTAGCCATTGATGACTCTACAGTTTTCGCTGTGAAGAGACTAAACAGAGGGACCTCTGAAAGAGACAGAGGGTTTCATAGAGAGTTGGAAGCAATGGCAGATATCAAACACAGAAACATTGTAACTCTGCATGGCTACTTCACTTCTCCACATTACAATCTCCTCATCTATGAGCTCATGCCTAATGGAAGCTTGGATTCTTTTCTGCACGGTACACGCCAAAAAAAAAAACAGAGCATTAAACACAAAAACGTGTATTTGAGTGGTTTCTTCAACCACAAGGTCCACAACATATGTTTTTATTTGCAGGAAGAAAATCTGGGGACAGAAAAGTTTTGGATTGGGCGTCTAGATACAGAATCGCGGTTGGAGCGGCTAGAGGGATTTCTTACCTTCATCATGATTGCATCCCTCACATTATCCATAGAGATATCAAATCTAGCAACATACTTCTTGATCACAACATGGAAGCTAGGGTTTCAGATTTCGGTTTAGCCACTTTGATGGAGCCAGACAAGACTCACGTTTCCACGTTTATAGCTGGAACATTCGGATACTTAGCTCCTGGTTTTGTACAACAAACAAATATATTTTCAATTTCCAAGTCCATAAACTAAAAAAATAGTTTGATCTGAGTATGTTCATGTGTGTTTTAAAAACAGAGTATTTCGATACCGGTAAGGCGACAATGAAAGGAGATGTTTACAGTTTCGGGGTTGTTCTTCTGGAGCTTTTAACAGGAAGAAGACCAACAGATGATGAGTTTTTTGAAGAAGGAACCAAGCTTGTTACTTGGGTAACAAGTTTTGTCTTTCTCTTTTTTTCCTTGTTAAACTTAATAGTTAATTTCTCTGGATCGCTAAACGACATCGTTAAAATTGTATACAACAGGTTAAAGGAGTGGTAAGAGACCAAAGAGAAGAGGTGGTGATAGATAACCGGTTACGAGGAGCACCGGTTCAAGAGATGAACGATGTGTTTGGTATAGCGATGATGTGTCTTGAACCGGAACCGGCAGTTAGACCGTCCATGACCGAGGTCGTCAAATTGCTAGAATACATCAGCCTTTCGAAACGTTCTTCCTTTTGATTTCTCTCTGATTAATTTTTTAATTTCATTATGTGTTCATTACTCGCGAGAAAGTGCGAGAGCATGTTATTAAGAAAATTGCTTCGCAGTCTCTTACTTTACGTTGGTGATACAGTATCATAAGGCTTGCTAAGCCTTCTAATCAGTTTCTCTTCAGATAAATTCTGAGATAAGATATAAGTCAATATAGTTGCAAATAGCCTAATGAGAGATGCAAGATTAAGATCTACGTACAAATTATGTAATCTCTTGGTTGTAATGACTCTTATTTAAGAACATATGCTGTATAACTTTAAACTTAATAAAACTGTAGTCGTCAAAAAAGATGTTATTAAGAAAATTAATTCTTCTTGAAATAATCAAATTTAGCTCCAAAATACAGTTTCGCTGAAGGAAAAAAGTTTTCGAGATTCGCTTCTTTGATAACTGGACTTGAAAGTTAAAATATAATTAGTATTACGAATCTAGAAGACAAACTATTATTGATTTTTTTTTTTTTTTGGTTTGTGAATAAAGCATTATACAGAAAAAAAGCCATATATATTATACAGTATTTCTTAAGATTCTCGTACAAAGTGGGCATTGGATCTGAAAGTTTCTTTAATCTACAGCTCGGCTCACGTTTTGATGTCTCGTTATTTGACGGTGGTGTCCCAAATATTCTTTATAGTTTCTAAAGACAGTTATTTCATTTTGCTTAACAAATAAAATAGTCAGTCGAGATTCTTAAGGTTCAAACGTTAAACCAAAGTGACATAATGATCTCTAACAATAAGGTGTATAGTGCCACTTTATTGAGAAAACTCTTACTTTACCTATCAGCAATTTGCTGGATTATTCACCTTAAAAGCCTGAAAACATTAATTAGAATTATTTGCGTTCTTTTTTGTAACTGTTTTAAAATTTAAAATCATCACTGACACACTTTTTTTTTTGTAACCGATGACTGATAGACTTGCATCATTTATATATAGAAAAAGATCGTAGAAGAGCTCTCTCACTCAGACAAAATCAAACAATGGCTAAAGCATGGATGTGCCTTTGCTTCCTTATCTTCTTCCACTTCTCTTCAGGTTAATCAATCAACCATATCCTAATTTACTTACTAAATTTCACATTAAATGTGACTCAAAATTTTAACTTTAAACGTAAGAATTTCCAAGTTCAGATTGTGAACCATTCCTAATCCTACTTATAACAGATTCATCTTCATATACTTTTTGGTTGTTTTTCTCACAGAAAGAAACTTCATCAAAGTCAACGCAGAGGTACATGCTTAGACCAGTTATCATAGGTAAAACGATGTTTGTTCTTCTTACTCAAATAAGTTTTGTTTCAACGTCGTTGTTGTAGATGAAGACCTGGTGTGTGGCTAAACCTTCTTCAGATCAAGCAACACTTTTGGATAACATAAACTACGCGTGTTCTCATGTCGATTGTCGGGTTCTTTCGAATGGGTGTCCATGTTACTCCCCCGGTAATCTCATAAACCACGCTTCTATCGCCATGAATCTTTATTACCAAGCTAATGGAAGAAATTATTGGAACTGTAATTTCAAGAACTCTGGACTCATTGTCATAACTAATCCCAGTGAGTTTGATATTTCTCTTTTCCTTCTTCTTCTTCTTCTTTCTAAGAAAAAAATAATGTCAGATTAAAGTTTCGTCTTATTTTGTAGGCTATGGAAACTGCTACTATGAATACTCATGAGCAAAAAGCATATGTAGGTCTCTGTTACAAGAAAACAGAGGAGGAGCATGTCTCTATGAGTTTTATTACTAAAAATATCAAAGTTTTATCCTGTTATAATCATTTTAGTAACATCCAAAAGAAAGAAAGTTTGTGATATATGAAAATGTTGATCTTAATTAATCCGTCAACGGAGGGTGTAGCATTTTTGTTCAAAAAGGTGTAGCATAAAGTTCCGAGATTTTAAATCATTCATTTTAATGTATACAAGAAGAAAAGGACTTAAAATTGAAAATGAAATTTAGAGAGGCTGAAAACATTAACTAGTAATAATACAAGGAAGAAAATGTTAAATCACTGGATAAGTAACACGTGGCAAGATCACAGCTTCAGATAAGATAAGTGGAGACGATGGACTCCCTTCACAGTTTCCCTCTTCTCTTCTCGTATTGAACAAAAACGAAGACAGTCGTCTCTTTCGTCCTCCCAAAATCCTCACACTTCCTCCTCCTCATGTGGGCTTCTCTCGTCCACCCAAAAACAGCAAATTGAATAATAAAAAAAAACCTCGATCCGCTAATTAAACACCCACTTGAATATATTTAATTCGTTTTTTTGGTTGTCGTATTTTTTATTCATTGCAAACGCAATCTCCCTGCGGAGAAAAGAAGTTAGCTTTTCGTTGCTTCCGCATGTAACATCTTCCAATCTATACAGACTCCTTCCAGTTTCAGAGAGCTTGATAATCCAAAGTCCTCAAAGCTTATTGGATTCTGGGTTTTGTGAGAATGATGACGTCATGTCGGAATATAGACTTGGGTACGAGTGTGCTTGATCTGATCGCGTGCGGGTGTGGCCGTCGTCAGCTCCCGTTAGGCAATTTCTCGAAGACGCTTTGTAAAGCAAGTAGCACGAGAAGCTATGGCGGCGGGAATCTGGTGTTCCTCCGGCGAGACATAGGTGAGAGTTGCAAAGCTGTGCCGACAAAATCCAAGGACATCTCTTTGGTCAACGGTATGAATCTCAGATGTCTAACTATTAGTTAAAGTTATCTGCTTTTGGTTCATTTGATTGATATCAGTTTGGTTTGGATTGAGATTTCTTGGATCATGTATCTGGTTGAATGATTGACTTGGCTAAGTATCAATTACAAAATCTTGTGAACTAATGTATGTCTCATAAGAGTGCATGTTCTGTTAAGTAGTTATTAGATTCTCCTTTATGAATTTTCTTTCAATTAGAACGAACTGTTGGAATCTGGAGTACTTCTTTTATGGTTAGGATTCATGAGAAATGAAATGATGATGAACTCTAGGTATTGGTCAAGCTAAGACAGTGAGTTTCGATTTGAGGCAAGAGTCAAAACAGCCCATATCGTTGGCAAATCTGTTTGAGGTAGTAGCTGATGATCTGCAGACGTTGAATGACAATCTTTTGTCGGTCAGTTTCCCCCAAAAAAAAAACAAAAACTCTTTTTTAGCACTGTCTTCTTCTTTCCACCGCTTGACACTGAATTACTTCTTCATTAGACTGTTGGTGCAGAAAATCCGGTTTTGATATCTGCGGCTGAGCAAATTTTCGGAGCTGGTGGTAAAAGAATGAGACCCGGTTTGGTATTCCTTGTATCACGCGCCACGGCAGAATTAGCTGGCCTAATGTAAGCAATCTATAGAATTATGTATTCCTTTCTTCTAATTCGTTATCCATCTTTTAGCACAAATTGATCATTTTCAGGTGTCTTAAAATCTTGATGCAGGGAACTAACTACAGAACATCGGCGTTTGGCTGAGATCATCGAGATGATTCACACTGCAAGCTTGATACACGACGATGTGTTAGATGAGAGTGATATGCGAAGAGGTGAGTTTCCATTCATGGTTATGATGGTTCATCTGTTTTTTTTTCCTGTAAAAATGTTTGGTTTAGTTAAAACTCTCTGTATAATTTACAGGGAAAGAAACAGTTCACGAGCTTTTTGGCACGAGAGTAGCTGTGTTAGCTGGTGATTTCATGTTTGCTCAAGCGTCATGGTACTTGGCAAATCTTGAGAACCTCGAAGTTATCAAGCTTATAAGTCAGGTACTTGATTACTCTTTACATTCAGAGAGCACTGTGCTCTGAAATCTCCTTTCATTAACTTAATATGTTTTTTCAGGTGATCAAAGACTTTGCAAGCGGAGAGATAAAGCAAGCGTCCAGTCTATTTGACTGCGACGTTACGCTCGACGACTATTTACTCAAGAGTTACTACAAGACAGCCTCGTTGGTGGCTGCAAGCACCAAAGGAGCTGCCATCTTCAGCAGAGTCGAGACTCATGTGACAGAGCAAATGTATGAGTTTGGGAAGAATCTCGGCCTCTCTTTTCAAGTAGTTGATGACATTTTGGACTTCACTCAGTCGACAGAGCAGCTGGGGAAGCCTGCAGGGAGTGATTTGGCTAAAGGCAACTTAACCGCACCCGTGATTTTTGCGCTGGAGAAGGAGCCAAGGCTGAGAGAGATCATTGAGTCTGAGTTTTGTGAGGAGGGTTCGCTGGAAGAAGCCATTGAAGCAGTGATAGAAGGCGAGGGGATCAGGAGAGCACAAGAATTGGCTAGGGAGAAAGCTGTTGACGCTTTGAAGAATCTGCAGTGCCTGCCTCGAAGTGGCTTCAGGTCAGCTCTGGAAGATATGGTGTTGTACAATCTCGAAAGAATTGATTAACTCTCCAAAAGAAGTTTTTGAAAGATTGAGACACATGCTTTTTAAGTACAGGAACTATAGTAAAACATACACACACAAGAGGATTTGGCTGCACTACAGAGATTGTGTTGTCAACAATTGTAACGCGGTTAGTTCATATTTCAGATAACACATGATTTCAGCTAAATCAAATCTTTTCAAGTCAGTGATTGAGTGAAATTTCAATTGGACTTTCAAATCAATTAAGACCACTTAAATCACCTCTTCATACATTCTATGCATATTATAATGATTACATTCATTTGTGACATCTAATCTCAGTGTTTGCTTGCGTTTACAACAATAACATTTTGTGAAAATTGGAAAATGTTTTATTCATTATTATCTACAGTATGTATATATATTCTAGTTTTAATTTCCTAAAAAGCATATTCATAATTGTCTTGCCATCTGATTCCAATAATAGGTCAAACTTGTACGAAAGTCATCTAGTCAAAGGTATTAATAACTTGTACTCTATTATTATCAACATCATTGCCCAAAAACGCATCTATAAATACACTCCATTACACAAGGCATATAAGAAAAAAAGTATCTAAACAAAACTAGGATATTCATTTTCAAAGCTATTCAAATCATGGAAACCGGTTTAACCATCTTGAAGCTGTCCTTGTGCCTCAGCCTAGTCGTGGCTGTATCATGTGCTAAGGCTCCTGCACCGTGGAACCCATCTATGGGGATACGTCCGGGAACGTGTGACCACTACGAGTGTCCCACCTACAATTTGGCCGAGGCTGGCTACGGCTATGAGATCCGCGTGTATGACTCTGCGGTCTGGATGTCCACTGCTCCCATCCCTGCCCCATCCATGACTCAAGCCACCAAAACCGGTTTCCAAAGGTATCTTACATTTTTTTCAATCTAGTGGGGTATATCTATTAAAGTCAGTGTTGTTATTGGTAAACTTTGATTTGGATAGAATTTTTGACTCTACGTGTGTAATTAGATTGATTCTCTTTTTGCATATGATTAAAAACGTAATCAAACCGAATAAAATTTGGTTTTCTTTCTGTTTTTTTTAATAACTAAGATATTTTGGATTTAAGTCCGTATATCCTTCAAGCCTGATATCAAAGCATATATATAGTCTAGTCCTAAGAGCCACTCGAACCAACAACCTCTAAGTTTTGCCTGAGATCTATATTAGTTGAGTTATTGGCTGTTGGTTTTTTGTTTTGTTTTTTTTTTTACATTTCATTAACCTAATGAATCATGATGTTATCGCATCCTACCTAAATTTATTAAGTTAAAATTGAAAGTGATGTCGTTTTGGGGGTTGCAGATTATTTAGTTACATACAAGAAGATAACAAGAGCAAGACAAAGATGAATATGACAGCTCCGGTGATCACACAAGCAACACCGGGAAAATCAGTACTCTACATGTACACCGTCTCTTTCTACCTCCCGAAGAAGAACCAACAGAATCCACCTCTTGCCGATGACCTCCACGTGCAGCCATGGAAACCAACTCACGTAGCCGTGAGGCAGTTTGGTGGGTACGTGACGGACGATGCAGCCAAGAAAGAAGCTGCAGCTCTGATGGCTAGCCTCAAGGGTACTGAGTGGAGTGTGTCCATCGAGAAGAGCAAAGGAAAGTCGCCGGATTATTTGGTAGCCGATTACAACCCGCCGTTCCAGACCACGGATAGAGTTAATGAGATTCTGGTTCCTTTTAACATGTAATGAGGTTATACGCCCTCACAATCCGATTGTTAAGACTTAGCAATTGGAATTACGAGAGGTGGTTTAGAAGCGAGAGGACTTTAACAGCTTCTTTATTAAACCGGTTCAATAAAAAAAATTCATGGTTAATATTTTCATATTTATCTTCTTCTGGTTAACAACAATAGTAGATTATTCGTAGTAAGGATAGGAAAGGAAACAAAAACAGAACCGCTTTCCAACTCAAGATCTCTCACAAGGTGTTAAACCAGTAAACCGGAAAAGAAAACAAAAGAAAAAGGCAAGATTTGCAGATCTTGAAGCGATTCTACATCTTTTGGTTGAAGTAAACTGAGTCAAGGCATCTTGAAGCGATTCTACACAACCGTATATCTGTAATGTAATGTGAATTCTATTATATTCTCATACCTTTATGTTCGTGGTCGGACCTTAAACATTATAAAGAAAGAGTTGAGAACTCGTAAAGTATAACATAGATAGTGAATAAAAAAAACTTCCAAGGATTTCAAAAGTAGACAGACACCTTTATTTGAGCGGAGTCGTCTACCAAACATATGCTGAATTAAAGTTGTTTCCTGTAATCTGGAGTCTACTTTACTTTCACAATAGTCAAACCAATGATAGTCATGATTCCAAACTATATGTTCTTTGAGAGGTTGTGGATGGATCATCTTTGGAATCCTTAGAAAGCCGTTTCTCGATCTTTCTCCCCTCTTTTTAGGTTTTTACTTTGTTGTAGAGTTCTTCTCTCCATTAGGTTACTTAACTTTCGTAAACTATATGACTTCAAAATCATATTCTTGTAATATTATTTCTTGCATTTAAATTAAAAACTTTTAAGAAAAAAGAAATCCATCTAATTTATGTGAAATTGCCCGAAAACTTATGCATCCTATAAAAAAGCCTAATATTGGCCCATCGTCGTTCTTATTTGCTATATTATGTTCAAGGTTCAGGGTTCCTGATTAATGTTTTCAGGGTTCCTGATTCTTTTCTTTCCAAATCGTTCATTGTCGTATCAGAAAGTAAAGCTTGTAAGAACATAAAATATCAAAACAGCAATGGATGGGATCCCCTCCAGTGTCATTTTTGGCCCGACATCATTCACATAATTGAAGCAAACAGACACTCAAAAAAAAAGACGAAACAACTTGAAACCATCCTTAGATATTGTCCATACATTTTTTTTTTTTTCTAAACCCAATTATTTGTTTTCTATTTTTATGGGATATTTTGTTGACTAACCTACTGAATAAAGATTGGATCATCTACCTGCTTACCAATATTCGATGTTTAGAGAATAACAAAATAGTTCTTCGTAGACAATGATCAGATGTATAAAACTTTGGTTTGTTCTAGTTATTTCTCGAATTAAACGAACCGACCTAATAGTTTTTTTTTAGTGCTACCGTATACTGATTTTAATTTTTAATATATGTAACTGATTTTAATTTTTTTATATACTAATTTTAAATAGTGCTAAATTGTTTATGGCCCGTACGTGTCGGTTCTTGCTTCTGAGGCTGTCCCTCCATGGCATCATATCGCGGTATTATTCAATCGAATACAATTACTATTGTTGTTGTTACTAGTCATTATTAAACACTGGAAACTCCAATACTATTATTTTTGGCAAAGAATCTAACATTATTATTAGTTCACATCAAACTTTTATAAGGGTGGACATGCGAGGAACCTACCATTGTAGACGACCAATACGAAGCTGTGTCTTTTTTCGAATCTTTTTTCTTAAACACAAGAGTTGTTTCTCCTCGGATTGCCTCCTACGTGGCATCTCATGTACCTTTCAACATATAACTTTTTATTTGTTAGTGGCCTTCGGCGTTGTCATATAAGAAATTTTGTTCGTAGATATTTTATATACCAGCTTCAGTTTTTTAAATAATTCCTTTAAAGTAAATCATTTGCTTCCTAAACATCTGCTTCCTACAAATATTTATAAGATAATTGTTTCATAACGCCTTTTTAATATGTAGACTATAATGACCGTGTAAGTAAAATCATAATGTGTCTTCTAATTTAAGTATTGTTTTATAAGACGGAAGAGTACTAAATACTAATATTACGGTAAACTACTAAACTGGATAGGCTATATTAATAACGCGTCTCAATTATTGGAAAGTGGACCATTGTGTTAGTCAAATAGGCATTAATAAAGTATCCCTTAAAGTAATTAAAAATGGTTGCCCAAAGAGTAATTACTATTTTGTAAATTATGATAGGCCAGTGAGCGTTACGAAAAATGAGTTATCAATGAACATACTACGATTTATTTGTTATTGTTTACAACTCACAGACTTCCAAACATGGACCAAAATTAAAAAATAATGTAAGATGGTCCATTACTCTTTTGTTCCTCAATATATCTATACTCATCCTGCTGAGTGCTGATGACAATGTAAATCCAAGTTTCATTTTATACAATCTGATGTTATAAAAGCAAAAAAAATAACAGTAAGAAAGGAAAAAATCAAAAAAGGTCACGGATAGACAGCCGACGTGGAACAATAACGGACTCTAGAATGGAACAAGACATTGCTGATTCGTTGACAGTGACATTGCCCGGTAATTTTTTAATGACACGTGTCATTATTGGCATTCATTACATAATTTTTATTTTTTTTTTTGGGTTGAAACGTTACATCTTATTTCTTATTTTTCTTTCTTTTTTCCCATAATACATTGAAGACATTTAGCTTATATGCACACCTAATTATGCAAACGTCTATTCTACTTTCCATTAATAAAAGTCTACTGTCATGTCGATGACATATTTTTCTTAATCTGAATAATATTCTTGGCGGATATACCAAATATTTAACACTAAATATTTTGATAACGGTCATTCTACTGATCAACATGTTAAAAAAAAAAACAATGTTTGGATAAATCAACGAAATATAAGTGCATTGTGTCTTTTAGATATTTGACTATTTTAAGTATCCATTTTTTTTATAAAATTAGTTAGCAATCATAAAAGATTTATGGACACATTTTTAAGTTTAAAGCAAATCTGATATTATATGGTTGCTTTAAACTTATAAGCACTCCATAAATAAAATATATAAACTTATATATAGAGAATGTCTTAGAAATATCTTATTTTAAAATTTGGAAAAGTGGAATAAAATAAATCAGAAGATTTAAGCTAATCTAATTATGTTTAGCTGGTTTTGACTTTTGAGTTGGAAACTCAAGCACACTTATTCAACATATAAATTATCCAATCGAACTTAAAGATTGATGAATTTCGAGATTAACAGTTATTTTAGTTTTTATCTAAAATGGAATATCAAAGTTAAATACAGATTATTGAGTAATTCGCCATAATTTGTAAGAAGTGCTCAAGAACATATCAAGTATTGAGAAATTTTTTGAGTAATATACAAATAATTTGGACTAGTTAACTAATTGTCAGTTATTTTTAGAAACTTACTCCCTCCGTTTCATAAAGAGTGTCGTTCTGACACTTTTTTTTGTTTAAAAAAATGTCGTTTTAGAATTCCAATGTAAATTTTGACATAAAATATCAGTTTTAACCTCAAAAATAAATTCAGAAAATTGTTATAAATTAATTTCCAAGAATCATTTTCTGCAAATTATTAAAGATATAAGAGACATTTAATCTTATTTCTGAATTTGTGTCAAGAATATCAGAACGACATTCTTTGTAAATATATCTTGTTTGTGAATATATCTTGTTTGTGAATATATCTTGTGGAGACAAGATAAACATTCGGATTTACTCCAAGCCATACTGTCCGCATCTTCTCGGGAGTTGTTGGTAACAACTATCAAAACAAGATCTCCAAATTTTAAGATCGTTATTTGTTACTAACATTAAGGGACGGTCACATAAAGAAAAATTAATTTAATTAGTCTAATTAGATTCATCGTACCGGTTGGTTCGAGGACGAGGATCGGTGTTGGATATGGACGTTTTGAGAGGGTCAAGTAAACCAATTAACAAATCTTGGAATATACATGTGAGCCAATTTATGAAAAAAAAGTAAAAAAAAAAAACTATATAAAAGAAAACTAGTACGAAAGTAGAGATTCACTAAAGCTTAAATTCCTTTCGCTCTCAGATATTTTATGTTTGGTCTCGAATAATTATTTTAAAAATTAGAACACATTACGTCCATGATAAAAGAAAAAAGAGAGGTTATTTTTTAATTTTATTGTTTTGTAATCGAATATTCAGTATTTTTAATAATAAGAACATATGCTCGATTAAATAATACTTAGATGATGGACGAACGATTTAAAATTTGTTATTGATAAATGACCCCTTCACAAATTTTGTTCCGAAATCACATTTATTGATATGGATACATTGAAGAGAAAATTATTGATTTTAGCTTGAGTTTTGAACAGTGTGGTCGTACGGCATTGTAAGATTTTTTTTTATCTCTCCTCTGCTATATATACACTCCTCCGAGTACATAACTCGATGTCTCAGCCTTCAAAGCTATCATAAGTAACGCCAAAAAAAGAAAATCTCTGAAACATACAAATATATCAATGGCGGTCTTGTCTAAACCGGTCGCAGAACCAAAATTCGGGTTTGCTCCAATCCCGGTTATAGATATCTCTGACCCAGAATCAAAACACGCCCTCGTCAAAGCCTGTGAAGACTTTGGTTTCTTCAAGGTGATCAACCATGGCATTTCTTCGGAGCTAGTCTCTGTTTTGGAACACGAAGCCGTCGAATTCTTCTCGTTGCCCAAGTCAGAGAAAACCCATGTCGCAGGTTATCCCTTTGGATACGGGAACAGTAAGATTGGTCGGAATGGTGATGTTGGTTGGGTCGAATACTTGTTGATGAATGCTAATCTTGATTCCGGTTCGAATCCATTCCTTCCAGGTCTCTTGAAAAACCCGGAAACTTTCAGGTTAGAATTAAAGGTTTTTTAATGTCCCTTGTTTAGTTAACACCTTTCGTTGTCACACTCTGTTTCTTCCCCTGTTTCATGCTCTGTTTTAATATTTCATCCTCTGACTCTTTCTATGCTTCATGGCTTATTTTTTTCTTGATGTAGTTACTTTTATACTGTATAATATCTTGTTCAATACAAAGAATTTTGTGATTCCATTTAGTTTTCATCTTTTTCGCTATTTGAAAATTGTTTACCCGTCTCAACTATTTATCTTTTGATATGCAGAAACGCATTGAAAGAGTACACGAAATCAGTGAGAAAAATGACATGTGAGGTTTTGGAGATGATTACAGATGGGTTAGGGATCAAACCGAGGAACACACTTAGCAATCTTGTATCTGATCAAAACACAGATTCGATATTTAGACTTAACCACTATCCACCATGCCCTCTTATAAACAAGAAGACCAATGCTGGCAAGAATGTCATTGGTTTTGGCGAACACACAGATCCTCAAATCATCTCTGTCTTGAGATCTAACAACACTTCTGGTCTCCAAATCAATCTAATTGACGGCTCATGGATTTCTGTCCCTTCTGATCACTCCTCCTTCTTCTTCAACGTAGGCGACTCTCTCCAGGTAAGTCTAGATCTTCAAGGTTATCTCTTTAGCTACCCATCTCAATGAGACAATGTTTAGATCTTCTTCGGTATTCTAGACCAAAATATCTAAATTTTGTGTGTGTGCTGAATATGCAGGTGTTGACAAATGGGAGGTTCAAGAGCGTGAGGCATAGGGTTTTAGCCAACAGCAGGAAATCTAGGGTTTCTATGATTTACTTTGCTGGACCTTCTTTGACTCAGAGGATCGCTCCGTTGACTTGTCTTATAGACAATGAAGACGAGAGATTGTACGAAGAGTTCACTTGGTCGGAGTATAAAAACTCTGCCTACAACTCTAGATTGTCTGATAATAGGCTTCAACAATTCGTAAGGAAAAATATATAAAATAGAGAAACCATTATATCGTTAAAATGATTCATAAATTTTGTTCGTAATTTGTAGATCTTATAAATCCAAGTGTGATATATAACTATGTTTCAAGTAATTGTTGATCCAATAATTGTAAAATGCGACTCTTTTTTTGTCTAGTAGTTTTGGTGTCTACGTACACTATATCAAGTAGTGTTTTGAATAATTGATAGAATATTTTATTTGGTCATAGAATAGCTGCTAGGATAAATACGAAGCTGGTCAAGAAAAAGAAAAAGAAAGAAACTTGAGCTGAAAAGTACATGATATTAAATTTGTTGGATCAAAGCTTAACATTTTATGGCTAACAACTTTATAACAATATTAAAGATATCGATAGAGACATTAGAACAGAAAATCTCAATATGACACGTCGATATTGTGGTCCGAGGATTTGATTTGGCCACGAAAATGTTTAGTGATCTAGAGAGATATTTATTTATATGAATTTCGACAGCGTGTCGTTTACTTACAGAGTGCGCCATTCTTTTAAAGGAAAGAAACTCGTCACTGTATTGTCAAATTCACATGCATGGACCAACTTGGACATCTCCAAGGTGTATTTGTTTCTTAACGTTATTAGCTAAAAAGTTTCCTATAACGACTTCAAACATCATATAATTGAACTGGCAATGTTGAAAGAAACTAACTAGAATTAAGTCTTACACTGTTAATTGGATTGGGACTTGGTAGCTTGTTTATTTGTAGAAAAAAATCTGGAGAGATATCGAACCGGAACCGAATGGGGGAGGTACTGCTCATTATAAAACCTAACCGGACGCAATTCATAAGAAGCCCTGAACCGGTTCCGATTTGGTAAAGAGTTTTACCAAACTTACACTTTTGGAGGAAATCTGAAAACAGAGAGTTGAAGCAATCCGAATCAGCAGATTTTGGCAATTTAAATCGGAATTTCGATTAGGTGAAGTAAGCACTGTCACTCTCTAAATGTTCATTCATCACTAGATAATTATACAGCTCGAAATGATTAGCCCTCATTTCGTAGACACACTTAGATCATCTCACCATGTAAAGAGGTACACTGCTTTCTTGAATCACACGCTACTCTTTTTTTTTTTGTTCTATCACACTTCATTTCTGCCCTTTCTTCCTCCACAGGTCACCGAACATCTTCATTCCCGAACCTTTCCTCTTCCCACTTCCTAAACCGTCATCGGAATCATCAGCCATTCCCGGTGATCCCATAAACCGACCTGCGAAATGCTTTTCCATTGACCCGCAACGCTCTGAGAACCGACTATTCATCTCAACTCCTCCAGATAGAACCGCAGCTGCAGCATCTGCTGCTTTCCTCCATTGCTCGGTTAGGACCTTTAGCTTCTTCATCTCTGTTTCTAAACTCTCTTTTGCTTCTTCCACGGATTCCAGCTTCTTCTTTAGCTTTGCCGTTTCCTCGTTGCTTTCTTCCAACTCTTCCCCAATCTGATTCACCTTTGAAGCTATCTCATCCTCTTTCGCCTTTACGCTGGACATTTCTGAATCCGTCTTCTTCAGCTGATTCCTCAAGCTCTCGTTTTCGTTACCAAGTGATGCCCTTTCTTTCTCCATGTCGTATAGTCTAGCTTTCAATAAGTTGATCTGGTCTTCCTTTGAAGCCAATTCATCTTTCTTCGTCTTCTCACATTCTTTTGCTTTCTCGACAGGAAGAACCTCAAACACATCGGTCTCTTGATGTCCATCTCCAGGAACATCGTCTCTCTCACTCGGTTTCGGTTGCTTGGGTTTCTTCTTATGAAGCTCTTCTTGAGCACGTTTCTTGGCAGCCTCAGCTTTAGCCAACTGCTCTTTGAGCAATCTCAACTCTTCTTGAGCTTGTCCTAGCTGTGACTCCAAACCAGAGATGCGGCTGCCAAGCTTCTTCTGAGTCAGTGGATCACTGTGAGGCCCGCCGCTCCTCGGAGATCTACGGTCAGGGCCGAGCCTCGGACTCCGGTCTGTAATCGGACGGTGGAAGTGATGCGGATCAGAGGAAGTGGATGATGGTAACCTCAGCCTTGGAGATTGCCTCTGAGGCAACTCTGAACCACCTCTAATACTTCTCAGATCATAAGAAGAAGATACAAAATGTTGCCAATTTATACTCATCATGCCAGATCACATAGAAACTAACAACAATAATTCCAAATAATAAAAAAAATTTGGAGGATTATAGTTACCTTGGTTTTGGCATTCTTGTTTTCAAGTTGTTGAGTCTCCAAGGTTACTGATCTGGTGAATAATAAAGCAGAGCTTTAATTACTCGGACGCATGACTCACATATACAAAGAGAGAAAAATAAATACATATGTGCCAAGCGCCTCTAAGTGCGAGTGACTACTTGATCTCTTAAAACCAAATTTCACAATGGGAATCAAACAGAGAGAAGCACACCTTATTATTAAAAAATAAAAAAATTCACTTTTTCTTTAACTCAAACGCATTAGAAGATTCAAGAGACAAATCTTCAATCTTTCACCAGACCAGAAAAAACCCATTAACCGGAGAGTACTTAAAATCAGATTTCTCTTTCTCACTGAGGAGAAGTTTCTATGTTCCGCTTTCTCATCCACTGCAAAATACAGCGATAGTGTCTAAATATTGAAACTAACCTGTAAAGGAGATGGGAATAATGTAGAAATCTGACTGCTTTCTCGGTTTCTTCTTTGCAATTGAATACGAGGGAGTGATTAGGATAAGTCTACATAAGTAACTAAATAACAAGCAAAAAAGAGAGGAAATATTTTGAATTTCCTGGTGTGATTAAAAATGTTAATAAGAACAAGAGCACAAAGACAAGAAAACCCCAAAACGTGGAGGAAAAGAGAACGGTCGTAGCTTTTGTTGTTATTGTTGTGAGAGTGAGAATGAGAAACAGAGAGAGAGAGAGAGAGAGAGAGATAGAGAGAGAATTATTTCGAGGCACTTCTCCCAATCCAAGAATAATAGAGACGTTTGAACATTTGAAATAAAGCTGGTGAAAGGAGAAAGATAAGAATAGGACAAAAGTGTAATTTTACACCGTAGTTAATCATAATTTTTGTTTACCTTATACTTTTTTTGGAGAAAAAGGGTTAATTTACTTATCTAGTTATTACATTCAGATTTTGCATCTTTGCATGATTTGACTGACACAAAGATGACATGTAAATACATACATATGTAATAGCGATTAATAATCTGTCAAACTTTAACATGTTTTTAGGTTCTTAATCATAAGAACTTAATTTGAAACAATCTTATATTATTTTTTTCTATTACATTCGTATTTTGTATGTCTATGTTGATACATGTGAAGCAACATATAGTGTGTTTTTTGTAAATACACACATGTGTGTACCCAGTTATAGGTCTGACATCGTTTGTTTCTTTTTGTCGGATCCACAAAGTTCAAACTCTTTTTTTAAGTTTCCCATCTTTCTTTTTCTTTTGTAATATTTACATTCCAACGTTTTCTTTCATTTTGGAATATATCATATACAGAACCGTACTTACCATGTAGTGAAAAAAGCTTTCGCCTCAAGTCCCCAATATATGTAAATTTTTTAGGACCCCCATTTTCTTAAGAGGTGATTAAGTGGTTTAAAGTTGGTGTGAGTTTTTTTTTACATAAGATGTTTTTTTATTTTTGTTTATAAAACGAGAAAAAAAAGAAATAGATTTAAAATTGAATGACCTAGCTATCATATCTATAGAAAGAGAACTAGTTAGGGACTTCGATTATAAGAATTTGGTGAAAGAGTTTATTGAAAAAGAAGGAAGAAAAATTATGTTTTAATTAGTTTTTTTAGATTAAGATTTTATTTTTGAATATTTTATATGATTTTAAATTATATTATATTTTTTGTTAAAAATTTCTATTTTTTTTTAACGGAAAAAGCCCCAATTTTTAAGTTTGCCTTAAACCCTTATAAACCTTCTTACGGTACTGATCATATAACACCAGTCACCATAATCAAATATTTAAAAAATAAAATAATGTACATTCAAATTTGTGTTAAAAATCCATAATAAACCAAAATCTTAATTTAATAACTAGTGTCATATTTCAGATTAACGTTCGGTAATATGCAGAAGTTAGTTGTAGGCGATAAGAAGAAGTAATCATAAATAATGTTTTTAAAACCCATGAAATGTTATATTCTAATCAGTTTTTTTCCGTTTAGGTGTGTCATGTGTGTGTGCTCGTTCAAATTGACATTTGACGACAAAAAAGAAGAAGAAGGTGTGTGTAATACCAAAAAGGCAAAGAGCCACTGGCAACAAACACATGTTACATGTGAATCTATCTTAAGAGAGAACCATAAATATTTACTAGCTGTATATACTCACTATGTTTCTAGTAGATTAATTTTCTAGGTCTTTTTTTTGTTCCATAACTTTTTTTAGATTTTGTATGCATTTTTATTAACAAATTGTATTGTTTATGAAATATTAGTTGCAAATATTTAAATTATTGGATTATTATTGGTTTATATTTTATGGAAAAGTGTGTAAAGTGAGAAAACTATATATTCATTGCTAAATATTAATCTTAATCTGTGTAGAAACTTTAGAAAATTTTATTTAAGGAACAGAGAGAGTATATTGTAGTTATTGTGTGTTAAATAATCATTAAGTGCTGTGCCACTATGATTTATGATTGTAAGTACCAAGTACGAGTAACAACCAACTTTAGCTTTTTCTTTTTTTATGATGATGTTGGTAATAATTCAAGTAACTGATTTTTGGGAGTATTGATATTGAAATTGAAGACCCAACTGTTCCCGTTTCGAATAAAAATACCAAAGAACAAATAAACAATTAAAAGAACTTAACACAAAAATGAGTTGCTCGAATCGAGATATTAAATGTTAAGAAATTGGTTAGTTGCTAGACATTAATCATAATCCATTGATTATCTTTACAGTTTTCATCTTAAACGAGCCCATAAAGACTCGAGACAAAATTATGTTGACCACCAAAAAAACGACTTTAGATACATAATGAGAAGAAAGGTAAACTCTAAAAGGTTAAAACCCTTAGCACTATTTTGGTCAACACTCTCCAACTTTGACTTCTCGTTCTCATTCATTGACTATCAAAGAGACAAACAACATGTGATCTTCTTCACTATTTGTCTACGAAGATCGAAAAGAGGAACCATAGAGATATAACATAAGAAGCCTAAACACAGCACAACTTTTTCTATTAAAAACTGGAGATTCTGTTTTTTTTCTTTCTTCCTATAGGAACGTACATTATATGAATGAAGTAAAAATATCATCAGATTCAGATTCATATTCATTTTCATATTCAGACCCATGAGTTTCCATTATTACCCTATTTATTGCCAAGTAACTTCAGTTGGTGCACTTGTGGTCGTGGCATGAACCTCTGCTAAAGACACAGCCATAGCCATCATCATCTGCTCCTCAAAACTCTCTGGAACAATGACCAGAGGAGGAGGAGGAGGAGGAGGAAAGTTGTGGAAGCTCTCGCCGTTCATGTAAGAGCTTACATAGCTATTGCTCCCTGTTTCTCCCATCTCGGTGTTGTTATTGTAATGCTGATGATGATGATGATGATGGTTGTCAATGTCATCTATTTCTTGTTCTATGTTGTAGTAACTGTCGCAATTTCCGGGAAGCATGCTGTATGGAGAAACGTTGACGTTGTGGTTTTGATTGTGATTGTGACTGGAGGATTCGCCAACCATTTGTTGTCGTTCAGCAAGTGCGGCGATTGCACAAGCAAGCCCATCAGATGATGAAGATGCTGTTTCTGGTTCTATAACTGGAGCCACTCGAGGTGGCGAATTAACGTAATGATGTTCTGATACGTACTGCCTAGATGGTGTCATCTCCCCACAAGCTGAATTTCTCTGCATCCCTGTTTCCTGTTTAGAGAAAAAAAAAAAGGTGAAAAAGCCATGAGAATTGATAAAATTGTCACCATAAATACAAAGTTACACAATTAACTAAATATAAAATTTTACCTGGACTGAGAGCCATATTGCTTCCATGACCATTAACTCTTCAAGGTCAACATCAACCTCATCATCCCTAAAGAGTTTCCAGACAAATCACACACACATATAGATATATAAAGCAGTCTAATATTGAATCACTCGGATCAAAGTTTCGTCAAGTGCATTTAGCTAAAGAATGATATTTGTGAAAATGACATTATAGTAGTTGAAAACATGGAGGCATAACAAACTTTAACTCACAACTTCCATATGTAAAACCGTATCCAAAGATCTTAGTCCCTAAAACAAGACTAAGTCTAATAACACTGCAGTATTTCACACGTGATATAGAAATTTCATGCTTACAACTAATCAGAGCAGCCAAAGGAAAGACAGACCTGTTTCCTCGAGGTCGGGAACGCTGTCTAACAACTGACGCGTTCTGCGATGGAGCAACATCCGCGTCTTCCATAAAAGAATTATAAGAAATAGCTGCAAAGCAAGGGACAAGAAAACGAAGCCTGTTAGAACCGTCTTTGTGATACCATTTGTTTAATTTGTTTCTGACTGAAAGATTTAACACGTTCTAGAAGAACAAAAACCGACCTGAAGCTGAACCGTATTCCATTTGACCAGTCAATGCGCTTGTGCTAGAGGAACATGATTCCATACGTTTCTGCATTTTCTCTTCATCATCCTGCATTTCTTTCTGCCTCATCCTTATTTTGGCTTCTATAACCCGTTGCTCTTCCTACCAAAAAAAAAAAAAAAAAAACAGAAACGGAGTACAGTATTACATATGAACAAAGCAATACCATCAAGCTTTACGAGAAAAGATACTGTCAAAAATTATTTCTGTCTTACAACTTGTTCAATGCCCTTTTCCTCCTTTGTCTTTACTCCACGGTACTCGACAGCATAATTGGGTGTTTTACAAAAGGGGCACCTCATCATGTTAAGGAGGACATACTAAAAAGAAAAGTTCCATCAAATCAATAAGACAAGTCAATGCACAGGATTATGATTAAGGATACTGAGTAGGCCGGGCTGAATTAGGATTCTTCATTTGCAAAAAACACTCTGAAAAAAAAGAAAGAAAGAAGGATTGCCATGTCAAATGAAATAGAAACATGAATAGAATAAAGAGGCTAAAAAGCTGATGAATATGTTACCTGTACAAATGCTTTTCATGCAACATCTTGATCTATTGAGGCTAGGATAGTACTAGGAAACACAAGAACAAATATCGTGGAGTTAGATCTACAAACGAGAAACGCGGCATTGTTAGGCATTCTTCAAGAGACTGAGAAAATTAACAAACCAGAAAGCAAATTGGGCATTCTTCAAGATCGTGGCAGCTTTCGTCGTCCCCAGGGTAGCAAGGAGCAAGCTTTGACTCTACAATCAGTTTCCTAAGCTTTTTAACGTCGACATCTTTATTCACATACAAACCTTGTGGCTTTGTGTACCTTTCTTCCACCACTTGCCTCTTCCTTCCCAGATAATTACCCATCTCACAAAGTTGTAATCTTTTTTCACTATCCTTCTCCTACTAAAATCCCTATTCTCCTACCTTCTTAAAAGCAGAGATTATGTTACTAATCACATTAACTAACAGCTTAAAACAAATTTCTTTCTACAATCCCCTCTTGGGGAAACAAGGATAGCCTCTAATTGCTAATCTAAAGGCACATGCTTCAAAAACTGGGGACAATCATTCTCCACCATAAGAAAGATGTCCAACCTGCGCAAACGTGAATTCAATTTCAGCACACAATTCGGGTAAAACCCTAATTTTTTCCAGCCGTTTCAAAATAACAGACATAAAAATCCTAACTTTGGAACTTTTTAATTTGGGGACGGATTATATCATTCATTTAATACCCAATCAACAGTACTCACTTTCAGATAATTCCACGAATTTAAACAGAAGAGAAACAAACAAAAATGGTAGAAACCCTACAAATTCTGTAAAAAGCAAGGATGAAGAAGTACGGAAATGATGATAAAATCGGAGAAGGAAACCTGAAAACTTCGAGGAACAAATCTCGACGGCAGAAGAAAACAAGAAACGAGATCAAGATGGGTTTGGGTAAACGATAAGAGACACGATCAGAACTTTACTCTGTAGAGAGAGAGAGAAGATATAAAAGCAAAGATACAGTGTTTGTGTGTGTCTGTTCGTATTATATAAAATTCAGAGGAAAAAAAAAACAGAAGATTAGAAGAAGTTCTGTATCTGAAATTTGTATTTTCTTGCTTTTTTTGTTCCTCTCTATTCTTTTTCACGGGAATTTTAAAAAAAAATATATTGACGGAAAATCACGAGAGAGAGAGAGAGAGAGGAGAGATGATGATGAGGTGGAGGAGAAGCAAAAAGGAACAGGAAACGATGGAGTAAGAGACGAGGCAAAGAATCCTCTTCTTGTTTCCATCACGCGCTTCTTTCCTCGCGCGTGATGTTCAGTATCTCTCAAACGGTGTCGTTGCGTTCAGTTTTTGGTTTGTTGACCAAAAAAGGATTAGAATATACGAAATCTTGTGAAGGCGGTTTTGTCTTAAGCACCGAGTTGGGTCAGCATGATATATGTCTTTCTCTTTTATACATTTCTTAATTAGTTTGATTGTATGTTTGTTTGTCGCATTCCATAAGATATTCGTTATTTTCGAATTTAATAGTGGAACAGAAAAAAAGGAAAGAGTTATTATCTTTGGGGTATTTATTGCTCAAATTTGGTGATAATTTTGAACCAGATTAGTCGGCGTTAATATTACGTTTGGTTTAATTAAAAATGTTCTTCATGACGACGACGATACTGCTTACGGGATTCTGTAGGCTTTAAAACATTATATCTTATGTTAACGTATAAATTTTTTAATAATCGTTGAATCGACCCGCTGATTACAAATAAAAAAAAAGACAAAATCGTGTTTTTGGGTTGATGGAAAAGAAATGGTTCACCCAACTCAAAATTGGTTAAGGTTGGTTAGAGAAGGTCAACCATGGGTTTTGTTGCTATTGATCTCAGCCAGTTACGCACTTACACAAAAAGATTAGTTCACATAATGCTTGATTTGGTTGTTGTGAACTATCAACATATTGGATTTAAAAATTTTGAAAACTTTTCCAACGAATATTATGGTACCAGCTTTCTAAAATTGATTTCTTTTAGGTTTCTATACATATTTCATATAATTAACTAAAGTAATAAAAAAAATATTTCTTTTTTATTCTTCAGATCCAGGATTACGTCCTGGATCATTAGATAGGAATCCAAATATGAAGAGAGAAACAAAGAATGTAACTACAGTGTAGACAAAATAATTCGCATTTACTTAAAATCCCAAAGTTTAGAAATTTCATTTCAGCACATTGACAAAAGTAATTCTTTGGGCTTCATGGGCCAGAAAAAAACATATGTAAGCTTGAAGCCCGTTCCAAATACGGAGAATTGGGGCGCAGTATACTACTATAATGAAAATCATATCAGACTTTCCAACATGTAGTTTTCGCAATTGGACCTAACCTCAAACCCACGACGATCCATTTAAGAGATGACTAATCAAATGAATCGCAACAATATCTTCTTAGTGGACGAAAAGAAAGAAATATTTGATTTTGAGGAGAAAAAAGAAGAATATAATGACTCAATTTTCTGACCATAGTTTATACAATTCCTCCATGGGAGGCATCTCCTTGAAAAATCTATCAAACTCCGTCGTAGTCCCCACTCCTCCTCCGCCGCCGCCGCCGCCGCCGTAGAGCCGTCTGGTATCTTCGCCGATTTTACTACCTCCGCCGTAACAACGATCGTCGGAAGCAGTGGGAGACTCAAAAGGACCTGCCGCGACTATGGCATCCTTGCCGGTGAGTTCTTGAACAACAGTCTTGAAGCTACGAGCATCTGTCTCAACGTATTGTGTGTTTATGAACACAACTTTCATCGGCTCCGATTTCACTTCCCTTCTTCCAGACATTATTATATTTATCAAGTTAAGAAAAGAAAAGAAACAAAATCTGAGATTTCTTTAGTGTTGATGTTGATGATGAACAATAATCTTAGTAAGCAGTTTTTAGCTCTCCCAGATGTTTGTAATTTTATATGCCTACTTGTGTGTCTGCATATATATAGAGAGAGAAAGAGATGTGATATAATCATATGATTTTAAACTTTGCAAGGCACTGAAGTGGGTCAATTAAGTAATTATTTTTCAAAACAGTTTTATTATCTGGTCCCTACATGAGATGACGACCTGTTTTTTACCTTTTTGTGACGACATATACAATTTTCCGACGACCAGCGTTTTATCGTAGAAATTATTGTGTATAAAACATTTATTTATTCTCAAACAAAATACAAATTAAATTAAATCATTATGTTTTGGGTTCCCATTTACAAATTAGGGTTTAGATTTTCCCTCTAAAAATGAGTTTTAAGTTATTATGAGTTTGAATTAATTAGTGGTACTATATTTGGAAATTTTATATATAAATCATTAATATCAAGACCAATACAGTATTTCAAAGTGTTATGTTAATTCATTTTGTATGTGGATGGAAATATTATTTTTAATATATTAATTTGTGGTAAACTGTTTTGGATATTCACAAGTTTTTAAATTCGCATGTCCATCCGACATGCACACGTTTTCTATCCATGCTTTCTATTGATTCTATTAAGACTTTCACAAACTTCTTTTATTGTGAATCAGTCAAAAACTAAACTAATTGTTCCAAAATTATTCTACACTTACTGAGATCAATCATTATCACGTGGCTTCCAAGTCCAAATATGCATATATATCTGATCAGGTTGACCGTTAACAAAAAATCCAGCAGCCTTGAAGGACCAGACATAATATTTTTTATATCACCATTACTCTCTAAATATCAAATTTAACCAAAATCATAATATATTTTCTTTTTGTCGGGTCAAAGCACACCTTCTTTGATAAAATGGCATCACATCACGTCAAACCAGGCTAGGAAAAAAAATTACAGAAAACTTAGAAAGTATTTGCACGTGTAGTAGAATTTACACGTCTTAAATACTATTGTCGTAATAACAAAATAACATCTTCTCCCATTAGGCTTCTAGAAAATATTAAGGTAATGCCTTTCGGAAGTGATAAAAATAAATAAATCATGTGTCTCAAATCTCAATGATACTATTTATATATATATATATATCCATGTTTCCCCGTTTCGAAACAAGAAAAAATATATGAAACATAATTTTATGAGGTAAATATACATATAAAATTTATGGAATCCAATAGATTCAAACAGTTATGAGGTATATTTGTACTTATATGCATCATGAATTTTATGAACTCGTAACTTGATAGAAAATTAGAAATGATTAGTTAACTTAATCATACTTTCAGAGATTATTATCTACAGTAACAGAGATTCGAAATTCCAAAATGATGCAAGAAGTCAAAGGATAGTTTTTTTTTGTAACAAGAAGTCAAGGATAGTAACATACGATGTTTCAATGAAAGTTTAAGGAACAATTGTGAACCTCTTAATTTACCCCCTTATTTTTTAACCAATCAAAATATGTCATTTAAAATTTAAAATAAATAAATATTATTTTCATAAAATAATTAAGATAAGTTTACTTTTTATCACATAATTAAAAATTTAATATTATTCAAATGAAATAATTTGATTTAGTTATTAAAATTATTCTTTTATTTACTCTTTCTTATTTAAACCAATAAAAATCAGCTAAATAATAAAACTAATTAAAGTAATTTATCAAAATAATACATTTAATTTTTTCTTTTCTAATATGAAAAAATTAAACCCTAAATTAAAATAGTGAACTCAAGCATAATATTAAATTTTAAAAAAATTAAAAAATAAAGCCTAAATCCTAAACCCTAATCTCTAAACCCAAACATTAATTTTAATAATAAAAATAAACATTAAACCTTAAACCCTAAATCCTAAATCCAAATATATATTATTAAAATTAATATTTGGGTTTAGAGATTAGGGTTTAGGATTTAGTTTTTATTTTTTAATTTTTTTAAAAATTTAATATTTGGTTTAAGGTTTAGGGTTTATTTTTTATTTCTAATTTTTTTTAAAAAATAAATATTTGGGTTTAGGAGTTAGAGTTAGTTTCTTTTTTAATTTATATATTATGGCTTAGGGTATCGGGATTATGGTTTAAAATTTAAAAATTAAATTTTGATTTTTTATTATTAATTCGTTTTTCTATTTTGTTTTTATTTTTATTTTTTTAATTCACTGACATATTTTGATTGGTTATAATAAAAGGGGGTAAATAACGAGATTCACACTAAGGGTGAATCCAAGAATTTTTCTGGGGACTATCCTCCCATTCATTGCTCCTTTTTTGGTTTTTTGACGCATATTCATTCCCCAAATTCTTTTTCACAGATTGCAAATTACTTACCGTCGTACGGTTGTACTTTTGCGATGTCTCTAATTACGTGTATTCAATCCATAGCCACACAAAATTGAAACTGACACAGATTATATTCCTTTTTTAAAAATTTTCTTTCCTATTAAAAACCTAAATCATAGGATGAATATATGGGATCAGATTAAGGAAACTAATCAATAAATTACTATGACGATATATTAAAAACTATTGCAAGAAATTGAATATTTATTCAGAAAGAATCTATTGTTAATTTTGAACCACAATTAATCGACCCAGATTGGAACAGATTTACCATATATACTAATATTATGTTTTAAAGGAAAATACAAAAGAACTCATTATAGTGAAGAATCATTAGAAGCAATTAAAAAGAAATCCATTGGTAAGTTCAGTTAAAGAAACAAATTAAATTTTAGGATTACTTTAAAAAATTAGTTTGTATGATTTAAGAAACAAATAAAATCTAGCCAAGAAATCGGTAACGATAATCAAACTACTGATATTCTTGTAGTAGTATCTAGAGATCCACTGACCACAGGGATATATTATCATTATCATCTAAGTCCTTTAAAAACTAATTAGAGGTAATCAAAACTCTTTCAATTTGTTTACATTTCAACCAGCAAAACCAAAAGATATCTAGCTGAAGAATAAAGATATGGCTTCCACTGTTTGTGGTTTTACATTAATTTTGTTCATCGCTGCCGTAACAAGTGGCGTTTCGGCCGCTGCGTCTACCTCTTTCGCCGGAAGAAAGATTTTCAACGTCCGAAAATACGGTGCTCGCAGTGACGGCAAAACAGATAATGCTATTGTACTGAAATTTTCTCCTTTTGTTTAATTTTCCGGCTAGTTATATAATTCAACATTAATATATTTCAAAACTGTTGATTAACTATAAACATTTTGTTAGGTTTGATTGTCTTGATTTCGTGTTTAATTAGGCGTTTACAAAAGCGTGGAAAGAAGCGTGCCAATGGAAAGGAAACCCTAGTGTGTACGTACCATTCGGAACCTTTTACCTCGGTGGTGTGACCTTCACGGGACCATGTAAAAGCCGGATCAGTTTCATCATCAAAGGAACTTTGTTAGCTCCTAAAGAAGCTAACGCCATCAAACAAGACACGTGGATCATTTTCAAGTATGTTGACTATCTCACGGTCTCAGGCGGTGGCACTCTTGACGGACAAGGAAGCTACTCTTGGCGACTCAACGATTGCAGCAGAAACCCTAATTGCCGGCCTCTACCTATGAACATTGGGTTCCAGTTCGTGAGATTCTCGAGAATCAACCGCATCAAATCGATCAACAGCAAAATGGGTCACATCAACTTCTTCGCTGTCGAATACTTTGAGGTCTCACGCGTCAGCATTAGGGCTCCTGGAGATAGTCCTAACACAGATGGGATCAAGATAGGTTCATCGAACCACATGAAGATCCACCACGTCGACATCGGAACAGGGGACGACTGCATCGCAATCTTGGCCGGAACCACCGATTTGGATATCTACAGGGTCACGTGTGGACCAGGTCATGGGATCAGCGTTGGAAGCCTTGGGAGGTATAAAAACGAGAAGAGCGTTCAGGGTTTAATCGTTAGGGATTCCATCTTTAGAGGTACAACTAATGGCGTACGGATCAAGACATGGGCTCCTTCTGCTTCACGGAACTTAATTTCGAATTTTCTTTTCAAGAACCTCCAGATGATCAATGTCGAAAACCCCATCAACATTGATCAACAATACTGTCCAAACAACCAGTGTCGCAAAACGGTAATTTCCTCATCAAGAAACAAACTTTTAGCTTTTTATTTTTATTTTTAAGATGATCGAATTTGATTTCTTATTTTATTTTTTGTTAAATAAAAATATGCAGTCTCATTCTCAAGTTCAGATACAGAACGTCAAGTTCAAAAACATCTGGGGGACTTCGACGAGCAAAGTGGCCGTGAAGTTGCAATGTAGCAAGATGGCTCCTTGCACAGACGTTGAGCTCTTCGGAGTTAACCTAGTGCACCGTGGACCCGATGGTCCAGCCACTGCTTGGTGTGAGAATGTTGCTGGTTGGACACGTGGCAATATCTTTCCTCCGTCATGCATCCATTGATCTACAGTTTTATATTTTGATTATATAGTGTCCTAATATTGGTTCATTGTAGCTTTTATTGTTTTAAATTCGTTGGCACTTTGATTATAGTTACTCGTTTAGTTTACTCATCAAGTTCTGAGCAATGATCAAAGGGAATTGAGAAATCTGGATCTCTTTGATTAGTCTCACTTTTAGAATTTTTGGGACATTAGTATAAACTGTTTATAAAACAACAAAACGGGAAGAAAAAGCTTTTTTTTTTTTTGTTGAACACAAAGGAACTACTCTTTCGCCTTTTACTAAAGAAAAAACAAAATTTAATTTTACGAAAAAATCGTTTTACTAATTTTAAATCAATAATATTCAAGATTTCATATTTCCACAGTAATTTCATCTTTCGGCGTCCAAGCTTCTTCACTCTCCCACTGATCCAGTTGTTGTGGACATTTAAGATGAAAAAATACAAAAGACACAGAACATAGTATTTTGGGCGCGCATACACACGCACAAAACACACAGAACATAATATTTTTTTAACCGACTAAGAGCATCATTATCCCTGAAACTTCTAATGAGTTTCTTAAGTGTTTTTTATTATTAAACATAGATTAAAAAACCTGCTTAAGAAATCTATTGTTTTTACTTGTACATTGGTAAAACCCTTAATGAATTTCTTAAGAATTGTTTTTTTTCTTAATCAAGATGAAAGAAAGAAGAAAGCTAAGATGAATAAACAGATGTGTAGAGAAGGAGCAGAAACAAAGAAAAGAAGCAGAAAGAAGGAGAAGAGCCAACGTTTAGAAGTAGAAGAAGCAGAAAAAATTGAAGAAGAAGCAGAGTAGACGAAATGGTGTGATCGGATGGTAAGAACGAAGAGAAGAAAAAGCAGAACGAAGAAGAAGAAGCAGATGAGAATCAAAAAGAAGAAGAAGAAGCAGACAGAAGCAGAAAGAAGAAGACGCAGATCAGAAGCAGAAACGAAGAAGAAGAAGAAGCAGTAGATGAGAAGCACTGGCTTTAATTAGTGTGAAAATGGGTTCGTCGAAGAGAAGAAAGAGAAGATTTCATCCTACTATTTTTTTTAACCAATGCAAACATGACACGTAACAACAAGAAACGGTTCCTCTTGATCTCAAATAAGAACCGATTTTTCTACTATTCATTATTTTTGATTTATTTTTTTTTAATTAATTGGGTAGAAAACTGTAGTAAAAAACTGCGATAATGATGCTCTAATGACATGGGCTGTAAGAGACTATGGGCTTTTCTTTCTTGAGGCGTAATTAAGGACGCAAAAGACCCGTAGTATCCTTTCATTTTTGTAGTTCCAACTTCCAACGGCTACTTTCTTTCAAAGCCTATAAATGCTATAATATGACATTATAGTTTAAATTTTTGGATTAATTAAAAAAGAACTTATGTGCTAAGTTGCAAATTTGTGAAAACAAACCAAATATGATATTAATCATTTGATCGTTATAAGTTAGATGTATTTTCACACCATGATATAAATTAAGAACTTACGGATCTAATTAAAAATCTCCTTCGCTAACAAATTAGATATTGTTTTTGGTTTTTAGCACAAAAGTGTAAATACTCTCCCATAAAAAAAGAGAGATGATATTAAAAAAAAAAGGAGAGAGGATTTTATTGTTGTCGACAAAGGAGCAATTTGACTTTGAATCGACTGCCGACAAGAAAAAAAAAACTTTTGACACGACTAATTTACTAAACTAGTTATAAAGGAATAGCTCCGTTATTATATTTTCTTCGCTGCAAATTAATTAACGTGTACGTATCACATCATGTGTGAACCACATACTTGCTTTTCAGTGGTTTCACCTGCCACTTTCTCTATGTTTTTTTTTTTGTAATTTGTATTTTTTTCTCTACTGTATTCAAAGTAAACCGAGGACAAAATGTAATACGTGAAATACTTAATCTATATACACAGAGACAAATCTTAGCGTACTTGGATACGTAATTGATTGTGTATGTCAATTATATACGTGTAGTAGTTGATATCAGAATTAAAGAGATGAGCTTGAAAGCTCTAAAGAGGAGAAAGATGAAACTTGGTTTTCTTATATTTTAACTTAACTTCACTAATTACACATTCTTCTTATTTATACAAGACAAAGGAAAACCCTAAGTTGTTATGGCATTCTCGTCTTTTACTTAAGGTTTTGCAAAACATCAAAGCGATTCCAAACTTGTGTCGTCATCTCCGTACTCTGTTTTTGCTTCTCTGTTCCAACAGATTTGTCTCCTTGTACAGTTGGTGAAGACCGTTGAGAAGAGAGAGAGGTTTCAGCTGAGTTGGGCTTCGTAGTGTCATGGCCCAAAGGAATGTGTGTGGGCTTCGTTGCATTTAGGCCCACGTGATTAACACCCCCCCGCAAACTTGGTGTGGTGGAAACTGGTGGTGGAACATCCACACCAAGTTTGGACCTCAAAGATGCAAATGCAGCATATGGCAACGACTTTGTGAAGATATCAGCGAGTTGCTCAGTGGCGGAGACATGAGAGACCAGAAGAGAACCGAGAGCAACCTGTTCTCTTACATAGTGATGATCCAGCTCGAAGTGTTTAGTGCGAGCATGAAAGCTTGGATTGGCGGATAACTTAACAGCTGAGAGGTTGTCACAGTATAGCTCCGGCACAGAGGGAATGGAGATACCAATCTCTTTAAGAATATCGCCAATCCAAGTTACTTCAGACGCAGCTTCAGACATTGCCCTGTATTCGGCTTCAGTGGAGCTTCGAGATACCGTAGGCTGCTTTTTAGACGACCAAGAAATGAGATTTGAGCCAAGAAACGTGCAGAGACCGCTTGTGGATCTTCGGGTTACCTTACATCCAGCCCAGTCACTGTCGCTGTAGGCTTTAAGCTTGAAATCCGAGTGTTTGGTGAGATGAATACCAAGAGAGATAGTTCCTTTGATGTAACGTAGAATCCGTTTCAGGTGAATGAAGTCAGACGTAGAAGGAGCATGCATCTTCTGACAGACATGATTAACCGCGAACTGGATGTCTGGACGAGTCAGAGTCAAGTATTGAAACTTGCCTGCAAGACTTCGAAAATAAGACGGCTCTGAAAACGGTTCTTGATTATCTAAATCTTTGTCTAACTGCAGTGGCAAAGGCGTGGATACAGAAGAGCAATTACTCATAGCAGCAACAGCGAGCAAGTCTTCAGCGTACTTCTGTTGGGAGAGGAACATCCCATTAGAGTGATGATGAGCTTGTATCCCTAAGAAATAACTCATTCTCCCCATATCCTTCATTCGAAACTGAGAGTTCAACTCAAGAAGCAGAGTTTGCAGAGTTGCAGAGTTATTTCCTGTTAAGATCATGTCATCAACATAGAGCAGGAGCAGAATAAGAGCATCACCCTTTTGATAGATGAATAGAGAAGGATCTTTAATACTGCAAGAGAAGCCAAACTGCAGAAGAAAGTTGCTAAACTTGTCAAACCAGGCCCTTGGTGATTGTTTTAGGCCATAAAGGGACTTGTGCAAGTGGCAAATATGATCTGGTTTATCTTTATCAATGAAACCTGCAGGTTGTCTCATGTACACTGTCTCAGTGAGATCTCCATGAAGGAAAGCGTTTTTAACATCCATCTGTTTAATCTCCCAGCCCATTACAGTTGAGATATCAAGAATAAGCCTCACAGTTGCGGTTCGGACCACTGGACTATATGTCTCAATGTAATCGATTCCTTCTTCCTGGTTGAACCCTTGAGCCACTAATCTAGCTTTTAGCTTGTCTAGCGATCCATCAGCATTAAGCTTCGTACGAAAAACCCATTTACTACCGAGGATGTTCACACCTGGAACTGGAGGAACGAGAGACCAAGTATTTGTCTCTTGACAATTACTGTATTCTTCATTCATTGCTTCTGTCCAACCAGGATCCTTGAGAGCCTCAGTGACAGTTTTTGGCTCGGGATAAGATACTTTGTGAGCCAGATAAATGTACCGCGGATTTGGTTTAAAAATCCCTGACCGTGACCTTGTCATCATCTGATGTTGTTGCGGAACAGCAGAGTCGGAAGATGATGCAGAAGCTGAGTCATGACCATTGGTGTACGATGAACTAGGAGACGCTGTTGATGCTGTCCCACTACCAGGAGTTAGAGCACTGTTGCCTATAGAAGCAGAATCGAAGTCTGTCGTACACTCAGAATACCCAACCCCTGGAGTAGTAGCAGCAACAGGTGACAAACCCGTGTGAGTATGAACTGAGGAAGCTCTGGAAGGTGCCTGTAACGGTGGGAAATCTTGAGCCGTGAACATAGGTCGAGAGGAAGCTGGAGGATCCTCTTCGACTGAAGTTGAGGGAGCAGTGACTGGAGCTGACTGCGAGAGAAAGCTCTTTTGCCAAGCAGAGATTAACGGAGTTGCTTGTTGCTCTTGCAGGTGAGAAAAAGTTGTGGCAAAAGGGAAAGTAGACTCATCGAAGATCACATGTCTACTAATATAAACACGACCAGTGGTTGGAAGCAAGCATCTATAGCCCTTGTACTTCTCATTATACCCTAAGAACACACATTGGAGTGCCTTAGGGTCAAACTTGTTTTGAGCATAGTCTCTTAAGGTGGGATAACAGGCACTGCCAAAGACACGAAGTGAAGAATATACTGGTGGTTTACCAAAAAGAAGCTCATAGGGACTCTTTGGATTAGCAAAAACCGTATGAGGAAGCAAGTTAGCCAAGAAATTTGCTGTAAAAAATGCTTCAACCCAGTATTTGTGTGGTAGTTTACTCTGAAACAACATTGAGAGACCCAACTCTGTAATGTGTCTATGCTTTCTTTCAGCAAGACCATTCTGTTGTGGTGTGTGAGGGCAAGAGATGACTTGTCTGATCCCACAACTTTGAAGGTGACTAATGAATCGTTTACTAGTGAATTCACCCCCACCATCACAGTGAAAGGTTCCAATTTTCTGTTGAAGCTGATTTTCAACCAACTTTTGAAAGATGAGAAAGATTGAGTAGAAATCAGACTTCAATTTAAGTGGATAAAACCAACAGAATCTGGTGAAATGATCAATAAACACCACATAGTATCTAAAACCTTGAACAGAAACAGTAGGAGCAGGACCCCAAAGATCACAATGGATCCGCTCTAAAGGTCTGGTAGTAGTTAAAGAAGAAGCAGAAAACGGTAAACGTGAGCTCTTTCCAAGGCGACAGGCTTCACAAACAGCATCCACGGCTTTATTGATGATGATGGCCTTGTCTGCAGACAACAACTGGAGAATTTGAGGGTTGGGGTGTCCCAAACGCCGGTGCCACACTTCATCACTAGCAGAATGTTGGCGAGAGGAGTAGAATGCGTGTAAGTGAGGCTTCTCCAGTAGATACAGACCATCATTATTGGTGCCCATTACCAGCAACCTCTTTGTTTCCTTATCATTAATACGGACACCATCACAGTCAAACTCAAAAGAACATGGATAGTCCTTAGTCAGCTTAGAAACCGAAAGAAGAGATTTTGCTATATCAGGACATACCAGAACATCTTTAAGGGGAAGATTACCTGAGGTTGAAGGTAGAACAGCAGAACCGGTGTGAGTAATGGGAAGATATTGGCCATTACCCACCATGATAGTATCAGACCCGTGATAAGGGTTCACCTGTTGAAGATGTTGAGAAGAACCAGTGATGTGAGCGGTGGCTCCTGTGTCCGGAATCCACTCCTGTCCAGAATGATCGGTGACATCCGTGATTCTCATAGCAGATAGAGCATTAACCGGATCATCATAGCGACTCCAGCAATCAATAGCAATATGACCGATTTTTCCACAGATTTGGCATGTAGGACGAGAGGTCTGAGTGGAGGATGAACCGCGGCCTGCAGTTTGTCCAAATTGCTGTGGAAAGCCACGACCTTGGGTAGAGTAAGAGGATCGTCCACGACCACCACGAGAACCACCACGATTCTGTCCCCTGCCACGACCATTATGACCCCCGCGATTTGTGTAGAAAGCCTGATGAGGTGTTACAGTAGTGGAGGTGTCATATTTCTGCAGCTTCTCATCAAAGCCTGTGAGCTTGTACACAACATCTTCAAAAGTGAGGCCATAAGGTGAGTCCATAGAGTGTTCGATGACCGTGACTATTGACTCGTACTCTCTTCCTAAACCAGTTAAGACTCCGTAAATCTTTTCATGTTCAGAAATAGGTGAGCCAATAGAATCAAGCTGGTCACAAAGAGATTTTATCTCTGTGATGTACTGAGCAAGAGACCTATTTCCTTTGACAGTGGTCTGAATGCGGCTTTGAATCTCTAGTTTGCGAGTAGCAGAGACCCTATTATACTTCTTGGCCAAAGAAAACCATACCTCCTGGGAAGAGTGAAGTCCGTATATGCCCTTAAGAGCATCTTCAGACAGAGAACCATAGATCCAAGCCATAATAAGCTGGTCTGTGTGAACCCATTTGAGGAAGTCTGGGTTCGTGACCTCCGAGACGCGTTCACCTTGACGGACTAAGATAGTAGGAGATGGCTTTGGCACAGCGCCGGTGACATGACCAAGAAGGAACTGACTTTGCAGAAATTGCTCAAACTGAAGCTTCCAAGACAAGTAGTTTGTATCATTGAGCTTGAGCGTGACCACTTGTGTAATGGAGAGGGCTGCAGGAGTATACATGTTTTGCAGTGGAGATGGCGTCTGCAAAAACGTCGGAGTTGGAGGTGTTTGCATCGTTGGAAAGACCGGTGGAGGGGTCGTATGAGGAGGGATCTGAGCATCAGGTGGGGGAAATGGTGGTGCAGGAGGCACTAGATCTGGAGGAGGTTCCGTAGAGCTGAGAGGCGGAACTGTCGGAGTTACTGTAGCAGATGAGACGGCGTGAGCCTGAGAAGTTGAGCCATCCATGGCTCTGATACCATAAAGAGATGAGCTTGAAAGCTCTAAAGAGGAGAAAGATGAAACTTGGTTTTCTTATATTTTAACTTAACTTCACCAATTACACATTCTTCTTATTTATACAAGACAAAGGAAAACCCTAAGTTGTTATGGCATTCTCGTCTTTTACTTAAGGTTTTGCAAAACATCAAAGCGATTCCAAACTTGTGTCGTCATCTCCGTACTCTGTTTTTGCTTCTCTGTTCCAACAGATTTGTCTCCTTGTACAGCTGGTGAAGACCGTTGAGAAGAGAGAGAGGTTTCAGCTGAGTTGGGCTTCGTAGTGTCATGGCCCAAAGGAATGTGTGTGGGCTTCGTTGCATTTAGGCCCACGTGATTAACAAGAATCAAGTATGTTTTTATTTTTTAAACAGAATCAAGTACACCGTAATGACTAATAGTTTACATTAATACTAACTACTATATAAGGAATATTCTTGACAAACAAAAAAAATATCTAATGAATATTAGGATATATCAAGTATGTGTGACATTATATATAATGGCCACTATTAACATTAATACTAAGGAATATTACTTGTTGTACCATATTTTGTTCGTTACAGCATCGATGACATTCGGACCAATTCGGCCCACTCCAATCATGACTGCTTTGGAGGCATTTAGAATACTTTTTTTCATTAATAAAATTTTGACAGAAACCCTTTATATACGACTCAAGATCGTGAAAAGAAAAGAAAAATTAATGTTTTTCGTTATATATGACAAGAAATTTTTGGTAAAAAAATGTCTGGAAATCAATACACATACTAGTCCGAAATTTGTTGAAATCCAAACAAGATTAATATGATAAAACTCATACTTTTCAAACTTCCGTAACTGAATTTGTTTTCCAGCGACGATTAGTATGTGTGTGATGTATTATAATTTGGGAATATATGTGCCATAGGGGGATATTTGTGTCTCCATCACTACATGTGAGTAGTTTCAAGCTACAATGAGAGAACATATATTTTCACGTTTTATTTTAAACCCTTCACCCTCTCAATGCCTTACAAATGTCTATACCTGGACTCATTATTACTTACCTGTCTCATCAAATCTTAGTTACATACTAAGTATATGCAAAATTGATTTGTATCTGTAAGTAAGGTTAATTTTAGTTAAGTGATAATTGTTTCTTTTTTAGCTAGGGATCCAATCCACATATCGTAATACACTATATCTATATGTGTGTATAAATATAATACTATAGACTCTATTAAGATTCCTTCGCTCCCCCAATCATCAACTGATGATTAAATCATGAATAAAGTGGTCGTATGGACCCATTTACAGATTTACTTATAAGCATATGCTTTAATCCAATAAATGATGTAGTCACTATATTCAGTGTTCTTCATTGATCAGAAGATCGGATACGCAGCCGACCATTGATTTAATTAAGCTGCTAATTGTGAAATTAATTGTATTCTTTTATGATACTATTAATTTTAGTGAATAGGACAAACTATTTGATACTAAATTAATTTGGTTTATGATGTGAATTCAATTATTGTATCGAAAATATCGCAAGAACGCATGTCTCAGAGAATTTTATAATCTAAATGAAAGCAATTTGCAGCCAAATGTCTGTTAAGTCATAAGAGTTTGGCAGTTTTTTCAGGTAAAGTCGGTTGGTCAAACTCTCGAATGCTTCCACCCCATGCTATAGGCTATATAGTGTATATATCTATTACAATAATATCTGCTTTTCTCTTTAGTATTTTCGTATGTGTATACATCATGCTTTTTTCTACGTAGTATCACATGTTCGACAAAGAAATTCGATTGCCAAATTATAAATATTATTATTGAGACCACATAATAAAATTTAGCATAAGAAACTCTTAATAGATTTTTAAAATGATGTTCTTATTCGAGACATATACTAATAGGCAATCAAATTTGGTTTAAATTCAGTTATTTCAAGCTAAAACCCATTATGTAGTCTCAGATAAGAACACAGTTGTGGAAATTTATTATGAGTTTCTTAAACATGGTTTAGTAGGTTCAAATAAGTAAACAAATATAACAAGCAACGATACCATGTTACTCATAATAATGGTCTTGGCCAATCATAAAGTTTGTTAGTTACTAGTTGGAATAGTTAATATATAGATTGTTGGACCGACCGTATCCTACCTTTCAATGGAATCCAGTAAATTTAAAGCCACTATTCATCTATATAAACCAAGATTTTAAGTTATAATATTTGTTTGTTGTTTATATATGTGCACTTTTGCTATTTGACAATAATCTGTATGAATCGGAGAAATGTGACTTGGTTTAAGCATGTGCTGGTTCCATGTGGCCACATGAATTGAACTACATTGCATATTTATACGTAACATATTGTAACTCCATAAGGTTAAATGCGCATATATATATATATTCTTTTTTTGGATGAATGTTAAATTGTTAAATGCGCATATATATATATATTCACATATTATACAGTTCAAACGTCAAACTCTTCTGGTTAGGGCATGTCCAATGGGGGGATGATGGGAGTCTCTAATGGTTTTTTTAATTAAAAAGAAATTTTTTAATCATGTTTTTAAGCAGGATCGATCCTAATTTAGTAGTTTTTGGAGACCCATTAATTATTCCGACGTGTCGCGTTGTGGTTGGTTAGATGATTTTATTTTATTTTTGATTTTATTTATTCAAACACTCTGTTTTGATTAGAGGGTTTGAAGTTGGGTTGGTTTTTATTTTTTGTCTAACCTTCTTCGTCTTCTTCTTCGGAGGAGACTTCGGTGATATCAGAGAGAGGCGAGAGAGAGGCGATTAAACGGACAACTGATCAGCGATGCTTATTTGATCGGTGGATGGATCAAATAAGATCGGTGGATGCAGATGCGAAGATCGGCGCTGCAGATGCGAAGATCGGTGGATGGATGGATGATGATCGGCGATGCTTATTTGATCGGTCGAGGTACAGACAACTGATCGGCGATGGCTTATTTGATGTAAATCAAAGCACAGTCAAAGCAAATTCAGAGATGGGTATATTACAAGTAAGATTTTTACTCAGTTTATTGATTTCCCGAAAATGTAGTGAGTTAATGAATTAGGAAGGCTTTGATGTGGTTGATGATTGATGGTTTGGATGGATTGGATTACTGATTGAATCAATGCTCTGTAGTGGTTAGGTTTGCATTAGATATTGTAGTCAATGCTTTGTTGAATTAGGATGTGATTTGTAGTTGCTATATGTCACGGTTGATAAATGTGAGAGTGGAATCAATGCATTTGTGTCACAATGAATGCTTCGGTTAAAACTCTAATAACTAGTTTCTTTTGCTCATGTCTTCAGAAACTACAAACTCTTAACTACAAACTCTAACTTAACTCTAACTTAACTTGAACTTTAAATCTATCTTCAATGCTAACTCCATCTTGAATAAGCTTCTATATATTGAAGCTCACTTTGTTTTTTTTAAAAGACACACACCCAAACTTCTTTCCACACTTTTTAAAAGACACACCGAAATCACACACCTAAACACATTCACTAAACCTTCCAATGGATTCAACTAATCCTTTTTCTGACACATCAGGCTTCATGGACCTGCTAACTAGCCAACAAAGAACCCAAACCCATAGCCTTGAACCCATGGAAACAACCATAGCACTCGGTGATTCACAAGTTCCAGTGTTTGGAACACAATGGAGTGATGCTCCAAGTCCAACTGATGCACAAGAGAAGGAGCGTAAGACCAGGAAGCCATGGACTCCTGCTGAAGATCTTGCGCTTATAAGCACCTGGCTTAATACCAGCAAGGATCCAATCATCAGCAATGGGCAAAGGGCAGATGCATTCTGGAAAAGAATAGCCATCTACTATGCGGCGAGTCCTGACGTGTCTGCTGAAGATAAGAGAGGGCCAACTAACTGTAAGGTACGAAACACAAATTCACCATGGAGCACTGCTGGAGAGAACTGCGTCATGATCAGAAGTGGGCAGGAAATGGAAGCTCAAAAAAAAAGAAGAACCGATGGTGCTAGAGTTGAAGGAACCGATGCTCTTTTGAGGCATGGAGATGATGAAGGAATTCCTCGGCCTGCTGGTGTAAAAGCTTCCAAGGGCAAAAAAAAAACAACAAAGACCAATGGTGGTCGTTTGGAAGAAGATGGTAAGGATTTAGTGGACTTTAGAAGCATCTTTGAGCTAAGGGAAAGAGAGTTAGCATTGAAAGATAAGACTAACAAGCAAAAGATACTCGAAAATCTGCTTGCAAAAACCGAACCTCTTACTGAGGTAGAATTCGAGCTTAAGAACAAGCTCATTAAGGAAATGTTGTCAAATATGTGAGAGTTTGTATGAGTGAGTTAAGGGTGAGGTCTGTTTTTCTTTGGTATGAGTTAGTTTTTGGGTATGTCATATTGTTAAGTCTTTTGGGTATGTCATATTGTTAAGTCTTTTTGGGTATGTCATATTGTTAAGTCTCGGGTATAACTTCTATGTCTTGTAATGTTTGTTCTATGTATTTTTATAAAGCCTTTCAGTTGTTTGTCTTTTGGTTTAGGTTCTATGTATTGTATTCAAGACTCCATATATATATATGATTCTGTTTCCTTTATCATTTGTATGACTTATATTCACTTGTTCATGATCTCTTTTTTCTTATTGCAGGTAACAAAGTCATGGACAAACGACTACAAAGGAGGCTTTGAAGAAATGGCTACAATTTGTATATTCATATAGGTTTGGGCCACCATTATTATTTTGGCCGATGTTTTGTGCAATATAAGGTTTGGAACTGGTACTTAGCTATATTTTGGGCCTGCTATTTTGTATTGGCCGTTAAAAACTTTTAGCCGATGTTTTTAAGTCCCACTTCTTTTTCTGTCCCAATTTGTTATGTCCCACTTCTTTTTATCCGATGTTTTTGGCCAAGTCTTGAGCAAGTGGTGGTTTTGTATTCATATGTACACACCACACAATTTATTACACAATTTATGGCACAATTTATTACACACCACACAACTCATCCCACCACATATTCAATGAATGGTGTAAACTCAAGCGTATTGTCTATATATTAGAAGATTGCAAATGCTCACAAACAAATCATCTTATTCAACATCATCTTTATTTCTTACAACTCTCTTCTTCCTACATCGTTTTCTAACTCTCTTCATCATCTTTCTTTCTCATAACAAAAAACCATCTTCTATGGCATCTTCATCCAATAATAATTTTGAGAAAATTATTGAAGACAAATTCGAGGAAGCTTTTGAAAATGCATATGAAAATGCATTTGAAAATCTACTTGTTAATCAGAGCAATCGTCAAAGATCAACAAAAAAAAAAGAGCATATATTGAGAGAGATCGGGAACAAGGCCATATCCGTTTATGGAACGACTATTTCCGGGAAGATTCAACATATCCACCCTATATGTTTCGTCGTCGTTTCAGAATGAACAAACCTTTGTTCATGCGTATTGTTGATGGCCTCTCTACTCATCTTCCATTCTTTCAACAAAGACGAGATGCTACCGGAAGATCCGGTCTCTCTGCACTACAAAAATCTACGGCAGTCATTCGTATGATGGCATATGGTTGTGCGGCTGATGCGGTTGATGAATACCTCCGGCTTGGTGAAAGCACCGCCCTTTCTTGCTTGGAAAATTTTGTAGAAGGAATCATATATCTTTTTGGAGATGAGTATCTACGAAGACCCACACCAGAAGATCTTCAACGCCTACTAGATAGTGGAGAATCTCGCGGATTTCCCGGGATGATAGGAAGCATCGATTGTATGCATTGGGAGTGGAAAAATTGTCCCACTGCTTGGGCCGGACAATTCACACGAGGATCTGGCAAACCGACAATCGTTTTAGAGGCTGTAGCTTCAGAAGATCTTTGGATATGGCACGCATTTTTTGGCCCGCCAGGTACTTTAAATGATATTAATGTGCTCGATCGTTCTCCGGTATTTGATGATATATTCCAAGGTAAAGCTCCGAAAGTGAATTACTTTGTCAACGGACGACAGTATCACTTAGCTTACTATCTCACCGATGGAATTTATCCAAAATGGGCTACATTTATCCAATCTATAAGCCGACCACAAGGTGACAAAGCATGTTTTTTTGCAAAACGTCAAGAAGCTACCCGTAAAGATGTCGAGCGTGCTTTTGGAGTCTTGCAAGCTCGGTTTGCCATTGTCAAAAATCCAGCTCTGATGTGGGATAAGGTGAAGATAGGAAAAATTATGCGAGCTTGTATAATACTTCATAACATGATTGTAGAAGACGAACGAGATGGGTACAGTTTGTCTAATGTTGAAGAATTCACACAAGGAGAATCAAACAGAACTTCACATGTGGATATGACGTATTATACCAATATGCCTTCAAATCTCACTAATATTATGGCCATCCGGAATTCACTGCATTCTCGAACTACGCATGAACAATTAAAAGAAGATTTAGTTGAGCATTTGTGGAATAATTTTGGTTCAATTCAAGATTACAACTAATCTTATTATTTCCGGGTTATGATTTGCATCTCTCTTTTGTTTTGTTTTTCTGTATTCTATGTCTAAGTTTGTATTAATTAAATATTTGTATTAATAAAATGTGTGTATTAATAAAATATTTGTATTAATATAATGTTTGTATTCATAAAAATATTTGTATTTGAAAAATTGCAAAAAAAAAAAAAACAATTAGAGCCTTCCTTTAAGAGACTACCATTGGACACTAATCTAATGAAAAAATTATAATGGAGTTCTAGTGCATTAAAAAGAATAAAAAACTATTAAAATTAGGATTAGATCCCCTTCTTTGTATACTATGGATGGAGGTGGTCTTAGGGTAAATGATATATGCATAATTTTTCAGGCCATAAGAAACTATACATTTTGGTGCTCGAGGTGTTTGACTTATAATTACTATAATCTCTTATTTTTACGACGCATAATATTTAAGTTTACGATTATCTTTCAATTCAAACCTAATACCCACAATCTAGTTTAGTAAATATATTATATTTTGTTAAAGATCCAATCAAATATCATGTAACAAAGTTTCTTCCTAAAAATCATGAATGGAATATTTATGCTATAGACAAACTCTAATGTTATACAATTGGGAGTTTGATTTATAAATCTGGTTCCACCTGAAGGCCTGCATATTCCGTTAATTAAGAACGAATTAAAATGATTAATTAATTGTGTTATTAGTGGACTGTGATGCATCTTAATATTCAATATTCAAGTGGATGTTTACTCAACAAATCATAACCATCCAACTTATTTTTCGTGTCTTTTTTTACATCAAAAAGGTATTTAATATCTAATTACTACTAAATCAACCAATAAAAATATTAATAATAAATTAATAAATCTCAATTTATTAAATAGGAAATAATAATAAATAACTAAAAAAAATACTGCAGACTATAAATAGTTATAAAATATCAAATTAATTTTGTATATATATTTGAAGAAAGAAATTCAAAGAAAATTAAACATTAAGAAATTTCCCTTTATTGTTCCTTTATATAAGATATTATTTGTTCCTTTATACTAAATTAGTAGAATTTATTTTGTTTCATTTTTACTATAAAATTCTATGTAAAATTTAATCTCACTCAATATCGGATCATTTTTGTTATGAGGTAGTGTTTAGTTGGTTAAAAAATGTTAATTAAATAATAGTATTATTGAATATGATTCTTTTATAATTTACTATTTCTGTATCTAACTAATATTTCTAAAAAACTTTCACACGTATTGATTTTTTTAATAATGATCATTTGAACTTTGTTTTTGAGAAAAGTTAGTTAAGTTTTATATTTAAGTAATAAATATTATAAAAAGAAATTAAGAGAAAAGAGCAATAACACATAAATAACTAAAAAAATGACTGTTTACTATTTATTTAATTTTACATTCGTGGGAATTAAGTCACAAGAACGGGGAAGTCGCCACGTGTGGTGCAGTTAAGGCGTTTGATGTGAAGGCAACAACGCGTCTTAACCAAAAAGACAGTCCACTCTCTAGAGTCCAGACTCTCCACTTCCATTAGCCGTGGAACACCAAACGCGTCTTCATTTTTAATTTATATACTAATCTCTGAAAATATCCATATGCATAATGCCAAAGTTTTGTTTGTCCAATTAATAATTTGATTTTTAAAACTAAGTAATAACATGATTTTCGTACTTACATATTATTTTCTAATTTCTAACTGGATTAATATGATTATCAGATTCACGTACGATATGCTCGTTATAGTATGATTCTCAGCCATTATTTTTGAAAAGTAAATTATGAATATTTCTAAGTAAAACGATCGTAAGTTCCCTAGCTAATGTCACACATTGTTGGTATCATCCCAATTGTTATAATATGACAAAAGGTTTTTTTGACATTAATTGAGAATGGGAACGTTAATTTTGTTGTTTGTTTTATGTTACGTGACATTATTGATAACTACACTTTTCGAGGAATATTATTGATTATAAATGCTTTGGACATACTAAAATACTACGTATTTAATTTATATTAACACCTGAATATATGATTTGATGAATATTTAATCAGATTTTTCAGAATATTGAGGATTTATGTTGTTACAAAAAAAAAGAAACATTTAAGGATTTATGAAATTTATTCTCACTGAATTTTTTTTTTTTTTGTCAACTTATTCTCACTGAATAAAAGGAGAAATTGATATCAGGCGAATGTCATATTTGTTTTTGTATATTTTTGCGGAGAAACAACCAGCAAATTCAGTCTCATCAGATACAGAACTAAAGACACATGTAAAAATGACTAGGAAAATCAGTCTCATCAGATATAGAATTTAGACACATGTAAAAATGACTACAAAGAGACGATATTACCCTTCTTTCATCCTTGCATATAAAATCTTCTTGCCCCTTGTTTTCGCAAAATACTCGCACCTCTCTCTCTCTCTCTCTCACAATATGGACAAAACACAAACTTGATCTCGACGAAACTAATACGAGACCAAAACGCAGCGTTCGAGTATGGCTTCTATTTCTACTACCTTACTTCCTTCTACTTCAACCCAATTTCAAGATCGAACTTTCTCAACCTCTTCTTCTTCTTCTTCGAGCCCCAGTATTCAATCTCTGTCGTTTTCCTCTTCCTCCACACTCGGAAACAAGAAACAAAACCCTTGCTCTGTTTCTCAGTCCGTCAACAAAAAACTAACCGTTTCGTCTTCTCAACAATCTCCAACGACATACCAACTACAAAAGGAACTATGTAACGATGCAGCCAGTTTGATCCCCAAAATGACGAACCAGAGCCCAAAATTAAACCCGGTGCAGAGAACCGCCGCGACGATCTTAGACGCGGTGGAGAACGCCATGCTTTCGCACGAGCGCCGCCGTCATCCGCTTCCTAAAACGGCGGACCCCGCCGTGCAAATAGCCGGAAACTTCTTCCCGGTCCCGGAGCAACCAGTCCGTCATAATCTTCCGGTGAGTGGAACAGTACCAGAGTGTATTCAAGGAGTGTATGTCAGAAACGGTGCTAATCCGCTTCACAAGCCAATCTCCGGCCACCATTTCTTCGACGGAGACGGTATGATTCACGCTGTCCGGTTCGATAACGGTTCGGTTAGCTATGCGTGCCGGTTTACCGAAACAAACCGGTTTGTTCAAGAGCGAGAATTGGGTCGCTCTGTTTTCCCCAAAGCGATTGGAGAGCTTCACGGACATTTAGGCATAGCCAAGCTTATGCTCTTCAATGCCCGAGGACTATTCGGGTTAGTCGACCCGACCCATGGACTCGGTGTCGCTAATGCCGGTTTAGTCTATTTCAACGGTCATCTCTTGGCCATGTCCGAAGACGATCTACCGTACCATGTCAGAGTCACTCCAACCGGAGATTTAGAGACTTCGGGTCGGTACGATTTCGACGGCCAGCTAAAATCCACAATGATTGCCCACCCGAAAATAGACCCGGAAACCCGAGAACTATTCGCTCTTAGCTACGACGTCGTTTCTAAGCCGTTCTTAAAATACTTCAGATTCACACCCGACGGCGAAAAATCTCCAGACGTCGAGATTCCGCTTGATCAACCTACTATGATCCACGATTTCGCGATCACAGAGAATCTCGTAGTGATTCCAGACCAACAAGTGGTTTTCCGATTGCCTGAGATGATCCGAGGTGGTTCCCCTGTGGTTTACGACAAGAAGAAGAAATCGAGATTCGGGATTTTGAATAAATACGCGGAAGATGCTTCGTCGATTCGATGGATCGAAGTAGCTGATTGCTTCTGTTTCCATCTATGGAACGCTTGGGAAGAACCAGAAACAGACGAGATTGTCGTGATTGGGTCATGTATGACGCCACCTGATTCAATTTTCAACGAACACGACGAAGAAACACTTGAGAGTGTTTTGTCGGAGATAAGGCTAAACCTGAAAACAGGGGAATCCACGCGTCGACCGGTTATCTCCGAAAAAGTGAACCTCGAAGCCGGTATGGTAAACCGAAATTTTTTAGGTAGAAAAACCCGGTTCGCTTACCTTGCTTTAGCTGAACCGTGGCCTAAAGTGTCCGGTTTCGCGAAAGTTGATTTGTCGACCGGAGAGATTCAAAAGTATATATACGGACATGGAAAATACGGAGGAGAGCCTCTGTTTATGCCGGATGTTTCCGGCGACGGAGAAGACAACGGTTACATTATGGTGTTTGTTCACGACGAGGAGAAAGTGAAATCAGAGCTCCAAATCATTAACGCCGTTAATCTGAAGCTTGAAGCTACTGTTACGCTTCCGTCGAGAGTGCCTTACGGTTTCCACGGAACGTTCATCAGTAATGAAGATCTAATGAAGCAAGCTTTGTGACAATCTCAGCTTTTAATTTTTAGGGTTATAAATGTTACTACTACTATATTAGTAGTATTGATAGAGAAACAGAGAGAGAGAGAGAGAACGGTTGCCTGAGGGATTGTTGTGCATGAGTCCCCGGTATCGAATCTCTTGTTTTTTTTTTTTTTTGCTTAGTTAAGATCACATTACAGAATTATAATTACATTCGCCACTCGGTGACCAAAAAAGAAAGAACAAATTTCAGTTTTCTCTCACTTGGGCTCTTTTGTTATTTGGGCTAATCCGCGATCTTGGTTATTCTTGGCGTTATTTTTGTGTGTAAAGGACCATGAGTTGAATACTACAAACTTTTAATTAAAAAAAGCATTGTTATTACTTAATTATAAAGTCAATTAGACTAGAAAACCTAAAATCGGGTTCCATTTTGTTTTCTCCGTCGCCTTGCTACCTAAAATCGGGTTCCATAGTCACAAATATCTCTGCGAGCTGTGAACAACGAAGAAATGGAGAGATGAAAAGAAGGTTCTTAGAAGGAATTTTGCCTTTGTTTGAAATAAAGTGATGAAGAGAAGGTTCTCATGTGATATCTCTGTTTGTTTGAGAATGGGTCCTACTCTTATTTTTGTCTTTTTCCAATTATCAGCTAGTTTTTTTTTGTGTTTTTATTAATGCAATTGTCAGCTAGTTTTTTTTTGTTTTGCCAACAATTGTCAGCTAGTTTAAAACTTACAATTTCAATGTCTTTTTCCTATTTAGTGGACTGGAAGAAAATTCAAATGCTAATTTTGATATCACGAAAATATTGAAGCAGTATTGACCTGTAATAAACATCTTGGAGTTGGTTTTCATAAGCAATCTATCGCAAGTGATGTTCTTATCCGCTAAACAACATTAATAATATTCCACATAGTATGGATTAAACTGTGTTATCAATAATTTGTATTTTGTATGTTACCTAATGTTTCATTTGCTATGCATGAATAACTTTATAAATCTATATTTTGCTAGTATAGTAGAAAAACAACTTTATAGGCCATAACACTTTTAGTTTGAATTTTCGTATAAGAAAATGTATTTATGGATTTATTTTATCGGATTACGACATTTATTTATGGATTTTACGTCGCGAAGTTGTTGCGCTTTCTAAGTTAGCAAACTTGATCTCATAATTTGGAATTGTATTAAAGAAATATTTTTGTGATCTTTTATCCTACTCTTACTGGTTCTGACTTCTGACGTACGTATACGTAAGCATATACATAAGCACTCGCATTTCACATTAGTGATCAATCGATTGATTCGACTCTTTAAACGTGTAATACACTCTCTTTATTGGGCATACTTAAATTCATTTATTTATATTTCGTATATACAATATCTACATGACTACATACATCTTATGCCTATAGATCGGCCTAGCTTCAAATTATATTACGGGTTTATACTGAGTAAACCATATCTTTTTAAAATATAGAGTTTTTTCGAATTGAAATCGTAAGTAGATAGGAATAGCTAGCCGAACAAAATTCGCAACAATTTTAAACAAACAAAAAAAAAAAATCACAAGTCGCAACAATAACATACGTAGTTTTAGGATATAAACCTTTTAACGAAGAAAAGTGTTTGAATATTATATTTACCGAAAATACGCTGAAGCTGTCTCGGAATTTGACGCCTTGAAAAGATTATAATACTTTAAAGAAAATCAAGTAACGAGAGTTTGTAGATAGAAGCTAAAATGCCACGGTGTACAGTATGTGAGTTCATTCGATGTAGAGATGTCAAACGGGTCAACCCGCGTCCAAATAGCCCGACCCGATGCGGATTTAATTTTTTTCCGGGTCTGGTGGATTGGCCCATCATAAGCTGTAGTCCTATATTGATGTGTCCAAGTCCGACCCGCCTATATTCTGCGGTTTTGCGGGCTGACCTGCGGATTCATACTTTCTTCTTCATCTTAAAGTTTTTATGACATTTAGATTTATAGTACCAGAAAATTTGCTAGAGGAGAATAAAATTTTCCTCGTAACTGAATTACAATATGCATAAGAAACAAAACTAAAGAAAATTCTTGTCTAAGTAAATTCGATGAACAAACAAATGAATTCGATAAACCTCTTATATAAAACTCCTAACCCTAGGATACCATAAGATTTGAAAAATCAATTTAACGGTAAAAATAAACACTTAGTTTTGAAAAGCAAATAAATGAATTACAAATAATGATACACATAAAAACTGGTAATTTAAGCTAAATAACCATCAAGATACAAGCAACAAGACATTCACATATAAAATAAATAATAAAAAATATGAACAAAGCTTATTTGTTAGTCTAACGTACAAACAAATGTGATTTTCAAGCAAAACTATTTATTGTCAATTCAAGATTTAAGCGATTCTAAATTACCTTTGCATCGCTGCAGACAAAATAAAACCACGTCCGTGATATAGTCGATGAGCAAAACCAACAAAAAACAAGCAAACTTATGACACTAAACTGAAATTAATTAAAACTCTAAAAAAATTACTTGTTTTTAGCTGAAGACAATGACCAGATTTTCTCTCAAATTCAAAAATCCAATCACAGAATCTGAATCGAATCGAATATAAAACATATACTAGTTTGATGATTCTTTGATCTCATTGAAATGAAGCTATCACAAAGCCCAATAGCTGAAGTATGATTCCACTAGGTTTCGATTCACTCTATGAAACTACTACTTCGAAATCTATTAATCAAAAATGACAAAATACTTCACTTTTCGAAGTTTACAAGAAAACATCAAATTTTGCGGGTTGGCCCGCAAACCCGCGGATCCGCTTTGACCCGACCCGCAAAAGCCCAACGTCCACGCGGGTTTGGACCGCAAAACCCGCTTTTTATTTGGACAAATTTTATGGTGTCCAATCCCGCACCGCTACGGTTTTACTTGGGCCGAACCCGCGGGTCAGAGCCCAATTTGACACCTCTAATTCGATGCTTCTAAAAATATCGTATTGTAAAGTCTACAGAGACTTCTAGATACAGGTTCTAAACAGAGCCGTGCTTAATGAACAAAAAATAAGGCATTTGCCTTAGGCCCCCTTAATATTAAGTAAGTTTTAGGATTCTTAATTTTTGTATTTTTATTTAGTATATTGGTTGGTGTCCAAAAAAAAGAAAATTAATATATTTGTTAAGATATATTTTTGTGTTATTTTTTGTGGTTAAAAAATTTATTATAAATTAATAAAAAACATTAATACTTTATAAATCTTATAAAATAATATTTAAATCTGATTTACAACTTATTTTTTAGATATAATTAAAGTAAAATGAAAATTTTTTCTTGTCATTCGCTTTAGACCTCTAATACTGGAACTGGTTCTAAACCAGTTTTATATGGAAAAACATATCAACTGTTTCTATCTATCTCCTTTTTTTTCGGAGGCCCCGAAGGAACTTCTATCTACACCTTCTTAATTATCTCTATGTGTGCGTGTGCTTTTTTGTTTTTTGTCAACTGTGTATTATAATCACGTTATGATGATAGTTTACTGCTACGTGTCGTTAGAAATCGAACGCAACGTACGCAAGCACATCCCGGTTGATTTAGATATCGAACGCAACGCAAGCACATCCCGGTTGGTTTAGATATCGGACGCTACGCAAGCACATCCCGGTTGGTCATATTATCAAAAAGATTTTGTTTCTTACTTTATTTGATTCTTCACGAAACAATCTATATATATGTATCTATAATGAATTGATCATATTATCAGAATGATCGGTGTGAAAATCTTATTTTTTCAGACAAAATAACCTAATTTAGCTGTTTTTGTTGGGTCCCCAAATTAGCTAAATTATTTTCTTATTTTGTTGTTTGTAATATACTATATTCGATCGCCAAAACAAACAAAAGAAATATAGCTACAGTATATTTTTTTTTGACATAAATACTTTCATCAGTAAAATTAAACTTTGTTACAAGTTTAAAGTTTATATTTGATTTGGATTTAGAAAGAAAATAGCTAAGTCTGGCTGTAGGAGTTTTGAAAGGACAGTGTGATTCATGCCAAGTTATTTATATATAAAAAAATGATTCGTTCCAAGTTTTTTGGGTACAACAACGTTAAAGGGTTTGGGATTGAACATGAAATTTTGAATTTTTTATTTTTGTGTGTGTTAAACTCAAGATATTCGGCAGTAAAATCAATGCCCCATAAGTCGTCTCCATGTCATATTATCAGTTTCCGAAATTTCGCAATATCGTTTTGTAGGCAAGTAAGGGGACATGATTTTCTTGTATTTCTCTTTCAGGAATGATTTCGTCATTTCGAAAGGAAAAACAATTTTTTTTTCTCACAAAAAACATAAAATTAAGGACTACGTACAACTACAAATCACGAGGTTTTAATATACATACAAAACACAAGGATTTACAAGTAGATATCAAGGGAATTAACAAAAAGATACGCAGAGAGAAAAGAAAAGGCAGAAGAATAGCGGTAGCCATTGAAATGTACATAGAAATCACAAGGATAGACGACGAAGAAGGCAAAAGATACATTTCTTTTGGTATATGTATTTACAGCTTTGGGACTAAACGTGCCTGAGGAGCATCCCAATCGGTGACAATGTGGTTACGTGTGATCTCCTTTAAACAAGTGCATCCACTTAATGCCATTGTGAGTTCGAACTCTTCTCTCATCATCTGAAGCACTTTTCTCACGCCGGCCTCTCCTTCCACCGCCAACGAGAACACCACCGGACGTCCGATCTGTTTCACAGATAAAAGATTAAGAACGAACAGTGAAGCAAATGATTTCTTGTGTTGCAAGAAACTATTGCCACTTACGAATATGCCCGAGGCTCCAAGCGCAAGTGCTTTGAAGACATCGGTTCCACGTCGAACTCCACCGTCTAAGAATACCGGAATCCTTCCCTGAGCTGCTTTAACAACCTGAGAACCATAATAACTGAGTCATCATCAAGAGTGAAATTGTAATAACAAACTTCATAATGTTTGAAAAATTAATAAGTTGATTTCTAGTTACTAATTAACCTCTTCAAGGGCTATGATTGTGGCTGGGACGTAATCAAGCTGACGAGCACCGTGGTTAGACACGATGATACCGGCTGCTCCTGCTTGTACCGCCATCCTAGCTGGCAGACAAAGAAAGTAACATACACTTCAACACTTATTTTTTTCACAAAATGTAAAGTAAAAAACACATGAAACTAAGAGAGTTATGTGTTGTTGAGTTTAGGGTTTTCTCACCATCCTCAGCTGTGAGCACACCTTTCACAAGAATAGGCAGCTTTGTGATTGTCTGAAGCCATTGCAAATCCTGTATCATGTATCCCAAAGAAGACCAATCACAAGAAGTTTTTTTTAGAATCTGTAATAATCTCCAATATCATTGATTTGTATTTGATTTACCTTCCAGCTCAAGGTACGATCAATTTGTCCAGCCACGTAGGATGCTAGTCCTGAGTCATTTGCCTACATAATCCACCGACAATGTTAGGAAAGTGCCATATCATTTGGAAATTACATATAATATCAAAGATCGATAATGTTGATACCATATCCATCTTGCCGAGGTCAAGACCTTCAAAATTCTTCAAAGTCAAGTAAGGTGGCAAGGTAAACCTGTTCTTAATATCAGATTCTCTGCGACCAAGCCTCGGTGTATCGACAGTGAGAGCGATTGCTTTGAATCCGGCTCTCTCTGCTCTTCTCACAAGCTGAGCAACCACGTTCCTGTCCTTGTAGACCTTAAAGTAGAAAAAAATTGAACGTTGCAGCTTCTTGATTCATGAGCGAGTAGTATATATAGCGCTCGATGGAACTTACATAGAGCTGGAAAAATCGGATTCCGGGTCCTGTTGAAGCAACCTCTTCAACGCTAGAAGTAGCCCATGAAGATAGTGTCTACAACAAGAGCTTTGTTATGTTGCAACGTTCAAATTGTTACTGTCCGAAGAATAAAGGGTCAGAGACAAACCATGATAGTTCCAGCAGCAGATGCAGCTCTAGCCGTAGCATACTCACCTGAACATCACATTCAAATTATAGATCAGAAATCATGATGCTCTGTTTTCTTACACTCTGTTCTCTTTTTAAATTCTTACCTTCAGGATGCGCCATCTTCTGCATAGCAGTAGGAGCAACCATGATGGGCATAGAAATCTTGAATCCCAAGACAGTTGTAGTCATATCAATCTTGCTTACGTCAATCAGAATCCGAGGCCGAAACCTTAGATTACATACAATAGAGAGAGACAAGGTTTGGTATGATCAGAGAAGCTTTCTTGATGAAGCAAAACAGATGATTAGGGTTAACTTTCGTCAGAAGCTCACAAGATTCTAGAGAAAGCGTTTCGGTTCTCTTGAAGAGTCCACTGATCTTCTGCGCCAGAAGCGTAGTAATCGTAGACCATCTTTGGTAATTTTTCCTTAGCGATGGCTTCATACTCGTTAACGTTAGTGATCTCCATCTCTTCTTTGAGCTTATCGATCTCTTATAAATATCTGCTAAGATCAGGGAGTACAGAGCAAAGACAATATCAATATGAGTAGTTCTACAGACATACATACATGTGTGAAGGACAAGAATCTCTGAGAGAAATCTCACCAAGTTGAGGAGACGAAGAGACTTGGGACTAGGGTAACAGAAACTATTCCATATATTGGGAATTTATCTGCACGAGGACAAAACTCACTGGGGGTTTATATGCTTATGTATGTGAAGAGGATGATAAAATTGGAGGTTGGGATTTGGAGAGGATGTAGAACCAATCAAATTAGGAGAATTCTTATCCAAACCAAACCTTTTTTTTTGTTGCTTATTGTTTTCTCACTCACTTGAAAAAGCAGAGACTATTTGTGATTTTTTCTAAAACTATGATTGGTGTTTTCGTGTTTCATTTCTGTTGCATAAGACTTTAGATTGCGATATGAATACAATATGATTGTACGAGCATGTTGTTGTGTTATATTTAAGTTAGATCTGCGTATTTGAAAGATAACTGATAAGATGAGGTTTATTAAACAAACAAAAAAAGCCTGTGTGAGTGACTCGTGAGTTCTGACCTGTTTTATTCTATATATAGCGATAATTAATCGTTTCACCTTTAGGCTCTCAAGAAATTGAAAGGGTGCGAATCTAATTTAGTGGAAACACACGAAATAAAACATATTATCATAATAACTTTACTAGAAATTATATACATTTTTATGCGCAAGAAAAACACTATCTTCAAGCACTTTTTAGTTTAAAAAAAAAAAAAAAGTGGTGGAGAAAAAATACTATTGGGCTGTGACGCAAAAATTTTAGTTGGATGTTCAAGTAAAAAAATAAAAAATGTATTCGTTCTATAAGAGAAAGGAGCCCAGCCCATACGAGTCTATAGCAAATTAGCAACTTCAAAAATCGAGAGCGTAATTTAAAAGGAAAAAAGGGTTATGGGATATTTCATAATATAATCATCCATATATTTTTAAAACAAAAAAGAGAGCAAGGTTCTTATTTATTTTCCAATGTCGGCGACGATAATCAATTCGATGAACAATAATAAAAAAAATTTCTCTTTTAAACCCGCTTGTAGTCAGAGGATTTATCAGCAACAAAAATTTTTGTACGAGGTATGATTTTCGACGATCACTGTATCTTTCAAATATGAAAAAGACATATGAGGGAAAATAGATCAATTTTTGTTTCAGAGGCATAGGATTCGGAGTAGTCAGAGGAGCTTCCTATAAAGCTGTAAAATATAGTGAGCAACAAGCCAACAACGTAATTAGTCAGAATTGCTTTAATTCGCAATCGTGGATATATGAAGTGTTGATTTTTTTTCTTAGTCGGCAAGTGCTGATTCAAAGTTAAAACGATGGAGAGTTGTTAATTGTCGTTATTTTATTCTAGAGAGGGGCCGGAACATATAAGTAGAGGTCGGTGGTAACTGGTATGGTAAGTAAAAGAATAATTATAACAAATACTCAACTTTAAACTCGTATTTGCAAGAATGACCATACACTATTTTAGTAACTGTTCAATTTTTTTTTAATGCCAATACACTCCTACACTCATCACCTCATGTCTATAAATTATAATGTCTCTTTTTCTTTCTTCTTTTTCTTTCTCCTTTCTCTTTCTCCTTTCTTTTTCCTTCGTCTGTATTTTCTTATGCCTCTTATGTAAATTTTTTCGCTTTCATCTTCTCTATCGTTCATCTCTCTATTTAGTTTCTCTTATATTTTTTTTACATTCATCTTCAAGATTGTATGCTCAAAAAAATATTTTCCAACAATATGAAATCACCATCACAATATCTGCTTATTGGAAAGCCAGATCTAAAATTAATTGGATATGATCAAAGCTGGATAAAATTTCACCTCTGATATGAACTTTCAATAAAAAAACTAACATTGATTTGATTTTTTTGTAAGTAAAAACAACTTTGTATTCAATTGCTAGAACAAACAATGATCCTATTAGATTGATGGTAACATATATAGTAGTGTGTATCTATCTGAATTACTCATATAATTCTATTGTTAGACTGCTAACAATACATATAGAGTGTTATATGTATTTGTAGCGCATTAATTACCAAAATAACATCTATAACAATATAGATAATTCATTATTGTTATTAGTCTAACATATTTTTTACCTAGTTAATTATAAGATTAGACGTTAATTTATATGTAACGTACTAAGTATATCAATAACATCTTTAATCATCTATATAATTTATTATTGTTATCAATCTAACATATTTTTTACCTAGTAAATTGTAATGTTAGACGTTAATTTATATGTAATGTGTCAAGTATATCAATAATATCTTTAATCATCTACATAACTCATTATTGTTATCAATCTAACATTATATTTATCATGTAAAATATAATGTTATATCTAAATTTATATGTTTATATATGATATAATAACTGTTAATCTATAACAAAATATGTAACTTGTTATTATAATGTATATAGTATGTTCAGGGGAAAAAAATTTGTGTGGCTGTGATTTCTTACTCTACAAAATCTCATAGCCACCATATAAGTACACAGTGAAAGATGTCAAACGCTTTTTTGCAAGTTGAGAGAAAATATCAGAAGGGCAACATTGTTTTTACTGTTAATCATGGGCACAGTATATTTTGTTTTAGGTGGACTCATAGTCATTTTGCTAATTTCAATTCTCATTTGGTTTATTCAGCTAATTGACTTTAAGTAAAATGAGGTAAGTAGTGGCCTAAGCATACAATACAAATTCTACACTAATCTCACCGAAACATATCGATCCAATCATCCAATTGACTCGGTCAACTTATGTTACTCTACTACCTTCTAGGCTTCTACCTTCTTTTCTTTAATTATATAGCTCACTTTTCTAAATCAAAATCACAAGTCACAACCTTCTATTTTTTTTTTTTGTTATTTTTTTTTTAGCAAGTTCAACTAAGAACTCCTCTATCTCAAAGTATCTCAACATATGACCAAAATATATATTTTCATTTTATTAGGTGGATATCTGGTGACTGGTATTGGATAGAGTTCTCAACTATTTGAAATAAAATAATAGTATTTTTTTGGTCCAATGGTGAAATACCTATGCTAAATACCATTTGATGGAGATACTCTAAGATGAATTAATTTTGATAACTCCTCTACAAATAAACAATTAAGTTCAACAAAATATCAAATGGTCCAATAGATTGCTTAATGCTTATATACAATTTTTGTTTTAAATTGTATGTTTTTTATTACCAAAAACTTGCAATTGTAACATCTTGATTTAAATCTTCCATATAAATCTTTCTTTACTCAACAAAAATCTATAATTCCAATATTTAACAATAGTAGACTCCAAAAGACTATCTGCAATTTCTTACTCAGTGTACCACTTAAAATAAGAACATCTACAATTTTACTCAGTGTACCACTTTACATAAGTCTAAAGATAGTACTGGGAGAAATTTTAAATCAAAAGCTTTTGAAGATATTTTCGACCACATGCTTGTAAAGATTTTGTGACGTAACGACTAAGAGGAAGCAAAATACATTTTCGTAAAAATTGTTTGATCAATAATAAAGGTACATCTAAATACAATCTAAATACAGTATAACTGCGTATAACCAATGCATGCACGGACGGACCATAATCCAGTATTATTTAAACTATACATTAATAACTTTTATGGCAAAAAAAACCTAAATGACTTTTAAATGCTGTATATTTGTCCAGATGCTTCTAAAGATTATGTGGCGTAACGATTAAGAGGAAGCAAAATCCATTTTCGTATTCTTTATTTTGCCAATATAAATTAACCAACCCCTCACACTCGCTTCTATACAAGTTTCCACCACCACAGATAATCTAGAAATACAAATAGTAACCCAAAAAAAAAAACACTTTTTTTGAGCTTGAGAGAGATCGCAACAATGGCGAACGAGGTGATCCTTCTTGATTTCTGGCCGAGCATGTTCGGGATGAGGACGAGGATCGCGTTGAGGGAGAAAGGTGTGGAGTTCGAGTACAGAGAAGAGGATCTGAGGAACAAGAGCCCTCTGCTTCTCCAGATGAATCCGATTCACAAGAAGATCCCGGTTCTCATCCACAACGGCAAACCGGTCTGCGAATCTTCCATCCAGGTTCAGTACATCGACGAGGTCTGGTCTCACAAGAACCCTATCCTCCCTTCCGATCCTTACCAGAGGGCTCAGGCTAGATTCTGGGTTGATTTCATCGACAAAAAGGTAATCAAAATCCCTTTCTGCTGTTTAGTTTTGTCCTTGATTTCGATTTCCTGCGATTGAAATCGAAATTCAGGTTTTTTTTAAGATGAATTGTTTGTTAAGTCTGATTAGAGCGACATCGTTTTTCACCTTCTGAATTCAAATACTGGGAAAATTTTAGGGATTTTGGTTGTGGATTCATCCTTGAGCTTGTCTGGGTTCGTCTAAAAGATAGTTCGATGTTATGTTACTGTAAATTGGTTTTTGAGTTTGCAAATTGATAGGTTTAGAGAAATCACTCCCAAATCTTATGGTTTCGATTTGTGGACTTATCTTCAAGCGATTTGTGGAAATTGATTGGGTTTTGCAAAATATGGCTAAATCTGTTGTCATCGTTGAGCTTTTATCTGCTTGGGTGCCTCTTGAGTTCTGACATAGCTCGATGTACCTATATAAACTGTTGTGCAATGGATCAGATGTACGATGCGCAGAGGAAGGTGTGGGCGACCAAAGGGGAGGAACAAGAGGCAAGCAAGAAGGAGTTCATCGAGCTACTCAAGACTCTTGAATCTGAGCTTGGAGACAAACCTTACTTTGGTGGCGATGACTTTGGCTATGTGGACATTGGATTGATTGGTTTCTACACCTGGTTCGGAGCATACGAGAAGTTTGGTAACTTCAGCATCGAATCAGAGTGTCCGAAACTCATCGGTTGGGCTAAGAGGTGTCTGCAGAGGGAGAGCGTGGCTAAGTCGCTGCCCGAGTCAGAGAAGGTCACTGAATTCGTCTCTGAGCTCAGGAAGAAATTTGTAGTTGAGTAGAGATCCGTTTCTTTGTCGTTTGGTTCCTGTGCTCGGTTGTGTTTCTGTTGTTCTTTCTTAAATAATGCAAGAGTAATCTATCTGTGTGAGGTGGTTTGTAGAGAATGTGTGTCTTTGTTTAAAGTGATTTCTGTTCTGGTTTGTATGCATCGTAAGTGTGGAACGAATGATCTTTTTTAAGTATCTTGTGATTTCTAATTAGAATATTAACTATTTATTTATCAGTGTGTTTCATTAGGGCAGATAATCATCAACAAATTAACAATCAAAGCTCGCTTACGTGTGAGCTGTTACACTCCTCGTACGACGAATTCCTCTTTATAACCGTTCGGATTCTTTCGAACATGTGTTTCTTTCTATCAATAGATAGCGCATTAAACCAGACGAAATAAAGTTGTTACCAATTTACTGTACATGGTATAGCTAATTGTGGAGATAGCTTTGATAGTGTAGACCATTGGATTGATAGGATTCCACACCTGGTTTAATGAATACGAGAAGTATGGTTAACTTCTCAGCATCGAATCAGGGTGTCCAAAACTGATCGGTTGGGCTAAGTAGATTCTAACTACGTATGTACATACATCCGTGAGGAGAGATGGGTAAAAACTAAAAACAGACATGGTGGAAGGTTGTGGGCTTGGCTTCCAATAATGAATATGAATGGGCTTAGGAAGCCCAAATTTAGCAACCTTATCATGTAGACAATGTGAAATAAGGATGATCGATGTGGTTTGTGTCCGGTATGCAATATCGGATGTGACTTTTACGTCACCGCCCGGATGGATTCCCTATTTTTGAAGTTTGTGGGAAGAAATTTTGTAACTCCGTTTTATTTAGTTTCTCGTATACAATTTTGTTTAGTCATCTATAGATAAATCTAAACATAAACGTGAAGTAAGCTGTAACTCTCTCCAAAATCCAAACGCTCATAAACTAGGTGAACGTTATATTGTCTTTTGCTTACTAAGGTGTATTATTTGTACGTTAGTTAAAATCACGTGTAAAATGTACAGCCACCTAACTGGGATACAATAATACAAAAGAGGATGTAGAGTAGGTGGCCACGACACAAGCTAAGTACCGAATATAGAACCGGTCATTCAAGATCTCTCTAAACTCCATTAATTATAAGTAACCAGAGACATTTCCAAATCATCGTACGTATAGGCTTAAAGAATTAATACAGTCGTATTTGGCGTGGAAAAGAAATGTGCATCCTCAATTTTGCAAGGGTTAAGAACTTTTCTTGCAAAAACAGTTTGCATGTAGTTTAATAGGATATCGGATTTCCCTTTAATATGACTTTATGAGGCATTCAATCATACGACTAAACGTAACTGTGGACAATAATAATAAATAAATAATATAATCAGTTCAAAAAGAAGTGTAAATATTCCATTGGAACACATATTATCGGCGGGTAGTGATCTTCTAAAAAAGTGAATGACATAAAATTATAAAGTTCTTACTATTTTTAAAAAAGACTGATATTTGGACCATAATTAATGCTTTTTATGAAAGTTGATGTGACGTTACAGAAAACAAAATATCTTTTACATGTCACAGACTCACAGTATCTTCCCCTATAAACGACGGTTACTCGCACCATTCTTCACTTCACACACTTTCTTGTGATCATTTCATTTGTGAGCTTCATCGATCGAAATCAATGGCGAACCAGACGATTCTTCTGGATTACTGGCCGAGCATGTTCGCGATGAGGGCTAGAGTCGCGTTGAGGGAGAAAGGTGTGGAGTTCGAGTCCAGAGAAGAGGACCTCACGAACAAGAGCCCTTTGCTCCTCCAGAGTAATCCAATTCACAAGAAGGTTCCGGTTTTGATCCACAACGGTAAACCGGTCTGCGAATCTCTAAACGTTGTCCAGTACGTCGACGAGGCTTGGTCCGACAAGAACCCTTTCTTCCCTGCCGATCCTTACGGCAGAGCTCAGGCTAGGTTCTGGGCCGATTTCGTGGACAAGAAGGTAACTAAATCCCTTTTGTGCCCCATCTGAGTCTGAACTTGGCAATAATGGTACTTTAGGGTTAAGTTTTGAATGTTGCATGTTGATTTGGGATTTGATCTGAGTTTGTCTGACAAATTAGCCCCAAAATTTTAGGGGTTTGTTTGTTGACTCATCTTTAAGCTTGTTTGATGTTTATTTTAAAAAAGCGACTGATAGGTTCAGACAAATAAAATTGTATGGTTCTGATGAAAATCTGAGCGTTTTGGTCTGATATAACTCGAAGTTTTGTCACAATGTGCAATGGATACATTCAGGTCAGCGAAGCCCAATTCAAGATCTGGGGGAAGAAAGGTGAGGAACAAGAAGCAGGCAAGAAGGAGTTCATTGAGGCAATCAAGACTCTTGAATCTGAGCTCGGAGACAAACCTTACTTTGGTGGAGATAGCTTTGGCTATGTAGACATTTCCTTGATTACATTCTACAGTTGGTTCGGAGCATACGAGAAGTTTGGTAACTTCAGCATCGAGGCAGAGAGCCCAAAGCTGATTGCTTGGTGCAAGAGGTGCATGGAGAAAGAGAGTGTGTCTAAGTCTCTCCCTGAGTCTCAGAAGATTGTTGCATACGCCGCTGCGTTTAGGAAGAATAATCTCGGATCTGAGTAAAATTCTTGTTGGTCTCTAGCTTGTGCATGCGTTCTGTTTCTGACGAAGCTGTGTGTTCTGTTTTTTTTTTTTTAACTTTTGGTTTCTTTCTGTTTTGTGATTTCCTAATAATGTGAGAGAGCATCAGTGTGTGTGCGGTGGTTTGAATGGATCCTTTATTTTAAATAAAATTTGTTTGGGTTTAAGCATCCGAATATGAAGCCGTATTCACAAAGTAGTAGTTTTAGTAGAATAAAATCGTTTGGATGGAGGATGAACATCCCTTTCAAAAAGAAAAATCACGAGAAAGTGTTAAGACTTCTTTGTCACACTAGCTACAATTTACTCACTGCTCACTAGGAGATATTTGTATTTTGTACCCCTCAGCAGATATATAATTGTCTTTTAGTCCAGCAAACGCATATATTATAGTACCGATTATAGTAATAGAGTAGGTGGCCACGTTACAATCATGCAAGAACCAATAATAGAAAATTTCCTTTTTCTAAGAAAATTATAAAACTTGTTGGGTACCACTTTTGGGAGGACATGGGCAAAGGATTTGTGTTTTGTTGGTTTTCTTAAGATTATATGTTGAATTATGTAACGTAAAAGCTGCAAACGCTGATAACGCGTGGCACTGGCCCAAAAAGATAGTGCGTTTTAAAAGTTTATGCTCAGTTCCCTCACTTTGAGGCTTTGAGTGGAGACTCCACTATGGATTCTTTTTGTTTTCTAGATATTATGAATGGAAAAGAAATAGTGAATAATAATTCATCACCAAGTAGCTTTGTGAAGGGATCACAAAAATGGCGGAAGAGGTAGTTCTTCTGAATTTCTGGCCGAGTATATTCGGAATGAGGACGATGATTGCTTTGGAAGAGAAAGGAGTGAAGTACGAGTACAGAGAAGAGGATGTAATCAATAACAAGAGTCTTATGCTTCTAGAGATGAATCCGATTCACAAGAAGATCCCGGTTCTCATACACAACGGTAAACCGGTCTGCGAATCTATCATTCAGGTCCAGTACATCGACGAGGTCTGGTCCGACAAGAACCCATTTCTTCCTACTGATCCTTACCAGAGAGCTCAAGCTTTATTCTGGGCCGATTTCATCGAGAAGAAGGTAACAACAATGGAAACTTTGTAACAATGAATGGAAAGAAAAGATCTTGACATTGCAATTAAAAGATTTCTTGAGGCTTTATATCGAATACTAGCCTTCTAGGGTTTTGCTTTTAACTTAGTATATGTAAGTATGTAATGTTACTTGTGCCATACGTATCAGTTGTGTGTTTGTGGGAGGAGGGCTTGGACAACGAAAGGCGAGGAGCTAGAAGCAACCAATAAGGAGTTTCTTGAATTACTCAAGATTCTTCAATCTGAGCTCGGAGATAAACCTTACTTTGGCGGTGCCAAATTCGGGTTTGTAGACATTATCATGATTGGATTTTACTGCTGGTTTCCTGCATACGACAAGTTTGGTAACTTCAGCATCGAATCAGAGTGTTGTAAACTGATGGCTTGGGGCAAAAGGTGTATGGAGAGAGAGAGTGTCGCTAAGTCTTTGCCTGATCCTGAGAAAGTTGTTGGATACGTTTTACAGCTTAAGAAGTTATATGGGATCAAAAAAAAAAAAAAAAAAAAAAAAAAAAAAAGTTATATGGGATCGAGTAAGATATGATCTCTAAGTAAATGCTTTTTATGTTCTGTTTAGCTCTTTTTTCCTAATAATGCAGAGTGTCAGTAAAGTGGAAGACTTTTTTTTCTGAAAATCGGATGCCTCTGTTTCGATTTAATAGTGAGAAAAACAAAGTTGTTGTATCATTCATCACCAACAAAAACATAAACATTGATTTTATCAGACTATGCAATCATTTCTATATATAAAAAAAAATATCTACTCTGTAAACAGTTATATGCTTTTTCTACTCTGTAAACAGTTATATATAGTAGCATGTCTTCTTAATAGACCACTAAGAATATATTAATATACGTGACATTATAGGAAAGGATTAACAATGTAATGCAAGAATTATAAAAGTACCACTAAATAATTTTTAAAACGGTTTAATACGGCTGGCCAAAAAGGTAAGTTTAATAATTTTGAATGACATTGGTACCCTATAAACAGCCAAATTCCACTACACATTTTGACAAAAACAGAGAAGAAGAAGAAATTTAATATTTGTGAGCTTCAGGGAACGCAACAATGGCGGAAGAGGTGATCCTACTGAATTTCTGGCCGAGCATATTCGGAATGAGGACGATGATTGCTTTGGAGGAAAAAGGAGTCAAGTACGAGTATATATCAGAAGAGGATGTGATCAAAAACAAAAGCTCCTTGCTTCTCCAGATGAATCCGGTTCACAAGAAGATCCCGGTTCTTATCCACAACGGTAAAGCGATCTGTGAATCTATGATACAGGTACAGTACATCGACGAGGTCTGGTCCGAGAAGAGCCCATTACTCCCTTCCGATCCTTACCAGAGAGCTCAGGCCTTATTCTGGGCCGATTTCATCGACAAGAAGGTAACAACATTCGTCTTTTAAAATCCATGAAACCGATCTTGGCTTTGCAATTAATAGGGTTTTTTTAAAGAGGCACTAGGGTTTTGCTTGTAACTTTTATATGTGAGTATGTTGATGTTACTTGTGCAACAAGGATCAGTTGTGTGTTTGTGGGAGGGGGACTTGGAGAGCGAAAGGTGAGGAGCTAGAGGCAAACAATAAGGAGTTTATTGACATACTCAAGATTCTTGAATCTGAGCTCGGAGATAAACCTTACTTTGGCGGCCATAAATTCGGGTTTGTAGACATCGTCCTGATTGGATTCTACAGCTGGTTTCCTGAATACCAGAAGTTTGGTAACTTCAGCATCGAACTAGAATGTTCTAAACTGATAGCTTGGGCTGAGAGGTGTTTGGAGAGGGAGAGTGTAACATCCCTATCCCAGGCTCTTAAGAGAGTGGAGAATCGGGTATGTTAGGTCGGCCATCGAACCGCGTCCGGTAGGATGTCCGATCTGGTGAGCAGGATCGCCAGGAAAACGCCCATGTAACAATCAACAACACAGACTTAGGCTGATCTCCCTACTAAACCTGAAAGACAAGGGGAGAGGAGGGGTGAGTAATTGAGATTACTCAGTGAAGGTGGACCTTAAGGAGGCCCACAACATCATCAAACTAGCATAAATTGGTTTTAAGAGATCTAATCCTAAAGCAAGCCCAAGCAACACATATATAGATATATTTACTTATATATATATAGACAATTCATTCCTAGCAATCAATCACACAGCATTCAAGGGTAACCCTACAAACAATTACACAAGTAACGGGTCCCTGGACGCGGCAGTAGTGGGCTGCCACATGGGCCCCCATGCCTCACCCGGAAAGGCAACCAGAATAATCCCATCCAATGGCTGGCCTATTACCATACCCATTAGTCAGGTTCACTCTGCCAGTCACACAGACTGATCCACAGCAATCACCGAGACAGGCTATGACACTAACGGGCACTCAGACAGCTGCTCATAGCGGTCTCACCAGAAAGCTGTACCCAGCGGTCCCTTTGGATGGCTCAATAAACAGTGGATCGCTAATCCACTCCAGCGATGGCTCTAGCCGTGCCTCACACGACAGCGATAGCCAACAAACAACACTGACTCCCGCCTCCGGGAGCCAGGGGTCCTATCAGAGATCTATCTGCACAATCATCCATTTCAAAGAATCATCCATTTCTTAAAGGTCCTTCCATTATTAAGATGCACGTTCGGTGATACCAATTGTAACAAAAAGGAACAATAATCAGGTTAACATCACACAATCAATATTTTAAAATCCAATAAGTTTAAATCCAAGTTCAGGTTAATTATCTCATTCCACCAACAACCAGCAATCATCAACAAACAGGCAACATAGATCCAGGTCCTAAACAATTCTAACAACCCTAACAAGCAGATCTAAGCCTGATCTAAGAAAAGGTCACTTAAAAGACAACCATGCATATGTAAGAGAGGATGAAGCCACAGAGCCCTCACCTTGGCTTAGAAGGCTGAGAAACTGGAGGAGGAGGCAGAGGAGAAGGAGATCTAAGAGGAGATCCATCAGAATCAGCTCCCATCTCACCCAAAGGAGAAGGAGGCGGCGCAGACATCACAGCAAGGCAAGGAAGCTTCGACGGCGAGAGAGGCTTGGAGGATGGCGGCGGCCGCGGCAAGGAGAGAGAGAGACGCAGCCAAGAGAGAGAAAGAAGAAGAAGAAACGCAGAGAGAGAGAAAGGAAGCAGCTCGGCGCAGAGAGGAGAGAAAGAGAGAGGAAAAAGGTGGCTAGGGTTGATTAGGAGCTTAATGAGGGTTTTAGGGATTTAATTAGGTATTTATATGGAGGTTAAATAGATGGGTTGGGTTTAATGGGCTCTTAGAAAGAAATTAGGAAAAACCCAAATAAAAAGGAAATAAATAGAAAAGGAAATAGAGATGATTTAATTTAATAAAACCGGAATTAGGAACTGGTAACATCCGATATTTGGTTAACCAAAAGTCGGGATGTTACAATCTTCCCCCCTTAGACAGGATTCGTCCCCGAATCCTATGAGAGAGAAGTTCCTGAAAGGAATTTCGAAGACTACAAACCAAGGGAATCGAAGGCACAAATGACAAGAGGACCTTGGTCGCAGAAGAGAAAGAATTCAGAAATGAATTCAGGGAATGGAAGCAGGAATGGAATCAGAAAGGAAATCAGAGAAGAGATCAGAGGAGGAATCAGGAAGGATTTCAGAAATAAGGCTAGGAATAAAATCGGAGAGGAGGACATGAATGAAATCAGGAGGATCAGGAATGAGATCAGGAAATGGGAGCAGAAAATGAAATGGGTCCATGAGGAGAATTGGAAATGAAATCAGAAGAGAAAGCAGGAATAGAAATTCGAAAGGAGATTAGGAATAGAACCACAAGAAATTATGGCACTATAAAAGATAAAGGCTAGGAAAGAAAAAGCAGAAGGGAAGCCATAGGACACATGGCGCCTAGAAGGAATTGAAGGCTAAGGGTCGTGTAGGAGGGAGAGTTTAAGGTATGATGCAATAAAAACATTTTGGGTAAAATCCAAAAACCATTTTATTAATGTGACAAGGAGGAGTATAACATTTTTTTTTTAAGGAAAAATAAAAGAACACTAGCATGGAATCTAACTAGTTCATAAGAAACCTAAAAGCAATCAATAATCCAAACAAATAAAAATAAAGTTATACTCCTTTGAAAACTTTTTTTTTTAAAATATAAAAGAGAACAATCAGAGGAAGGATCTTCTTCTGCTTCACTACCAGCGGAAATGACGACCAGCTCTTTGCTAAACTTCACTTGAGGAAGGAAGTGAACTTCTTGTGCGCAGGCTCTCGGATCTTGAACATAGGTCTACGGTAAAAGGAAGGAAGAAAAGGAAAAAGAAAGCTATTGGTTGAATTGCTGAGCAGGATTCGATACACACTAAAGCCACCGTGAAATCCTCTGAATCCGGTTAAGAGTATGAATTTCCAAAGGTATTCAAGCACACCCGTTCTCTTTGGATAACACAGCTAGGTTCCTCGTCATTCCGAGATGAAACTCGCCTGACTTTTTACAGTCTGACAATTTCTATGGACTCTTGCGACGCCTGCCTTTTAATACCTTAACTATGTAGACCAGGTCTGAACCTAATCATACATGTTGATGGCTGCTATAGAACCAAAGATTGCATAGTCAGGACTGGCATCGCACAGTGTGGTAGTTTCAGAACAACCACCATGGTACAGTCTAAACCACACCAATAACCAGTCTTGTCTAGAGGCAATTTTGTTGCAACTCTAAAGGCAGACTTAACTACCACATGGTTAAAGACATAACCCTCTTCCATGCGGTTTCTCGCGTCCTGAACCTAGGCCCCTAACAACAAACAAGAAAGAGGATAGAGAAAACTATAAGATCAGCATCCATAAGTTGTTGATTGTTCTAGGTTTGAAAACATTTTAAAAAGATTTTAATAAAAATGTTTTCGCAAACAGTTTTCTCTTTGAAATCAAAAACGGGCGGGACCACTTTAGAACGGAGCTAAAGTGATCTAATCCTGGGCTCTGATACCAATTGTAACAAAAAGGAACAATAATCAGGTTAACATCACACAATCAATATTTTAAAGTCCAATAAGTTTAGATCCAAGTTCAGGTTAATTATCTCATTCCACCAACAACCAGCAATCATCAACAAACAGGCAACATAGATCCAGGTCCTAAACAATTCTAACAACCCTAACAAGCAGATCTAAGCCTGATCTAAGAAAAGGTCACTTAAAAGACAACCATGCATATGTAAGAGAGGATGAAGCCACAGAGCCCTCACCTTGGCTTAGAAGGCTGAGAAACTGGAGGAGGAGGCGGAGGAGAAGGAGATCTAAGAGGAGATCCATCAGAATCAGCTCCCATCTCACCCAAAGGAGAAGGAGGCGGCGCAGACATCACAGCGAGGCAAGGAAGCTTCGACGGCGAGAGAGGCTTGGAGGATGGCGGCGGCCGCGGCAAGGAGAGAGAGAGACGCGGCCAAGAGAGAGAAAGAAGAAGAAGAAAACGCAGAGAGAGAGAAAGGAAGCAGCTCGGCGCAGAGAGGAGAGAAAGAGAGAGGAAAAAGGTGGCTAGGGTTGATTAGGAGCTTAATGAGGGTTTTAGGGATTTAATTAGGTATTTATATGGAGGTTAAATAGATGGGTTGGGTTTAATGGGCTCTTAGAAAGAAATTAGGAAAAATCCAAATAAAAAGGAAATAAATAGAAAATGAAATAGAGATGGTTTAATTTAATAAAACCGGAATTGGGAAATGGTAACATCCGATATTTGGTTAACCAAAAGTCGGGATGTTACAGAGAGTGTAGCTAAGTCTCTGCCTGATCCTGAAAAAGTTATTGGATATGTTTTATACCTTAAGAAGCTATATGGGATCGAATAAAATATGATATCTTTTGATTGCTTTACTCTCTCTTCCTCATTGAGCTTCACCAACAGCTAAAAATGGTGGAGGAGAAAGGAGTGAAATATGAGTGTACAGAGAAGAGGTTCTGACTTCTGAGTAACAAGCCCTTTGCTCCTAAAGACAACCCCAAAAAAGAGTTGTATCATTCATCACCAAAAAACTTCAAATCTTGATTTATCACTCTTCAGTTTTTTTCTTCAAAGACACTAATTATAAACTACAAATCTTGGTTTAATTAAAACACTGTATAACCAGTGGCATAAAGTATCATCACATATCTTTATACACCACTAGCAAATATTAAAACAGCCATTATAAAAGTTATTATAAAACTAAAGAAAGAAATTTATATAAATATGGTTTGCCAAAAAAGGTAAATTTTAATAATTTTGAATGACACTGCTACCCTTATAAACAGCCAAAACTCCTGGCTCTACCTAACCCCTCCACTACATATTTTGACAAGAGACAAAAACAGAGAAAGAAGAGAATTAATTAACATTTGTGAGCTTCACGGATCACAACAATGGCGGACGAGGTGATCCTTCTGAGTTTCTGGCCGAGCATGTTCGGAATGAGGACGATGATCGCCTTGAAGGAGAAAGGAGTGAAGTATGAGTACAGAGAAGAGGATCTTGTCAATAACAAAAGTCCCTTTGCTTCTAGAGATGAATCCGATTCACAAGAAGATCCCAGTTCTCATCCACAACGGTAAATCCATCTGCGAATCTATCATTCAGGTCCAGTACATCGACGAGCTCTGGTCCGACAAGAACCCATTTCTTCCTACTGATCCTTACCAGAGAGCTCAGGCCTTATTCTGGGCCGATTTCATCGACAAGAAGGTAACAATAAGTGTCTTTTCGTTTCACCTCCCTCGATTTAGAAACTTTCGAGACCTCATCTCGGGATTCTTGACAGTATTAGACCAATTAAAGAAAATATATATTGACTTTGCAATTCAACGAGCTTCTAGGGCCCTTTTTGCTTGTAACTCATATATGTGAGTATCTTACTTGTGTCACAAGGATCAATTGTATGTTTGTGGGAGAAAGATTTGGTCAACGAAGGGTGAGGAGCAAGAAGCGGCCAAAAAGGAGTTTATGGAAATACTCAAGATTCTTCAATCTGAGCTCGGAGATAAACCTTACTTTGGCGGCGACAAATTCGGGTTTGTAGACATTGTCCTGATAGGATTCTACTGCTGGTTTCCTGCATACCAGAAGTTTGGCAACTTCAGCATCGAGCCAGAGTGTTCAAAACTGATGGCTTGGGGCAAGAGGTGTATGGAGAGGGAGAGTGTGGCTACGTCCTTACCTGATCCTGATAAAATTGTTGGATTCGTTTTACAGTTTAAGAAGTTATATGGGATCGAGTAAGCTATGTGATCTCTTTGAATGGTTTCTCTGTTCTGTTTTAGATCTTTCAGTGTGTTGTCTGTTTCTTTAGGTTTTGGTGTTTCTAATAATGCAGAGTGTATCTGTAAAGTGAAGTGTTGTTCTGAAATTTGGTCGCTTTGTTTTCTTGAGTTCGATGTTTGCTCTTAAAATCACAGAATGCCTTGTCTAGTTATAATAACGCTTTAAAGTTGACCTCTTTGAGAGAGAGAGAGAGAAACTTTGTGATCTTGAAAAGAAACAAAAAAAGATTAAAAAAAAAACAAAACTTCGAGATCTTCTTGAAGACCTCTAGTCATAAGTATAATGACGTAAGCAGTGGCCTAAGCATTTTCTAAAACCCAATTTTAAAATTTCAGTTCTTGTTGAATCTCAATAACAGTAGTTGACAAATAAAAAACATTATCACTAAAACAAATCGAAAAAGAAGATAAAATGATGTGAAATATTCTCACAAAGCACTTACTCTGAAGTTTTGAATCAAGTTCATACAAGACTAGGCAATAATGGCGGATGAGGTGATCCTTCTAGATTTCTGGCCGAGCCCGTTCGGTGTGAGAGCAAGGATCGCACTTAGGGAGAAAGGAGTCGAGTTTGAGTATAGAGAAGAGAATCTGAGGAACAAGAGTCCCCTGCTTCTCCAGATGAATCCGGTTCACAAGAAGATTCCGGTTCTCATCCATAACGGTAAACCGGTTTGCGAATCCATGAACGTGGTACAGTACATCGACGAGGCCTGGTCCGACAAAAACCCCTTCCTCCCTTCCGATCCTTACCAGAGAGCTCAAGCCAGATTCTGGGTCCATTTCATTGACACCAAGGTACCACCTTTCTGTTATATTCCCCGAACCACACGATCTCTCAAGTCTTAAACTCGAGACTTAGTTTTGGACCAGTTGTGTTTTTAGTAAATTTTAGGCCTTTTTTTGCTTGTAGACTTATAGTTTTGATGTTATGTTATAACTCTGTGATATCGGACTAGTTGTACGAGCCAGCGGATAAGATCTGGTCTACAAAGGGCGAGGAACAAGAGACAGCCAAGAAAGAGTATATCAAAGCACTCAAGGTTCTTGAATCTGAGCTTGGAGACAAACCTTACTTTGGTGGAGATAACTTCGGATTCGTAGATATTGCCATGACTGGATATTACAGCTGGTTCGAAGCATCTGAGAAATGCGGTAACTTCAGCATCGAACCAGAGTGTCCGACACTGATGGCTTCGGCCAAGAGGTGTTTGCAGAGAGAAAGCGTGGTTAACTCTCTCCATGACCCTGAGGAGATCGTTGCCTTTGCCTTTAAGATTAGGAAGATCTATTGTGTATGAATCTTCTTTTCACCTTTGGGTTGCTAGTTGATTCCATCTCACGTGATGTCATCTCTGTTTTCTTAAGGTTTATGTCTTGTTTCACCAAAGAACACTTGTTTCTTGTCACTCAAGAATCCGGTTCCTCAATTCAATATATACACACGAAAATCCGATGTTCGTTATTACACACGGCACACAATCAACAGAATTCACAACCATAACCATTTAATCAATAAAAAACAGAGATTGTATTAACAATAAAAATCTATAAATTCATTAATTAAAGGTAAGATGTTGGAAACAGAAGGAATCATTATCTTAAAAGGATGTTTGTTGTAATTTGTAAAAAAAAAAAAATTCTGGTATACGGTAAAAAATGTTTTAGTGTTTCTTACAATAAGTATAAATTCCGATTTTTAGAGAGTTTAAGCTATTGCAGTTTAATGAAAACATCTTTATTGGAGATCTTTATTGTGGATAACCTCATTCGTTTTGTTTTTTTTCTTTATTATAAGTGTAATTATCCATTGTGAAATCGTTTTTATAGTTGTTTCCCATGATTATGTGTGTTCATGAAATTATATTATGTTTTGGATGATAAATCATTTGGTTAGCATAAACAATAATAATAATCATTTGTTAGTTGGGTTTTAGGACACTTCAATTTAGGTAATTTTTTTGGGTATGAGGACTCGGAGACAACTAATGACCCAAATTAAAAGCAAGACTTGCGCTGTTCGTTTAAGCTAATAAAGCTATCAATAGGAAGTTCAATAACCCTTCTGGCCCAAACGGTGAATCTTCTCAACCATCACCAAAAAACTTGGAAACTAATCAAATAAATTACTTTCCTCATGATATATCTATATAATAAAAAAAAAACCTTCTTCATTTCTCTACTCCAACTCTTTTTTTTTCTGTCGCCAACGTTAACGTCCTTGAAGGCAAAAGATGTCAAACAGAGTACAAAAAAAGAGAGGAAGTTGAGGCAACGCACCAAGAGAGTACGTTTACATGGGGACTTGTACTATGATGCTTTCAATATACTAATGAGCTCATGAACCCCACATTATGTGTTACCTTTATCCAATTACTTTTCTTTTGTTCTAAAATGTTTCCAGGAAGGAAAAAAATGCATAAAAGCATATTTTTCAACGTAGAAAAAATGTTAAGTTTCTTCATTTATAGCACGCAAGAATTATTTCAAATGGATTAACAGAAAAAAACGGAGTATTTAACAATACCAGGACAGAAAAATGTATTATTGTAGATATAATAGTATGAAATATTCTATTCTACTTGAATGGATCAAAGATTCCAAATTTATATATCGGTTATAATTTTCCTCACCGTTTAACCAAAATTATACCCAAACTCTTAGCCGTTCTATTTTTAGATATATATCCCTTCCATATACTGCGAATTTTAATTGTTAGTCGTTGCATAAAATGATAAAATGAAACATCAAGATTTTCTTTACTGTTAAATACCTATTGAGATTATGTGATACCATAGGTAAGGGGGTGTCTAAGAAAATGATCACCGGATTGATCGGGTCAAACAATCTAATATCATAATCCATGTATTACTATTTAATTTGTATCAACTACTGTTCGTAAAATCAAGACAAAAAAAAAACAGTTTGTAAAAGATAATTATGTTGTTCTATACTTGTATACCAAACTCCTCGGAAATAAAAAATTCGGCATAATATATATTAAAAGAGGTATTAGTCGCCAAAAACTTGAAAAATTTAATGTTACGATATAACGTTTCCAATTTAATATAATTAAAATCTAATTTTTAGAATAAAACGTTTCAGTTAAGCTGCTTTATAATGCCAGAATAGTTCAAGAATTATTTGATTTTAACAAAAGAGAAAAATAATATTTCAAACATTCATGCTCTCAACAAAGGACAATTTGGCCAAACACATCTCCACATCATGCTAATCAAACAAAGAAACCAATTTTTATCTTAATTAGTAATTGTACATGTTAATCACTACCACTAACCAGGACATTAACAGTGTCACTACGGGGAAAATTGAAAATGGCTAAATGTCACGTGATGTCTCGTGCTAATCACACAGCCGTTAGATAAGTCGTATGCTGACATGGATGGGAGATTTCGGTGGAGTGTGAAGTAGGAGATAACAACCCATGATTAAATGCTGTACGAATGTCGTTTTCGGTAATACTTTTTGGAGCTTTTGACCAAAATGGGCGTTGAATAACCCGACCCGTTAACCTTTCAAACATTCGTATTATATTATTATTTTATCTTTTTTTTTCCCTCATTGTTATTTCATCGATTGGCCATAAACCGATATAAAAGAATTACAGTTCTTTTTGTAAATTATTTCAGAAATTTTTAAGTTTTCTCTGATGTATCACTGAATTATTTTAAGAGTTTTTTTGTTTGAAGTTACACTAGATTAAACTCAGATGCTACAACTATTACTAGATTAACTGAAATTTTTAAATTTTAACAAAAACTGACAAGAAGCATTTTAACAAAAATATGCGTGGCGCAGTTTTGTGATACATGTGTGACAAACGTTTATTCTAGTTGAATAAAATACGGCACATTTATCAATTTTTGTCATTTAAGTTACCGTTTCCATTGACGAGAATATATATTTCACAAATACTACTTTTTTTTAGTTAGTGGATATTTTGAATGTAAAAATTACATACTCTCATTTCACTTCAGTTTTTTTTTTCCTTTGCTTTAGCTAAAAAAGAAATCAAAGAAACAAAACTTCGAAAGAAGAGAACTTACAACTCACAACATCTTCTTTTTTTTAGTTAAAACTGTGGGTGATATTTCCCAAATATATTTACGTTATGACATTATTACAACTCACAAAATTATATACAATTACAATTGGTCCAGAATAGAATATTGGAGGTACATGTTCATTCATACAAAACGCATTAAATATTAAAAATTCGCCTTCATAGGCCGATGGAGAATCCATCCGATACATAGAGACAAATTATTTCCTTTTCATCTTATTCTAGAAAAATCCAATTAAAGCTACTACTTATTAAGAGTCGTATAGCCTATATAAACCATGTATATATCTGCCATTATAAAACAAAACATTTTGTTTTTTTTTTACAAATATCTTTAATATTAGGGAAAACAAAAAAGAGGAAAAGCCATTTTCAACACCTTCGTCTTCTCCATTCTCTCTCTACCAAATCTGGCAGAGAAAAACAAAAAAACCGTAGAAGAAAAAACGAGATTGAAGCAGCTTAAACAAAGGGGAGAAAAATCGATTTTGGGGTTTATGATGGATAAGAGCTGTAACTCCTCCGACGATTCCTCCGCCGTATCCGCCTCCGCGACGAGTAGTACCGGTAACAATACAGGGAACAGAGATCATTACCTGAGACAGCTGAATAAGCTATCTCATAAGATATCAAAACCCACGGCAAACTCCTCCTCCGCCTCCGTGAACCGAGAAATTGATCATCAATCGTTTCCTCCTCCTCCGCCGCCGCCAATTAATCAGGGGAGTCTCCACCAGCATCAACCTCCTGTTTACAATATAAACAAGAACGATTTCAGAGATGTGGTTCAGAAACTCACCGGCTCGCCTGCGCATGAACGGATCTCTGCTCCGCCGCAGCAGCCGATACACCACCCTAAGCCTCAACAGAGTTCGCGTCTTCACAGGATCCGTCCTCCTCCGTTGGCTCACGTTATCAATCGCCCTCCTAATTTGGTAAATGACGCTCTTATCCCTCCAGGTGCTCATCATAATAACTGGACCGCCGGATTTGTCCCTCGACCAACGGCGCCTCTTTCTCCTCTCCCACCGCTTCCTCCTGTTCACGCGGCGGCGGAATCTCCGGTCTCCTCCTACATGCGGTACCTTCAGAACTCGATGCTCGCAATCGATTCGAATCGGAAGGAGTTCTCTGGTTTATCGCCGTTAGCTCCTTTGGTCTCACCTCGCTGGTTTCAACAACAACAGGAAAATGCTCCGCCGCCGCAAAACAACAGTCGCCCTCCTCATCCCGCGGCTCCGGGAACAGTCTCGCAGGCGGCGCCGACATCGATTCCGGCGCCTCAATTATTCGGATGTCTAAGTTCGCCCAAATCACCATACGGATTACTTTCACCGAGCATACTCTTATCGCCGACGTCAGGTCAATTAGGATTCCCGGTATCTCCGACGACGGTGCCTCTTCCTAGCCCTACATACAAAGGTCACTGATCCGAAAAAAAAAAAAAAAAAAACGGAAACCCCATGTCGGTCAATTTGAAAACGTGGTCGTTTGATCGGCACGACAAAATTCCCTTTGTTCTTTTTGTACATCATTAGTGGTGGATGATTTTTTTTTGTTTTAAACCCAAATTACTTAAATCCTTTTTTTACTTTCTTTTGTTCCATGTTTGTTCATGTTAGAAACAAACAGAGTAGGAAAAAGAAAGGAATACACTCTTTTGCAACTCTCTTATATGTCTGAGGTTATAATTTGTTGATCATCTCCTTGTAGATCAAATTGCATACAATTGTTGTTGTTTCCTGATTCTCTCTCTAATCAATCGGATTTAAGTTATTTTCTTTTTGGATAGATTCGTTGGTTGTTAAAAGGTAGTATTGAATACTATACCAATCACTTCACTGTTCCTTTGGTTGAATTTTTGCTCTGATGCTTTCATTTTCAGTTGAAACTTCAACACTGACGAAATCATGAACGTTTCCTCTTTTATTTTTTAACAAGTAAATCATTAACGAGTGTGAGTATACCTATATAGTTATTTTGAAAGTTCTTTTTGAATAATCAAAAAGATCATTGATTTAAGACATCGGTAAAGTAATGCGCTTTACACGGTCCAATAAACTAGCCCCGTTTTAAAATTGAAAACGATCTACGCCGTAAGATAAGAGACATAGCCTTTATGATCTTCAAATTGATGAGAAAACACAAAGCAAGGTACGATTGCAGACATCGAAATCGATAACAAAAAAACAAAAAAACAAAAAAAGAAGAGAAAGAAAATCAAGCAAAGAGATGAAATGTGACTGATGGTTCGACTTGCCAGAAAATATGATGAATGAATTTAAAAGCTCCAAAGGTTAGCGAATTGGCAAGCGACAGACAATCTGAGACTTAAGAAAAGGTGACATATAGACGAAGAGAAGAGAAGTTGGAAAGCCTAGAAAACTAGCAGTTCACTCAAAAGACTGTTACTGCTGTTCCTCACTCGGCTTTGGAGCTGATGCTTCCTTGATCTCCTCCGGAGCATCATCCTAATATGATCCACCAACACAGAATTTAGTCCACCAAAATTTAAGATTATTATTCCAAGAGAAGAGAAAAAGAGAGGATCATTTGGACCCGTACCTGCATGTCGGAAGTCCAGAGAGTGAGATTGTCACGGAGAAGCTGCATAATCAAGGTGCTGTCTTTGTAGGACTCTTCACCTAGAGTGTCCAACTCTGCAATCGCATCGTCAAAGGCCTTGATGATACATACAACAAACAACAAACAACAACCAAAGAAAGAGAGTCAAATTCATGTATTTGCAAAGTGTTGAGATGAAGAAATCAAGATAACATAGCAAAGTTGAGTGGATCAATATGATGAGTTGCTAAGATAGTGAAATAGGCGAGTGCTGATTCCCCAATCCGCATTTGCAAAATAATCCAAAGGATGGTGATGATTTGATGGATTATAGCTAATGGTGGATTCGAATATATACCTGTTTGGCGAGAGTGCAGGCACGATCAGGAGAGTTGAGGATCTCGTAATAGAACACAGAGAAGTTCAACGCCAGACCCAGACGGATCGGGTGAGTTGGAGCGAGCTCTGCATTTGCAATATCCTGCATACAGTCACAATAATCAACAAAGGCTCAACATCTTGAAACCCCAATTCATCTAGACGGTACAAATCCCTAAAACTGAATCCGGCAAGTACTCAAGGCACAGCGAGCGCAAACAAAACTAGATCTGAGATTTGGATCGTGAAAGAATGGAGATACGATGATTACCTGAGCAGCCTTGTAGGCGGAAAGAGTGTGCTCGGCGGCGTCTTTCCTCTCTTGACCAGTCTTGAACTCAGCCAAGTACCTGTGGTAATCACCCTTCATCTTCAGGTAGAAGACCTTTGAGTCACCGGAAGCAGCAGCAGGGATGAGCGTGGAATCGAGCAGCTTGAGGATTCCGTCGCAGATTCCGGAAAGCTCCGTCTCGATCTTAGACCTGTAATCGCGGATCGCCTTGACGTGGTCGTCGTTGCCGCGGCTCTCCTCCTTCTGCTCGATCGATGAGATGATACGCCACGAGGCACGGCGAGCACCAATCACGTTCTTGTAAGCGACGGAGAGGAGATTTCGTTCCTCGACGGTGAGCTCATCGCCATCGACGGCGGCGGAGACTTTCTCCATGAACTCTACCATCTCCTCGTATCTCTCAGCCTGCTCCGCGAGCTTGGCCATGTACACGAACTCCTCACGCGCAGAAACCGCCATTTTCTTCCTCCTTGAGAAAATCGATCCAAACAAGAAAACAGATAGAAAAGGATCTGAGAGAAGGGTTCTTGACGAGTCGACTCGATAATCGGTGTAGGTCAAAGGCTAAATGAGGGAAATCGATGATAGAATGCGTTTTAGGGGAAAAGAGTGATTTCTGGAACCAATATTGAATTTGGGCCGTTGGATTTGTTTGCTCTATTTGCGGGAGGTCCTGCTTTTTAAAGGGCAAATTTTTTTAGGCCTCTTTGGATTCTATATTATTATTATTTTTACACCTCGAATAAATAAAATTATTTTGACAGAATCTTGTAGCATCGAATTTCTTAAGGATGGCTATGAGAAATTTCGATTATATCTTACAAATGAATGATAATGTAATTTTACTAATATTATAAGTACATGACTTTTTTTCCCCACCCTATGGAAATTTTAACAATTTGGCCTAGCAGTTAAAATAAAGGCTTGTTTTTGTAGACAATGTAAATATAGTTTTTTTTTTAATATAGAGTTATCTACAAAAATAAATTGATAAAGGAGGTTATTATATACAATAATGGAAGCAAGTTGGGTTAGCAAAAATGGAGACAGCTCAGAGGGACACATGTGTTGCGAGCATGTCAGGGGATCCAAAGAACTTTCTTCTCCAACTCATCTCTTTCATATTTTCGTGGCTCCTCGAACGGTTATTTTTCGCAATTTTAAAACTCTTAGTGAATATTTATTGTCTTTCTTCAAATCTATAGACATTAATACTACATAGACGATTCTTGAAAACATTCGATATCAGTTATGCTGTTGTATATTCTTACCGAAATAAATATTTTTTAATCGTCAAAAGTCAATCGTCTTTTTGTGGTCATTTGGATTTGATTTCGGTTTAAGTTCGTCATATGATCTAATAGGGGTTAGAGATGATAAATTAAAACTTATTCATAATAACTATATTGAAAATTAAAAGTGAAAGTGTGGGGGATTAAAAACGTGTATTTGGTTTATATATAAGATTTATTTTTATACTTAATTGATTAATTAAATAAATAAGCCTCTTGGTTTATAAGTTGGGTTTTAAACTAAACCAAACTGAATCGGTCAGGTTGTGAAAACTGATTACAAAGGTTGTGTATAGCGCGTGGTTTGGTTTGGATTGGTTGGTTCGTTTGTTTTTTCCACCTTAATTAGTTTTGTTATTGGACTAACTTTTCTTTTGTGAGATAATTAACAAACATGATTTGTCTTCTCCTTTATAGTGTTGTTTATTATATTCATCAAACACGTATCCTTATCCGTGATTATGTTTTGTTTTAATGACTTACTTCTTCGTTAAGTTGTTTTATTATTTTATGGGTCTTGTTGACGGAGCATGACATCAGTACTTTTGGCAGCCCGATTAATTTATTAGATATAGTCGGATAGTAGTTTCATAAGTGCATCTTCTTATGCGAAGATGTTTTGATACTTGATGAATGATGATGATGCTTAGTCAGTCCCTCGTGGAGTTGTCTTGCATGCTTGAGCAAGATTTGAGGAAGCCAAGATCAGGATTACTTCAAGAAATATGTAGTTTTTTCTGCTTCCAGTTGTTGAATTGTTCACCAGGGGACTTCACTAAGTGGTTAACATCTATCAATAACTAATGGTTTTCTTACGAACATCTCGGACTTTGTATAAACAAATATCTATATTCTAATATTTAATTGTAATTTTACATATTATTGTTATTAGTAATTTTACAAAAGAATCCATAATGTTTTCTAAACCAAACATCAAAAATTAAAGTCTAAAAAATCAAAACATAAAATCTGAGTAAAAGGAACCATTAGAAAAAATAATGTATATTGTTTCCCAAAAAACATACAAAAATCTACTCAAGTTTTCTTGTAATTTTGCTTTTTTTTACATTAACCTGAGATATATATCTTAACTTTACTATGGATTGATGTACTGATGTACCATTTTCTAATGGTGGTGTGGGTACTGAGTAGTTGGTTTAGTTACAAAATTTTAATATATCAGTTTTCAGCCATGAATTTGAGTTTAGAAAGCACAAAAAACTTTTTGATTCTCGGGCTTCCAATATTCTTTTGGATTGAGACGGGAGTTCCTCTTGGACGACTACGTTCTACGAAATATTAAAACCAAGAGAGGAGTTCTTGCTTCAGATTCAGTGTTATATCGTGACAATACTACGAGAGCAATCATTGACTCCTACTTGGTGGAAAACGATAGCTTGAAGTCGGACTTTGCTGCAGATTTCGCTCAGGCAATGATTAAGATGGGCACCATCGGGGTTAAAACCGGTATCAATGGAGAGATAAGGCGCGTTTGCATTGCGACCAACTAGTTTCGCGTATTAATGCTTAAGTTAAATAAAACAAACATCATGTTGTTTGTAGAGTTCAGTTGAACTTTTGTTATAATATGAAATAGTTAATGGGAGTTGTTAATTATATTACTTGCGCAAATGAACTTGTTTCTTCTCTTTTGATGGCCAGTTGTGAAACACTTGTTCTGTTATCTCATGTAAATATTACAATTACAATTAATATATATATATATATTACATATTATTGTTATTAGTAATTTTACAAAAGAATCCATAATGTTTTCTAAACCAAACATCAAAACTTAAAAAAATTCAGACCATAAAATGTGAGTAGAAGGAACCATATAAAAAAATAATGTATATTGTTTCCCAAAAAACATACAAAATATACCCTAGATTTCCTGCAATTTTGCTTTTGTTTTTTTTTTTTAGCTGAGGTATATATCTTAATTTTACTATGGATTGATGCACAGATGTACCTTTTTCTAATGGTGGTGTGTGTAGTTGGTTTAGTTAAAAAAATTTAATATACTTCAGTTTTCAGGCATGAATTTGAGTTTAGAAAGTAGAAAAAAACAATGAAACGGCAACTCTTTTGAGAGCAAACAACTAACAAATGATGTTTCCTTGATTTGTTTTGCTTTCGTTAAAATTTTTTTTATGGATTCAGTTTGGAAAGAAATTTTAGTTCGATGAACTATATAATAACCACAGCATATAGTTACAGACAGTCCCCCACCGACCAATGAGAAAGCGAGGTCCAAATTCAGAATAAAGTCTTTTTAATTAGGAGAGTTAAAATATACAATTAGAAAATTGTTACTTTCAATAGGACCAAACAATCCATACCCACAAGTTTCGGGGTCCGTCTCTAATATCTCCAAAGCTCTCAATGCCAGTAGTTTTAGGGAATGTCGACTTGATGTGATCCATGAGTCTATCTCGTTATCATATTGATAACTAACGACAGAAGTTTTGCTGATAACAAAAAAAAAAACTTATAGTAATGTTTTTTTGGATTAAGTATAATCTTACAATACGATATCTTATAGGTTGAACACAATTAAACGAAAGAGAAGTTTTTCGAGCAAAATGTACATTCTTCCCAGTTCTCCCTCCCTCCCTTTTTATAGAACAATTTTCTTTCCGTTTTCTTATATGTATGTAAACCACTACTCAAATACTACTCCATAATAACTGAAAAAAAAACAATAGTTAATTCTCTTATAAAAAAACATAATTAATTGCCATAAAAGAACACAACCATTGATTTTGTTACTAGACTAAAGTAGACAAGTCTTTTTTTCTCTGCATCTATTAAACAACATGCAATTTCTACATCTTTCAAAGTTTAATATATAATCGTCTACAATGGAAATGTATAATTAGCCAAAAGTCAACAAAACAATGTGTAATTTGTTATGGTTTGTGATTTTTTTGTTTGTTTAAATGTCTCTCATAGTTTGTTTTTTTTTTAGGTTTTCCCCTATTTTTGTATGGTTTGTGACTTTTTTGGCCAACAAAAATAAAATATACTTATAGAAGATCTTTTAGAAAAACAAAATACAGTAGTACTAGTTGGCAATTCAAAAACCCCAGCACATTTGACACGTGTCATTTTCTCCATCGATCCTTGCTCACAGTAACATACAAACGAAGTCAAAAGCAGTGACTCTTGCTCCAAAAGCAAAGCAGGTTCCCAAGAAGATCAAAATCCGAAAATGTGCGATCGATCTTAATCGCTTTGTATTATTATTACATCATTTCCCAAAATTCTGGTGAAATAACATCCAAAGGTTTGTTCCTTCTTGTTTAAGTTACCTCTCAAGATCTCCCTCTCTCTTCAATAAATTTAGCTGGTTCTTCTGTCTTCTGAACAAGAACAGAGGAGTTTTGTCTCGATTCCTCTTACTTCTCTCAGATTCTCTTACATACAGACAAACACACACACCGACACACGTGTGTATTTGATTTCTTCGTCTTGGCTTCTATCTATAAAAAAGTGACAATCTGTTGCTTTATTTAATCGTGAGAGAACAGAGCATACATCGAAGCTCTGTTTTGTGTTGCAGAATATGGAGAGGTATGAGATAGTGAAGGATATTGGGTCTGGTAATTTCGGAGTAGCAAAACTTGTTCGCGACAAATTGTCGAAAGAGCTTTTCGCTGTTAAGTTTATCGAGAGAGGCCAAAAGGTCTCACAGCTCTCACTCTTTTATTCTCTCATCCCACTCTATCTCTGAGCTAGTTACAGAAAAATAATTTTTTCTATTAATTTTGTTTGTTTTTTCTTCTTAATATGTTTATTTGTGGGTGTTATGAAGATTGATGAACATGTACAAAGAGAAATCATGAACCACAGGTCACTCAACCATCCCAATATAATAAGATTCAAGGAGGTATACAACAATGTATTTTTTTTCTGTTAATTAAGTTACATTAAAAATGATGATTTTGTGAGAAAAAAATTAAATAATTAGGTTTTATTGACGGCGACACATTTGGCGATAGTAATGGAATACGCAGCCGGAGGAGAACTCTTCGGGAGAATCTGCAGTGCCGGAAGATTCAGCGAAGACGAGGTCTCTTTTATTTTTTAATCATTATCTAAATAAACACTTTTTTATTTTTTTTTATAGAAAAGCTAAAGAAGAAATTCTGTTGTATAAATTTGGTTTCAGGCAAGGTTTTTCTTTCAGCAGCTGATATCAGGAGTTAGTTACTGTCATAGTCTTGTAAGAATACAAATTCCACCTAAATCAACAAAAACTTGTTTATTTTCACATTTTGCTCTGTTTTTGTTTGCAATGGAAATTAAAAAGTGCTTCTTTTTTTTTTTGGTTTTTTTTAAATAATTGAAATAAGCAAATATGCCATAGAGATTTAAAGCTAGAGAACACGCTGTTAGATGGAAGTGCAGCGCCACGAGTAAAGATATGTGATTTCGGATACTCGAAATCAGGAGTTCTTCATTCGCAGCCAAAGACAACAGTGGGAACACCAGCTTACATCGCACCAGAGGTGCTCTCGAAAAGAGAATATGACGGCAAAATCGCAGATGTTTGGTCTTGTGGAGTCACTTTGTATGTAATGCTTGTTGGTGCTTATCCTTTTGAAGATCCTTCTGATCCTAAAGATTTCCGCAAAACCATCGCTCGTATTCTGCGATCTCACTATTCTATTCCTGATTATGTCCGAGTTTCAGATGAATGCACACATCTTCTCTCTCGTATTTTCGTCGCTAACCCTGAAAAGGTACGTTTACAACTGTTTTTTTTCTTTTCTCTTTTAAATTCCAAAGTTAAGGCTAATTAGCCTTGATTGTGTGAGAGCAGAGAATAACGATGGAGGAGATAAAGAATCATTCTTGGTTTCTCAAGAACTTGCCGGTGGAGATGTCGGAAGGATCATTGAGGATGAACGATCCGTCTCAGACAGAGGAAGAGATAGTTTGTGTCATTGAGGAAGCTCGGAAATCGTTAACCGGACCTTCTGGACTCTCCGGTGCTGGTGGCTCCGGTGGGAGCAGTAGTGGTGCAATCGGAAGTAGTATGGATCTTGACGACTTGGATTCAGATTATGACGATATCGACACTGGTGATTTCGTTTGCTCTTTGTGACCATTTTTTTCATTTGCATTAACACACAAACGTGATTATAATGTTCTTTCGATCTTTCATTTTTTTTTCTATATAAATTTTAAACGCATACACTGATTAATAAATTAGTGTGCTTTATGTTAAAAGTATTATATATTGGACATTTTTTATACATGCATGATACGTATATATATAACAGAAACAAACATATATGAATACTTATAATTTTAGTCACGTAATAATGTAAAATAATCATATGTAAAACGTCTGTTCTCTATCAAGATAAACAGCCTTATCTGAGTCGCAAAAGAAAAAAACAATTATAAAAATTATATCTATCAGGAAAAAAACTTATATTTTCTGCAAATTGCCAATACAACAAACACAAATTAAAAAAGAGATTTTGAAGGTAAATATCAGTCGGAAAGAATCAGTAAGAGTTAAGTAGACCCCAAACAGTTTGCTCAATCTGTTCCCATGATTCGGCTGTCCGAAGTTCGTCCCAAATACTGAACATTGCACCCAACACATTCTCTTCATGTAATATACAGTAACACCTGAAGCCAAACCACAGTTATAAAAACACACAACACAAGAAAAAATTCAAGGCTATTCTATTATGTGTAAGACAGTCTTATTACTTACATTGTACGGTAAGAAGGACAAAGTACTTTCTTCCTCGTACTGTCTGCTGTTTTTGTTGTTGTTCCATTCTCTGCCGACGACTTACTTCTGTTTAACGGAAGCCCGTAACTTTCAAGAAGCTTCTTGAAAAGATCAGCGTCTCCCCTAATGACGTCCAAGTATATTGGTATCAAGTCGTAGATGGGATCTCCTGCAATTTTCTCACTCTTTCAGACAACTCTCCCAAGAGATTTTAGAAATCATTCATTAAAACGCACCTATCGATAAATCGCTGAAGTCAAGAATATGACTGGGACGCCATGAATTGTGTTGACCACTGACCGAATCATCATCTGCGTATGGTTCCATGTGAATGTTGTCGTCCATCACGTCTGAGTGTATCCAGGTGCAGGATTTCATTTCGTCCCCAACATCCGTGTCCTATGATCCCAGACAGAAATTAACTCATTTCTCTAAACTTTGGCTGATTTTTAAGGACAGAATAGAAAGATAAGAGAAGCAACCTTGAAAACATGGAGCAAATCTACAAAAAAATCATCAGGAATGTATTCGTCTATTGTGTTCATCAGAGCCCGAGGAATCGGATTTCCCCTGAAAGGTTTTAAATCAAACAATCACCAACAGTGAGCTTTTTTTAGGGCAAATGAAAACAGAGTAGATATGCGAAAAAATAACTTCACGAAGCGTACCAGTTTTCCAGACGGCTAGTGACGTCCTTTTTCTTTTGGCACAAAGCATCGACAAACACTTTCCATTCTGGTGGAATCTTCAACTCCTCATGAACATCATTTTCATTCAATAATTCAGGACGTGTGACTGGTGGATATGGCAGTAGATGAAGGTTGCGTAGTTGTTGTCCTAGAAAGGAAGCCAAGTTCTGAGCGTCGCTCCACGTCAGGTCATCTCTTCTGCAACAACAGCTTCAAGTTAAAGATAATGCATTTTTGGTTTTAAATATGAGTCTCGCAAAGATGAATATGAGGAAAAGAGCACTCACAGTTGGGCAAATATCTTCCCTTTGCATCTTTGTGTTATAATATACGGCCAAACATGTGAACTCAGTGAACCAAAAGAGTCGGGTGCTGGCTTCCCCTGGTTTCTATGTTCAAGTAGCGTTTTGTTCCAAATACCAAATGGGAAGTCGCTCTTCAACATTGATGCATCAAAAGCGAGATTGGAGCTAGTGAGAATCTCTGGGATTTTCTTGCCATCCCAAGGGACAACTTTGTAAGATCCTTTTTCGAAGTAAAGAATCCCACTTGCCAGAACATCAGGAATATGGCTTTTCAGAGGAGAACCAGCGCGGCCAAGAATGTCATAAAACTCGAGCTGCACAAAAGAAAACGAGTTACAATCGTAACAGATGCTCAAAGGGTGCCAAAATTGTTGTACACGGATTACTTGCCTCAGTTCCAAGACCGTACATAGATTGTTCCAGCCCTCCTTCGACAAACAGTTTTACCGCATAGTCAGAAAACAGATAAACCTAACAGAAAAAAATAAGAGAAGTAAGAACAAATAGGTGAAATAATTCGGAAAATTGAGGAACTTTTGTACGAAGGTTTTCTACGAGAGACAGTCAACTCACAGGATTGCTGCCAGTTCCAACTGGAAGCTTTTCATCTTCGGTTACCGACGGCAAGTTGTGGAAAGTACATACTTCCTCTAGGCATCGCAACCATTTCTCAGCATTTAAAGCAATGCATGCTCCCTAAAGAAGAAAAAACAAAGCACAAAGAATTTGATGATGGAGAGACATTCTATAAAGCTACAAATTCTATAAAGCACAAAGAATTTGAATAGTAGGAATTACCTTCCATATCAGCTTTCTCATCTCAGGCTTCAGAACCCAAAGCTTAGATAGCCAGCCCCTCATTTCTCGTTGACCTACAGAGTTCCCCATAGACCATGGGAAGTTGTAATGGTCTCTTTCTTTATCAAGAAACGTCGCCAGGAAATCAATATCGTAAGAGAATCCATTCTTCCACATATTGTATCTTTTTGATACTCCATTAGCATCCTCTTCGCGGTTTTCAGTCTCTCCCCCTCCAATCATCCGTACCCTCTTCTCTTTCCTGGTAAGGTCTGAATAGCTCAAAGTATTTTCGTCCTCATCGTGTGTTTCTTCTTCCATCTCTTCAGAATTTCCATCGTCAAGAGCAAGAAGCCCGGCACGACAAACCCCTTTGTGTTGGTAACCAGGCGCCATATCCAAACACACGAACCCAAAGTTTTCTTTGTTCACAAAATTCTGGGTAACGGCCACTGTTGGTTCAAGATTAAGGATACAGTGCCACCAACCACTTGGAACATAAATCGTTTCACCAGGTAGTAGTGTGCACTCAATCGGTTTGTCTTCGTCGGCGAGGAGAGGATAATAGTCTAACCACCACTGTACATGGATCGAAAACTATCAACAGGATACAGTAAAGAATAATGGAAATGTCAATGCTCGAATAGTTCAGCAGTATACCTGCAGAGATGAGGGGGTGTCGATGCTGACATCACCATCATCTTCATTTACATGGACTGTAACACCCAGGGGCACTTTTCCAGGGGGATACAACGCCCACCTATTTTAAGAACAATGACGTCATCCTCAAAATATCACATAACCTGATCTAAATACATATATACTGTGTGTATAATGTCTACTAAAGTGAGATCAAGGAGACTACGTGCTTGATCACAGTTTTCTAGCCCTATGAGACCTGATAAGTGACAATTATGATGGCTATTATCCTTATAAGTTGAAATTATGAATACTTAATTTGACTTAAGTTAAAAACAAAAAAAAGCTTGAACTGTCCCCTGTTCAGTTCTATATGGTGGTCTTAAATTGTATGTGAGGTAGAATATATGTTACGAACAAGTCTGCTAACAATTAGAAAATAAAATACTTATTCAAGCCAAAAAAGATGTCTACCTTTTCCGACCGCAAAGCAGGGTGTTCCAGGCGCTGGTAAGAGCTGGATCGACATGCCAAGATGCACCAGACCTCTCCGGACCAACTATAAGCCATCTGTATGGCGGACGGTTTTCTTTGTCTAAGATTTCAAACCAATCTTCTTGAAACAAGTGAGGCACACTATAGTCTTTCAATAACTCAGGAGCAGCATCTCCAAACTACATGAAATGTGGAATCCTTATTTTCACTACAAAATTCTGGTTCTTCTGCAACTATATCAACCGATACGAAGAAAGTTTTATAAAAAATTGCACAACAATTTCCGTACTCTGTCATCGAAAACGTATAGAGGATCTTCATCCCGCTGGAGTTTCATATACGAGATGTAGTCCTTGAACTTCATAGAAATTTTGTTGGGACTCCTTTGAGATATTCTAAATGCGACTTCCCCATATTTCTCTGATAGTTGGTCGATTGTCCACGTATTACTGGCTGGCCAAGAATCAGCGAGGCCAGAGAGCAAGACCTAAACCATAGATAGGAACAACATTACAAAGACTCTCATGCCTGATATTGTGTAACAGAGTACAATCTTCTGTTATTTGCACACGAAGACACAACCTTGCACATATGAAAGACAAAAGAATTAGATCAGCAAATGAAATGATTGGAACATACAGGTTTCTTGGCATCGTATTCCTTGGAAAACTCATCCAAGGAAATTTCTCTCCTACGTTCCACATTCCCGTCATCAAAAGAGAAGCCGTCAAGAGACGTGTTACACCTATAGAATCGTTTATACAAGTACAACGAATTGAATCCTGCACAACAGCAGAGTCCGTGAGAACAAAAGATAGAACCAACATGATCATATCGTAAGAGAATGGAAGAAAAAAAAACATCAGTGAAAAATCGATTAAGTTATCCATCAATATTATACCATCAAAATGCAAAGGTTTTCTGTATGCATCCTCATTTTCCTGAGTAACTCCTTCTCTGTACAGCAGAAACCAATCGGTCACTAAAATTTTAGATAAGCAGGGTATAGGCAACTTCGAGGAGGAGCCTGATAACTCCAAGATTAGCCAAAAGTCACATATCTTAGAGATAGTTTGAAAAGTACTTACAGATGCAATGTCGTTTTTTTCCAGGAACCTTTGTACTCAAGTGGACCCTTTGCTCTTCTGAGACAAAGGCTCATCCATAGTGGCTCTTCGTTACATAATATATACATGACACTGCAGTACAAATATATATATGATTATCAAAAATTTGCGTCTTCTCAACATTACAAGTAGTGTTTGAACAGATCATAATAAAGATGAAATGTCATGAAATCAAAATTACTCGCACAAGTACCCAACGCAATAACGTATTGAGGCACAAAAGCCTGACTTGCTGAAAAAATTGAAATCCATATCCAACGAGCAGATAATTCATCTAGTTAAGAGTGTAATTCTGATATGAAATCGATCAAAGAGTCAAGTCCAGAGACAGAATTTAGGAAACCTGCTGACGCAGGCGAGGTGAGCGATATCTCGGGGAGCAAGGTATTCGAGAAGAACACAGATTGTCTCATCTGGGAGGACACTGAGACTACCGAGAGCTTCCGGTCGGCGATCTCTCTGTCCAAACGGCGTCGCTGCACCACCTGAATCCTCCATTTGCTGCATCGACGAGTTTCAAATCTCTCTGGGATCTGATTCTTCTTTTCTTCCTGGAATTCGAATTCTCGGCTTTCTCATACAACTCGATGCGGTGGCGCGTGATGATCCGAGTCTCGTATGGTCACCGAGTGCGCGGGATTACCGATGGTAAATGCCTTTCGCACGTTGGGACGCGTTTATGATACCGAAATTTTGCAAACGGCGTCGTTTTAATGATCGAATCGGATAAAAATTGGGACAACGCGTTTAGCTTACGCTGATCCTTTTTGTAAAGGATAAACGCTGCAACGCGGTTTTTCCTCCCGGAAGAATAAAACACACAACAACGCAAAACTCGGTAAACCCCAATATGTATAATTGTATATGTCCTAAGTATAATTATATTCCTTTAATTGAACGCATTTCTTTCGTGTCTTTTTTCTTTTTTTTTGTTTTGGTGAAATACTCTCGTGTCTTATTCCTTCAATTCAATTCATTTCTCGTGCTATTTTCCAAATGATTGATCTCTTCGGGTCTACATGGAAAAATCTCAAATTTACATCTAGAATTTATAGCCTAATATGTATGTGCAATGACGTTGTAAAAGACACCAAGCTGGTTACAATCCTCCCTGTATGATCTGCCATCTGTACAAGCTTTCTATTGGAGTTACAGATTCTCAGCCACTCAAAAATGGAAAAAGAAAAGTTACAGTTGCTTATGGAAAAAATTTATGTACAGAAAAGTAGTTTTTTTGTACTATAACTCTGAAAAAATACTATACGACTCACTCTCTATCATCACCTCTCTTTCTGTTTTCTTATATAACATACAGCCACCTTCGCACAGTCCATCATCATCACTTTCTTATTGTTTCTTCCTCACAAGTACAAACAAGCTAAACAGAACAAAAAAAAAAAATGGAACCACATGCCGTTTCTAGCTCACAGAAACGACACGCAATTTGCATACCTTATCCAGCACAAGGCCACATCAACCCAATGCTGCAAGTGGCCAAGCTTCTCCACGCCAGAGGCTTCCACGTCACCTTCGTCAACACCGACTACAACCACCGCCGTATCCTCCGGTCACGTGGCCCTCACGCTCTCGACGGTCTCCCATCGTTTCGCTTCGAGACTATTCCCGATGGTCTTCCTTGGACCGACGTCGACGCTAAGCAAGACATGCTCAAGCTTATAGACTCAACCATTAACAACTGTTTATCCCCATTCAAAGAGCTTCTCTTCCGGTTAAACTCCGGTTCTGATATACCGCCGGTTAGCTGTATCGTCTCCGACGCTTCCACGAGTTTTACAATTGACGCGGCGGAGGAGTTTCAGATTCCGGTGGTTTTTCTCTGGACGAACAGTGCTACTGCCTTAATCTTGTATCTCCATTACCATAAACTCATCGAGAAGGGGATAATTCCTCTCAAAGGTATGCATCAATCGATTGATTTCATCATCTGCTTCTTCTTCTGAATATTACTCACTAAACACAAATTGCAAAAATCCCCACCAGATGAGAGTAACTTAAAGAAGCATCTAGAGACGGAGATAGATTGGATACCGTCGATGAAGACCATTCAGCTCAAGGACTTTCCAGACTTCGTCTCCATGACGGATCCTCAAGATCTGATGCTTAATTTCATCTTACATGTAACCGGAAGATCCAAATGCGCTTCTGCGATCATCATCAACACTTTCGAAAACCTCGAGCATAACGTCCTCTTATCTTTGCGATCACTGCTTCTCCCCCACATATATCCGATTGGACCGCTCCCGGTTCTCGAGAACCGAGAAATTGATCGAGACAGCGAAATCGGAAAGCTGGGATTGAATCTATGGGAAGGAGAAACGGAATCTCTGGATTGGCTCGATACCAAGGGTAAGGACACCGTCCTTTACGTCAACTTCGGAAGTCTAGCGGTTTTGACGCGAGAACAGCTTTTAGAGTTCGCTTGGGGTTTAGCGGGAAGCGGGAAAGAGTTTCTATGGGTGGTACGATCCGGTTTGTTCGACGGAGATGCGTCGTCTCTTCCGGCTGAATTTCTATCGGAGACGGCGAATCGCGGAATGCTGATCACAGGCTGGTGTCCTCAGGAGAAGATACTCTCGCATCCGGCTATCGGAGGATTTTTGACTCACTGCGGATGGAATTCGATACTGGAGAGTATTTTCGCCGGTGTTCCGATGATTTGTTGGCCCGTCTTCGCCGATCAATTAACGAATCGAAAGTTCTGTTGCGAGGAATGGGGGATGGGGATGGAGATCGGCGGCGAAGTAGAGAGAGAGAAAGTGAAGGCGGTGGTCTGTGAGCTGATGGACGGAGAGAAAGGAAATAAGATTAGAGAGAAGGTGATGGAGTGGCGGCGCATGGCGGAAGAAGCTTCGGCGCCACCGTCTGGTTCGTCGTACGTCAATTTTGAGACGGTGGTTAGTAAAGTCCTTCTCGGTCGCGATTAGATCGACCTAAACTGGGCTTTAAGTATCCAAAGGCTTTGTTGAAATAAGAAAAGCCCATTATAAACGATCCATTTGTTTGCTAACATCAATTTGCCAATATTATTATCTGCCTGATTATACATGGAGAATGTCGCAGTATTTAAGCTGGCTTTAAATCTCAGTGATAATTTTCTCACCTGGGCTATTTAATAACCTATATCGAAACTCCCAAGAAACTGAGAGGATAAAAAGGAGTAAAAAGATATAGGAGAGAGCAGGATCATATATAGCAGAAAGTTGAAATTATTAGAAATATATAATTAATGAATAAGAAGAATATGAAGAACTCGATTTTATATTATAGAGATTCTGTCAGGAAAAAATGGGAAATACTATGACAAGAGTATTATAAAGGGATAGAGCCGTCTTAAAGTTTGACAGTCTTGAGTCGTCTTCTTGTGGCTCAAGTCATAGCTCTGGTTGATAAATAAATGAATTAGCTGTGTCTTTTTAATTCTCTCCCAAGAGAGAGTGAAGAGAAAGAAAGGGAGAGGTAAAAATGTGAAGATTGTACAAATTGGGAAATGCCGAGAGATCAAGAAGAAATTGGTTCTTTGTTGTTGCTGGTTGTAATTTCAGGTGCTGTAGTCGTTGCTTCCCCTTCTGCTGATACTTGTTGCGGTGCTTCAGATTCTGGAGTTAAAAAAGACCATAAGAAAATTATAAATTGCTGATTAAAATTAGATAATAAATGCAATTTGGACTGATTTATCTGAATACTATGAGAGAAAGTTTATCTGATTTATCTTAAAAATTGATCGTTATCATTGAAAAAAGTGATAGAAACCAATTGCAATGAGCTTTGCTGGTTTTAGGCACATACACACACACACACAATGTCCAAAACATAAATATGTGTGTAGATATGTTGTCAGTGAATGGTGGCTTCACTGGCATGGCGACCAAATTGACAGATGATGGAGAAGAGACACATATACCAATGTAGTGAAAATAGACAGCTCATTCCACATGCATCCCTTTATTCACTGTTCTCTCCAATCATTCACTCTCTTTTTCTTTTTCATTTCTTCACATATTTGGTCGAAACCCAAATCCCTTTTTTTACTTAAGAATGGCATAATAAATTTGTTTTTTTGTGAAGTTTGAGACAACTTTGAGGATCGATCAATTTACGTGCATGAATGATCAATATAATGCGCATAATGAGAAACGGTGTCGTTCAATAAGAGCGGAATATATATTTTATAAATGAAAAAAAAAAAGAATATATATTTTATATAAAAAATGTAACAACCTATATTTGTTTTTTTTGTCGTCGTAACAACCTATATAATAACCATTAAGTCTTATAGATTTTCCTTTAACAAATAGGTCACTTTGTTTTTTTTTATGGAGCAATAGAAGATTTTGATAATATTTTAAGTTCATTATTTCAGTTTAAAGCTAATTGGCCATGGATATCTCTATTCATGTCACTTATCTATCTTACTTTAATCACATCTTAATTATTTTAAATGTAGGCTTCCTAACTAATAGAAAAAAGGAAGAAGTTAAGAGAAGGTAAGTAAGTACGTACCTGTGGAAGACGAGGGTAGTCCTTGGAGAGGAGGTGCAAAAGAGGAATTGGATGGGTATACGACGAAAGAAGGAGAAGTAAACCGTTGATGGTGATGTTGTTGGGGGTTATATGGTTGAGGAAGATGATGATGATGGTGTTGATATGGCACTCTAGGAGCTTGAAGAGAATAACCGTAGTAGTAAGGAGAAGGCATGATGGTTGTTGATGATGATGATGGTGATGTTGCTCCTCCTCCATATAGCTGTTGCTGCTGTTGATAGTACTGTGCTTGTTGCAACTGTGTGTTGTACAGTGCCTGTAAAATGTATATATATGAGCATCATCATCGCCATCATAATCGATGTCTATATGTTTACAACAAACATGCATGTGCTAATGTTTTTCATGCATTATGTAAGTGGTCGACATGTGCAGGATACGTTGTACGTAAAAATCCCCATTATTGATTTCGTATCTTGCATTTCATGATTAAATTCGATTTTGCTTTATGTTCATGCTGGGTATGTGTGTATGTTGTGTGTCGAATTTTGGGGAGAGAAAGAGAAACTGACTTGGTGGTACCCGAATTGATCAGGGTTATAGGTGTACCTGTAAATCAAACGAAGAATTCAATGATTCTATATATAACAAAATTTAGAAAAGTGATCAGTTTTCCTGAGCCAAAAAATAAAATTCTACTTGTTTATCATTATAATCTAAACATATTATAATAGAAAACCACCTTCTAATTTGCATTTTCTTTCATTAACTAGTACGATAAGGGTTTCTCAACTTCCAATCAGACTATATATCATTTTGAAGATGATCAATTATGCGTACACTGCAGGCTTTTTCTCTACATATATATTTATGTTATGATATTTACAGCCTGACAACAAGTGGTTCGATAGACACATTAAATTGTCTCCTACCATATTTCTATCGCAATGGACCATCTCCTTATCTACGCAAATTAAACATTTCTCTCCTAAACTAAATATATGAGGTTTTGAATAATTGAAGCCTGTTATATAAGAAAATAATAATAATAATAATAACTCACCCGTAGGATGGATACATGAGCTGGTGGGCAGCTGCTGCCACCGGGAGCTGCGGTGCAGCCATTCCCGTATAGGCTGATGGTCCTCCACTTTGGTACTGACTCGGACTTCCTGTTTGTCCTCGACCTATAATGAAAGAGTAAAGAACACCATTAGGAACAAACAAACAAAAAACAAACAAAAAATCTATTAAGGAATTAACATCGGTACTTAAATTAGCAATTCTATGATAGCTATTTCTAAATATTTTAAGAGTAAATTTTTAAAAAATTTATATCCTCAAAATTGGATGTGATTGGTCACATTTACGTTGTACATTACTCTACGCACATCGGCACATAATTACATTATTGAACAATGTACTTATTCTAATTCCAACGATTACAGCTAATCTCGCTAACGTTATACGATAAAAGACAACAACAACAACAACAACAAAGAGAAAACTATTCTCTTGACAACGTACCAAACTATATTAATATATCAAAGATGATGAAAACGAAACTCATCAAATAAAGTAATAATCCCTCGGAGTGAACAAAAAGATAGATTTAACGGATTTAGTTTTTAAGTTTAATAAACAAAACCTCGAGGTGGAGATGGTCGAGGCCGTCCAAAAGAAGCAATATTACAATTGGCTTTTCTTCCGTCGATCACCGGATTTGGATCAGCGACGGCTTTAGTCGCTGATTCCGCCTCTCGAAACGTCACCTAACCAAATAATCAACGGTCGGAAAAACCCATCAACAAAAACAAAGAAAAAAAAACAAAAGAGATAGAAAAAAGTGTGTGATGATTTGAGAAAATTATAGAACTTACGAATCCGTAGCCTTTAGATTTTCCGGTGTTTTTATCGGTGATGATGACGGCTTCAAGAATTTCTCCGAACTGATCAAAGTAACGACGCATTTCATCGGTGGGAGTTTCCCATGCTAATCCTCCAACAAACACTTTGGTGTAAGTCGTGTCTCCGAACGGTGATCGGTAATAGCTCGTTTGAGACATTTATTTTAATTAATTACCAAATTATGGCGTTTGATTACCGATGGTAATGTAGATCATACGCCCAAATACAAATAAAAATTGAATAAAAAAAATATTATGGAAAATTTGGGTCTGACTAGAAAATGAGCAATGAAGGGAAAGGGGAAAAAAAAAAGAGATTTGGTATGGACAACGTTGGCTTCTTTATATCATCAAATGTTGTTTTTGGTTGGGTAAAGAAAAGATAAACCAATCAAAAGGTTGCAAATTGCAACCCTTAAAAACGGTATCGTATTTGTCTCCGACCCTACACATACGAAGAGAGAGAGAGAAAAGAAAGGCAGAGAGAGATGGAACAAGATTGTTTGGGGATGTTAGAATTGGGATTGGAGGGTTTTGTAAGAACTATGAAGGAGAAGAAGAAGAAGAGAGAGAGAGAGAGAGAGTGTGACAAGGCAGCACTTGAGTATGTCTTCGCTGTCTAATTTGCCAGGTTTTAACATTATAGCTCCTCCACAACTTTTCTTCTCTATTATATATAATTAGAGAATACTTCTTTTTAATTATAGCGACGTTCTTCTTGCGTATTTGATCGTTATGTGATATATTTTAAACTTTAATTCTGTATTATCTGCACTATATCTTAAATACTCAAGCTACTATTAGCTAGTCTAACTGATTTCTGTTAATATTTAACTCTAGATTTAAGAATCTCTTTAACCAAAACAAATTATTACTTATTAGTATTACACTTATATTGTTAAAAATTGAATGTTACATCTGTTATTAGAATATATTGAATACTTTGATGTTTATCTGTTCAAAAAAATTTAGGTGATTAAGGAAATATCTATGTTAATATTCCTTAAATAACAACAAAATATAGTATACATATTAAGATGCAGATCATGTCAAATTACAGTTGTTTAAGAAGTTTGGTCACTTTTTCTCTTCCTCTGCTCGTATATTGGTTTCTTGTGATTGTGACACATCTACTGATAATTTCTATTGACGATGAAATTAATATATAGTGTTTCAATCCCTATTAATATAAATGCATACGTATACTGTTTTTAATTGAATAATGGAACTTATTCCCTATTCTCACATGCTAACATGTACTTAACCTTCCCTTTAATCATTAGCTTACTGGAAAGCTATGAACGGACGAAAAAAGAACAGTCTGGATTTTAGAATTACATTCTTTGTGTTATTTTATAATTTCATATATCTTATCTGGTTTGTTTTCAATATAGTTATAGGCATAATTCCTGATCCTATAGTCTGATTTGGGTATATAATCATAAAGTGGAAATGTATAGCTAACTGACAACCCGATGTTCATATTAATATAAATAAAATATGTTAGCTGCTACACTCGATCATATTGTCAGAATGATGTAAAGTATGTGTGTGTGTGTATCAAATATCAGGTATTTATTTTATGATTAAGCCAAACAGATTTTGTAATGAGTTTTCATGATTAGTGGAAGTCCATTATTCTTTCCACCAAACTATGTAGAAAATTAATCAAAATATTGACGAAGAGGCTCTTGACTTTCGGATAGATCCCTTTGACGATTTCTCATCCTCTCCATATTTACAACTATATATGAAATTAAAATTATAAATATCATGTAGTCATTCTGACCAAAAAAAACTAAGTATATATAATGTTGTCATCTTCCATATTTAATAATCGAAATTTAGTGTCTAGTGCAATATTAAATACGCTATCTCTTACTTATCAAAACCAAGCCATGATAGCTGGTCAGTATAATCTAAATTTTACATTCTTAGATTATGAGACGACTCGTTCCCAATTTTTTTTTTAAAAAAACGATTATACGAGACGACTCTAAGCAAAATATTTTTTCTCTATATATATTATCCTAACATCTTTTTTTCAGAAAAAAAAATCTCAACATGACTTCATGATAGAGGTATGTGTGTATATCTATCGCCTGATAGTTATACTTATATGCTTATTTAAAATTTAAACGTACATAGATGGAATAGTTTGCATTGTTACTTCTAACTCTAAGCATTGAGTTTTTATTTTTGTTTTGTTGTTAACTTATCTGAATTCTGTATGTCAAGGTGATCTTTTAAATAGCTAAAGTGACCTTATACCGTTCTTTAGAAAAATTTATATTTACACTTTCAATAAACATGTTGACTTGTAAGGTATATGAGATGAAACAATACAAACAAAGTGTTGCTGTTTCTATGTTCGTCACATAATGAAGACATTCTATTGTTATTACAAATATAATATGCAGAACTATAAGAACATTGTAATCTCTTTTTTTAGACGAATATCCTAGACTAAAAAGAATCATATATTTAGCAACGCTTTGAATAACATATCGAACGACTTGTCTAATTCTCTTTTAGTCTTCAAAAGAACGTCCATGTGCACATTAATGTAAATAGTTTCTATTGATATAACGTATATGCGTCTAGATAAAAACACATATATGTACATGTTGTAAAGGATTGCATCATGAGATGAGCTCATTGCAGCGCATCTTTCATAAACGCACGCACGCACGACCATCGTTTTTAATCCCCTTTTTTTGGTTTTGGCTCTTTCCACTAAGTCTATGTATTATGATGCTGTATTTTTATCCTTAAATATATTACAAACTCGAAATAGATAACCTTTTTCTTCTAGAAAAGATAGTATAGAACTAAAAAAAAAAACTGAAAATGATAGTCTGGATTTTAAAATAAAAAATTGGGAGACCGGGGAAGCAAAGTGGGGCCAAGCAACGTGGCAAAGAGGAGAGACAGTTGGAAGGAAGTTTAGAGAGAGCTGTTTAAGAACGAAATTTGGAGAGATTCTGTGAAAGTGTGAACTATCAGCTCCTTCCACGTGGACTTCCTGTCACACTTAACTGCTTTCAAATACGTACTCTAGTGGTATATAATGTAATGTTGTCTGAATACAAATTGCAGCATCTATCAGTAATTAAAATGTAATTACGACAATCATAGGGACATCATGAAGAATTAAATGTGAAATTTATGGATTAGAGAGAGTTATTTCAGTTTGGTCATAAAGAAAATGAGTTTATAATTTTTACATTCGATTGAGAATGCATCTGGGGTGGTGGCGCAGTTGGCTAGCGCGTAGGTCTCATAGCTACTGAGTGATCCTGAGGTCGAGAGTTCGAGCCTCTCTCACCCCAATCCTTTTAAGTTTTTATGTCAAATGCACATGTTTTGGAAAGTTTTGATTTTCTTTTTTTGAGAGAGCCCATGAAATTCCTATATCTAAAATACGGGCCCAAACTATGACTTTCTGCGTTACGAAATAATATATAGGAGATTCTCGAAATTAGACTTTTGGAAAGCCCACAAGGTTCGCAGGTTTCTTACGACGAAGTGGGTCATCGGTCATGTCATGGTCATGAATGCGTCACGAAGCAATTATTCGAGAGACAAACTGATATATTCAAAGAAAAAAAGAAGAAGATGAAAGCATGAGGATATTGGTACCCATCTTGATCATTTGAAAAACTCCACGATGTGGTTTATATTGCTCATTAGTCTTTATTTCTCACTTCAATTCTTTCACATGTTCCCTAAAGTTTCATTCGAATAAATTTGTCCCTACAACATACACACATTTAATGGAATGCCGTCGCGCTCGATCGCTGAAAAAATTCAGTCGCCCTATATACAACCAAATACTTTTGTTGATCATTTCAATATTTTGTAATATATTTCAATTTGCATGAGTCGCTCCAAATTTCATCTTGAGTGTGAAACAACAATTACTGATTGGATTGTGTAGATAGAAAAAGGTTTGACTTATAGAGATCCACATGAAATGGCATGTGTGCACATGAGGAACTTACGAGTAAGTGACATTGTGGCAATGCATTATATAATATTTGACGTGAGAGAGAGAGAGAGGATAGAATAGAACCCCACCAACGTTAAAAGAAGTCACATGGAATTTCTTTTTAATCTCATAATTCTTCCCTTAATCCCTTTGAGAATTTTGCAAAAGCCCCTTTTTCTTTCATATATGGTCCGTCTCTGCCATCTATCAATTATGTTTTCCATCGTTTTCCTATGCTAATTATTTTTTCAAAACTTAAGATATACTTCTTAGCGTTATAGTGTAACATATTCCTAGCTAGGTGATTATTTACATTTTGATCATTGCATTGTATTATAATATATCTTCTAAATTTTATTTAATCACATAAATATAGAAATTAATAGCTGTGACCGTATATCAGAAGGGTGCAACGAGACAAAAATAGTAGACGCTTGAATAATCACAAAACATATAAAAACTACTATTTATAAATTTATTAAGTGATTTTCCTTTGTTATATTTTTAACATGTTCGTATATCATGTATACCATATCTTCAAAAATAATAATGATGAACCAGTAATATAACTTAAAATAATGAACCAGTAATATAACTTAAAATAATGAACCAGTAATATAACTTAAAAGTATATTGTAATTAGAATTAAAATTATGAACCAGTAATATAACTTAAAAGTATCTTGGAATTAGAATTCAATTTGGTTCGGTACATCTAATTTCCTGAAAGAAAAAACTCTAAACAATTTCAATAGGAGGGGCATAGTTGGATAACCATCACTTTCTGGAAAACGAGATGTCGAATTTGAGTTACAAAACTTGGATTCGAGTGGACAATAATGAAGCTTGTGGTCTGACCGCTTTAATAGATTCTAGTCTTTTGTTTACATCGAACATACAGTTTTACTATTGATAAGTCTGATATTGTCGCCATTAAAAAACAAATTGAAATCTTGTCTTTTCCACTTCAATAATTTATTTCTCTATGAACGGTAATACCATGCGACGGTAAATGTGTTATTTAGTTTAAGATTTATATCTTATAAATGGAATTTGTCTCAATGTTACTATCCGGTTCCACCGATTAACATATAGTAACATAATTTTTTATTTGATAATTTCCAAACGAAGCAGATAGATGATAGACGCTTCATAACAGAAACTTTATGTATAAACCCCTGTATATAATAATATAAAGAATGGTGGATTTGGTGGCACTTGAGGTCAAATTAGTAGAGAAAATTAGGTGTTTGTTTCTGTCAAGATTTTTTGTAAATGACAAAATAAAGGTCCACATCCATCAAATTCAAAAAATGCGAAATCCATTTTTTCATGCAATCGGATATATAGTTTTTTTGTTATTGTCCAATATTCCTATATACTTCGAGTTTTAAAGAAGGCAAATTCAAATCCCCCAAACTTTGTTTTATATTAATGTCATGAAAACAAAAAGAATCATTCTTACTGCCTTCAAATTATAATTTATTGCTTGTTCACCTACCTTGTTAATAACTTATCATGAATTAGGAAGTATGTTGTCACTATCATTTATAATTATATACACAAATACAATGTGCGGGTTTGTGTTGAATGTTGATCATTAAAGCCGACTTTTCTGCTGCAAAAATAAAAAGGAAAAAATGACATTTTAATATCTGTATTTTTATACTGTTTCGTGTATCTTCTTACGAGGTATTGTGCTCATTTACTATTAAACCTGGGACGTGCATGTAATACTCATAACTGTCGACAATTAATCATAAGTTCACAGCTCGGAAAAGTGATGCAAGCCAAGACAAAATTAACCATACCGTAGTGTCGTCGTGTCGATTAGATCTACCGTCACACAGCGATACCAATATCTTTTTTTTTATACAAAATGTAATATATTTTTCTTTCTTATCAGGCATATACATAGTCAGTTACTTATATCAAGTTCGTGTTTCGTAAGTAATCCGTGAAGAAAAAGGTTTTTAAAAAACAATGGACGACCTTTTCTTTAAAAAAAAAAACATTTTGCTTATAATGCATAAAAACAACCATTTTATATATGTCAAAATAGTCCATTGACCTTTGTAGAAATTCTTTGCCATCCTACATCCCAAAGCTATAAAGATCGAATTTTGTCGTTTCACTATTATAATTAAAAGAAAGAATTTCATCAAAAGTCCGTATAATTTATTCTGACAGTGACAGCTTCTATGAATTGGCAATACATAACGTAGCGTAGTCGTAGTTGTAAAGACTTTGACTTTTGTTCCCAACTACGGTTATGCTTATGAATTATACTATATTAATATACAGCATTATGATTCAAATGAAAGTATTTTAGCACTGAACCATCCAGGCCCACTTGTATAAAATTATATCATGTTAGAATGTGGGTTATACAGTACCACTAGTTTCCAGTAAGAAAAAGCGTAAGTGATGTTAGGAAATAAGGCACTGACATTAATGGAAGAACAACGACTCCACATTAACCTATAATCAAAACTTCCAGATCTATATGCTTAATCAATGCGGAGTATAATTTAAAGTTGAAGTTATTTCAAGTCAGATTTTGGGTTGGGATCCAAGACACACGGTTCGTTAATCCGGAACATTTGACTGATGGTTTGTGATAGGTCTTGAAATTGATAATCTCAGCTACCAAATTGCTTAGTGTGAACGAATTATATATTATTTATTATTATATGTAGTTTATGTGTGTAACTACCGAAAAAAGGTCAACTAAATTTGGAAGGATGCACGAGTAGTCGTAAAAGATGCCTACTAAAATTAAAGTTTGGAGGAAATGACGAATGGGATGATGATTCACAGTTTATATTTATAGTTTTTACGGAATTTACAGAAACTTACAAGATTATACTAGTCATCAGTTATATTTCCTTTATCACCAGTTTTCCGTTAAAATCCAATAAATTGTACAACTGACTTAGCTAGGGATATATGGACCAGATTTTGTTTTTTCCTTTTTTTCTTTATTGCTTTTGTTTATCGCTTGCTAAGAACTTTCATTACGTTTCGACCATTTTTGTCGGTAAACTTATATATATAAGTTTGTCTTATTTTTGAAATGTTGTCAAATGTCTATATATCTCAATCTCTATTATTAAAGTCATCATAAAAAATTACAAAATATCGGTTAGTTTTGTATATCACTTATAAAAATCTGTGTTTAGGTCTTTACTATACCAAAAAGGGTTACATTGCTAAGTGACAGTGTGACACATATGGATTGGAGGGCCATAATTTGTTAAAAGAACATGCAATGACAAAACCGTAAACTAGTGTTACTGTTTTCACGTGTGATTTGAAAGAAAAAAATAGCGTAATAGTATCTTATATAATTAATGATACATATGGAAAATCGATTCTATTTTTAAAAACACACGCGATAAACGAATTAATTTACTTACAATTTACCATTTAGTGGTTTGTAAAATAAGCCCCAACGTTAGTGCATATCATCTTCAAAAATAATTAGATTAAAGATGTTTTACTGTAGGGTAATTCTTTCTTAATTTGTTTAATTAATGATCGTACTTTTAAAAAGTGCTATTATACTAAAGGCGTATGGACAACGACGTTGTATGCATTATTCCTCGGTCACTAGACATCGGTATGCTCAGAGGTTCAAACCATGTCGGTGTGTCTATTCCATCTATTAATTAGTATAATTTCATCCGCTAAACACAGAAAATAAGTCGCATGTGACGACTTGCAGTTTCAAATACAATATTTATTTATTTTGCATATCATATTTTACAATATTTATTTATCCGCTAAACACAGAAAATAAGACTTGTTTTCTATATATGTTATATTGTTTACTGCAGAACTGTGTCAAGTGTCAACATGATTTCTATGTTTTGATAGAATTAGGATATTCTCTACTGATAATTAGCGTTATCCGTGCATGCTTAAATCCAAAATCTCTAAAACGTCTCTATACTTTGACCAATGTCTTCAAGTACATACACTCCAAAATATATTGGATATGACACGATTATCACGTTGTTTTAGATCTGTGTATAAAACCAAATTGTGTATATGTACACACAATCCAAATGCTGATAAATTACAAGTTGGCATAGACGACCTACCAGAGACATTGGGAATAAGTTGTAAATCATTTTCTTATAAATCGCACGTCACATAAAAATATCATATATTATAAGTAGATTTAACAGTAATTTTCAAAGCTCGTCGGTAGAAGCTAGAACCATTTCATTGTAAGTAGATTTAACAGTAATATCATAAAATATAAAATAAATTATCTTATGTTTTTGTTTTGCGTGCGTAGATTTGAATGAGAATATATATATATATATATATATATATATATCTAATATAGAAAATGGGAAATGAGCTGAACATGTGATCCAAAATTGACAGATCCGTGAAGTTTTCCTTGTCATGGTCCGCCACACACAGGAGCTCGAATACCGCGCACTTAACTAATCCACGTTTATTCTTACCCTTGTACCCAAACATCTCTGTTTCGACGGTAAACAAACTGTGATCCTCTCTATATTCAGGCGTACGGTTACAAACACCGTCAAATCCGCCACGTCAGAGATTAGGAGCCACCGACATATAACCGTGTTTCACATGGGACCCATATTTCTCCGTTTCACCAAAAAATCACGTCGATTTTTGATATTTATATGGTGATTCCGCTGATCCAATAAATTCCGTTCAGACATAAGAATCGCAATAACTAATAATTATATTGCAATCTTGAAACAATAACCAATCCATATTTTTTTTAATGAAAACATTATATATATATATATATAGTGACGAATCCATAACAAAAATTAGCTGGAGGCATAATTTTATAAATAAATAAAAAAATTTAATTAAGGATAATTTCTTATTTTTACTATTAAATTAAAAAAATTTAATTAAAGTTAACTAAATTATTATTTTTTTAAAAAAAAAGGGATGAGTTTCACTGCATCCACCCCTATATATATATACGTGTGTGTGCATGCATTTGCAGAATATGTAACATACGTACACATTGCATAGGATGCGGCAATGGTAGCCGATCGATTGTGTTAGTAAATAACTTCTGATTACCTGGTTAATAAAACCTATCTGCCTACATAATTCATATATTGTCTCTAATTATTCATTTATAATAATTTTTGAATAATTTAATAATCGATAAATTAATATTATCAATACTAAAACTGGTTTACTTATCTCTTCTTCTTTTTAGTTTGTTTGTTTTGTTATCAGAATCATACGTTTCCCCAAACGCAATAAAATATAAACACTGAAGGATACCTAGTACGGTGTCTATTAGCAATTGGAATTTTCTTGAGCAAGCCTGATCCCCTTTTCTTCATGGAATTTTTATTCTTCCAATAAAATTCATAACTTTACGTGGCTTTATATTCGTACGTTGTTTTCCGTGATAGTTGTCCAAATCCTCGGTACTACATGAGTACAAACATATACAAAAATTGCAAACATATCATCATATCACCATCCTCGTGGCATTTTCTACTTTATTTTTTACGTACATGCAGATTTAAACAGAATATAAGAAAATTTAAAATGAAATATACACAATACAGGTTTTAATATCAAATAAAAGTAGCACTATATTCTGATTTATGAATGGAGTTTTATAAAATACTAATTTTGCCTCACGTAATTACCCCGTGGTTGGCGTGTACAAGTTGGCAACTGGTCGCCTACTAATGCGTTTGATAATAAATGATCGTGATTTTCTTATAATGTCTCTTTTTTAGTTTCTCAAACATTAATACTAGGATAATAAACCAAGTTTAAAATAAGACATACGTAATTTTTTTCTTTAAGAAAAACTCTGATCGTAAGGCAATTATAAGAAAAGTACGCTGAGGCAAACCGGCCTAATATTATCTGAACTCTGAAGAAGCCAAGAAAGGTCTCGTTTTCTTTCGAAAGGAACTTGGCCTAAACCGGCCAATTATTTATTTCTCTCATAAAACTGATCATGTGTTTTTGTCGTTCTTTTTAAACAATCCAAATATACGTATTCTCATCAGATCTGCATGTAAAATACACCATACTTTTTTGTAATTCTTTTCCTTCTTTTTATGATTAGATGGTTCTTGATTGGTATCTTTATATCTCATAAGCTCGGGATCGAAAAACATGTTATATGATCTCGTCTTAAATACTAGTATCCTATTTTATGATCTTTTCGCTTTTAATACTATTTATTTGAAGTTAAAATTTGACGATTATACTAAATTTGTTATAATGGCATATTTAAAGATAATTAAAAATCATATTATTTTTATTTTACTGAAAATAATGATGTTTACATAAGTGCCATTGACGCTATAAAACAAATTATACATCTATCGTAAGAAAATATTTTACTATCGACAAAATTACCTTTAATTTGGGAAAATCTGGTGTGAGACCTAACACAATAAGTAGTATTTTGTACCAGTTCAACAGCGACTTACGGACAATGTAATTATTAAGCATCTTTTAATTTTCTTTAGTTCTAATTTTTGTAACCAAAAAAAAATATTATAGTTTTGCTGTCGAATTACTGAAATTTAATTGAACAGTCAATAAATATATTTTGTTTTTATGCACCGCCAAGGTTTCATGGGAAGAGAGAGAGAAAAAGGTCAACAGTTAAATTTAATTAATAATAAAATACTCAGAGCGTTAGTTAAATAAAGGGTTTAAATAAATTATAGGTAATTAGACATCTACCCATGAGAACACTGGGAAGCTTCGTTCTTTTCCCCTTAAATACAATTGGAAAAATAATAAAAATATACAGAGAAATTTTCGTTATTTATTGAACGCGAGAGTAAAGATTCGACTAATTTTTTTGTTTTCCTCTTTCTTACTAATATTTTTCTCTGTTTGTAATAAAAATGGTAATCGAGCCTGCCAACGAGAGTGTTTCTTAATTGAGATAATTTGTTTTTTTTTTTTAATTATTCAGTTCTCACGAGCTTTGTCGAGATTGGATCCATACAAAATCTACACGACGCTGCTGCTTCACTCTCTCCCACTGTCGAGTTTCGAGTCGTAGATAGAGAGATAGAGAAAGAGAGAGAGAGAAAGAGAGAGAGAGAAAGAGAGCTCTCGAGGAAGAGAAGTAGAAGAAGAAGAAGACAATCTGATTTTGTTTTTTTTTCGTAATTCATCTGTTTTTTTTTTGTGAGGGAAAACTCCAGATTTAATTGTTTGTAAATACAGTGCGTATCTTCTTCTCCAAGAACGCTACTGCAAAGGGATCAACAAAAAGGTGCCTCGTCTTTTCTTCACTCTTTTACTCGTTCGTGTCGGATTTACCTTCTTGCTTTGTTTCACTTTCTTGATTTGATTCGATTGGGTTTTCCTTTTCCCCATGATTTCTGGATTAATCTGGGGGTTGGTGGGTGGGTTTTTGTCCAAAATTTCTGGGTCCTGGTTCGATTTCGATTTCCACGATAGAACAAATCGAAATTCCTGATCTTATCTAAATCAAAATTAAGTTACTCGTGGTATTATCGTCTCTGCTCGGAAATTGTGGATCTGCTGATGTAAATTGGAAGTTTTAGCCTTACTTATTTTGTTTCGGATTCGTATACAACACATGATCTCGACTTGATCTTGGATTATTACATAAATCTTATTTGCCTGAAGCTTAGATTTTGTCTCTCAGCTTCTTTTGTCTGATACATTTGATATTGGGTTTTACAGGGATCTTTAGATTTATAGCAAAAATGTCAATGCCACTGCAACGTGGCATCTCAGGAGTACGAGTCTCTGATAGCAGTGATGATTTGCGAGACTCTCAAATGAAGGACAAAACAGAAAAAGAAGATTTGGCTCGAGGTCGTTCCACAGATAGCTTAACCTTGAGGTTTCCTTTTGCTTTCCTCTTCAGTAACCAATCTTCTTCGAAACATGGCGAAAACGGCTTCCCTGCTGATCCTTATAGCGCAAGGAGTAGGCACAGATTGATGCTGCTGTTTCTTAAGATCAGTTTGGTTCTTATTGTGGTTATTGCTCTAGCTGGATCCTTCTGGTGGACGGTTTCCATTTCGACTTCATCGAGAGGTCATGTATATCACAACTATAGGAGATTACAGGAGCAGCTTGTTTCTGACTTACTGGATATTGGGGAGATTTCTATTGGTCCTAGTAGGTGGAAAGAGTTGGAGTATTGTACTTTAGAATCTGAGAATTATGTTCCTTGCTTTAATGTTTCTGAGAATCTTGCACTTGGTTACTCCAACGGTGATGAGAACGATCGGTTTTGCGTGCCTGGAGCAAGACAGGATTGTTTAGTGTTACCACCGGTGAAATATCGGGTTCCTCTTAGGTGGCCGACTGGTAAAGATGTCATCTGGTATCATAACGTTAAGATTACTGCTCAAGAAGTTTTGACTTCTGGTAGTATTACCAAGAGGTGATCAATTGTTGCTTCTTTTCTTCTCTTGCTAAACTTGGCTGGTTCCATTGCTAACCTTTGCTTCTTCTTTTTTTCTTTTTTCTTTCTTTCTAGGATGATGATGATGGAAGACGATCAGATATCTTTCCGTTCTGCATCTCTTATGTCTGATGAGGTTGAAGACTATTCCCATCAGATTGCTCAAATGATCGGGATTAAGAATGATAACTTTATAGAGGCTGGTGTAAGTCACAGACGCAAACTAGTTGGTCTTTATCTCTCTCTCAGCTCAGCTTCTCAAACGCTATTTTCCTCTTAATTTTATTTCAGGTGAGAACTATCTTGGATATTGGATGTGGTTATGGTAGCTTTGGGGCGCATCTACTCTCCAAACAGCTCTTAACCATGTGCATAGCAAACTATGAAGCATCGGGTAGCCAAGTCCAGCTAACACTTGAGAGGGGTCTCCCTGCGATGATTGGTTCTTTTATATCAAAGCAATTGCCATATCCTTCTCTTTCCTTTGATATGTTGCACTGCTCAAGATGTGGCATTGACTGGGACCAGAAAGGTAATCATTCGATGACACTCAAGAACGATTATTCCCATTTTCCTTTAGCCGAGGAAGGACCTGGCATTAATCTAATGTAGATCCACTGTGCAGACGGGCTACTCCTTGTAGAAATCGACAGGGTTCTGAAGCCCGGAGGTTACTTTGTTTGGACGTCTCCGCTCACAAACGCTCGTAACAAAGAGGATCTAAAAAGATGGAACTTTGTTCATGATTTTGCTGAAAGCATCTGTTGGACTCTTTTATCTCAGCAAGACAAGACAGTTGTCTGGAAAAAGACAATCAAAACCAAATGTTACAGTGCCAGGTCAGTGACACACACACCATTATTCTTTTCGAAAATCTTCATATGAATTAAAAAATATTGCTATTTTTGCAAGTCTTCTTACATGGGTGCTTAAATGTTGTATAAACAGGAAACCTGGGGTGGGCCCTTCTGTGTGTAGCAAAGGGCACGATGTTGAGACTCCTTATTACAGGCCTCTTCAGATGTGTATTGGTGGAACACGTAGCCGGAGGTGGATTCCCATTGAAGGCAGGACAAGATGGCCTAGCCGGTCTAACATGAACAAGACCGAACTTTCACTATACGGTTAGTCTTCTTGCTTCTGAATCCATATTGTCTGCAGTGTTTTGTTTTCTCATTTTTTATTATTCTGGGAGTTTTTGGTTCAGGTATTCACCCCGAGGAGCTTGGAGAAGATGCTGAGAACTGGAAAAGAACAGTAAGAGAATATTGGTCTCTCTTGTCTCCTCTGATATTCTCGGATCATCCCAAGAGACCCGGTGATGAAGATCCGTCGCCTCCTTATAACATGCTTAGGAACGTTTTGGATATGAATGCTCAGTTCGGTGGTCTGAATTCAGCGTTGTTGGAAGCAAGGAAATCGGTCTGGGTCATGAATGTTGTCCCTACAGCTGGACCAAACCACCTCCCCATGATCCTTGACCGTGGCTTTGTCGGCGTTTTGCACGACTGGTGAGTCATAACAAAAAAAAGTCTGTTAGATATTACTTTCGCCATTAGAAGATTTGTTTTCTCAACTTGTCTTTTTTTTTTTCCAGGTGTGAAGCATTCCCGACTTACCCAAGAACATATGATCTGGTACACGCAGACAATCTTTTGACGCTTCAGACAAGTCAGCGCCGAAGCTCATGCTCGCTTATAGAGATATTCACAGAGATTGACCGATTACTGCGTCCAGAGGTACACATTCGTTTACTTACTTTGAGAGAAGAATATTACTTTGGGTAAATAATGAAAAAAAAAACCTTTGGGTGCAGGGATGGGTGATAATCCGTGACACGGCACAGCTGGTGGAAGCGGCTAGAGCTTTGACAACGCAGTTGAAGTGGGAGGCTCGAGTCATAGAGATTGAAAGCAGCAGTGAACAGAGACTCCTCATCTGCCAAAAACCTTTCACTAAGCGACAATCAATCTGAACAAGAAGAAGAAGAAGAAGAAGAAGAAGAAGAAGAAGAAGAACATAGACACAGGTTTTCTCCACCTTTTTTTTATATTTTATTTTTGTTCCAAGTCTCACAGTTTGGAATCAGTCATGGAACTGTGCTGGCTATACGGGGAAGAAGAAGAAAGGAGAAAGAAGATGAAAAATATCCCGCCGGGGACGTAAGTCCGCCGGTGAAATTTCTTTATCTGGTTTCGTGAGTTCCCATTTTACAGAATCTTAGATTTATTTTTTCCTTTGGGGTTACTATTTTTACTACTTTTTTAATTATTATATACAGTGAAAAAATATATGATCAACATTTGTGAAGATGTTTATGAAATAAGTTATAGCTGTTTACACTTCTACAGTGTTCATTTTTCATTCTTCTCACACCAGAAAAAGTATACATTCTTTCACACCAGAAATTAACCAATGGTTGTCAAAAGTAGATTATTTTTGACGATTGAATTGAACCGAATAGAATATATTTGGTTTAGATTCGGTTTACATGTTTCACGCACAGAATTGCGCTCGCCTCCTCTGTCTCTTCTTCGTTTTCTTCTTCTTCACCGAGTGAGTCTCTCGCTGCTTCTACGACGATTCGACTCCAGATATTGATCCTTCCGTTTCCAATGAATCCGTTTGGAGTCCGAGGTATACTTCATTCCTCCACCGTCTCCACCGTCCAGACCCGCCTTCCCCAAAACAATGAATCCTCTCGTGAAAAAAAACTGCCTCCAAGTCGCGTCGATTGTCAGATCTCTGTTCTCTGTCAATTTGATCTCCCGGAGATGAAAAAATTGTAGAGAACCATTGCGAAGAGATGGTGAGCGCCGGATTATATCCCTAGCGATGAGGCATTTCTGAATTTCTGCCGCTCCGGAAAGCACAGAATCTTCATTTTCTGGTAAGCCGTGTAGCAAACTTGGGAACAGAGAATAGAAATTGTTATTTGCAGACACAAATTAGGCCAAGAGAAAGCGATGTAGTATTTCCAAAGAACAGAGATGGCTTTTTGTTTAATTGGTGAACATAAATGGTGCTATGTGATGTAGACATATAGTATTTCCAAAGAACAGAGATGGCTTTTTGAAAAATGGAAGATTCGGACTAAGTAAGCTATTTGGAGAACATAAATGGTGCTATGGTGGATCTGATTGCATTGCACAATTAATAAGATCCATAGAAAAATAAGGGAGATTTCAATGTGATGGTGGTATGTCTGAAACCGAAGATTTTCTCAGATGATGTTGGCTTCTGACTTTGGAGACTCGTCCCTTTCCTTTCTGTTTATCATCCACAGTGTGGCCTCGGTGGTGAACGCTAGGCGAGGCTGATCCCACAGATCTCTTGGTCACTGTTCTTTTGCGTCGGTGGTGCAGATTGTCTCCTCCACCAAACGCAGCTTTCGCGACGCTGTCTTTGACCACTTCCCTTGCTCGTTGTGGCTTGATGAGCTGCTTGTTTAGATAAACTAGCTTTGGGAGCAGGCTGGAGACAGTCTTACGCAGCTGGTCCTCACCAATGTTGCTCTGTATCGGGTTTCCAAGGATGTTCAGAGCCACGAGAGAGTTGTAGTTTGCAACTAGCTGGCCAATTGCTTTGGCGGTGGCGATCTTGTTAAAGCTAAGATCGAGAACGGTGAGTTTCAGCAATCTATGTAAGCCCTCTACATTGCTGATCTTGTTCCCAGCGAGGTATAGTTCTTTGATCAGTGTACAGTTTGATAAGCCTGATGATCATTTAGCTTCAGGGTTAAGACAGAAAGCAAACAAGCATTGTATGTTTTTTTCTGCTTAATGATTGCAATCTTACCTTGTCCGATGCGAGAAATACGGTTGTAACTGAGATCGAGCACTCTTAGTCGTGTCAAATCTCTCAATCCTTCTATTACATTGATCTTATTCTTTGACAGGTCCAACGCGTGGAGGCTCTTTGGAAGCGATGCAGGAGTAATTTGAACTGCAGTGAACAGAACGTTGTCTATTAAACACACCACACAAACTTATAAAACATGTCATTTATGGTTAAATTATCCAGGAGGCAGGAACGTACCTATGAAGTTGTTTGATAAATCAATCGACTTGAGGCTGTTAAAATGTGAGATGCTCGGGACAGCTTTCAAGCCTATGCTCGAGATGTGAGCCACGCTCGAGGATTTACTCAGCGATTGGATTAGGCTGTTTGCGTGAACAATCGCATCTGAGACATTTCTTGAGGGTGATCTCACGGTCGTAGGAGAGGCTATGAAGCTGTGCTTATCCTCATCCTCGTTTACTGGAACTACGGTATCGACATCGAGTCCTCTTACCCACTCATCCACTCGTTTCATCATCGAAGAGGAATCCGCAGAGAAAGCTACCCACTGATTATGACGAGGCCACAAGTCCGAGGATTGGTTGGTGAAACCGCCGCAGATGTTTGGAGATTCTTTAGTGAAGACTTCAAGGCTCGATTGGTCGTGCTCAGCAAAGTCAGACGTGTACCCAGACTGGTGGTTCTTGGTTGAAACGTCTAAAGTCTGTGACTTTAGCGAAACAAGGTGTTTGTGAAGGTTCCTATGGCTCCAGAGGAACAATTTCCACCAGAGCCGCCTGCTCCCCGAGGGAAGTATCTGCATCGAGGAATGTTTCTTGAGCATCACTCTATCTGCACTTCTATGGGACCTCACTGATTTGACCTCGAAGCTCTCTCTCTCGTCATGGAGCTCCCGAGGATCAGAACAATGGAACCTGCTGGTGAACTTGCTGAGATTTGAACAGGATCGTTTGAGCTTAGGAGAAGCCACCCAAGCCGTGGTTCTGCCTAAGCCAGGGTCGCTGACGTGACCGCCTTCGTCATCATCGCCGTTTTCAGAGCAATCTGTGACCTCATTTCTTGTCAGAGACTCAACGGCTCGTTGCTGAACTTGGGATTTGGGAGACTCGCGATTCGTTGAATCGTGCTCATCTTCACCGTCGTATAGCTCGTGCTCGATAGGACTGTCCTTGTGATCAAGGGGCTTGTCATAGCTTGTGTTGTTAGGCTCGTCATTCTCCAGAGGCTTCACTGGCTCTTCGAGTCTGATCTGAAGGATTCTCTGCGTTCTCGGTGGCAGAGGAGGTTTTGGATTCCCCTGTTCCAGACAACAGAAAGTGTTCAACGGATAATTCTCAAACATAGATAACTCGCCGGGAAAAAATAATCACAGTAAAACCACAAACAAACTAAAAGGTCATCAGAGAGAGCCAGAGAACGAAATTCCTCACCTTCTTTTTCTTTCTACCGATCAATCCAGAAAAGCAGTTGAATATCTTCATTTTTTTTGTGGACAGACTCGTTAGGCCTCAAAATTCTCCCAAAGATTTAGAATTAGCCGTAATCTACGGGAAGTCGGGAAAGCAGCAAGACGATGAGTATAGAAGGAGAAATGACGCCGGGAAACGAGGAGGCAGTTCTTGATCCGACCGCCGCCGAATCCGCTGATGTGTCGGCCAGAGTTTCAGAAATTTCGCCGTACTTGTTTTTTTAATTCTCTTTCATCAATACAAGCGACGACAGCCACTGAACCAGGAAAAAAAATAAATAACAGAGAAGAAGAGAAGAAGAGAAGAAGAGAGGAAGAGGAAGTATGAAATGGACGGGTTTTACAGAGCATGCAGATGCAGGAGAGCCACATGTACCTGCAATCTATGGTTTTTTTCGCTTAACTCTTATATGACATAGAAAAGTTGTGTGTACGTAATTAATATTTCATTCTTTACTTTCAATTAAGAAGATAAAAGTTTTATTTTTGTTATTTTTATCTTTGCTAAGATAAATAGAGTATGGGAAGATAAGTACTAGAAAGTCTTATGGAATAACGTACTAAAATGATAAGTTTACTCCTTACATTTTAAATTATAATGTATACTTCAATTTTTTGATTTTGTCAACAAATGTAAATCATTATCATTGTGCATATAAGATTAGCTGACTACCTAATTCCAAATTATATACAAAGGAATCCGCGGCTATAACACGGAGTCCATTATTTCGAGTTATTTTCCATAATAGATGATCCTATCGCATTCAGGAAACACGAGTAATTGGTGACTGGAAATTAATAAAATACTAATAAAAAGAAACTTATACAATCGAATCTCTATAAATTAATACTCGATAAATTAATAATCACTATAAATTAATAAATTTTACTGGTCTCAAGTCGGGTCAATGTAAAAATCTATCAAATTCGATAAGATAATAAGATAATAATTTTTTTTGAAACCCTTATGTAAACATATGGTCCCAACAAAAACATAAATTAATAATGATATAAATTTATGAAAATATATATAAATTTTATTTTTTAAAATATTACTAATATGTTCGTTTTTAGTTAAAGTGAAAATCTCATTGGTTCTTATCTCTCTAATTATTATATCAGTAGCTTTTATTGCAGTTTTACTATATACATTCAAAATTTATGATGATTTTTTGATGTGATAATTGATTTTCTTATATATAAATATTTTTAAATGTATTATAGTGTTATCTTCAATTTTATCATCAATACTGATAGTAGCCATAGTTTTTTTTTATAAATTTTAAACTTATGAACATGTATATTTTTATATGGATAATCTAATATGGAGAAAACTATTTTATTGTGATAGTTATGATTTTTAATCATAATTTATATTATGATATTTGTTAAAATTTTAAAATATAACATTATTCCAAAATAATTTTTAGAAAATTATATACAGAAAACAATTTTTCTTTATAAATTAATAATTAATAATTTATAGATAAATTAATAAAATATCATGGTCCCAACATTATTAATTTATAGAAGTTTTATTGTATGATGTTTTTAGACTATGGTAATGCGTTAAGTTGGTGGTTCTTAACTTTTTTTTTGTTTTTTCCTTTTTTCCCCTCTAACCGCAGGATTGTAGAAAGAAACCTAAACTAGTACCCAAAGTCTATAAAATGCCGATTATTTTAAGGTAATCGTAATGGAAGAATTCAGAACCCAATTATTTTAAAGTAAAATATCAAATTTGAACTAATATAACTGCATATCACTGGATAATAAAAAATATAGTTTATAATTATAGGCATAGCATTGGCTATTCTATTATCTCCTTTTATATAGATAAGTTTAAAAGTATTTCTATATAATTAAATGTTGAAGTTTGAAAGATGTAAAATAAATGCTAGTGGATTTTTGGTGTACATATTTAGTTACCAAGATCCAAAAAAAATAAATGCCACTCAAACTCAATCAATATATAACATAGAAATCTATACTTTATTCTCATAAAATTAAAAGTTAAATAAAAAATCAAATGATTACTACGTGTTGAGCATTGATTTTTTTCTTTTCTTTTTGTGCTAAAACAGATCACTGGTTTTTATTATTCTTAATAAAAGCACTTAAGAAAAGACAAACGGAATTAACCAAAGAAAAAAAAGATATACGATTTAAAAGGCAGAAGAGATTTAAGAGAAGGTGAGCATTAGGTACGATGGTTGCGTCGGGTAGCCGCAAGTAACGGCGTCCACCGAACTCCGCTGCTTTTAGTCCACCCAATCTCCGGTGGTCTGTCTTCGACTAAATACTAGCCGTCGATTTCAGATTTTATGGGTCCCACCATCTTACGCGCATCTGTGTGTTTTGTCTTTGTGATGACGTGATTACATCTCATTGGGTACAAGACTCTATATCCAACTAATGGTCCCTCGTGTCACATGCTTTAAAACACTGGACTCACTCAAAGATCATTCAGAAAACATAAAGGAATCACTCTCGTGTATATGCCAAAATCCCCCAACTTTATTATTTCTCGAAGATAATAATTTTTTTGAAGATTATATTTGGTTATGTTAATACTAAAAAATGCAACCCTACTAACGCTATTATTCATAGCATGTATGACTATATTTTTTTTTTAAATAAAGCTATTGCTTTTCTAGGCTCCCAAATAATATTCATTCTTGCTTTTGGATTTCCTTTCATTTTCTTTTCAAAAATAGTAAAACTTGGCATACATTATCATTATGCATCACACAATCTCCACAAACTTATTAATTCAAGACAAATTCAAACGACTATCGTAAAATATATAATAATATACAAAGGGTTCAAAAACAAAAAACAAATGAATATAGGGACGTAAGCGATAGGAAGTTTAAAAACATGTTGTCCTTGTTTTTCATATACGTGTCGTTACAGTAACGTAAAACATTCTAAAGGAAATATCTAATAATGTTTTGTTATGTTATCTCCACGTTTAAATTTAATCAGATTTTGGAAATATGGTGAAATAATGGGTCCAACGAAATATCGAGGATGTGAGAGATACTTACCAAGTGGTGGCGCTGCGTAGAAGGTGAAGAAGTATGTAGGGACTTCTAATCCTGAGAGATTTATTAAATTTAACGGTTCATAACTTTTTTGAAAAAGTCAATTTGTCGAATGGTATTAGTCTTTCACCACTCTTGTTAGAGATTTAGGGTTAAAGATTTGGGTATTACATTTTTAAATTTTTTTTATTAAACCGTGTGATTGAAGAAGTATGTACCTCTATAAATTTTTTGTTTACTTAAACAGTAGTCCCATTTATATTGATTGAGGTTCTGTATTAATATAATTTTGATTTTTTTTTGTTCTGAAAATGTTAATATAATTATTACATAAAATGCATAAATTAATAAAAAAACCTCGTACCAGTTTGTATATATTCCAAAGTGATACAATATCGTTAAACCGAGAATGCTTGTTTGTCTTGGAACAGCGTCGAGTTTGTTAGTAATCTCTTGTTATTGGGTCGTAGATTTAAAATTTTAAAAGGCCCATCTTGGCGTGCAAGCCCATAGACTTTTAAGATAATCTATCTTCTTATACTTCTGTAGTTTTGTTTATAGAAGCATAGTAATAAAATTGAATTGATCTTACATCCTACTTTACTTGGCTAAGCTTACTTAGACCATCTCCATCAGGGAGATATAGAAGAGTTGTTATGATTTTTAGCTAATAAAAAAAAAAAGAAAAAACTCTGAAAAGCTTACAACTCGTATGCTAAAGTTATTATATAACAACTTCGGTTAAGAGATCATATAACGTGTCCAATTTTCATTAGCTCTGTATTTTAATGGTTTTGGGCTGAAAATCGGAAAAGGTCTGTTAGAGGAAAAAGCCCAGTCGCTTGGTGAGAAATTTTAACATTTTAATAACCTATAAAGAATATGAGGGATGGACTAATAAAAATAGAAAGGTTCTTAACATTTTTTGAAAATGTCAAATTTAATATTAAACAATATTTAACAACTCCTCATAAATACGAGGGATGGAGATGCTCTTACCAAGCTGAAGACATGATGGTATATTCTCACATAGCTGAGTTTTCAATCTGACAATTGATCTTGGTTGTACTTAAGAAGGTGGTTAATTCTTTAAACAAAAAAAGAAGGTGGTTAATTAATTATCATAATATTGGTTTATGTTTTCTTTTCATGCTTTCGTCCGGCCATTGGTTGTGAACAAAATATTACTGTTATTAAACTCATAGAATTACAAGAGGATGTATGTGGCCGATATGATTAGAAAAGTATGTGAGCAAAATCTGACAAAGAAATGATTCTGATTTTCAGGCTGTACTCGGATTCTTTTCCAAAGTAAGACTAAGAACGTTGATATTAAGATTCTGACTTTCAGACAGTTCTGTGAAAAACATGTTCCTATTTTATTTTATTATTGTTCAATAATATTATCAGATTCAAGACTCTTCAAAATCTGACAAAGAAAAATAACCAAAATGGACGAAGCTTTTTTTCTGTCTTTCGCAAGTCGTATTTGGGGTCTTCTAACTATAAAACTATAAATCCAGTTGGATACTCGAATTTAGTTTCCCAACCTACACACTGTCACAAACTTGTGCTCCCATTAAAAATTAACGACGTGCCATTTATTGTTCCTACCAAATAAATAAGATTTGACTCTACCGCTAAATAAATGAAGCCTATTCATAAGGTAACACAACACATAGAATTCCGAAAATTTAACATCTGTTTACATTAACATCTGTTTTTTTTTTCCGAGTATAGAATTCCGAAAATTTAAATAAAATAGCGGTTAGAAAATAAAAATATTATTTAAATCTTGCATCACAAAGCAAGCAACATCATTAAAATGCCTCTCAACATTCGAGTCCGAGGGTGGATGTCAACCACAAGTCAGGCTTAAACGTTACCTTCTTAAACCCATTTGAAATCAATGCATGTGAACATTGGATGTTTGTTTCTCCGAGATTGTAGAATATCGACGGATTTTAAGACTCTTTAATATTTGACGAAGAAAAGACTCCTCCCTATACCAACGTTGACGAAGCTATTATTATTATTATTCATTGGTTTCTGTCTAATATCGCAAGTTGTAAAATTATTGGGTCTTCAAATATTGGTCACCGTCTCATACTCGAATTTAATTCCCAACTTACCTACACACTGTCACACACTTGTGTTCTCTCATTAAAGAATCATCCACGCACCTCTCGATTTCGGATACAAAGATTTTCGTAACATTGCTAACATTTACTATTACTTTTACCAAATAAACAAAATTTGATTGTATAACCAAATTTGATCAAATCAATTATGCTCTTGTAATGATTTTTTTATTACTATCAGAAAAATCTTTTAAAAACATGTACACCTGCAAATTGCAAAACACAAATTAACAGTTTTTGTTTCACACTTTGACACAAGTAAGAATATTGGGTTAATGTGTTGTGTGACTACTGTTACAACTTGAAACCATATTTCATTTTAATCCCCCTCAAATATATTAATAATATTTTTTTCTGCTGATTGGTAATAAATTCCTCAACTAATACCAGAGAACCAGACACAAATGTTGAAAGTACAACACAATACATATTCTACTCATCGTTTATTTTTTTTGGAAACCTCAAATTAAAAATTTCTTCGTTTTAATTTTTTTTTGTAATAATGACAGGTTGCTTCAGCTTCTCTGAAGCAATAGAACGGACTTACAAATCCGGTTTCAAAAGATCTGGGTTAAGACCCGTAACCATCGATTTGAAAGACGGAACCGTGGTCAACTTTTGGGTTTCCAAGAACCGACCCGAATCCAAACCGAATCTCCTCCTCATCCACGGTCTCGGAGCTACTGCCATCTGGCAATGGTACGACGTCGCTCGACGCCTCTCTCCTCATTTCAACCTCTTCATCCCCGACCTCGTTTTCTTCGGCGGATCCTCCACGACCCGACCCGAAAGGTCCGACATTTTTCAGGCCCAGACGCTCATGCGGGCCTTAGAGGCCCAATCAGTGAAACGATTCAGCCTTGTTGGTCTCAGCTACGGCGGATTCGTTGGTTATCGAATGGCGGCGATGTTCGGAGACGCCGTGGAGCGGGTGGTGATTTGCTGCGCCGCCGTTTGCGTGGAGGAGAAAGATATGAGAGACGGCGTTTTTAAGGTGTCGGATATTGATGAAGCTTCGAAGATTCTGGTGCCGGAATCTGTGGAAAAGCTCCGGGAACTTATGGGTTACATCTTCTACAAGCCGTCGCTGCCGAGAATGGTTCCTCCTTGTCTGCTTCATGATTTCATCGAACATGTGAGCAACTTTCTTCTTTTAGCTTTTTCAACCTATAATCTTGCGACAGGTGTCTAACTGTCTTAAGTATCTCAACGTAAGATTAGAAAAAGTTGAATGATGCAAATCTAGCAAGTGCAAAATATAGTTTAAAAACATGGAAAAAAAGATTTGAAAGATTCTAGCTGCTTCAAGATAATATATTTTATATTGTCTACTTTGGAGTTTTTAAATATTTTTTTTTATTCTGGTTGGTTCTTTTTTGTTTGTAGAATTTCGAAATTCATTTTTTTTTTGTTTTTTTTTTCACTAGATCATAGAATGCCCATTTTCCCAGAGTTAAATAAAACTTGATAGTAGTTCTCTGTGTACTTGTAATTGTTGTGCCAGTTAAGAAATAGTAAAACTTTATTCGTACCAATAGAATTAATTGTTCTTCTTTTGTTTGTTAATAAATAAGAATTTTGTTCCTAACCATATCGACGTAACTTTTCTATACTAATAAACAAAATCAAAACGTGAAAAAAAACAGGCCTTGACTAGAGACAACGTCAAGGAGAAGAGAGAGTTGATTAAAGCCATACCTAAAGACAGAATAATCTCAGAGATTCCAAAGCTCACACAGGTTCTCTCTTCTTAATCTCGTTTTCTTATCACTCAGTTTTCCAAATGTACAGGTAATTAATGAATATAAATTTAATTAATGATTGCAGCCAACATTAATAATATGGGGAGAGCATGATCAAGTGTTTCCACTAGAGATGGGGAAGAGACTTGAAAAGCATTTGGGAGATAATGGTAGACTTGTTGTCATCGAGAGGACTGGTCATATCTTCAATTTCGAGAGACCCAAAACTTATCTCAAACTTCTTAAATCTTTTCTTCTGCAGACGAAACAACAGATTCCTGTCACTAATGGAGCCGTTTGATTCTCTTAACCTCTGGTTTTTTATTCCTTATCATGTATCCTTCAAGCTTTAGTTACACACGCGTAATATATATATCAAATTCACCTCCCCATTTCGTTAACTATATACTTAATAGTCATTCTGATTACGATGATTTATGTTCAAATTATCTGAATTATAATTCGTTAAGCAAGAAAAAGATTCTCTTTCAGAGCTTATCAAAATGAAATACTTCACTTGTTTTGGATCATAACATTCTATTCAGCTTATTAAATGTCAAATTATTCTGCATCATTTAAATTTGTAGCCCAGAAGAAACGTTAAAATCTTAAATTCTTTTCTTTGTTGTTTTTAACGTCTTTTTTTTTGAAAAGAGATGATTATCAATGTAGAAAGAAGAGGACATAAATGTACCATAGAAAAGGATAATATTGCAGAGAAGAAAGAAACAACTCTGCAAATTATAAAATCCCTCTCATGATGGCGAATTGATATGTGCCTCCAGAACAAAGCTAACAAGAACGGATCTTGCTGCTGAAAGAAGAGGCATCTTTCTCATATCGAATTTCAAACACACAAGAAAAACAAAAGAAATCCTGTCAACAAATTATCAACAAACACACAACAAATTTTCTTAACCTATCAACAAATTATATTAACTTGAATCAGCAAAATTTGAAACCATAAAAGACAGAAAAATCGGCTTAGAGAACTATAAGAATGGAACAGAAACGATTGTGATGATATATGCACATCTCCATGGAACAGCATTTGATATATATACAGGCGGCCTCCAGCTTCCTGCTTCAAAAAAACCCTAATTTACTTTAGGTTTAACGTTTTGTGGGCGTAATGGGCCAACGTGTAGGCCTATATCATAAAGCCCGGTAAATATATACGTACATTGTTAAGATAAATGCTGAATAATCAATGGTCATTATTCAAGTAAGAAGAGTTAAAAACCACAATGATTGTGGCCTTGTGGGTTTCGGTAAACCGAAATTTCCCTTAATATAGCCACTAGCCAGCATGGTACATGCGAATTAAGAAGAGCAAAAAAAAATCTCAGATTTTAAAAGAAAATTGTTAAAGCCCAAATTTCGGATACACATAATGGGCCATCTTAAAGCCTTTAACTAACATGAGAAGAGAAAGAAGGTGTTTATGGAGCAATTCCCAATTCCATTGAACTCGTCGGGCACAATCACGAAGAACCTATCCCTCTCTTCCACGTGAATCTTCTTCCTCCAATTTGACTTGGGTTTGGTGAATTTCCTCTCAAAGGCTCTGAACAGTTCTTGCCTTGTTGGGAAATTCTCAGCTTTACTCAAGGAAGACTATCATGTCTGTGACTGTAAGAGAAATCATGTCTGCAATTAAAAATCTTTCCCTAGAACCAGAAGCCAAAAGGTTGCAGAAGATCGAACAGGAGATCAAAGACTCATGCTCCTCCTTCGTTACCGAAGTAGAAGCCAAAAGAGCGCTTAAAAACTCTCCCTCGAACCAGAAGCCAAAAAAGGGCACAGGATCGAACCCGAGATCGTGTGGTCACTGGTACGTTCGTTCTAGAGTCTGCATCGTCTGCAAAACCAAGGTGGAGAAACGCGAAGGCCGAGCATTCGATTATCTTGTCCAAGGATTACAGCTAAGCCACGAAGCTGTGGCGTTAACCAAGCGCTTTACAACAAAATCCTATTGTGTCAAAGAGAGGAAGCTTCACCTTGTCCTTGACTTGGACCACACGCTTCTCCACGCCACTAACGTTTCACGTCTCTCCAAAGCAGAGAAGTATCTAATCAGAGAAGCAAGGGAAGTTCTACGGAAGATTGTAGTCGGAGAAGATTCCACCGAATTCTTGACAAAGCTACGGCCTTTTGTTCACGACTTCTTGAAGGAAGCCAACGAGATGTTCACAATGTATGTTTACACGATGGGTACTCGTGATTACGCTAAAGCTCTTTTGGAGCTGATTGATCCGGAGGGAGACTATTTTGAGGGTAGAGTGATAAAAGGAGACGATAGTCCATATGTGAAGACTCTTGATTTGGTTTGGGCTGAGGAGCGTGGAGTGCTCATTGTGGATGATACGGCTAGTGTTTGGACCCATCACAAGAGTAACCTTGTGGAGATTAGCAAGTACAACTATTTCAGAGACGATGGCCAAAAAGATTCAAAGCCTTACTCAGAGGAGAAGGGAGACGAGAGTGAAAGCAACGGTGCATTGGCCAATGTTCTAAAATTACTCAGGGAAGTTCACTGTGAATTCTTCAGAGTCAAGAAAGATCAGTTAGAGTCGCAGGACGTGAGGTTGCTGCTAAAAATAAACAGGACGTGAATCAAGAAAGATAGCTTTCACTTTAAAATAACATCAATCGATCCATTAAACTTACAATCAAATGTTCTTGTAATTTGTGAAGTATTTTATATAATAAATCATTTGGCTTGTCAAACTAGTTTAAATAAATCCTATAAAACTCCTACTCTTGAAAATGCAGATGTAACCAAGAACCAGATCACACTGAACGGGACCAAAAAGAATCATTTATCTTGGTTATCATTTAAACCGGACAACAATGCAAGATATGTCATCTTTACTGTTTCTTTTCAATGCTTCAGTAACTAGTTTCTTTGCCGCTTCCTTTGGATCTCTCAACTTCTTAGCTATGTCAACAGCTTCTTGGTTTGACATTACCTGCTCAATTATGTTTAGCAAAACTCTTTCCCATGAACTACTTGAACAATCTAATTAGTGATCTATCATCGAAGATTTTTACCTTGGAAATACCGTCACTAGCCAGAATAAGAATATCTGTGTGACTATCAACTGTGACATCCTTAATGTCAGGCTCTGTATTCAAGTAAGCTTTGAGGTTTTTGTCTCCAAAGACACGCGACACAGCTAGTAAACCATTCACTCTAGAAACATCTCCTGTTCAAATTCACAAACATCAGAATCATCCTTACTCTCAATCAAATTGTAACAAGAGATTTTTAAAAAAAAAGAGAGAGAGAGAAGCTGTTCTTGACCTGGCCTGTTGGTTACAAATCCACCTTTACTCTCAATCAAATTCCTTTCAGTATCAGTATCGGGATCATGATCTACACTTATCTGCTTTGCTTTACCTCGACGAGACACAATTGCTCGTGAATCGCCAACATTAGCTATCCACAGAGTTTCTCCATTGATCAAAATCGCAGTCACGGCAGTTGAACCGCCACTCCCTAAATCCGAACTATTATCTGATAGAATCGTTTGGTCTGTATTCTCATAAGCTTTTGCAATTGTTCTTCGAGGATCAACCAAGAACTCTCCCTAGAAAATTTTGACAAAAATGTATGTCTTTATCAATCTACCACACACTTATCATACATAAATACGCAAAAAAAAAAAAACAACTTTTTATAGCTTACATCGTTTAGGATATTTGAGAAGAGATGTTTCTGCAAATATGCAGCTACTTCATCACCTTTATGACCATCAAAGATTGCAAATAGCCCCAATTCATTGCCTTTGACATTGATAAACTTAGCGACATGATAATCCTCCATTGAACGCTTCGATTTCCCCTTTACTAAACTAAATCCAAACTTGATTCCTCCTTCATTGTTTTTTCCTTTACCCGAGTGAGATTTTTGTGCTACCACAACCTAACATTAAGAAGACGAAAACAGATTAAAAAAAAAATCTTAAAATCTCCGTAAACCAAGCAAGATCTCGAGGCTACAACATAATAAGCAAATATAAAAATTTCGAAAACACTGTAAGTACCATCATTACTACTGAATTTAAAAAGAAAACGAAATGATTTGCACTTTTCACCTGTGTAGCGGAACGAGAACAGCAGATCCCGGGCATTTGATTGGACGAAATTCTTCGGCGGTTGTGAACGAATTAGCAAATTGCGAAAAATTATATCAAACAAACAATCTGCCTGCGAAATTCACGACTCTGAGTTTAGAAAAAACACCAACAGGAGGATGCATTAAAGTACACGCAGAGACTTTTAAGAAGATGAAGCAAAATTGAAGAGAGGAAAGAGTGGAAGTAAACCTGTAGATCAATTTCGCCAACTCTTTGAGCGAAGAAGCCTTCGTTCTCCTTCGTTAATGTCGTTTTCTTTGCGGAATTTTATATCCACTGAAAAAATAATTCTGGTATAGTAACTAAGTTCATGAATTATTTTTTAATTTCAATCCATATGGCCATACCATCTTAAGGTTATTTTAACTCTTTGCATGCCTTTCTTTTGGAAACTACTTAAACAATTGTCAACATTACACTGGTTTCAAATATGCATCAATTTAATAATATTGTATTTTAATAACCAAATCCATCTACATCATATCTCCATGAAATCTTCCAAAGTATTTTACCATCTATTTATTTTTTTAGTCTTTTGTGTTTTATCTTAAGCAAGTTTATTTCTTTTTTTCTATCACATACCTTTTCTGACTTTAACAACATATTTGACTCTCTTGTGTGTTTTTATCTCAAGCAAATTTATTTCTTTTTCTATCACATACCTTTTCTGACTAATTGAACAAATCTGGCCTGCTCAGTGGTTTGGACGACTGTTTACGCAACAACACGTATTGATCAGTTTTCTATAAAAAAAAAAAAAAACTAGCTATTAAGTAACCATAGGGGTATTCTCGTCCTTTTAGCAAGCTTCAGCCTGCCACCACGACACTTTGTCTTCCACCTCCGTCGTCAGCCGCCACGACACTGCTCCTTCCTCGCGCGTCTCTTGATCGTCGCAGAGATAGACAGAGAGAGAGAAGATGAGGTTGATTGTGCACAACATGATGTCTTGCAACATCAAAGGAGTTGTTAACAACTTTCCTCTGCGGATCGAAGCCGAGAAGGTGATTGAGAAGGAAGTCGATTTCAACCCGGATTTTCTCAGGCACATGTTCGCAAAGATCGAGTGGAAGGCTCTTGTGGATGGTGCTCGTTCTTTAGGTTACACCGAACTTCCGGATCACGCACCAGACACGGCGGCGCTGGAATCCGACGAATCATTTCTCAGGCAATTCCACCACGCTTTGCTCGAGCTCCACCTCGAGGAAGGCTCACTCGTCTGCCCCGAAACCGGTAGAAAGTTTTCTGTCAACAAGGGCATCCCCAATATGCTTCTCCACGAGGACGAAGTTTAATTATTCCTGATCCTGATGTTTTCAGAGATCAATGGATTCCGAAAATTTTAGAAGATTTAAAAATTAGAAGAAAATTTACATTTCATTCCTCTTGCATTGTGTTATGGATGATTCTCTAAGCAATAATGCTCTGCAAATCTATATCTTTTCTCCATTCTTATCATTCTACTTTAAGCACTATCTTCATACACTCGTAGACAAAGTAACTTATTGCAGCCGAAGGCAATACCTGGAGATATGAAACAGAGGAACAGACAATAACATATCAAGCTTTGGAAAAATATCGAAGCTGGTTGAGTTTGGTTGTAATGTGGTATATGGAAGAAATACTATTATGCAAACCTGGAGCAAGCTAGGTAAAAGTCCAGCGTATAAAGCTGGGATCCCTCCTCTCTCAATGATACTGAATCCCATAGCTAAAGCACTGAGCTTGTTTCTACCTGCCTGCATCTGAAGCTGTCGTCTCACTACTTCAAAAGGATAAGTAGCTACTTCAGTACAGACACCTGCTATAGCACCGTACAGGAGAGTTCTGATGGGGCCTAACTCGAGCCGGTCTAGAGCATTGAGTTCTTGTCCCTGCTGCTTCATGTCTTTGAGTCTTTTCCTGCCTTCTGGTGTATGCAGATGGGATGATTTAAGGATGTCGTAAACGCCATAGAAAACCGCACCGGACAGAGCCATGCTTGCTATTGAGGGGACTAGACCCTTGTAGAGAGACAATAAACCTTCGGTTTGGATCATATACTTGAAAGCTCCTGTTATCCCGCCTAAGGTTTCTCCACCCCGAGCCACTAGCTTTGTTCGTAACTATGCAGTATTAGAAGAACACATTTCAATCATATTGTTTCCACATGCATTTTCTTATTTCCCGTCCAAAACTAAATGCTTACTAACACTAGACTTCTATGTCACTTTAATCCTCTAAAGCACAGGACTTTCGAAAACTTACAGTATCGAGTGGCAAGCAGAGTACAGTAGCAGTAATACCAGCAGCAGCTCCAGCAACGAATCTCTCAAAGTTGGTTGCTTCTTCATTCCCAGCAATTTTAAGCAATTGCTTTCTGTACGTATCGTAGGCACAAAAGTTGACGGCTTTGAAAGGAGCCGTTCGGAGAACATTGAGCAAATTACCTTTCCAGAACCCTCTGAAGCCTTGCGTGGTCGCAATTGTCTTAGCGACCACCAACAAATTCCTCTGTTCACCACGAACTGTATACTCTAGCTTTAGTCTCTCAAGTGGGGCTAAGAAAGTTCTGGCATCAACAACAAAATCCCATTTTTAGAACCAAAGCCAAATTGGGGGAAAACACAATCATGGTTTTTGGTTCAGGCATTTCATCAAACGAATTATAGGCGTTACTAATCGAACGATATATACTTGGAAACCATGGCAGCTACGGCACCGGCCCAGAGATGCTTCCGAGTGTTCATAGTCCCGCTTCTTCTCACTCCACTCAAAACTCTTCGTTTTCCATTTCCCTTGCCGCGAATTTCGTCGTTTTCCGCCAGTGCATCCTTACATTCCCGCTCAGATCCGTCTTTACTCAAGCTCACGGACAGGAACAGCAAATCCTTACCGGAGCGGAGGCGGCTTTGCTTTCTCCAGTAACCGGTAAAATGCACAGGCTCGGACTCGGAGGAAACCCATTTGGAGGAGATCGAGTCGAAGAATGAAACGCCTGGAGGTTCGAGAAACAAACCACCGGTTCTGAAGAAAACTTCATTGGATTGGTCGCTAAAGCTGGAAGAAGAAGAAGGATCGTGAGGATAGATATGGAGTCCAGACATTTGGATAATGAAGAAGAAAATTCACTAAATTTTGTAGGTGAGCTTATTCGGGATTCGGCCAATCGAGAGATCTTAGAGCATGATTCTTGCAGAAACCTATATGGGTTTCTTATGCAATTTATTATTATTATTTTTTGTTAAAAAATTCTTGATAAGAAACCTTTAGTTTATGTTGGTTTATTGGTAAAACCAGATATGAGTTTCTTTAAAAAAATATCAAAAGGAAGATGATAAGAAATCCAATCCATTTTGTTTTCCAATTCATTTTCTTACTTTTGCCGACAAAAATATTGTTACTTGGAAGAATTGAAGAATTGCTCTGGTCTTGCAACAAGCTACATACACCAGTTATCGACAATGATTTCGTTGTAGGCGATGCTTGGGTATTTTTTAGCAACTTCTTGGCAAAATTCCAAGAACAAACCATCAGCTAGTTTCGTGATGTTGGCTTTGTGCACTGCTGTAACTTTCTTCCTGTTGTTCAAGTAGGCATACTCGAACGCATACTTTGCAATACGCTCCGAACAGAACTTTGTGATCACTTAGCATAACAATAAGTATCAGAAACATCTTGGATAATACTAGTGGCAATCCCATATAAAAAATAATGATGATCAATGTAAATCTATGAATGTCGACTTCAAGATCATGGACATATCAGATTGTTAAGCTAACTATTCCACTCAAATCACATCAACAGAGTCATGGTTGTGACATTTTATTCAGGAAATGCATCTAAAATCGACTATAGACGCCCAGAGAACTCAACTTAGAGAGCAAAAATTCCCAGCACTTTCTAATTACTGATCAAACTCTACTCAAAAACAATAAGGTAAACACTCAAATCTACTACCAAATCACATCTATAACCAAAAATCCAAGATAAAATTCACCTTAAAGGCTCTCAACGACACCAGGAACAACTTTGTGCTCAAGCCCTGCATATTCACCTTCAGTGTTCTCTCTGATCACAATGACATCAACGTTCTCGTGATGAGAAGCTAAACCAAGCAAATTGAAACAGTTGACCAAAGACGCGAAGAGATCGAGCCATGTAAGTAGCCCAGAAGAAAACGACGGTCATTAAAGCCATGTAGCTTCCAAGGACAATTCCTGTTGCAAAGATTTCTTTGAGTTGCGAAGAATATATAAACATCTAAAACCGAATCATATGCATGCAAAAGAATTGAATCCAAACACCTAAAGCGAAATCCAAAATCCATAATTCCAAATCAATCCCCAAAGAAAATCAAACCTTAAACCTACACCCAAATCAATTTACAAGGGACAAATATCACTTGCAAAGCATAAAAAGAAGATTGGTAAACGAAATTACCTGTCACGAAAGGATTCAGAAGATCGGAATCTTCAGAATTTCTCATCAGTCGGATCAGTCGGTGATGCGCCGCCGCTGTTCAGGAGGAGATTGGAAGACAAGAAGGCGGCGGTGATGCGATTGTACACGGTCGAGGAAGACGCTCGTCGACGATGGACACCACGAGGAGGGATCGAGTAGGGATTGGAGAAGTCGAAAAGTCTTTCTCGACGAAGGAGAAGAAATGTTCGAGACAAAAAAAAATTCCCAAGCCAAAAAATTTCCAATCACAGTCTGCCACGCATCTAGGAAGGATCGATCCTTCAAGTCCCTAAATTAGGATCGATCCTACTATTTAAACCCATTTTTCAATTAAAAAAAATCAATTAATTGACTAGAAATTCATCGAGAAACCCTCCATAATCATGGTCTTAGACCCGGTTGGACCGTTCGTGGGGCCTTCATAATTTGAATTTCTTTTTTTTTTTTGGTCGAAATATGATTTTAAGAGCATCAGCAATGCTAATACCTCATTAAAGGTACTTAAGCAATATAATAATATTAAAGTTATGTTAAGAATCTCAATTTAAAAATTAAGATTTGTTGCCTCTAATGCAAGAATCTGTAATGGATTCTTAAAAAAAAAAATCTTTGAACGCCAACGCCGAGCAGCCAACCGTTGTGTGTCAAGGTGGAGAGAATTCCGACGAAGGAAAGCTGCATGATACTCCTCGAAATCTCTGCTAGAAAGGGCTTATGGGTCGAACCGTCGAAGCAGAAAGATGATGATTATGGGTCGCCGTCGATGGCGTATCGGAAGCCGTGAAAACAGAGCATCAGAGGGAAATTGGATGAGATTGGTCTCGTTTCAGAAGGAATAATTCAATGGGTTTCACGAAATTACAAAGTTTTGGTCAACAACAAAGAGAATTTCTTCATTTTATTATAGCGATGGAGAAGAAGAAAATTTTCTCAGGAAAGAAAGAAAGAAGAAACACAAAAAAAAATTATCTCAAAGTTTCTATCTAATAAAATTATGGCACGTGGAATCAAGTATCGATTCTTATTGGTTTTAATATAAGTATAGACGTAGTTATTTGAAGTGTTTCTAACTGTTGATTTGAATTTTTTGGAGCTAATAGTGTAGTTTTATGTAATATGGTACGAATTGTGTAATTTTATGTAACATATGTGGTCATTGTGTAACATTTCCCAACTTTGACTAGTCAACACTCCTGCAGTGCTGACGTCAGCACATCCGCGTAGCAAATAGCCGTTAGGCGGGCATGCCGCCCGTCGGGAGTCGTCGGTGCCGATGATCCTATAAATACTGGATGGCTTTAGCGCCAACTTCATTTTCCAATAATCTCACACTAGGGCTCCATACGAGAGAGAGCGCGGGAAAACGAGTACGATTTCTTTGTTCGTAAAGTCTCGAAATGCAGAAGATAGGGTTTCCAGCGATGAAGAGCTTCGATCAGATCCGTTCGTTGGCTGGATCGGCGAAGAACTTCTCCTTCTCCTCGCGTCAACCTCAGGATTCCGTCTCTTCCGGAAATTTCTCGAATCTGAAGTTTACTGCAGGTTTTGTTTTTTGTTCGTTTGGTTTGATTTGAGAATTTCGTTCCGATACTTTCTGAGATCGCGCTATTCTGATGATCGCGATATCTGCGTTTCTGTTTTCCAGAAAAATTGGTGAAGGAACAGGCTTCTATGAAATCCGATCTCGAACTGGCGGTATTTCGAATGCTATCCCGCTTTCTTCTTACATTCTGCGTCTATTCGAACTTAAGTTTGATCGATGTGCTTAAGAGGTATGTATGGTGGTGTTGCTACTTGCTAGGATTGTGTGTTTGGTTGCCGTTCTTCTTTTTTAGCTGTTAACCGGAATAAGCAAGAAACGGAGATCTCTTTGCTTAGTTTTGCGAGTCTTTGATTATCCGCGGGAACATCTTATTTTTGGAAAGATTTTGGGACTGATAGATTCGAGTTATTCTTATGCTGTACTGCCAAAATACGTTGGTGTTGTTGCTAGGATTGTGCTTTTGGTTTCGGTTCAACTGTTTAGTTTTAAACCGGAATGAGCAGGAATACGCAGATCTATGGGCTTAGTCTTGCGACTTCGATTTGATTATCCGCGAGACATCTTAATTTTGGAAAGATTTTGACATTGATAGATTCTGATTTATTGTTAATTTCTTATGATATATTGTTAGAAATGCATTTGACCTGAATTTGATAGACAATTCTGATATTTTTCCATGATCCAGAATTCTAAGCTGAAGAAGTCAATGGATCATATAGCTGCTTTAGAAGAAAAACTGCAGAACGCTTTCAATGAGAATGCTAAGCTCAGGGTAATGCAAAAGGAGGATGAAAAGCTCTGGAGAGGGATGGAGTCCAAATTTTCTTCAACGAAGACTCTGTGTGATCAACTTACTGAGACTCTGCAGCACTTGGCTTCCCAGGTTCAAGAAGGTAATAATTACATGCACATTGGTCGTTGAGTTCTTGAAAGTACCTATGGTTTGTTGCTTTAAATGTTTCCTAAACTGCCTCTACAGCTGAGAAGGATAAAGAGTTTTTTGAGTCCAAATTCTCTACTAGTGCGGAAGCAATAGACTCTTTAAAGCAGCAAATGCAAGATCTATCTTTAAGATTGGGTGCTGCTGAAGAAGACATCAAAAGCCGTAAGTTTTTGGTTTGTTTCAGACATGTGTTGTTGATTCCTTTCATGGGAATACCTTTAATTTGAAAAGGATTGAGTTGCTGCAATATTGTTTACCAAACCATTCTATATGGTTCTTTTGTGGGATATTGTTATACATTTAAGTTAACCATGCAGGTGAGAAGGAGCTAAAGGAGCTCAACCTCGAGAAAGAACAGAGAGAAAACTCTTACCTAAATGAACAGTGTAGAACTGCCGATCTCTTAAAGGAGAAAGGTAAATTTCTTGCTCTTTTAGATTCACAATGTTATTCTCAGACGCAGTAGATCACATGTTTTATCTGATTTAATAGCTTAAGAATGTACCCACACACCAAATAGGTTGAAAACTCAATGTTTCTGAAGAATGTTCACTATTCAGATGGAAACAGGATAGAGAGTTCTTAGCTTTGCAGACATAATTCAAAGGAACGCACGCTTGTGTTATTACAAAGTTTCTGTATGTATTGGATCTTAATCACCTCTCTGGACGTCTTGTATCTCAACTTTATGACAAGATTTTTCCCTAGATTACATGATAAGATGGTGTTTAATGTTGCAATAAAGATATACATTACACATATGAAACGAGAAATATTAGTTTTTGATGCTATGTGATGGTATTGGTATTTGCATGGAATCTTCTTATATCCCTTCTTTGTGGCAGATGTTATCATAATGAATTCTGAAGCAGCTATTGCTGAAGCAAAACTCAACATTGAGAATTTAAACTTCCAACTTGGGAAGCTGCGTCTGGAATTAACATCAAAAGAAGATGAAGCCAAATTCCTTGTTGGCGTCAAGGAGAAGTTGGAGCAAGAAAAGATGACAATTCAGATGAGTGCTGATAATCTATCTGAGAAACTGATTAACTCAGACCAGGAGGTCAAGAAGCTCGAGGGCTTTGTCCACTCTTTGGCAATCGAATTGGCTGAATTAGACAAAAAGAACTTGGCCTTCATGGAAAAATTTGATAAGCTAAATGGTTTATATGGCACTCACCTTATGTTGCTCCAAAAGGATAGAGATATTGCTTCTGATCGTGCTCAAAGATTATTCAATCAACTCCAAGGAGAGTTCTTGACTGTGACTTTCCAGAAAGAATCTCTGCAGTCAGCAGGCAATGAGTTATATGAACAAAAAGAGGAACTGAAGAAAGCTAAAGAGTCACTAGTTTCCCAACTTGCCGAAGAACGCTGCTCCGCAAGGCAGGCGATTGAAAAGCTAGAGTCTGAAGCAAAACTTCTAGTTTCAACAAATGCTGAGTCAGAAGCAGTAATCTCAAAGTTGAAAGAGGAAATAGAAGCTTTGGTGGAAAATCTGAGGGCCTCAGAGAATAAGACGGTAGATATATCTTCCATCTCTTTGTGCAGTCTCTATCAAAATTATCAATGCATAGTTGTAATGCTTAATCTATTCTGGTATCTCGCAGCAAGAATTGTTGTTAAAGCTTTCATCATCAGAGATGGAAAGTAAAGAGAACTATGAGAAGCTGCAGGCTGATGCACAGAGAAAAGCTGAAGAAATGGAGATTTTGCAGAAAGAGAGTGAGAGCAATCAGCTGCGTGTAGAATCATTGTCGAAAGAGGTGAACCAGCTCCAAAGCGTTATTGAAGAGAAAGAGCTTCTTATCCATCAATGCAAGGAAAATGAGAAGAAGCTGGACCAGAAAACTGCAGAGGTTTAAGAAGATAGATATTGGACAAAGCTTTATGAGTTTAATCCACCTATTAGTAGTACTCATCACATATGAACTCCATTGCAGGACAAGGAGCTACTGGAAGCTACTGAAACTAAGCTTCTAGACGCGAAGAAGCAATATGACCTGATGCTGGAAAATAAACAGTTGGAATTATCAAGGCACTTGAAGGAGTTATCTCAGAGGAATGACCAGGTATATCTGGATCAATTTCTTCATATATGCTCGAATGGTATCCGGAGGATTTGCTTAGCGCCCTTAATCAAACACACCAAAAATTTGACGACATATGCTTTTCTGATGCTTTTTAGGCAATCAATGAAATCCGGAGGAAATATGATGAGGAGAAGCAGGAAATTATTAATGCAGAAAAGGAAAAGGTCTATGCCGACAAAATATTGTATTGAGATCGACCAAGCAATCGATCACGGTTCTGAGATGCTATTGGTTCTGATTTCAGGTTGAAAAGGTTATCAAAGAGTTATCAACGAAATACGATAAAGAACTCTCAGATTGTAAAGCCGAATCAAAGCAGCAATTGCTGACCATTCAGGAGGACCATGCTTCTCTGGTATAGTAATCTCCACTAAAACCTGATGTATCTGAATATCACCAAGCATAGATAAGCTTATACATGTGTTAAAGTGACTTTTCTAAGATTTCAACCCCTCTGAAGGTTTAGCACCAGAAGATGCAGCTATCTAGATCAAAGTCCCTTTTTCTCTGGATTTTCTGTTTGGAAGTTTAATACTGAGCAGGTTTTAACTAGCAAATAGACTGATAAAGCTGCATGTTCATGCAGATACTCACTATTCGAGAGGAACATGAAAATAGAGAGTTCAATCTCAAAGCCAAGCACGATGAGGAACTGAGACAAGCTCAGATTCAGGCTGAGAATGAATTAAAAGAGGTACCAACAGACATAATTTGATAGTTCGATAGGAATATGAAGCCTCTGGTATTCAAATAATTTATATCTTTACCCAGAGGATAACAACAATCCGGGACGAGCATGATGTTCAGTTGAAAGCATTCAAGTGTCAGTACGAAGTTGATTGCAAGAAGCTGCAAGAAGAATTAGATCTTCAGAGATCAAAAGTTAGTGTATATCAAGATTCATTATAAGATGCACCTGTTAAGGTTCAAAACCTAATGACGTAAATGTGTTACCATCGTTTGCAGGAAGAAAGGCAAAGAGCTTTGTTGCAAATGCAGTGGAGGGTTATGAGTGACAAACCGCCTGAAGAGCAAGAAGTGAGCTCTAGAAAGGTTAAACCTCAACCACGAATCATTTTGATCCACTAAAAGAATGCTTTATCTACTATATATCATCATCAGATTTGAATAAACACAAACATATGTTAATTTCAACAACTTAATCATCTTGTAGGAATATTCAGTCGCATCTGCCAAAGTGAGAGGTTCTCGTCCTGCTGGTAGCAGGAGAAGCCAGCATACAGCAGTGATGATGCATGATGACGATGAACAGGTAGGAAATAAAATGCCATGTTTTTTTTATATCTTGTTTTCTGCTTTGTCAAAGTCTGCACATATAAATATGCATATAAATGAAAATGCAGGATTCCCCTTTTGTGAAGGCAACAGATACACCCGTGACAAAGATATTAAAGAAAGTTGAAAATGTGAATACAAGAAGCTTAATGAGCAGTCCAAAGCATCGTAGCAAGGTAAAACATTTAAAACCCTCTGTTAACTACTTTTACATCAGCTCCCAACCTCATCATTGGTTTTGTTGTTCGACTTGGCAGGTGACTCGTCGTGAATATGAAGTTGAAACGAAAGATGGGAGGACCACAAAACGAAGGAAGACAAGAGGCACGGTCATGTTTGAGGTAACCAATTCTGCGCATTAACCCTCTGATTTGGTTCATTTTAAATTTATAGATATGTTCAGCAGCCTTCTTCTCTGAGTTGGGACTCACCTTTTTTTTAATGGCTACAGGAGCCACGGAGGCGATCGACTCGGTTTACACCCACAGCTAAGACCCCTAGAAGTATCGCTAAGGTAAGATAGATCCCAAAAGTTTGCTAACTATCTGAAATGTATAAACCCCACCCCAAGTAAACTAGTGGTGAAGCAAGGTTGTTTAAATATCACTCAAGTAAAACTAGTATAATTTTGTGGACTGCACTTTCTTTACTAGAAGAATTGTTTAAGAGGTGAGGGAAACATGAGGAAGCATGGTAAAATTTTTTGCTTAGATCACAGTTACGGTGTGTTAAGGCCAAGTCTGTAGAGCGAGACCGTTGCCTAACACATAGAATTGTCTTGTACATGTACAGGTAGCAGGCATAAGCAGTCATCAACGCTCTGCAAATATTGGAGATCTGTTTTCAGAAGGCTCCCTAAATCCTTATGATGATGATCCCTATGCATTTGACTGAGCACTCAGTAGAATCTAGCACAAAGCCTTGCTCCTAAAATCGTTTTCCTTGCTCTTAAGGCTCTCTGCTACGCTATTCAGGAGATAATGATTACAGAAGTTAAATGTTGCTCACACATTTTGTACAGACCTTTCCTATTGCATCAACTTTGTCATTTGTTAATTGGGCGTGTAAGGTTGTGGATGTTGAAGAACTTGCTACTAGTTACAGAAAAACAAAAATAAACCCCATTATTGATGAAATCGTAACGATTTAAAAGCAAACGCTGTTTATGAACAATCATGAAAACCTAATACATAAGAAAATGCGGTGGAACTGGAACCATAGCAAAAGCTGATACAGACATTGATTCCAAAGGGGAAGAGATCAAGGAGATCGGAGAAAGAAGACAAGGAAGAAAGTGGAAAGCAAGAGAACCAAAACGACGAGAAGAACCAGCTCCATCAAGCTGCAAAGCTTAATCCGATTCCTCCTTTTCTTCTCTATCGCAAGCCTTCTCCTCAGATCCTCTAGTTCTCTTCGTGTCTCTCCTTCCTCCTGCTTCCGAAACAACACCAGACGAAATCTTCGAAATTACAGAACTACACTAGCAAATCAATTCCGATCGGAAGTAGAAAACGGAGAAAGAAGTAGGATCTAAAACCTCGCCGGCGGTATCGATGGTGGCTCGGGATGATGCGAGTGAATAGAGGAGCATCGTAGCTCTGGCGCAGCGGATTGCAGTTCGCACTCTGATCGATTCGTCTTTGCTGGTTGTCATCTCCTCCTTCATCTCTCTCTCTCTCTCTCTCTCTCTCTCTCTCTCTCTCTCTCTCTCTCTCTCTCTCTCTCTCTCTCTCTCTCTCTCTCTCTCTCTCTCTCTCAGCTTTGCTCTATTTCGATTTTGAGTTTCGAAACTAGCCCAGATTTAATGGAGCGCGGGATTGGATACCGTCTTACTTTCGCCCCACAAGTGACAGATGTCAATATATGATTAGTTATGCTACATAAAAATAAATCAATTATTTGAAAAAGTAAAATCATTCAGAAAATATGTATGTATTTCAGCGGATCTCGGGGTTTTCCCTCCTAAATCCTAAATGTTCCCTCGCTTATGATTTAGGGGCGCATTTCAATACCTCTTCGCTGTTGGAATTAGTATTTTCGAAAGAATACTTTAAAATCTTTATCGGAATTAGGAAAGGAGTCATGAAAATCGTTTGGGATACTCGCCTCTCCTGTTGTCGCCGGCAAGATGAATCTTCTGATCGTGGCCGTCGCCGGTAGAAGAATATAATCGCTCTACCGCTAGTCTCTAAGTTTCTCCTGGTAAGCTGCCGATTTTATTCTTCCCATAGATTTTTTATTTCCCTAGTAAATTAGTCTGTTTAAGTTACACTGATTTGGTCGGTATTCAAGTTTTAGAGTTGGCAAATAAATCAAAAACGCTGATATCGTTTGTATTCCATTGGAGAAATCCTGATTTGAAGATTTGCTGCTGTTTTATCTTCCGAACGTCAACAATCAGAGTGCACTGGGTTAGTTTTGATCAATAATTTGGCATTTCTTCAGACGGTTTTTAGGGTATGAAACATCAAACTACTCGATTTCTAAGTTTGGAGTTTTGCTTCCCTAATCTCAATAGTACGAATGGATTTGCTGTGTTGTTCTCCGATGTGTTTATTCGCCTTTGTTTAAACTATACACAGGCGATGTACTCCAATTCAGTAGATTATTTCATTAGGCAATCCACTATTCACCGCTAAGGCCCTGTGGTTACTAATTGCTAGATTACACATTTCCTACATAGCCACATTTTCAAAACCTTTTTGAATAAACTAATCTTCATCTACTGTTTTCTTGTAAGGCTGCGTCTTGGTTTTGCTTCCCACCTGTGAACTGTGTAAAGCTTCTCTCCTTCACGACTCCTTGTGGTATAAATATTTCCTATACCTGAATCTGTCTGATCATGTTAGCTTTAGTTCATTAGGTTTCAGCTTTTTTAAATCCTTTCATCTTCCTTAAATCCCTACATTTGTATCTGAAGACTTGTCAATAGCATAAATTGAGCATCGTGGGCTGCTACTGAACCATCAATTTATTCAAATAACTTGGTTTATAACAGCTTAAAAAATAACCCTCTTCTTTTCCTGCGGTGATAATATCGATAGTGACTACACTCAAGTTTTCTTGTCAAACTCTGATGCTATATCATACTTTGAACATAACTATAGTCAGTATCCATAAGTGTTTAAATGCAATTCTAGTAGATATAATTCCGTGTACGTGTTATGTCAAGTGCAATTCAATGCACATACTGATCGGTTGAGAGATCTAAAGCATGAACAAAGAGATTGAATATCCTTCATAGAAGCATAGAATAAAACTTTTGGTACTTATAGTGGTATATACATAACTTTTGTCCTTATCTAGTCTCTGATTCATATTATTCCGTACATAATATCATAGAGCCTAGCACAGGAGCCTAAGCAAATTTGAAGATTTAAACAGTTTTGTAGAGCTGTGATCATGTGGGTGCATGAACTTGCAGTTGGGACAAACAGGAGTTGATGTGCAAAGCATAACCAGCATGTGGCATTTCATGCACACTTTAGTTACCATCTCTTGCTCCTTGTGATCAACATCATCATCACCACCTTCAAAGGCAAGCCATGACAGCGATCTGTTTAATCCTGTCCCAATTGTGCTATTCTTACTCGGGCTCTTCATATTTCTACCCTTTAGTGACACGCTTTCGTTGTGATTTGAGGATTCGTTAACCTTTGTTGTTGTTTTTGAAGGTGAATAAGAAGGTGAAAGGTTCAGCTCAAGGTCTAGGCTCATCTTAGGTCGTCCAGCAATCACCGGATCTTTGGGGTATGTCCTATGATCCTCAGATGTTCTTGAGTTTCCCTAAAAATGTGAGGATCCATGTTTTAGATGCATGCTTATGCATATATCATATTGATACATATATAGAAATTACTTAAATACATGTATGAATATATACCTTAGCCTCGATAGATTTCTGCCAATCCGAAGGTAGAGGAGTGTGTAGATGGAGTTCAAAATCAAAAGTAATTGATCTCAAATTCTCTGATTTTGCTCGTTCATTGAACAGAGTGCTGTGGAGTTTGCCCTGTGATTGATCTTCTTGTTTGCTCTTCTTGAATGAATTATGGAACTCTTCTCCATAGATTGTGAAATCCCTCTTTCTAGAATAGAGGGTTCCTTCTTGTCGAGAAACCATTAGCCTCAGTCTTTGTTTCCACTGAGTGATTTATGCTTTTGAGGAAAGTTTAAACTCTCTTTGATCCTATGAGGAAATGAGCAGATAGACTTAAAAGTATGTGAAGATCGTCTCTATATATATACATGTAGGAAAATCTTCAGGGGAGTTATTGTCTCCACCGGTTCATATGGAGTAATTGAATTAGATACCAATATTAAAAAAAAATGGTTGATAGATTAGTAGTATAAAATTTTATATTTAAGATTTTCTTGGCGATAAAAGTGATGTGTCGACTATTGCATTTTAATATGAATATTTTGATATTTGGAGGAGGAATATAAAAAAGGGAGGGAAGTAATGTGAAGCATGATGTGTGAGTTCCAAGTTGGGTGTGTTCAATAACTCCAAACAGTCTCATTTAAATGCTTAGATGTGAAGTGCTAACCAATTTCTCTTTCTGCTTTTGCCACCATCATCATCATCGTCATCACCATAGCTAGAACCATTAACTACCTCAAGTTCTTAAATAGATAGTTATAAATCTTAAAATAAAAAACAGATTGTTGGTGAAGTCATGTGGATGGATGGATGTATGTATGCACCATGTGTGATGATAAGATGGAAGAATGTGAAGGAACCAGAGTTGGGAAATAGGGAGAGAGGTCAATAAATGGAGAGACAATAAAGAGAATTAAAGATGGGAGAAGGGAAGGTTGATGAATTGATGAATGCCGATGCAACTTTAATACTCACATTAACTCCTACTCCCACTTTTGGATATATAACACAAAATATACACATTACTAACCAACCTCCCTACCACTTTATTAGCACTGTTTTATTTTTATTAGTACAATAAAAAAAAAGGTATTTGAAACAATTTTAAATAATTCAGGATATGGCTCCTACGTTCATATCCCAAGTCGGTTTTATGAAGAAAAAAATGAGGTTTATTGGGTTTTTATTTTAGTATGGTTTTTTGGATGACTCTGGATTAATGAATCCTGCGATGCAAGATTAGTCCCACTCTTTTTAAAAATGTTATTTACCTTAGGAGGTTTTAATTATTTGATCTAATACAACAAATCGATTTAATAAAAAAAAAACAATTTCAAATAATTAAAAAGCTTTCAACGGCCTCATATTCATGTCATGTGATGAGCTAAGCTTCCTCGTTTATAGTTACGGCTCTTTTGGCTAGTTCCACATAAATTCCCAACTTCAATAATAATCTTAATCGATATATTTCTGTGTATATATTTCCTTGTTTTTTTTTTTTTTAATGAGCACCATTTTGATAGAATGAATATACAGAAATTACTCTTTCCTACAGGGTAATTAAAATTCCTCTTTTGGTAATACTTTTTCATTAAGGACTAATGGCACCCCCAAAAAAGAAAAGCAATAGTTAAGTCACATTTGTCAATGTATCCCTTTACTATCAACGACGACTGCGGAATATTGAGACTCGGTCTACTGATTCTTTTTTTGGTCGTTCGGTCTAGTGATGATGAAGAACAACGACAAACAAAGCCGTGATTCTGAAACCAAGAGAAGGATGTCTGAAAAACATGTTTTTTAAAAAAAATTAAGTCACTCTGAGTCCGCACAATGTCTAACTAATTTTTTTTGCTAAACCACAATGTCTAACTAAACCAATACAATAAGTTACAAACACGATGTCTATAGTTCCATATAATTGCGTATCCCAATCATATAAAGATGAATTAAAGATAGCTTCACTTGTATATTTTGGCTAAGGTGGTCATGTGTTTATATGCATGCCAAATTAGGAACCAAAACGTATAAGCCATATTTGTCTTTTAGGGTTCCATACTTTGTTTGTGTTTATTTATGAACTAAACTACTGCATTTACTTTTAGAACAAACATAAGTTTAGCGTGTTTTAATAGACATCAAATATGATATTGTATTGCACAAAACAAAACTCCAATGAATTGATAGATGTCATTCGTGTTTTGCGTATGTACGCATACAATTCTGGTTATACTTCGACTAGTAATAGACTAATAGTATTTATGTTTGAATAGATCGGTCTTTAGCTATTAAACTCATGCATAAATAGAACCTAATTGTCATCAAGATACATCTAAAATACTAAAAACGAAAAAAAAAGGTTACATATTATAAACTTTGAAAGAATGGGAGAACAAGCTTTTAAAGCTCCAACATCCGCTCCCCCATGCATGCAACCACAATAAAGATTCATGTCTCTTCTCTTCAATTTATTTCGTACTATAAACTTTAATTTAATAAAATGATATAGAAATATATATAATATATATATATATAAAGAAATAGAAAAAATGTGTTTGAAAGCTACAACGAAACATTAATAACATAATTGAACTACGTACATGCTTAGATGGAATCATTATTCTGAGTCCCTCAGTTAAGATAATTATTTTCTGAAATAAATTAGTCGTTTTTTCTTCTCTGAAATAAATTAGTTGTTATTTCCTGGTGGAAGAATTAAATATTCAGTACTTGTCTACCCGTTTCCATTAAATAATTGTGAATCGATTATAAATGCAAAATTGAAGTATATGCATTGAAGTATATATCTACTTGTCTATATAACATAAATTTTATCATACATCTATCGAACCATCTGAACTACGAATGCGTGAGCCTTTTAACATATTTGTTTTACCTTCAGCAAAAGTAAAACATTTCAGAAGTTGCCGTATAGATTTAGGCCAGAAATTAATACCTCTCAAAAGTGGAGTTAACTAACTATTCACATTTAATCAATCGAAATAATGTCATGCTTTTGACCAATTACAAAACCTAATGAGTAAGCTACTCAACGACGACCACATTCACTTAAAGAGAATAATCAGATGGTAAAACGCTAATCAATCATCTTCTAACTATAACAAAGAAAAAATATATTAGTTTTACAAAAGTTTCTTTGTTACCATAGTATAGTACTGTCACTGAATATATTTTTAAACATGTTAAAAACAAGATATAATTAATATGCCCGTTTGTACACTCTTAACGTTCAATATTTTGTTTGTGCGGAAGATTTCATGCAATTCAATGGATATTCATACGTGCGCAAGGATCAAAGACCTATACGGACGTCTTTTGAGTTTTGACCCTTTTATGCTATTTTGAGTCGTCTCGACTTTTATACTTATCATCCCGTTAAGTGATAACCAATCGGCTTATGTATAACATTAATGTAAGATAGCCAACAACATATAATAAAAAAAACTTATACGACTAAATAATTTGTTTGAAAACAAAATGCATGTGACGATGAACATTAAATAGGGTATATGTTCTTATTGATTACGGTTGATTTGCCCAAGAATTAGGTTTGAGAGGATGTATTGATAATGTGAATTAAATGCATCAGTACCCATAAATTAATGCAAACATTGTCGAGTTTTAAATAGTCTGCCGAAAAAACATAGATATGTATAAAGTATTTTTGGTTATCCTTATCATCGTTCTTAACATTTTACTTACTGGATTTTAGTAGGAATATTACAGTAGCTAGCTCTTCCACAATATAGAGGGCTACAAAAAAAGATATTTTAGTCAAAATATCTATGCATTGATTTAAATAACACAAGGAAATATTTATATACAGTATATCATTAACGAAAATATATACTGTACAACAAACTTAATTCGAGAAAATTTATTTCTTTACCACAGGCCAAAACTGATTTGTCAACGACTGAAAAACCAATTGAATAGTCTAGAATTAGGCTATGACTGGGCCGGGCCCAGTCATCCAGGTCGGGCTAGATTGATCATAATAAAACAGAAACAAAGCCCACCTAAAACTTAGATTGGTAATGTGTAAAATGATTATATGACGTAATGAGAACGTCTATCATCCAAATTTCTCTTTTGTTTTCGTCATTAAACATAAGGTATCTGATCCTAATTCTCCAATTACCTTCATGTGGTAAAATGGAAGGCATTAGTTGATTTTTTCTTTTTAAAGGAAACGTGATCAAGAGAAAAGTTTACAGGTATATGTGACGCATTATGTGACCACGATGTTAATATGAGCCAATGTACAAACTTTATTGACTGGCTGGTCCATATTTTAACAACTTCTTCACATAAAAATATCAATTCAGCAAGAAGAATGCAATCCTTTCAAGCTTCTTTATTGTTTTCTGGAAACTTTTTTTTGATCCCCAGAAGAGAAGTTGATTATATTTGATTATCAATGTAGAAAGAAGAAGATATAAATGTACCAAAGAAAAGGATAATATTGCAGAGAAGAAAGAAACAACTCTGCAAATTATAAAAATCCCTCTCATGATGGGGAATTGATATGTGCCTCCAGAACAAAGCTAACAAGAACGGATCTTGCTGCTGAAAGAAGAGGCATTTTTCTTCTATTGACTTTCAAATACACAAGCAAAAATAACTCAACTCAGAAAACAGAGTAAAGGCATAATTAACAATTGCATGAGATGATGAGAACCGTCGACATTGGAGCAAAACTACTGGCGATGAATGATTACTTGGAAATTGGAAACAGCATTGATTTGATCTATATATAGGGGCGGCTTGCAGCTTCCTGCTTCAAAAACCCTAATTTTACTTGAAGTTTAACGATTATGGGGCCATAATGGGCTTCTTTAATACTCCTCAAATTCACTCGAATTATTTATAGGGGATACTCCAATCAATCATACAAACTACAGTAACAGTAGTATTATTATTTAGAAGTCAAATCATAGTTCATAACGAATTTATTCAAAGACAAAACCGGGTTAAGAAACCCGATTTTTTACAACATGAAAATCCCATTCCCAATACCCAAAATTAGCAGAGACAAAACAACAACAAAAGAAACAACAGGGCAATACAGAAAAAAACACTGAGCTCTTGGTCTCTGGATCTAGATCATTGTCCAGAGATTATTCATAAGAACAAAGCTTAGGGATGAAAAAGAGAAACAACAACAGATTTTTGAAATTACAGACTCAGCAAACCAGCCAGAATATCCCTCACTTCTTCAATAGATTCCTCGAGAAAATCCTCTTGCAATAAGGATTATTACGCAGAATCGAATGTGGCCTTATGACCTCCACAAGTGAAGCATGAAGTGGACCCTGTTTCAATATCCCCAACATCCTTATCAGTTATATGTAGTGTGTGCATGTATAATTAGTTTTAGGATATGTTGAACAATTCCGGTTTTAATTGGTTTGTTTTCTAGCGAATAACCGACTTTTTGGTACGTAAAGTTGGTACCTTTGTGACGGCAAGAGCGGCTTGGATGACGAAATTAGCGTAAGGGTCTTGAAGAAGCTGATCAAAGTGAGGAACAGAGACGAGCTCACGCACGATCTGCGGACGACTCTCCGGACAATGCATAAGACATCGTTCCACCATGTGGCTACTGAATTTCTGCATCGAAAGCTGAACGTAATGCCCTTTTAACTGAGTCAACATCATCGCTACTGCAGAAGGAATCCTCAGTTCTATAACAAATTGCACTGCGTAGTTCCTGCAAAATCATTGATCTTTCTTGTTTTAGAAGATTCTTCTACATTGGTTTAATTAGCCTGTGTGTGTGTATGTGATAAAGACCCCAAGTGTTGTTGGATAAGTTCTTACCCAAATGGGTCTTGAGCAAGGAGGAGACTGTTTCTAGAGATCTCAGCGATCAGCTTCTCTCGTTGTTGTCTCATCGAATAAGCAATGCATTTTTGAAGCACACAACATCCATGTCGATGTGTTGCTATCTCCGTACAGAACTTTGTCGCCGCATCAAAGATAAACTGCATGTGAAACACACACCAAAAAACAAAAAATTTAGCTAATATGATCAGAAGATCAAAGAGTCAATGAACTAATTTGTTTTTGACCTTGTTATCTTCTGTGCTAAGGCATTGCAAGCAACGTTGGATCACATGGTTTCCATTTAAATCTTTGATCAAGTCAAGAAAACCAGGTCTCAGCGCCGATTTCACCAGAGAAATCTGTTTTCCGGTTCTGAGGGTTTCCACTAATCTCTGAACAACTCGAGTCCTACACAAAACAGAGACGATCAAAAACAGAGCTTTTTCATCTTAACATTATCATATATATGATCACAAGATGTATTTTAATACCCGTAAGCGTTGAGAGATATGCGAATGAGTTGACCAGGCTCAGCAGTAGCAACGAGCACGATCTGCGTCCTCTGTTCTTCGTTACAAACATCCAAAAGCTTCTGCATCAGGTAATTCCCAAAAGGATCCATCATAAGCTCAACGACATGAGCAATAACTTGATTGAATATAATCATGGCGTCAAGTGGAGTTCCTTGATCGAAAACCCTCTGCAAGAATCGACATCCGTGTTGATCTTTAGCCATCAAGTATACATATCCCTGAATGTCACACATGTTAGGCAGACACATCTCTGTATTGCTCCCATGACCATTGCTTCTCTGACTCTGATGATCAAGTCCTAACTCCATGAACAGACTCTCCTCAGAGCTAAATAACTCAGAGCCTTTAGAAGCAGAAGAAGAGAAAGGAGCCTGAGCTCCTTGGCAGAAGAATGGCGACATGGCTGAGATTCCTTCACGATTCAAACCCGATCCGAGAATATCGTGACCGTTGATGTAACCACCATTGCTGCTTGAGTAGCTTGGCCAACCAATTTGCCGAGAGTTGGCTAAAGAATCTGGAACTTGATTCCAAAACATGCTTCTCTTGTCTTCCTTTGGTGTAAGGAAGAATCCACCATCAACTACGAATCCGTTGTTACTCTGTTCATAGCCGAGAGACTCGGATCTTGCGTCTTCTTCAACATCTTGCTTGATTTTCATACGGTAGAGATCTTCGCAGAGACCTAAATCATCACTCTTGTCGTGAAACAAGAGTGAATCATGAGGATGATGATGATAAGCGGCGACCGGAGAGGCGTGATTGTTCTTAGGGATAGTCTCGCTTAACGGAGGAGAAGCGAACGGAGAAGAACTGTCTTCGGAAGAACAGAATCCGTTGGAGAAGGAACTCGACAGAGAATATTCCGACGACGAATTGAAAGAGAATCTGTTGCTGTTTGGGGAATAATCTCCATGAAACATGTTTTGACGAACGAGGTTGAGGTTCGGAGAATGCGACGGTGTTCGCAGAGGAGACGAAGAAGCTTCTCGAAATTCGTCCATCTTCATTATATATACTCTCTGGATTCAAAAACCAACAAAACAAGAGAATGAAGTTTTACTGTTTCTGACGCATAAAAGAAACGGAGGAGATTACGAGATTTATAAACAGAATTTAAAGATCTTACATCCAAAAATTTACAGTAAAATCGTGGTTTACGCCACTAGAAATGAAAGTGTAGAAGAGGATATTATAGAGAGAGAAGAGTAAGTAGAGTGAGTGTGAATTTTTCTGATTTAACTCGAAAAAGACTACTATTCTTTTGGCTACGTTTGTTTTTCTAACAGATTAGGAGGATCAGGTAAATGATTTAGTATTTTTGGTTGTTAAAGAAATAAATTAGATAATGTAAATTTCTCTTTGTTTTTCTATTTATAAATCATAATCAGATTTGATCTAAGACTAAATCAACAATCATAGATCTTTACAAATTATTTTAGGTTTTGAATCGGTAAAATTTTCTTAAATTTCTTAAACTATTTAAAATAAAATCAGTATTAAGTATTCTACTAACTTATGAGTTAAATTCTTAAATAAAGTATGTGTTAACTTTGTTAAAAAAAAAACAAAAGAAAGTGTGTGATAATTATTAAATTAATATATGTAATTATTGAGAGAGAAGTAGAATACAGTGTATGTTATTTTTTTATATAATTCGAAAATATATTTTTTTTTGCTACGTTGGTTTCTCTAACAGAAGATCAATTAAATGATTTAATTAAATGATTTAGAAGTTTTTCTGAAAAAGGAATAAATTAGACAACGTAAATTTCTTTTTTTTTCTATTTATAAGTCATAATCGGATTTGATCTAAGACTAAATCAACAACCATAGATCTAGACTTAGATCTTTACAAATTATTTATAGGTTTTGAATGATAAAACTTTCTTACATTTTTTAAGCTATTTAAAATAAATTAATACATTTCTTAAGTTGTTTAAAATGAAATCAGTATTAAGTATTCTACGAATTTATGAGATAAATTTTTAAATAAAGTATGTGCTAACTTTGTTCAAAAAACACAAGAAAGTGTGTGCTAACTATTAAATTAATATATGCAATGCATACATACATATCTTAGTTGAAGAAACCATAGTGAAACAAAATGCAAAATGTATATGGTTAAAAACAGTATATTTTTATGTTATTAAGAAAAGAAAAATGAGAAGATATATAAAAGCAATACCGATGTCAAATTGAATTGGTTTTCATGAGCACGGCAATTATGGATCGCATATTACTCGTCGGATCCAACTTAGGAAACTACTCCTCTTTCCTATTTTTAGACCTAAAACATCCTTCTTTTCAAAAGAATCAAAGTAGTAAAGCCATCAACTCTTCTCTCCTTATTTTCCTAACAAACACTTTTTCTAGCATTTCTAGTTTCTTTTTGTTGTATTTTGCTTATATTAGTTGTAATTTTTATACAAAAGAAATCAAAATAATAACTTTTCATTCGAGTGTGCTTATAGCTACAACATAATTGAAAAGTTGAGTATGTTTACTCCACATTGCAATACCAATACTTAAAACAAGAGTCATATAATTTTTGTGTCATACTAACTTAATTTATTTTCAAAATAAAATATAGACCCATTTCGCTAGACGACGTTTACTTATCAAATTACTTTGGTTATCTGGTTTTAGGCAGACCCGGAAAAAATAAAATAGTAGCTTTTGCCCCAAGCAACATCCTCTGTTCCGTAGCAGTACTATAATCTCCGAATAGTTTAAGCTCGAACTTGTTTACTACTAAAGAAGATAAATTAGAAAACCTTAATGCATAAAAACACAACTGAATAATATTAATGATTATCACCATAACCAAGTAATTAACGAAACTGCATAATACAAATCACAATCTGAGCTGAAGTGTATGGGATACCACAAGAACAGACACCGATCAATAGCAATCTTAAAGATGTTTCCGGAAAAGAGAGTATTTAAACAAGGGCGATGCTTGTCTCGCCACCTGGCGGTTTACGAACACCACCTAGATAGTCTCTGGACTCTACCTTCCCATCTGCGAATATGTTGTTTCCTCCTATCTCCTTCAGCTTCGCTTGACTCAGATGCTTTTCAACGGAAGATGATGTGGCATCTCCCTTGAATATGTCGTTCCCTGAAAGTTCTGTGAATTTCTTGTCATAAATCTTCTTTGCTGTCTTCACAGATGAGTCTTCATCAGCAGACTGCAGAAACAAGTTCTCAGATTAGAATAGACTACTACATGGAGTATTTGAGTTGCTTAAAGATGTCATGGAGAAAAGGTCTTACGATCTGAGGTTCAGCTCCGAGGTTGAAATTGTCCTTTAAAGCCAGAGCTCGCGTTGTTCCAGATCGAGGTTTTATCTCAGGTGGTGGTGCAAAGATGTTCTGTCCAGTGATCTCTTTGTATTTAGCATCAGAGAGCTGTTTCTTCAGCTTTGAATCTGATTCGCTCTCCATTGTCCCGCTTAGCTCTCGCTGTTTGGCAACCTCAGGTAAAGTAGTCGGCTTTTTAGGAGATAAGTCCCCATCTTCACCAAATGATATATGGCTTATACCACTAAGTGCTTGCTGAAGGTTAATCAAGTGTTTTAGGATTATGAGTAATACATAACAGAACCAATTAAACTCTCTATAAACATGATCTTAATCACCTGATATATTCGGGCACTTGGGGCACTAGAGAGCTCTGATGCGTCATCTTCTTCGTAACGAGAAAAGATCCCACTGCCAGTTATCTCCTTCATTTTATGTTCTGAGCAAGGCTTCCTAAATGAATCATGGGTTAACATTTTCACAAGTTTGACATCAGCTCCAAGACATGTATACATTACATATATATGTGCACAAAAACAACATGAAACTACCTACACAATGCATGATCAAGAACCCATAAAACAAGGCACATCCCAAGATTTCTCTAATATATGGCTGCTACTTTCTCCATGAAAAATGAGGCAAACAGAGTATTTATACTATATTTATCGCCGAAATGTCAGAGATGAATTCAATTCAGCGTCGCAGAAACCAAAAATCTCAGATTTATGCGTACTATTTGGTTTTGAGGTGACAGTACAAATTCTAATGATTGGGTCACTAGCTGTATTTATTAAGAGAAAAAATTGGAAACTTTTCAAAGAAATCAAAACAAAAATCATGGAAAATGAAAATAGGATAGAAGAGGAAAGTTTTAACCTTTTGTTCAAGCTCTCAACTTCTTCATCAGTCACTTGACCTCCAAACACCACTTTGCTAATTCCATCCGATGGCTACCTCACATAAACCCAATCACACAAATTTGAGGAAAACAAACAAACCCAAAAATAAAGATGCCAAGGATTTACCAAATTGCTCAAATCAAAAGAAGAAAACAGAATTTCTCGAAGCGGACACAGTGTACCTGGTGGGAACGCACGGCAGAGCGAGAAGCGAAGGAAGGAGAATCCGACGGTGGAACCTCCGACCAAGTAAGCAGATCTGCGGTTGATGTGTGCGGCTTTCTCACCGGAGTGTTTCTCTCCATGTCAATCTCCTTCACTTCGCAGAAGCAAAACGCTGATGCTTTTTTCACGGCAACGAATCGAAGAAAAGAGAAGAAGAGAAGAAGAAGAAGAGAAGACTCTTTACTCTCTTTTATCAAATTTTTAACACCCTCTCAGCTTCTTTTTTACTATCTACACAGTGATTATCCGATCATATTATTTGACGCTTTTGCCCTTGCTTTCACTCTCACCGTCTCACGGTCAGAAGACTGGAAGCTTCTTCTCTTACGTGTAAGGTATACGATTATAGTAACGAATGGTAAAGGTTAATTAAATTTTATAAACTTCTAACTAAAGAAAATTATATATTAAATAACTATTTTCCTAACTAGCGTTTAGCAGAAATATTCAAATATTTTTCTTGCGTATGGGATTAGGCATGGTGAGGCAGGAGGTAAAGGCAAAATGTGTTGTGGGAAAAAAAGAAGAAAAATAACAAAGCACTAGAGAGAATTAAGGTCAATCATACTCTTTTCTCTGACACAACACCATGTGAAGCCATCAAAACTAATAAAGACTTTTACCAACGTTTTTTAAGCAGTGATCACGTGCTGCCACTTTTATAATTAGCACACAAAATTACAATTTGATTTAAAAAAACCGAATAAAAGGTAATTTCGAATTCAAAAAGCCGTGATTTTATCCTCTCAATTTTTTTAATAAACTGAATGATTATTATCCGCAATCTGTGATCCTGATTAAACGTAACCAACATTAAAATCGCCAAGGATCCGGATAATTAACGATTCTTAAAACAAATGCATCCAATTTTTTAACCAAAAAAAAAAATGCATCCGAATTTCCGAATAAAATGCACTTGTACAATTAGAGGGGACTAAAACTTAAAACTCTTTTACCGAGTCATCCCCTTAATTAATCGGCTTATAAAATACGAAGCTTTTGCACAAAAAGAAAGAAAAAAAAAAGCCCAAGACTTTTTGGGATAAAAGGGCCCAAATCTATTTCATTGATTAGATTGTTGGACTTTATTTCAGTATGTATTATCATCAAAGACTAAAAAGGCTTCTCTTTTCACAAAACTCGATAAATATTAAAGAAATTTAAATTTGTTTCAAATGCCATCAACGGTTTAATGGCTGTAATTAATGCCACAAATTAAAAAAAGTAATCTGTTGTGCTATAAACAAATCTACATGCCATAATATATATAAAATTCCCAATTTACTCTTAATAAAAGTTTTTGTGGCATTTTTGAATTTAGTGAAAAAATAATTGATTTTATTAAAATTAATAATTTAAAACGAAAATTAATTAAAAAAAAATAATTTGTTTTTCATGCTCTTCTTCTTCTTCGTCGGTGGATTCTGAAAACAAGCAAATCTTATTTTCGCCGTTGAATCCTCGCCTCTTCCTTTTCTTCTTCATCTTCTACAATCAGTTTCTTATTTTATCTCCTTTCTCTACCACCATTGTTGAAGTTTTAAAATACAGTTAGGTTTTTATTTACAGATTTGGGGATTTCAAAATTTAGGGATTTAATTTGCCAAAATTGTTTGTTCTTCTATATGCAAATCGGGTTGGTATGTGATGATTAGGTCTTTGCATAGATAATTTTTCGAATTCAGTTGTTAAACCATGGTGATTCTTAGGTAGATTAGAATTAGAATCCGAGTTCATCACCAAATCTGCAGAAAAATGACAACTGGTACAAATGGTACAACTAAGAGATAAGAGGACAATTAGTACAACTGGTATAACTATGAGATAGAAGACAACTGATACAATAGGTATAACTAAGACAACTTAAATAATTGTTGATTGAAAATTATTTTATTATAATTGCGAATCGGGTTGGTAACCCCGTTTTATCTGAAAATTAACATGGATAATTTTTTTAATATAGTTGTTGAATCATAGTGGTTCTTAGGTAAATTATAATTATATCTGAGTTCATCAGCAAATCTGTAGAGAGGGACAACTAGTACAATTATGTACAATTATGTACAACTATGTACAAAAAATTGACAATGCACATAGGTGCACATGTTACCTTGACGGATAACTAGACACTTAGGAAAGTTAATCTAGTCTAGAGGATTTCATTTTTGGCCGAAAATGCTTTCCGGATGGAAATAAACAAGGTATAACTGGACACATATATACAACTATATGTAGTTCTTTTTTGTCGACGCACATGTGTATTTTTATTAATTTTAATAGATTTTAATTATAATTTTAAATTACATAATTATATCAGTTGTACCAGTTGTACCAGTTGTATTTCACACGTGCGTCTACAACAGACAACATAGTTGTACCTAGTTGTCCAGTTGTCCAAAATTTGTAATAGTTGTCCTTTCATCGATTTTGTAGTTTTTTCAGTTGTCCTTCGACAGAAATTATTATATTCTAGCTGTCCACAAAAATTTCGAACATTATATAACAGTCCCAAGGGTTTTACGTTATTGTTTTTCTATTTTTATATTTTTGCATAGACGCTTGCATAAGATTGATAACATTGTCAAACACCCTTTATGATACAAAGAATTGATAATGTTAACAATCTTATGATGGAAAAGAGCCAAAAATATAATTTTGCATCAATTATAATATGAAAATGTTGTAAATGGACTACAATAGTCGAAAATCATGTGGACAACTACAAAGTAATAATTTATATCAAGGGACAACTGGAAAAATTGCTAAAATCCCCAAAGGACAACTATGAAGAATTTTGGACAACTGGACAACTGGATACAACTATATACAAAATTGACGGCGCACGTGGTACTTTGACTGCGCACATGTCTCTTTTTGTCGGCACACGTGCGTCTACAACTGACAACATAGTTGTACCTAGTTGTCCAGTTGTCCAAAATTTGTAATAGTTGTCCTTTGATCGATTTTGTAGTTTTTTCAGTTGTCCTTCGACATAAATTATTATGTTCTAGTTGTCCACAAGAATTTCGATCATTATATAGCAGCCCCAAAGATTTTGCGTTATTATTTTTCTATTTCCTTTATTTTTGCATAGACGCTTGCATAAGATGGATAACATTGCCAAAGACTTCCTTATAACATAAGGGCTGTTTCAAGTGAAACCAAAAATATTTGGTTCTTTGAACAAAACAAAGTTTTATTTTATTATTTCTAGTATATACGTGAAAAGATACAGTTTTTAGGGTATGAGTTATATTGACTTTTAAGTAAATAATATTAGGAATTTATTTTTTAACACTACAATTAAAATATAGTTGTCCTGAGTTGCACCTAGTTGTCCTGGAGAAATTCAAAATACAAATAACTCCAAAATAAATAGTAATGAAAGAAATCAAAGAAATCCAAAATACCAATAACTCCAAAATAAATAGTAATGCAATAAATCAAAGAAATCGAAAATACAAATAACTCCAAAATAAATAGTAATGCAATAAATCAAAGAAATCGAAAATACAAATAACTCCAAAATACTCCTATACAGTCTAAGGCTATCGAGAATGAAAATTCCTCGGCTAAAATGTATTTCCTTAGCTAAAATAAAATCTTTTCGGATAAAATAAACTCAAAAACTTACACAAATTAAGTTTCTATGCTATTTTTGCTCTGAAACCACTTATCTAATTTATTATCCATTTTTGTCTTTCGGCGACGTTTTTTGGAGAATAGAAACCACTTTTTTATTTTTTTTGGTGTAATTCGGCAGTATGACAAAAAATTCTTGTATATTATCCGAAATACTTCACTTAGTTACATTTATGTGTGCAATTCATTCTCCACATAAATTATCTACTCCAAAACTGTTTAGTTTCATATATCGCAATCTTCTTACATACAGTATCTTATCTAGTAATACCGAATAAGTTATCTGCTCCAAATATGAGGTATTAAATGATATAAAATCTATTGAATTGCTTGTGTGGCTGATGCTCATTATCTCTTGAAAATATAGTAAAACAATTCTTAATTAACAATTATTCAAGGTGTCGTCTTAGTTATATCCATTTGTACTAGTTGTCCTCTATCTCATAGTTGTATCAGTTGTACTAGTTATCCTCTTATCTCTTAGTTGTACTATTCATACCAGTTGTCCTCCTCTGCAGATTTGGTGATGAAATCAGGTATAATTATAATTTACCTAAGAATCACTACGAATCAACGATTATATTTAAGAAATTATCCATGAAAATACCCAATCGTCACATAAAATTGGGTTACCAAAATAATAATTTATATTAAGGGACAACTAAAAAAATTCTAAAATCACGAAAGGACAACTATGAAGAATTTTGGACAACTGGACAATTGGGTATAACTATGTACAAAATTGACGGTGCACATGTTACAAAGTGCATATGTTCTTTTTTAGTCGGCACACATGTTTTTTTAATTAATTTTTAATTAATTTTAATTATAATTTTACAGTTACCAAATTGTACTTAGTATTAGTTGTACATAGTTGTACTTAGTTGTCCATAATTGTATTTAATTGTACTATAATTATACTTAGTTGTCCATACTTGTACTTAGTTGTACCATAGAAGTCAGATCATGAAACTTCTATGTTCAGCTCTACACCTGAGCTTTTGCAACTTCTTTTTCTTCATTGGCTGCAGCTATTAGTTCATCAAACTTCTCTGACTTCAAAGACATAACAAATACTCAACAAGACAACAAATTCGATTCTTTATCTCTAATATTCAACAAGACAACAAATTCCTCCATAGAATCGATCTCTCTTTTTGTGAAGAATGTAAGCTGAAAAAAACACAGATTAGCTTCTCGTTTTATAGAACTTAAGCCTCAAGGGAACACAAACGAGTTAGTCTTGATGCACCATCTCTCCACCAAAGCCATGATCGCGTCGTAGACGCTGGAACGCTGGATTTCTGCCACACCACTGCGTTGGACTCAGCCATCGCATTTACCCACTCGATCCAATTTACCAACGGCAAATCCTATCCAGAAAAAGAGAATCTCACCGACGGTTTCTCTGGATCCGACGTCTCTGGCCGAGACATAAACGCATCAAGTGTAAGCTCGAAAACGTCATCAAAGCTTGTCTGGCGGTGGTGTAATTAAGGAGCTGTGCCGTTCAAAGACCTTCGAATCTTCCACCGTCGGGACACATCAGAGCTTGTCTGACTTGGACAATCCATTCATCCTTCTGATCGGAAGAAGCGAACTTGTACGGATCGATTTTTCTTCAAACCGTTTCGCTTTTTTCATCCCATGGAGGAAGAAAACTACCGCTCCTTATGCTTCTTCAAAGTCTCTGACATCGTCTCAAGAGCTTCTTCTGAGAATTGACCAAGTAGCACCTATCCAGAAGCGATGACCAAGACGAAAGAAACCAACGACAAAGGCAACAAAGATCCACACAATACACAAACCAGACTAAACAAAACTAACCCATAGAAGAGTACAGAATCGGAGGAATTCGAACCGGAGATAGATCCTGGAAAGCTAGACGCTGCGAAGCAAAGAAGGGGATCATCAGGTGCAAATCTAATTGATACTCAATTGTTACAACGGCGAGATTACCTCATGCGCAAAATCCCAATTTTTTTGTTGAGATGAAAACCAGACCAAGTTCAGGCACACAAGCTTTCTTCAAATCCAAAACAAAGCTATTAAATTAGTCTCTGCAAATCCAAAATTCATGTATATATATAGAACAATGCTTCATCAATTTTCCTTCATTCAAAAGTCGAAATCACTTCCCTCGTGGCTGGATTTCTGGCAAACCTTAATTTCAAAACCCAGAACAGCTTCACTTCCAAATGCTCTTCGTTGGTGAAACAACAGCACACTCGTCTTTGTATAATTCCCCTTTGCGCCAAAATGCTTCATCGATGAGAGTTGAAAGTATAGATTTTTTTAATTGTAAATTTAAGATGTAATTTGTGTAATTATTTGGGGATAATCGATTTTGAATTAACAAAAAAAGAAGGATAAATTAATAAATGAAAATATCTAAGGAAGTTGGATGGATATCCATGGGTCATTGGGTTTGGGTGGGTTTAATCCTGGTTTTAGTATAAATAAAGAGACAAATAGGAAGAGGGTAGTATTCTCCAGATTTTTCTTTATTAAAAAAAAAATCAAAATTAAATTACAAATTTAACACATGTCATTTTGGCTTTTTTTTTCGAGATTGTGGCATCTTGGCCTCGCGCTCTCACGAATTTTCTGTGATTTCTTTTCTTTAAACAGCGAAGAAGCTTCGTGCTCAATAAGCAGCCACAGAGGCCTAAAAAATGCCGATGACGGTTATCTCCGGTCGATTCTCACCGGCGCTTCTCCCTATTAGCTTATCAATTTCTCGGGTCCTCAAGTATGCAGGTCAAAGACGCGCTGTTTTCTTATCGAGATCAGCTAACGCCTCTTCTGCTTCCGCCTCCGTCGAGACGAATTCGAGTGTACGCTTTCCTTCCTCTCCAACTCTCTCTCTCTATATATATACGCATTTTTAGAAATCAATTCGACTTGTATTGATATTTCAGACGGAATCAGGATTGGATTCTGTTTGGTTTGAAATGTTTTTTTTTTTTTGGTGCTTTACTCTGAGTTCTTTCCGAAACAGCGTGAGTGGGTCTTGTTTGATGATCTCGATTTTCAGATGATGCGATTTGATTGGCGTGCAGGTTGATTCTGTTGTCGAGAAAGAGAAAAACAGGGGAGAGAAGAACATTCTAGCTTGTCCCATCTGTTATAACTCCTTAGCATGGATTAGTCAACCTAATGGATTAGTGTGAGTCTCTCACTCTTCACTGATAGTGGCTTTTATCCAGAAAGTAAGTGATTGCTCAATTTTCTTGAGAGGCAAGTTAAAAAGATTTGTACTTTATTGGCTACAGGGAACCTACTGCCTCTGGTACTCAATTACAATGCAATACCTGTAAAAAGAGTTACTCGGGTAATGAGACGCATCTTGATTTGGCTGTGGCTAGTGGAAGCAATCAATACAGTGAACCAATGCCACTTTCAACCGAGTTATTCAGGTTGATGATATGCCTTAATAGGCTCCTATTCAATGTTAGCCTCTATCCAATTTTATTATAACCGAGATTCTTTTGGCGTTGTTGATTCATAGGACTCCATTAGTCTCATTCCTTTACGAGAGGGGTTGGCGTCAGAATTTCATATGGGGTGGTTTTCCAGGACCAGAGAAAGAGGTGAGATGGAAGAAACTCTCTCCCTCTTTAAAGTTTAAAGGCTTCTTCGTTCCCTGTCATTTATATAGCCAGAGCGAGTTGTAACACTGTTGACATTGTGTTCCACAGTTTGAAATGGCTAAAGACTACCTGAAGCCTGTTTTGGGAGGCAATATCATTGATGCCAGTTGCGGAAGTGGGATGTTCTCGAGATTATTCGCTAGAAGCGAGCTGTTTTCTCTGGTGATAGCCCTTGATTACTCGGAAAATATGCTGCGACAGTGCTACGAATTCTTAAATCAAGAAGAAAACGTTACTAACAAAGAGTTTGTACTCTCAACTTTTTGTTCCATTATTGTCTTAGATCTTGAGTAACCAGATGTGTTGTTTTTCACTGCGCTGTTGCTTTTTCAAGGAAAGTAGTTCTGGTCCGAGCAGACATAGCTAGACTCCCTTTTCTTTCGGGTTCAGTTGACGCCGTCCATGCTGGTGCTGCGTTGCATTGCTGGCCTTCGCCATCATCAGCCGTAAAGCGTTTTTCTTAATTCAAAATTTAGCACAAAAAAGGGCATACAGTATAATGTTTGTTGTCTCTTTGGTTCTTTTAGGTTGCAGAGATAAGTCGTGTTCTGAAACCTGGAGGAGTTTTTGTTGCCACCACGTTCATTTATGATGGTCCCTTCAGTTTTATCCCGTTCTTGAAGAATATTCGTCAGGTGTGTATATGTTACTTCTAAGTCTTAAATACATTTAATTTCTGTTTTGCATTTCCTTCTCGCTTGCTCGTGGTGTGGTCTGTGGCTGATTATGCATTCCGATGATGTAAATGGTAGGAAATAATGAGATATTCAGGTTCTCACATTTTTCTGAGTGAACGTGAGCTCAAAGATATTTGTGGAGCATGTGGACTCGTTGGCTTCACTTGTGTGAGAAACGGGCCATTTATAATGCTCTCTGCCACAAAACCCAGCAGATAAGCTAACCCTCTTATGAAAAGCTTGAATTCTTGAAAATATACACAAGTTTTCTGTTGTTAAAAATTTGGTATATAGTTATAAAACATCATAACAACTCGAAAGAGCATATAATGTAACCTATCTTGTAAAGCCTTTTGCAAATTTTCTTACCTAATAGCTTGTAACTTGGTTTAAACCTGCTTTGCAAAAGGGTCTTCTTGTGAAAACTCGATGTCTCTGTTAGAATCAGAAATGTCACAACGACCAGAGAGATTATGTGTCACTAACACAAAAGTTAAACCCCAATACGCCAATTTTCTTCCGTAAATTGGAAACGAAAAATGTTCAGGAAAAAAATCACAAAACCTGTAAGAAAGTGAAAGAGAAAGCGACAAGAAAGTAGCAGCGGCCAGAAATATGCACCGAGAGCAATAACGTGAGCTGGGTTATGTTGATACTGACAATTTTTTACAATCTTTTTTATGTTTTTTACTTCCTCATAAGTCATAAGCTATAGTACAGTTTTTTTGTTTTTTATTGAGACGAAAAACTGTGGTACAATATTACACAGTTTGTGCCTTTATGGTTTCAATCTCTTCATACTTGGCTTGCGGATTAATTTTGGGCTTATGTGGACCCTAAATCGTATAATTGGTTTTTTTCTTACGACCGAACATGGGCCTATTCTACCAGTTGTTGGTGTTTGAACAAGTCTTGTATTCAGCTGAAAAAAAAATTTAATAATAACAAGTCTTGTATTCCAAGTTCCAACAATTGAAATTCGTGAATAAGCAACGGTCCGCGTTTAGAATAGCGTTTGAGATTAGAGCTAAATCCTAAGTGAAGAAATATCCAAAAAGAGTAAGTCTTCTTCTTTTATTCTTTTTCCCTTCTAAGCCAAGCCATATATTGTAGTCCCAATGTGCCCTTGGAACATGCATCTTTATCTTTCGTATATTTCCCCTCAAATCAATACTTTATCTTATTGTTATATTTTGGAAATTCCAGACCAAATAGCAAATCCATTCCAAAGATCCATCATTTAAAATTCCTAGTAGTATATACAAAATTAAAAAAAAAATGTCAAATAGAAAACGAATTGATCAAATTGACGTCTTCTTCTAAATAATGATTATCTATCTTCTCAATGTTTTATACTTTTTTCGCTAGCAAAAAAGGAAAAAAAAAAACTTTTTTCAACATTACTAAAACCCTATAATTTATCACCGATACCATCTAAGAGCATGTTCAATACTAGATCTTCAAATGGAATGCTTAAACAATATTTAATAATAAATCTAAAATTAAAAGAAAGAAAAACTATTTTGGTTCAGGAAAGAGAAAAAATGTTTTGGTCGTGTGAGAGAGAAAATGTTTTGATTTCACACTTATGATCTTCTAATTATTTGATACTTGTCCACAAGCATCGCATCTTAAAACGCTTAAACAAGCGTCGATTTTTACTTCAATTAATTATTTACATTTATTTTTTTTTAAAAATACCTCAGAATCCATTTTAAGCGTTCCTATTGAACGTGCTCTAAGAGCATGTTCAATGCAGGTGGTTTAGAAGGAGTGCTAAGACAATTTAAAAAAAAAATCTAAATAATACATTAATTTAAGCAGTAACGCTTAAATAAGCGTTTTAAGCATTGGTGCTTGCCAGACACGTGTCAAATAGTGATAGGCTTCAAGGTGTAGAAAAATTTTCTCTCTCTTCTTTCATCTTCATTGCTCAAAATTCTTCGATCAAAATTCTCCGTCACCATGATCGATTCTTCTTTCTCCGTCAACTTTTCTCGCCGCCGAGGGTAAACGACCTTCTTCCTTCACTCTGCATCAATGGTGTCTTCTTCTCTATCCAACTTTTTGCAGCTCGACCTCATCTTCTCTTTGCAGCTCGACCTCATCTTTCTCCGTCGCCGACCATCTTCTTTCACTCTGCATCAATGACGAACCATTCTGAAGTTCTAGAGGCTCTGTCTCGAGCTCTGAGGAAGACGGAAGAATCATATCTTGACACTGCAGATAAGATGCTCGATGAAAATCCTGAACTAGCTTTAATGGGTTATTTGTGTTCTGGTGATGTTGATGGAAGGTGAAGACATTTATGTGATGAATGTTGGAGATTCTATCATTGGAACTTACACAATCAGAATTGCTTAACAAAAATTCTTAACTTCAAATTAATAATTAAATAATACTTAAGCATCCTTTAAAAGTTGCTACCATTGAACTGGTCTAAGGTTCCATTCTAAAATTAATTATATACAGACATTTACATCATTTTTTTTAGCTTCTCTATGTATGAGTAAGAAATGATATTCATTTAGAATATTTTGGATATTTATAAGAAATTATCTCCTTTCCGCATTTTAAATCTTAAACCTAAAGCCACCTTCGTTATTTTTTTTTTCATATGCTATTTTCGTTTACGAGGTCCACACGCCATAGATCTAATCATATCGGTTGCCATGATGCCATCTTTAACATTACTTGACCATGATTTGGTATTTTAGTGTACAAATTCATGCTACGAAGAAAAAACCATGCGTAATAGTTTTATGAGGAAATTTGGAAGAATAAACTAAAAGGAGGTTTTATTTTCAAATGATTTTGTTTTTTTTTTTTTAAGTATAATTCTTTTTTAGTTCAATGACTAACTTATTCTAATTAAGAGTCTATAATTACATTAATATGTAAATTAAAATTTAATAGAAATATACTTAAACGTATGAAAATGAATTATTTTGTTAAAAAAAATTCAATAATTGTTGATTCTAACTATTTTTTATTGTATCTGTTTTTAATTGAAAATCTCACTTATAAAACTTGTAATGATCATGGGGTTGCATATAAAATAATTTATGCACTTTGAGTACAGTAGGGGTTTATCGAGTGACTTTCCTTACTATATATATATTTTTTTTTCTGGTTTAAGCACTTTTATTATAAATGTTCCTTTGGGTATATTAGCTATGGATCTTCTTATTTTCGTTTTTAGTGCATACAATACAAAATATGACTAAAACTATATGATATACTGGAGTAAGAAAACATATATAGTATGACATCTTGGATAGAAGCCAAGGGCTTTTTTTCGATGCCTACCTAATTGGTAGTACATATCGTGGGTCAATCAGACTTATTGACATATCTAATCGAGTAACATATAACGTTGTTTTGGTTTTTTTTTTAAGAAAAAAAACCATATAACGTTGTAAAAAGAAAAATCAACTAATAGAAATAGAAGGATTTATCATTTTCCGGAAAATGTCACTATATATATGATTGTATGCATATATTCTACCTTAACATTACTAAAACAATACTAATAGCTAGTGCCGTCGAAACAAAAACAATAACTATAAGCTTGTACTAGAAAAATTGACTACCTTTTAGTTAATTATCTGTAAATTAGTAATCATGTACTATAATAGGTTAGGTTTTTCTGTAATCGAATTTTTAAATCAAAAGTCTAGACTAGTCGTATGGTCCATATAAAGCAACATGGTAATGAAATAGTATGTTTGTTCTTAGAGGAAAGATAGATACTTCAAAATAAAATGATTCTATTTCAATTATTAATTATAAGTCGTCGTTGGTTTTTGACTACTTTTAGGTATTTTTGTTGAAATATTATGAAAAAGAGAGATTTAAGGGAATCTATTTTACGTGGCTTGTTTTGGGTTTATTGTAACTTTGTTCATATAGCTTTACCCTTCTTCATTTTTAGAACTATCTTTTCCTCATGTAGCACGAGTTTTCTAAGTTGTCGGCAGCAAAACGCAAAACTGCAACAGCACATTCATTTTCAGAAGGAAAAGAAAAACAAGAATACTAAAATACATATATGGAGAGATTATAAAAAGAACAAACAAACGAAATTATAACATACTGCAATTTGCTGACAATATATTTTTTCTGAAAATTTCTATCATGGATATTGAAATGTTGTCGGATTTAATATGTTGAACAAGAAAATTTTGTAAACAAGAAGCTTTAAGTTTTTCCCCAGCTTCTCTTTAGATATGAATTTTTAGTCAAATCGATAAAAAGTTGGAGGTAACCTACTAACCTTGTTGGTGGGAGGAAAAAAATGAAGGAAAAGCGGTCAAAGCCAAATAAAACATACAACAAACATACAACAAACAAAAAAACTTTTAACAAAATAAAATAACAAACAAACAAAGAAAGCTGCCGTATGAGAAAGAAGGTCTCGGACAAAGCCGGCACCGACTCGCACGAACGCACACACGGGACCGTATCACTCACATCGTGTTAAAAACGAAATTTTCAAAAAAATGGTACATCATTATCAAAATAAATTATCACTCCGAACTCATGCACGTACAAGTCCCAGTAAGAAAAGAAAGTTCCCGTTAATACTATTTAACGGTTTAAGCGGAATTTAAGCAGAATCTGTTCATCAATCACTTTAATTGAATTGGTTGTTGTTTAAACAAATAAACAAAATTGAAGTATTTTAAAAAAGCAAACAGTTTGTTGGTTGTTAGCGATTTATTATTGTGGATATCACCCACTCTATTATTGTGAATGCGTTTAAGAAGATAAGCTTAATTATTCCATTAATTACTTTTGTAAAGCACTATTAAACATTTGACCCTTTGTTCTTAACTTTTTTGCTGGTGTGATACAGGCCAATGCCAATATACCATTATCACGAGTTGGTATACAGTCAAAACATACTTCCATATATCCAATATCACAATCTCATAATTATTACGTATTTTCTAGTCAAAATTACTTGTTAATAACACACAAAAATCAGTGGATATCCATATATCACTTATCATACTAACTACATTTAGTTAAACAGTAACATAGCTATCGAGTTTTATGTTTTTATTTGTTGGTCGAAGTGAGTTTTATGCTCTATGGTTATCGTTTATATTGGAAAGTTTAATTTTCATTGCATTAATGATTACCGTAAATGTCGACGAATAATGATAGCAAAAACTATATATATATTTCTCTAGGCTCCAAATATATTTGAACAATCTATTGCATTTTTCGTCTTTATCAATTAAGACAATAAACAATCAACGATGGGGTCAGCCTATTATATTATCCTTATCATTATTTCAATGAACTGTACAAGAATGTCTTAAAGAATCGACCCCATTAAATCTAAATTAAAATCTAATTTTTTGGATTTTAGAAAACAAAAGCAAGATTTTTGTGTTAGAGGAAAAGGCAGACAAATAACAAAAAAAAAAAGTTGGGTATCTTGTAAAGTACTCAACAGTAATTCTTTTGTTAGACTTGTATAAATACATTAAACAGCTTTCATCTTCAACCCAGAAAACTTCCTTTCTCCTCTGTTTCATCGAACTCTTCACAGTGCTTTATCCTCTGCAACGATTTCAAAGCTTTCATTCTTCTTAAAATGGCGAAATCTAAGAAAATCTCAACGGGTCAAAAAATAGGTTGTGAGAGTCTCCTTGGGTGTATTTTCCAGAGCTGGAGTCCTCGCCGGCGAAAACCATCTTTACCGGAAAAAGATCACAAGGCAAAAGATTACTTGCCTCCCAAGTCAACCACCATTACAAACCCTAAAACCCTCCCGAGAAAATCAACCGATTCTTCATCTCAGGCAAAGAAACCAGAGCCACAGAAACCCCAAAAAAAGACGAAATCCGACGAAAGTGACCCAAGAAAATCATCAGATTCCGCCAGAAAATCGATATCGTCAGGAGCGTCGTCGAGAACAGAGAGCAAGAGGTTTTCAGTGAACGGCGTGATGGGAAACATCATCGTGAAACCACAGCCTGCCGCTGAGGTGGCACAAACAAGAAGTCGGTGGGAGGGCAAAAGGGTAAATTACAGACTCGATCCGGAGGCTCTGAAGAGAATGGGAAACGAAGAGTATTGTCGTGGAAGGTTTGAAGAAGCTCTTGTGTTTTACGAGAGAGCCATTTCAGTTGACCCCAAAACGCCGACGTATTGGTCTAACAGATCCGCCGCTCTGATCAGTCTCGGTCGCCTTCTAGAAGCTTCCGATGCTTGCGAGGAAGCGTTAAGACTAAACCCGACTTACGAGAGAGCTCATCAGAGACTCGCTTCCCTCCAACTCAGGTAGAGTCTTAGCTTTCTCCCTCTTTGCATTTTTTTTTTTTTAATTCCGTTTAGTTCTAACCTTATAGTTATTACCTTATACGCTGATTATTATTATTTTAAAACAGATTGGGTGAGGTTGAAAAAGCTTTGAGTCACTATAACCAAGCTGGAAAATACACAGAGACAAAACATATAGAACAAGTTGAAGATGTTATAAAATGCTTAAGGAGGTGCGATGAAGCTCGAAGATCAAAGGAATGGAACGTTGTGTTGAAGGAGACTAGCTTTGCGATATCATATGGAGCCGATTCTTCTCCTCGGGTTAGCTTTTCTTTCTTGCATTCACACGATATAACTTTATAAAGTTCTTTTATATATGGAGTACTAAAAAGAAGCCAAAATACATTTTTTGAAATTTTAAGCAGTTGTGTCGGTTTAGCAAACCGGATATATTATAAAAGGAAAGTTCTTGGTAGTTGCTCTTGTTTAGCCATACAACTAAATCCATAACTTTCAATCTCATAAGGTCTATGCGCTCCAAAGCGAGGCCTTATTGCATCTACAACGACACGAGGAAGCCTACAACGTGTACCAGAAAGGAACAAAACACTTCGATGTCGATTGTTTCATAAAGATTTTTGGTCTATCCATCACTTCTTACCACTTAATGGTCGGAGCTCAGGTCTACATTGCAGCAGGAAGGTCAGTATAATATTTTCACCAAAAAAAAAAAAAAAATTCACCGAATGCCTTGCCGTATATTTCACTTTGTTTCCTTTTTTACAAAGAGAAGATCGAACAACATGCCGTTCCACTTCTTGGGACGGGTACAAAACTACAAAAAAAACTTATTTTCAGCTTCTAAAACGTTAGGAGACTTTGTGTTATATTCTTTATGGACAGATTTGAAGATGCAGTAGCTGCGTCAAGGCAAGCGGCTAGACTGGATCCGAGCAACGAAGAAGTAAACGTGCTGGATAGAAAGGCAAGAGCGGTTGCTGCAGCGAGACTCAGCGGAAATTTGCTCTTCAATGCTTCGAAATTCGAAGTGGCTTGCGTGGTTTACACGGAAGGACTTGAGAAAGATCCTTATAATGCCCTCTTGCTTTGTAACAGAGCTGCCTCTAGATTCAAGCTTGGTTTGTTCGAGAAAGCCATCGAAGATTGCACATTGGCTCTCAGTCTCCAGCCTTCGTACCGGAAAGCGAGGCGGCGCAGGGCGGATTCTAATGCCAAGGTATTCAAAAGCTCAATTTTTAGAACCCGTATAAACCGGCTCGAACCATGACTGAATTTCTATATGAAAATGGTACTGGTTGTTTTTTAAAAAAGATATATAATTAATGTTTGGTTGGTTTATTCTTAGTTGGAGAAATGGCAACAAGCGATTCAAGATTATGAATTGTTGATTACGGAGACACCTGGAGACGAGGAGACTAGAAGAGCCTTGGCTGTGGCAAATGTCCGGTTTAGGAAACTGACCGGTCGAGATGTCCGGTTTAAAGGAATCGACTCGGATTTAGTTGTGGTAAATTGAAATGGGAGGAGATTTGAGTTTAAGTAAGCCGAATTGTATAGTTTTGAGATGTTTTGAAGATTCGATTGTGTCTGCTTGTTTGTTTTGCCTTGTTTTACTAAATTAGGTCTCAAATTTTATTTGAGCGGGCCTTTTTTTGTGTGTTCTTACCATCAAAATTTTGTATCAAACTGATATACTAAAACATCATATCATAAGGGAAAGATCTTATATAATTTCTCTTTTTTAAAGGCTCTGGTCATAGACTAGAAACGACATATCTCATGTAAATGGCCTTGCCCCGAGCTCGAGGGCTTTACGGGATTGTGGGCACAGTTGAGAAAGGCGTTTACTCGAAAACCTATGTGTGATCTAGAGGTTTAAGAAACCAACCATGTGTAATAAAGTGATCGGAAATTAGACAAACCTTTTAATCAAATATATTCACTAGGGTACAGTATGAATTATTATTATTATCAGATTTTTTTTTTTCAGTACTACTTATAATTTTATTATAAAAAATTGTTATAGATTGTTATCCAATAACATATATTTTTGGAAAACTGTTCGACTAATTTTCCAATAGATTAGGGTGAAAATGAATCCTACAATATCGCAAGAAGATTCAAAGATAATGAAGGAGACTTTGTTTATAGAAAATTTGACAATAATCAGAGGTTTGTTTATTGCCATCATTCCTCTACTGATCGTGACGCGCTTCTCCATAGAATTGAGGGAACGCACACATTCTTGGCTGATGTCGGTTATTCGGTTGATATGCGAGGAAGAAGAAAACTAACTTTGTGTGCTATTGATCGCTATATTCAAGGTATGTCACCTTCAGTTTGGTTCTATATCTCAATCCGAAACCAGTAGTTATTATTTGCTTTAGTTTATCCAAGAAGAGAGATGGAGTTATTGTCCATTATAAATCGATGGCGCAAATAGAGATGATTGTTTCCATTTGAATTTAATCATATATATGATTACCAACAATATGATCCATTTATTAATCTCCAGAATTGTTTACAAATATACACACAACATGTGATCAAACATAAAATACCAAAAAAAAAATGTTGATTAAGCATATCTGTTTAAAAATATAAGCCATGTATGTACATATTTGCATTACATTACAAACGTTGTGATGAAACACACGAAAACAAAGAAGGAAAACCGTTGAGATACAAAACAGGGGAATCAAGGAAACTCCAGAAACCAAAAAAAAAAAAAAAGTATCAAAAATTAATTGAAATACTTAATTAGATATATAAAATACGGGGATTAATGGTGAGTAACGGTAGACCTGTAAAATCAGTTTTTCCAGCTTCGACTTCGAGACAGAGGATCTTGAATTCCGCCGACAACCCAAGTTTCCTTAGCGATGTCTGAAGAGAGTCTGTAATACTCAGTATCGTATCTCATCAACACCAATTCCATCTTCTCTTCCTCCATTAGTGATCTCAAATCCTTCTTCTTCTTTTGCTTCTTCTCCGTACTCATCTCTTGATCCTCTGTTTCTTCTTCCTCCTCCTCTTCTTGTTGTTCTTCTCTGTTAGCTTGCTCTGTTTTTGCTTGCATTCTCTCTTCTAACCAACTCTTCGCTGGAGCCGATCTACACCTCATCAGCAAAAGCGCGTTTGGAGGTGGAACCGCCGGTTCTGCGTCTGAGTTTTCAAGATCGTGTTTTTCATCAACGACGCAATTGTTGTTCTTCTTGTGATCATCGTTGTTGCTCTGTTCCTCTTGTAAAACCATATACCATTTAGAGAAAAGTGTCTTCGACTTCTCCTCTTCTTCCTTTTCTTCTTTTTCTTCTCCATCGTCATCATCATCATCATCATCACCTTCCTCCTCGTCGTCGTCGCTAGTGATATCGGCATGTCGGAAATCACCAAAACACCTGAAATCGAATCTGATATTTCTGAGACAAGTCAGGAAACCCATCACGTCTTTCTTCAATCCAAGAAACTTTCCCTCCGATTTATTGCGATGAATCTTCTCGAACTCCGCCATCATCGATTGCCAATTCTTTCCTTTGCTCGGCCGGACTTTGATCTGACCGGCGCAAGTGACTTTAGGCGAAGTGGGTTCGGCTATAACATCACCGCCCATATTCTTACTGCTTGCTTGTTTAGCCCACAAAACAGGACTTCCGTGTCCTCCTCCGCCGCCGCCGGAGAGTCTGCTGAGCTTGCGACGGTGGTGGGGACGACGAGTGTTGGTGTCGGAGGGACGGGACGGGCTACAAATGGGCTTAGGAGTAAGAGCTAAGTGGGCTCTTGAAGGGAAACAAACCAACAAATCTGCAGAGTAACCAGAAGAAGTGGATCCTCTGTTTCCATCTCTTCCTTTGATCATCGCCTTTCCTTCTCTGCTTTTGTTTTATTTTTTTGGCTTTGGTTTTTGGATCGATCTCTCTCAATGGAAGAGTTCAGCTTTTTTATGTCTATATTTATAAAATTCTTCTTTTTTATTTTCTTTTTTAGGCTTTGAAATTCCTGTGCTGACAGCTTGTACATGCTTTTTGCTTTTGAGAGGGGAAAAAAACTTTCTTTTTCATTGAAACAAAAGGTGAAAAAATCGGTGGTGCAATACCAACTGTCTTTGTAAAATGTTGATATTAAAAATGTTGTGAAATTGATGGATAAATATATGAAGAAGAGGAGAAGTGATGGAGTCAAAGGAGTGAAGTGGATTCATTTCAGCTTTATTCCGATCGTAAACAAGAAGCTTCTTGACTAAATCATTTACATTCAATGGTCGTCACCACTACTTCTTCATACATTTGTTTATCATTTCACTTTGAGATTTATGCTTATGTCATCATTCTGATTGTTTGTTTTTATATGGTGAAAGAATTCAAAGACTTATTGTACCAAATGTGACATCAATATTTGGTCACTCTAAAACTCATGTAATAGATAGGTATCACCCTATATTTTACTTGCCTCAAAGAAACTCGATCAGTACCAAAAAAATAAATGCATTGGTCATAACAGAGCAAGAGCCCAAAATATGACGCACCATTAAAGTATATTTGGTTCTCAGTGACCTAGAATCGCCGTGAGGGTGGTAGCGGAGCATAGTTGAGCCGTAGGTGGCTACACACCGGATCCGATCCGAGAAAAATACTCATATTAAAAAACAAGTCGTATATATGCGATTTAAGAAATGTATTCATGCATTACATAATCGTTAGAGATCTGGAATCTATCCCGAATAGAATCTTGTCTAGGAAATGTCAGGTAAGTCGTCCATTGTCGGAATATTTAGGGTTTTTCTTATGTTTTATTTAGATGTGATTATTTTCTCTGATTTATTTTGTTTATGATATTATTCAATTGTTGTATGTATTATACATTTATATAGATGCAAGTAACGGTTTGTTGAACCCCAAACTCTATCAAAGAAACGGATTTGGTAAAGATAATCCCTTTATTAAAAAGAAAAGTTTAATAGTTTATTTCTTAATAAAAAAGGAAAATTTTAAATTATTGGTTTTCTCGACATAAAGTATTTGACTAACTTTTGTTTAATTTAATAACTTGTGTCCGCACCTTGTACGGGCTACAAATATTTAGTAAATAAAATGATATTCTTACATATATTGTTATAAATTTCATCCACAATCTAATTTCAGAGGTTTTTTTCTGGTGTATATTCGCATTATTAAAAGAAAGAATAACATGTGAATGTGACAAGGGTGATGATGGGTTATAGTCGAATGCTCCAATAGATTAAAGTTGGAAAGGTTTCGTGGGCTTTACTTTTGCAAACTCAATATAAACTAATAATGTTATTATATGAATGGAAATAGAAAGACAATAGTATAAAGAAGGGAAAAAAAAGGAAAAGATTGGAAGGGCACGAGGCTTGTTTCTTAATCCAATGGTACTCACAAGGTGTGTGGTCACATTTCCCTTTGTTGTTGTTATCTTCAACCACACATTCATCAATTTTCATTTTCCATCTCCGAGTTTAACTACCTTCTAACTATATCACCAAACAATAGCACCAAATGATGTGAATGTTGTAATATGAAAATGATGTAATGAAGAATTGAAATAGTGTATGTTAAAAGTAATTACGACATTGGACGTGAATTATTTGATATTGTTTCACCATTGAAAAGGATCATTGCGGAGGAAAAAATGTTTGGAAAACCGGAAAAGAAATAGTGGTTCCGCTTCAAACAGCTTTGTTTTTCAAATATTCTGCAATTTCACAGTTCAAATAATCACAATTTTAATGATATTTCAAATTAAACTTCAACTTAACATCAAGTTAAAGTCAATGAAATTTGTATAGAGATTAGAAAACACATACAAAAGAAAGAAAAAAACTTTGAGCAACTCTCTTTAATTACACGTCTAGTTTAAACGGTTTTACTGAGCACTAAGACAAACCATTAGTCGACACTTTTCTTTTTCTACAAAGAGTAGAAACACATTAAATTCACTTAATGATTCTCACACGAAAATTTTCCACAGGTCTCTTAGATAGCACTCTATCTGATATCTCACCACATGTCGCACAAAATCTTTTGCTTTATGGGCTTGTGGCATGATCTATACAAATTTTAATTCTTGAATAGGAGATTTTCCTTTTTCTTTTGTTCTTCTTCTACATTAATATTCAGTTTTCACATATAAAACGAGAAAATGATTTCCTAATTTCCTAAACTTTAGCTCCAAACACAATATTTTGATTTAATGTCATGCTTCTCACACAACAGATATTTTCCTTAACTGAATGTTCGCATGTACAGTTGCGCGACATTTGTCTTCTCCGTTTTGAATGTAGCTCTGGTTCCAGCTTTAATTATAGAATAGTTCCAGCATTTTTCATGAAACTCTTGCTTTAGCCGTCAATTCCTAGCCGAATTAAAATATGAATGTTTTGGCCCTTCGGTAAGAGAATTATTGTTAAGAGCTTAATGAAATTTAACTATTGGTGCAAATTCTTGTATATGGTTTTGAGATTGCTAATACATTTTTACCTTACTACTAGTTCCTATGTTTCAAATGAAGTGTCGTTATTTTCAATGTAAATTTTTGGTATTAAATATCTCATTTAACATCAAGTCTAATGGATGATACTAATAGTTAAGTTGTTTTTAGAGTTGAAATAGAGTTCCTAATAAGTTTTTCTTAATTTTGTGTGGAAAAAACTGTAAATGATATTTAGTGTAAACGTGAAGAGTAACATGTTATCTATTTTTTTTTTGTCAGAAGTAACGTGTTATCTATAACAACATTTTTTGCAAATTAAATTTTTGGCCGATACCGAAATGACTTTATAAAACTCGAATTTTGTCGCTCTAATTCACATGAATGGGTAAATAGGCATGGCTCGATTCCCCGCTTTTACTAGAGACTCCAGTTAATTTTTCTTACCAATAATGCGCTAATTGCGTTCATCTCTTTGAAGTAGTACAGATAAAATTTGCTGGAATGATATTTACGCACTTGGAAACAAATCAAATAAATATAACTAACAGGCCCCCAACTATCAAATAAATTAAAGGTTGAAAAGAAAAGTTAGGTATGTTTTATCATGATAAGTTGCATCAACATAGAGGTAGGCCTTTAGCACTAGAAGAATAAAAAGGCATTTAACAGTTAAGTAGAAATTTCTTTATAAATATATAATGACATATTTTGATTTTTAATTATTTTCCAAATAAATTTATGTAGATGAAGATAGTGTTTGATTTAGTTGTACTCCTGAGAGCGACAATATTGAGAAATCATGTGGGTAGGCCTTTGGCACTAATAACAGCCCCATTCGAAAGGCAATTCTTATTTTACTCCTTTTTCACGAACTTAAGTTTTTTTTTTTTTTTTTCCTTTCTCAAATCACAATGAAACAAACATACTTTTTTATGATAGATGGCATAAGTATGTAATAAATTAACGTAAGCTTAATTGAGACAAACTCCATGAAAAACCGTGACAAAAGAAAGCCTGATAAATATGAAAACTGTATTGCTTTGCAATCAAAGCTTTGGATTCTAGCATCATTCATACCTATAAGCTAGTTGAGAGATTAATGCTCTAATCAAACTGATAGTATTCTGTTTTAATAGTCTTTGTTTAATTTCAAGCACAAGTATTTTCATTGAAATGTAAGCAAGGACCACATTTCGTTTTGTTTAATAATAGAGGATTGAATTATATTTTGACGAACTAACACCTTTAGTTTCTTTCGATCCCCACTCTATAGCCTTTTGCAAATTAATAACCATATTAAGAATTGTATTGGTGACGTAATCAAATAACATCCTTTTGATCATGATAGTGATGATACCACCCAATGGCTACAAAAACGATTGATACAATAAACGATGTGTCCATAATGATATCACTTCAATTCCGTAATGATATCACTTCAATTCTTTATAGATCATTGTTCAAGAAAGTTAGACAAGGATATTGAAAAGTCGAACTACAGTTCATAAACTTTAAACTAGATGTGGTTTAGTTTATCATTTTGCAGGAGAGCGATCTTTACCGGCCGTAATGGGCTTAAACCCGGATCCAATAGGCTTGAATCTCGCTCGACTCTCGTTGCAATTTGCGAAATTATTAATTGCTTGCTTTGATGATACCATAAACCTCGTGATTTGTTAAACGTAAAAAAAGGTATCCAACTTAGTTAAACTATACTGAGACGCATTTAATGTGATAATCAGATTCGATTCGAATTTGACGAAAGTCGTACGCCATAAGTACAGGATTGGCTTTGTACGGAGTGTATGTATACACTATACATATAAAAGGCCTACCAAACGAAAGCCCAAAAAGCCCATTAGGCCTTTTTCAACAAATCTAGAAAGAATTCATCTCTAATACATTTCTCCTACGCTTGAGCAACGCCGTAACCGCTTCACCGTACATACAATCGCCGCCATCTGCGGCGAACGCCTCCGTCGCCAGCTCAGCATCATTGTCATCGGAAGCCACACCAGTGGGTCTTACGACCACGAGCGTCGCTGCTTCTAGACAAATCCCGCTTTTCAGCTTCAGCGACGGCGCGTGTCTCATACTCATCCTCACGCTAGGAACCACCGTACGATCCCGCACGCGCTCAAATCCTTTTTCATCAACACGCGCCTCCGTCTCTCTGTATTCTTTCATCCCCGCCGCGTCCATCACCACCGTACCTTCTCCTTCTCTGTCACGCACGGTCAATTTCTCCATCTCCTTGTGCTCCTTCACCAAATCTCTCATCAGGTAATGGCGTGTCGAAGCCGCCATCAACGCGCTGATCGTCCACACCACGCGCGTCTTCAATCCACAGACGAACTCCGAATCTGACTCCACAACACCGTCGATGGGAGATTCCGTAGCTGAAGTATTGACCGTCGCGGAGCGGAAAGCGACGATGACGCAGGTCTTGAGAGTTTCTCCAAACTCCGCTTTCCACTTAACAGCAGCGCCTTTCTCGAGCTTGACATCGCCGCCGTATAGTTCCACCTCCAGATTCCGGATCCGGTTGAATCCGGCGAGAATTTGGGCCGGAGTTTTCGGGGAGCGGGTCAGGATTTCGGCCGGGTTAGCGGGTCTGGAGAAGATAGGGAGGAATCCGTGGATAGATTTGAACAGAGATCGGAAGAAGCTAGCGATCGGAGAGTCAATCTCGGAGTCGGACTCGGTGGTGCCGAGGATCTGATCTAATTGGAGAAGGAGCGAGTCGGACTGAGTGGCTAGCGAGTTGAATCGTTTCGAGACGGAACGACATCGTATCAGCGTTTTGACGTCACCGACTTTGTTCAAAATGTCGATGACCACAGGATCAGGAATCGCATCAAAAGCGTCCATGATTCTCTTTTCTTTGGTTTGACCAAATTACCCTTTTAAAACCTTCGGGATCTCTTAGAGAGTTCTCTCGCTTTGTTTTTTTGGGTCGTCTTCTCTTCTGCTGTGTGAGTTGAGAGATTTTGGACTTTAAATAAGGAAAAACCCAAAGGCGAAATGATATTTTAATGACCGGCATGTGGGGCCGTTATTGCCGTCGGTATATGATATTTTATAACTAATGAAGAACAATAAGGACGGATTTCTCGAATTTTTGATTGGTGGTTTGATATTTAATGAGGAGACATCAACGATTGAGATGCTCTCTACCCGGCGACAACGTCCTTGATCGACGGTCCAAAGCTACTTTAAGTATTTATTAAATCCCGGTGCCATACCGGGCCAAAAAGATAAATATTTGGATGGATACATAGTTTTTAAAAAAGGGAAAAAAATTGTGAACATATTTCATGACAGATGAATAATCGAGATCATGACTGATATTTCAAGAAATATTACCGGTTTTTTTTCCTTGATATGGCAGCACAAATATGATATACGGTAGTAATTTACATATCAACCACTTAAAAGTTAAAACCCAAAGTCTATATGCTGAAAAATGAACAAGTATTTGATTTCTTACTACACTTTTTGGTTAAATACATGAGTATATCTAATTTGATGATGAAGAGTGTTTTACCTCGACATCCTTTGCAATCAAAGAAGAGATTCCAAATCATTTGGAGGGACCGGACGGTTTGTTAATTCCATAGACTCGGTCCACACAAAAGGTGTCACAAAAACTACATTTGACTATTTCAATTTCATTATTTCAACAATCACTTTTCTTATTTTTATGTTTGTGTTTACATGTAAAACCCAGATTCACCCTAAAAAATCACATTTATAAATACAAAATGTCATTATGTGTTGTAGGCATGCAGCTTAGGAAAAGATAAACATAATGCCGCATATAGACAGAATAAGTACGGAGGTTTCTCCTATTAGCTGTGTCTTTTATATACATATGTATATGTTTATTTATTTCTGAGATTTACAGTTTTATACTAAACACCGGAATTCGTTAAAACGTTTGTATCTTTTTTTTTACCTACAAAAAATCTTGAGATCTTATATTCAAACATTCAGTTCATCTTATAAGATGTTTTCAACATTAATTACAGTTTTCTTATAAATATGTCTATCACTAGGTTCAGTTTGATAGTTGTTTAGGCTATGTTTGACCGTATTAATAAAGAAAATAAAAGTTTGTTAAAGGGTTATCATAAGTATCATTACTATAAAAAAGTTATTACAAAAACATGTATTGTGCAGATTAACAATAGTAATACATATCATTCCCTGACGTGGTATATGTTTAAATTATTTTCAAATATAATTTTCGTTCTATTTATCATTATTTTAATATATAAAAGCTCCATGATGAGATTACGTTGGGGCAGGACAGCAGGTTGTATTAATGTACCTTTTTCTTCCGATTTATTGCAATGAATTTAGGAGTTGTTGTGGCAGATCTTGTCACACGTTCTACCATGGAGATCCATACATCATGCATTATCTAGTGGCTGAGTAGACATGTCTTACTCGTGAGTTATGACTTATGACAATGGTTTATTATAGTGTTGAATCAATTACGGTCATGGAGTTAATATGATAGTAACATCGTAATAAAGGAAATAAATTTACTCCATAAAGTTAGTGGTGTAAATGTATTAAGTGGAAATCTTACATATATGTGTGTTGAAATTATACTATACCATCACTAGATAAGTTACGAATTACACACATGACTTTTAACTATTTTGTTAGTAATGGAAAGAAGTTTATTAAGAACTAGTTCAAACAATGAATCATACCCCATATACGAATTCTCACTATTAGTTCGTATTTTTTGCCATTGTAGGCATTTTGAGTATTGACATAACAAATACTTTAATTTTTACATTGCCCTGAAAGTAGTTGACGTTTTAATATAACTTTCACCATGTTATATAAAGTATTGTACATACTTTCGCAATATAGTTTCTTGAAAGAAAACTAACCAGTTTAGATTGTGGACCAGAAACCGTTATTGAAAATCCCCGTACAAAGTGTAAAGTCAAGATAAACACACGAAGATCGTTGATCGATTAATAAATGCAGTATTTGTCAAATTATTTTCGTTTTAGTTTTTTTTTTTTGAAGAAATAAGAGAGAAACAATGAGAATGAGGATGTTGAAAAAAAAAAGTGAGAAATAGAGATAGAGAGAGAGAGAATCAGTGACGAAAATATTCATTCGCACGGAAAAAATGCCACCTTCCAAAATTTACGCGATCGCCAAAAACGCATCTTTCTTGGAGACGATAATCAAAAGGTACGGTTCAACTTCCAACATTTATCTTTTGTCTCTTTTTTCCTATTGTTGTCACAAGCAACTTGACATTATCTCCAAATAATTTACGCCAATAAATAGTTTCCTTAGTACAATCTGTTAAACTATATTTTTGTTGTGAAAAATAAAATTTGTGAGAGACCTGTCAAAAAAAACATTTCTATGAGAGACCTGTAGAATTTAAAATAAGAGATTCTTTCAACTTAGAGAATAATCCATCGAATTGTAAACCAGAGGTTTTATTGCTATGCCAATGGCAGATGTCTAGATGATGTGTAACTATGAAATGACGAAATTGTGTCTATACTAATTATTTGTTGCATTTTAAAAAAGGAGGAAAGCTTTTATTTTGTTTAATGTCAATTATTTTATCCAATACGATTGATAGAATATTTTCCCCAAAGTAATTGCCCACCCATTTTAGACTTTTAGCATCAGTAATTTACTATACCGATATCAATATGATATATAGAAAATAAATCTGTTAGAGGAATTGTGTCATATATTAGATTTTACAGTTTTATAATTTTATTTGACCCATTAAAATAATGTCATGTTTTCTATATATTAATATTTTATGAATATATTACTCGATAACTGCTTTAAAGTTTAGTAAGACGATAAAAAATTTGATTAATTCTAGTTATAGAAATATATAAGAATAAAAATAATTTATTAGAAGTGGATAGCGATTATTCTAATTTAATTCCCGGGGACAAGTGGACAACTCAGCCGTGACAAAGACTAAACAATATATTTGAAAATGATCTTAATCATTGGCGCATTGTGTATCATTATTGGCTATTTTATTAACCAAAGAAGTTTTTTTATTAGAACCGTACCGCACAGCTACTAATCCTAATTTAAATAAAAAAATCCGGAAATGTGATTTTTATATATCAAGGCCAACTCGCCAGTTTGGAATAGTCAATAGTGATTTAGTTAGCGCTTTTTTTTTTCTTGGGATAAATGGTTTAGTTAGACTTTTCGATAATAATTCTAAGAGAAATGTGAATATGAAAAAAAAAAAAAAAACATAAACAATTACTTAGGCTTTGGACTTTGGAGTTTGGCGTGTAGAATGGAGTATTACGTTGTTGGCAGTTTAGGGACTTTGTTGGCAGTTTTGGGACTTTGTTGGGTTAAAATGGTTCGGCCTAAAATGGGTTTAGTGGATTATCCAATCAAACCCAATTTCATTCCTTCTCATAATCTCACGTAATCTTAGGCAGTATCAATCTCTCTTCGATCTCGCTTTAACGCCGATCATAGACACCGCAGTTGCATGCTCGGTCTCTCGTTGTCTCGTTGCAGCTTTCGCAATTGTCATCAATCTTGTTCGTGAGCTAAATATATAGCTAACTAGCTTTTTCTGCAATTTGGATTTAACGATCTCATCTAATTGAACGTCTTCGTGACGATGATGGGGTTTTCTTTTATAAGCCGATTTTATTAATAGATTCCCAGTGTTATTTTCAAAGAAAATATTGAAAAAAAAATTTTCGAAGAAAGCATCTTACTGGTTGTTCTTTTCTTATTTAAGTGTTTTAGTGAATGTGTTTGAGAAGCTGGGTGGGTCTATTTTAAGCTCTAACCAATGTTATTACTTTTACTAATTACTACCAACAATTTAGAGTGTCTAAACTTGTTTTTCTTTTCCCTCCGGGGTCTGATTTGAATTGGTTTCTTGTTCTGTAACATTTGTTTTTATTTTCCCAATAAGTCTTCTCCTTCTCTAAACTTTTTTGTGATTGGCCCTTGAAAGATATGTTACCAAGGGACTTCCACCACCACCTAATTATGTGTTTGTTTGTTTTCAAAAAGTTAAGAAAGAAAAGAAAAAAAGAAAACTGAACCTACGATCGCTTTTAGGCTTTTTCTCTAGCCATTTGTTTCGTCGATTTCTCTTTTGGACTCCAAACGTTTTGGACTTTAAGGCCCATTAATGCAGTTAATTTAAGCGCACGATCGCATTGAAGTTTTTTTTTGTCAACAATCGCATTAGATTGTAGGGTTGGTTATTCGAATAATGAACAAATCGCTTTATAGCCCGATATGCGTATACCAATAATGATGTTTTTGTTGGGCCATTTTATTCTACGCCAGGCCCGTTAATAATATTTTAAGCCTTATTGAATGAACTTTTTCTTATTGGCATTTTGTAAAATGTTTGCAGTTTGTTTACCAAAAGAAAAGATATAGTAAAATTAGTAGAAAAGTAAACTAAACACTTGATTGATACATGTCAGATGAATAGGAATAACTGAATAACTGGTAATTGTTTGTTGACAGAATTAAACTAGATGTAAAAACATAAAAAAATGGATAAATATTATGAATAGTAAAAAATAATAGATTTATATTTTCAAAATGTAAAAACGTGAACAAATAATATGACATACAAGTACAACACGTAATTTAGTGAAAGATGAAAGAAGTTTTTCCTTGGTGGCTACCAGGACCGTGCCTATGCAGAGAAAAAAAAAACACTCACTTACGGGTCTGCTTTTTTAAAAACAATTGACATATTCAATTAACTAATTAAAACTTAATATAATAATACAATAAAATATTAAGATAATACACATAACAATTTAAACAATTAGAAAAATTATGTTTTTTATTTTCCTTTTCTTTCTTAAAAATCTTTACAACTCATTATTTTTCTTACCAAAATAACCACATATTTAATTGGTATCTGTTAATAGTTAAGTTTTTTTAATATATTTTTTTCATCTAATATTAGATTTAGTTTGATTTGTGATTTAAATTTAATTACAAATAAAAACTCAAATAATTGGTTAATTTATCTACTTTAAGGAAATATAATTCAGAATTTTAGATTGAAATAATTTTAAATTATAGATATTTTTTGTAGTTTTGTGAATTCAAAACCGATAATGGTAATTATTTATGTATTATTGATTTTAAATAATTTAAAATAATTAAAGTTATTATTTATTTTATATGAATCATTTTGATTTTATTGAAATTATGACAATAATAGTTAATTGGGAGCTTTTTTTAATATCGCTTACGGGTCCCGAAACTCTAGGCACGGCTCTAGTGGCTACACACAACTTCTATTAATATTCAGATGAAACATTCATATATTCGTTACCCTATCTATTATTATTTATATATCACTGCACTTTTATTTAAATTGTTAGTTGGAATCTAAGAACATATTTTGAGTACTAGTATAACAATAATAAGTAGAATCATTTATATGATCAAGCAACTAACCCTATAACCCTACTACCTTCTATTAAATATATATTTTTATCCTTTCTAAAGTATCCTATAATGCAATAAGATTATAAAAATGGTGCATAAGAGCATCCACAACGGTGGTTTTAAAGAGGTTTTAAGATTGGGTTCAAAATGTTTTTGGATTTAAAAAAAATGAATAAAGCCCAATAATGATAAAACCGTCTCTATAAACGGTTCATGAGATATGTGGCATTATCCTATTCGTTGCACTTGAGGGAAAATAATCTGTCGACCAAATCTCATACTTAGAAAAAAATGTCCCCGAAAAAACCTTTGTCATGGAGAAAGCTCTCTTCATCTCACATCTCCACCGGATTCGTTCACCGTTAATCGGAGACGATCTTCACGTCGGCTGGAGTTCTGTCTTCTAATCATCTCAGAGGTTTCCCATCGTTGCTAATTCGTTTCATCTCCTCTTCTCCTCATCTCCTCATATTTTGATCGAGGATCGTCGGCTTTCTAATCGTATCGGAGTGTCGTTTGCGAAGAGAAGGTATGTATTCTGATTGCGTGGTTGATGTATCGTCATTAGTTTGAATCAATTTCGTCTGAAATTAGGGATTTTGGAGTTAGGGAAATTATTAGGGTTTTAAAATTTGGGAAAATTTTAGGGGTTTTCTGTGTTTGAATCAATATTTAGGGGTTTTTGTGTGCTGAATTTCTGTGTATGTTTGCGATAATCAATAGGGTAGGGAATTGGGATTTCATCCATATCATATTATGGATGAAATCGGATTTGATGATTAGTGATAGTTTTTTAATTGTAATTTGATTACATTGTGGATCATGTGTGAACGGTTTGGATTTGAGATCTTTTAAAACTTGTGTGGGTTGTTAATGAGTGAATGAGTAGATTGAAGTGTGAATGAGAATATTGTTTGTTAAGGATAGTTTACAATATTGATATGTGAATGAGTTTTCCATATTGATGTGTGAATACTCGATGGTTGGCTTTCTTTGTTATATACAATATCATTTCAGATGCTTGGTTTTGTATGTTTTTAGTCGATGGTAGGCTTTGTTATTAATCGATGCTTGGCTTTGTTAATCATTGATGCTTGGTTTTCTTTGTGGAATATTTGCTAACAATTTAAGTTTCTTTTGCGAGGTCATATGAAGAGGGTTTATAGTTGCACTACATGGATAATGGAGTGAAGGACCGAGAGCAATAATTATTATGAACCTCATAAGGGGTTCACCATTGTATGTATGAAATTATGAGAGTTTCTAATTTTTGTTGGAAGCAAAATTTTAATATTATTAAATAAAATTAGAACCCTTTAATGGGTTCACCATTAAAGATCCTCTAAGTACCTCTACCCAAAGTTTAATTTATTCCCTACGTTTTAAAACCTGAAGGCGGATAATTATTGGGACGAAACTAAATCTGCTCCCCAGTCTAAGATCACTAGATCACATGGTCTGAAATCTTAATCACCCAATTAAATTTAAACTTATCATTTTTTAGTAATTTAAAAATGATGTATAGTACACGAAATTTCTCGAAGCTAAAAGCCTACAAGATGGGAGAAGCAAATAGAGAAGAGAGAGGAGGGGACCATTAGGGTGACAAGTGTATGCTTTGAAACATGAATTATTGCCAAACTAAACGTAATTAAGTAACAATGAGAATCTGATTAATGGTCCCCGTTACCTTTTTAAGATGCGTGTTAGCTTTAATTGGTTCCTTATACTTTCACATAATGGGGTTTAAGCTGCAATTAAGGAATATATATATATATATATAATTAATTAATTAATAGGTAAGAAGCATTTAGCATACAAAGTTTTTTTCATTTTTTCTACAACAACTATTAATGGTTTGTTACCAAAAACAAAACCTATTAGATGGTTGGTACTCCTTCCGTTTCACAAAAAGTGTCGTTCTGACACTATTTTTTTGTTTAAAAAAAGTGTCGTTTTAGAATTCCAATGTAATTTTTAATATAAAATACCATTTTTAACCTCAATAAATTTAGAAAATTAATTATAAATATAATTCCAAGAATCATTTTCTGCAAATTAATAAGATTATAAAAGACTTTTTATCTTATTTCTTAATTTGTGTAAAGAATGTCAGAATGACACTCTTTGTAAAACGGATGGAATATTAATTAAGGGATACTGGATACATCAAACAGTGAACCTGCTTGTCAATCGTCACTGCTCGAAGAAGTAGGATTTAGGAATCCTTTAAAATCACATAAGCATCATGAAACACTAATAAATTTTACATCAACATTTGCAAGCAACAAAAATGTTCTTTATTTATCCAATATTTTGCAGAAATAATTCTTAATCCTTCTCAACTATTGTTAGGAAAGTATTTAGGACTTGTAGATTTTGAATGTATCATATTAGATGTTAATCTGGGCACACACAGATCTAAAGAAGAACACATGAACCCCATTATTCATGTGCATAATTAAGTGACTCACTGAAAGCTGTCACATAGAAAACAGACTATGTTTGCTCTCTTTTTCTTTTCTTATGTATTTCCTTAATTATATATTTTTTCTTCTTTTTTTTTTTGTCACCATCCAAAGCATTCTATTTATGAATATCGTCTTTCACTAATTTTAAATTTATTTGTTTCATTTGTCATTCATTCTTATTGTAATTCAATGTATCTTCTTTGCTATATCTAGCGTCCCATCAAAATCTGGATGAATAGATATTCCACGAAAAGTTTCATGAAAAAAATTCACGTCATCGAATTATTATTGGGCTGAAACCAAGAAGTTAGTAGATACATCTTCTTTTTTGAGAAAGGGTTACAACATATACAGATATACTTCTTGATTCATACAAATGTGTTGTTTATTAGTTACAGTTAGGTGGAGATTTGATATATCTGGGTCTGGGTCTATTTATTTGGTCACTTCTTAAAATATACTCCATAAATTGACAGTCGTAGTAAAAAAATAAAAATGAAGTGAATAGGTAGAAGCTACCATAGAATTAAGTGGCAATAGAGTTGATCCCAATAATTGGAGGAAATTGTACTTAGTTTAGTCTTTCCAGGTCGGGTCACCAATGATGGGGTTTCTTCTTTAAATAATATCTCGATAAGTAATTAATGTGGTAAATATAAGTGAAGAAGATACACACACACTTAACTGCTTTACACGTATCGAGTCATGTTTTCTCGTGGAAAGGAAGCATGTTGGTTGTCCCACTTGAAGTTCAAATATATGATATATCTAACATATTAAAAAGAAAGGTTAGTGTAAAATAACAATAGTATATATAACCCCTTTTATATGTTTATTTTACATAAATTCAACCACTTAAAGTGGATTCCAACTCCTCATTCAACCTAAGTAGTGTGACTTTATAGCGGCTTTCCTTTTCATCACCTACCATTCGAAAAATAACTCACTATTCCATATATATACACACATTACATTTTAATATGATAAATGTCTGTTTCTTTAAATAATGAAAAGTTCCTTTAAAGGAGAAAATAAAAGAGACCTCGCTTTAACAAGATTCCTCCTTCGTCTTCTGCCTTTTTTTCTTAGTCAAGACGGAAAAACATATATATATATACACGCCCAATAACATATCTTTTTTTTTTCCCAATAACATATCTTACACGACATATTAAATTGTAACTAATAATAACAGAAACGTTATACACCAAAATTCGCAGTTTCAGCATATAACCATGCCAATGTGTCATAAAATATAAAATGTAATTTATATATGATATCTTTGTACATTCATGATATTTGTTTGATAGTATGATAACATATTGCAACATGTCAAAAACAAGCTGTCTTTACAAAAGATTAAGTTAAATACATCTTAACAAAAAAGGATAAATGATCAACTCAGAAGTATTTTTCAATAAGCGCATGCACTTGAATCTTACTATTTTATTTTCCACTTGTTGAGATTTCTTAATGGCTTAGCTGCAGTATAAGGTCAAGATCTATCATCTATGTCAATTCTTTGATTATCTTTATTAATAGTGTACTTTTTTGTTTTTAACAGGAATAGTGTACTTTCTTTATTGTAGATTACATAATATAGTTATTACATCCACAATATTAAAAATTTTCAGTGTTGCTTAGAAGCCTGTGACTTTATATCTCAGATATCTGGAGACAGTTAGTTTATTACAAAAGTTCTATTAAACAATTTTTTGTCTTAGTAATTTCCATGTTCTTGTTCTGCATGAAACTTGTAATTAATGTTTTAATCTCCCTGGTGGCCATAAAAATATTTGGTTAAATGTAAAGAGAAATACTTATTTACTACTTCTTATCTTATCACGTTGTCAAGATCGCGCGAGTAACATGTCAATGCTATGCAGATTTCATCTAAAAGTTATGGATAAAGCCTACTGACCCATCCTAGCTATCAAAATCTAACATGAGGCCATCTTGTAATAGCTAAAAATGTGTAAAATTTGCAAATTGCTACTCGGTAACTCGCTATATAAATGCTGCAATAGCTAAAAAAAATATATAGCTTGTTCTGCGAAAACTAATTTATAGTCTTTAGTCAACATGACAATATTATTAAAAGGTTTCAAAGTTTTTGGCTTATGACTTCTTAAGATTAGAGATCATAACATGTTAAGTTAATATTTTTTTTTCTACGTCTCTTTTCTACAACATTGTTAAAAATGGTTTTTTTTTTGTCAGTCTAAATTGTTTTATTTAATTACCTTAGAATGAGTGAATGTGCCCATGTGTGTAATCGGGGCACGGATGACTCTGACAGTACATTTATTCGTTTGTTATGTATGTTATGAGAAATTATATATCCTTATATATATTGATGGCGATGGTAGTGGAAATTGTACTAAAATTTATATAGATGTATTTTGTATATAAACGAATAACGAGATTTTTGGGAGGAGAAAAGGAAAGTATAAGTTGAAACCGGACACGAATTAAGATACGACAAAAGTCGTCCAAATTAATATTCATTTTGTTGGGAATTCATAGCTTCGTCAATTTTCCTTTGTCTTTTCTTCACAGTTCTCGCATCTCAATTCCCAATAGTCCAAAATCCATAACCAATTAATGAACTTTAAGTTTCTATATGTGGATAAAGTTGTTAATGATATGGTCACCCCAATGTTTCTTATTTTCTTCCAATAATTAATCTGTAACTTTTTTTAAAGGGAACTAAACCATCAAATTTTATCTGTATATATAAAAAAATAAGTCTATGGGAAAAAAAAAATACTCACTCTACTTTTTTACCGAAAAATCTCTACTCGTTTATTTAATAAAAAAATATATATATCTATTTATTTACCGAGAATACTTCGTCTTTGTGAACTAATTGCTTCTATCTGATTTTCATATCAAATTTTATTTTCCTACATTATGTTTCGAAATAGAGCTTTTAAGGCTTATGTTTGTGATATAGTATATAGTATATACTAAACAAATGCTAGTTTTTCTCAAATGAAAGTCATTTTTTTCCCACGGTCTGCCATATATCCTGTGGTCGGTTGATACAATTTATATATGACTCAACCTGTACGTATACTTTTTTTTCAGTCAGACTAACCTGCACGTATACTAATATGAATTTTCAGTAAATTATATTTATTTGATTATCTCTGAAAATTATGATCATCAAAGTATCACGGATCCAAAATAATTTTTGGGTCGATATAAAATTCTATATATAAGCTTATATAGTAAGTATATTGACAAAAAAAAAAGTAAGTATATTGCAAAAATTGTATTTATTGTCAAAAAAGAAACTTAAAAATAAATGGTACGTTATTGTCCTAAGTGGTGGTGAAAGAAGAAAAACATATTTCCAAGATAATATTTGGGATTTGAAGTTATTGGGTTTGCGGTAAAGAATCCTTCTGACTGCCCATGATCGTAGTATTTCGTTCTTTTTAGCATCCAAAAAAAAAAAAAAAAACTGACAAGAAGAGCTTTTCCTTCACTGCAAAATAGTACTTGCACTCTTACATAAAACTTTTGTTTTGTTTAAAGCTATTATATTTTAATACTTTTTTCTATCATACATATACATACTTAGTTAGTTCTTATATGCATATGGATTTATGTGATTTTTATTCATCCCTACTTTGCTTTTCTACTTTTACAGGGATTTCTCGGATTCCTCCAAAAAATCCAAAAAATTATCGAATAGGTAGGGCAATGACATTTGGCTGGTTATTTTAATGGGTAATTTTTGCTGAACAATCATAAATATACTGGTTTATATGACCATTTATTTATTACTCCATTAGTTATTATAAACACGTACTACGCAGTACGCACAGTCTAAACATCTGATGTAATGTTTACTCTTTCTTCTCATTATTTTTTCTGGTTCAGGGTATTATGTAATAATGATAATAGACTAATTGAAGCATATTCTTTCTTTGTGATTTTATTCGTGTCACAAGTGTTCTTATTTTAACCAACTAGGAAAACAACAATATAAAGTTAATTATTTGATAATTTTTTAAGAATTAATAATCTTTAACAAATCCAAACTAGTTTAGAATCTATGAAAAACCGAGTATTTTTACTATTTAAGATTTAAATCTCTCAACTTTTGAATATATCATTTAATCACTCACCAAACCACCATGATGAATTGGATCAAAATAAAGTTGTCACCATTTTAGAAACACTGATAAAAACTGTATTATTACGACCTCAATATAAAAAGTACTGGTAAAACTAATAACCCATATTTCTAATATCGTTGCAAAATCGTAGCAAACAACTCGTTTACACTTCCTTCAGTAATGATACAGTCTAAGTTAGAAAAAATGTTGAATTAGTATGTGCTGACTGCTGAGCAACAAGAAGTGAAAAAGAAAAGATCAAATGAGAATAAATAGATATTATAAAAGTATTTTGTTCATTTCTAGATCGTTACACGAAATTTACAATTTTCGGATCGATGTAGAATAAATATAAATACTTCTGGCCTAAACATCCTTTAGATTTACTAATTTAGTTTTCTTAAAAGGGTGTTTATATATGCTACTACTAAATAAATCCTCAAAAATATTGGAAATAAACTCAGGTGTTATTTATGTTGTATGTGTTCACTTTTTTCCCACTGCCTTCCTCTTCCACTCTGCCAAACGCTTCAGAAACTCATTAACCTGTACATTAGAATATTTTATAGTTTAATGAGTTGATTAATAGTCATAAATTTGCAAAAAAAAAAAAATTGATTATAAAAGGGTATGATATATTTACCTGTGAAGGGTCTTGAAGAGAATAAGAGGCATTGGTTTCCTTTGGAACTTTTGAGACAAGAATTCCAAAACCTTGTCCCCTTTCACGTAAAACCTATCGAATTATATGGTTAATTAGCTACTTTAATATGAGTTGAACTCGATCTAGAATAAAAGTATATTTGTTACACACTAAAAAAAAAAAAGTAATTGATGGTACGAAACGTGTTATAGTAGTTGTCACTATACTGTACCTTAAACGCATCTTCGTCGGTACGGTCATCTCCAATGTACACCGGTACAACATCTTCCGAATTTTCGAATCCTATTTTAATCAAATTAAAGATATAAGCATTAACAGATCTAACAAATATTTTTCAAATAATAAAATTTTATATGGGTTCTCTCACCTAATGAATTTAGCAAAAAACTGAGAGCTTGGCCCTTGTCCCATTTGATCGTTGGGCGGATTTCAAGCACCTGGTTTTATACAAATAAATAAATTAATTATGATTATTGTATACTTAATTAGCCTTCTAATGACTAGTAAAAAAAGGGAGAGGAAGATTAATATTACCTTTCTACCTTGGGTTAGTTTTAACTTTGGATAGTCAATTAGAACTGATTTTACTTGTTCGGCTAACGCAGCCCATCTCTGTTTGAAACAAAATGTAAGTAAACAAATTATAAGACACGTTAAGTATTGTTGCTAAAAAAATATCAGTATTTCGTTACCCACAATAATCATCATCATAAAAGAATACTGGTGCTTTAAAATACCCAATATCATCTTTAACAATAGTTAAAAAAAATTATGTTACATTACGAGAAACTAATTTTTTAATAAAAAAGTCTATTTTTTAAGTACTATTTTTGTTTAAGCTCTTTGGGTTAAAAACAAAATTTATTTGGACCATTTTTATTTTTCAAAGAAGAGAAAGTTTTATTTTCATCATTTTTATTCTTACTTTCTCATCAACACGTCGAAAATGTACGGACAGACAAAACTTGTTGTTCTCCACCATTGCCCCAGGGATCCATTTTGTCTTTTCCTGTAAAATCTTAACGACCTGAAATAATATATATACGACAAAGTTAAATATATTTACTGTTTTAACTCGCCGTAATTCGATTAATTAAATAAAAAAATCTCAAAATGCACCTTCTCGATCATCGGTACAAATTCACTAGCAGGTTGAAACAACACTCCTTGATTACTCTGTGATCATTGTACACACACACACAAAAAAAAAAAATCTCAGAGATCAGACAAAATAAAAAAAAATTTTAATCGACTTTTCTGCATTGTTTCCTCACCCCGCCGTAATTAGTTTCGTTTGTCGGACCTTCAATGTCCATGCCGTGGCTTCCAGCGTAGTAAATCTCGTTTAGTTTGACAAAACTACGAACCTGAAAACAATAAATATATCATATATTTGTTCAAAAAAAAAAAACAAATATATCATATATTACTGAAAAAAAACATATATATCATATATTTATCACATAGTTAGCGTCACTATAAACGCTGATTTAAAAAAAAAAAAACTCAAATTTAATAAAATCAAATAGTAAAAATTTGGTAAAAACTTTGATATATATATACATATATATTGGTAAAAACTAAAATGTAATGTACCTTAGTTATGGATCTTCCGGTGACTATAGCAGTCGGGAAGTTTAACGCCACGTCTTTCACAACTTCTCGCATCTGTAAAACAAAAATATACATTACTAAATTCAAAAATAATTAATCCCACAAAAATCTTTAAAGCAATGGCACAAAATAAAAACCTCATGGGTTATGTAAGCTTTGTCGGGATCTTCAACTATAGGAGAAAGAGTGCCATCGTAATCAAGAAACATAACAATCTGTTTCCCTTTTGCAGCATTCACAATCTCATCAAACATAGACAAAGCAGAAGGAAATCGAACCTAAAAAAAACGTACACAAGATCATGATCATCAGATTCCAAAATTCGGAAATGGGTTATTTACAGGTGATAAGATACAAAAAAAATTAACGTACGATCCAAGAAGTTTGATCGTCGTTATCTGAGAAAGAGTCATGAGAAGAGGATCTGAGACGTGTAGGGGAAGAATCACGCATGGAATCGACCCAAGATGCAATCTTTCCAGCACCAAGATTGTTCTTGCTGTTGTTTTTGTCGGCTGCTTCGAGAAGCTTCAAGAACTTTCGACGAGGGAAGGTAAAGTAAGTGGGAGGTGAAGAGAACAAAGCGGAGTTAGAGACAGAGACTGTGATGGTTTTCAAACCCAAGATGGGTTTTCTGTCGGAGACGATGACATTCTGGTTCGTCATTTTTCTCACAAGTGTGTTGTTGAGAAATTAGAGAACAGAGAGATAGAGAGATGTAGAGAGAAAAAGAGAGAGAGAGTGAGGAGGAGTAAATGGGGAAGGAGGGGAAGAGGCATTTATAGAGGGAGAGAGGTGTGGGAAGAAGAAGGAAGAGAGGGTGAAATATGAGACAAAAGAAATTGGAAAAAAACTCCATCGATCATTGGTGGCTCCCTCTGTATCTTTTTGGCCATATTATGCCCTCTCTCTTTCTCTATTTTTTTTTTCAGTCCTTTAATTCCATAGGATCCTTGAAAAAAATTCGTTATTTAATTAGGTTTAATGGAAGTTTTATTTTTTCAATTAAGTAAATTAAAGCACATCTTCTAGATATTAGTGAGTCATTTTGTTGTTGTTGTTGTTGTTATTTAGCAATGTGAATGAAATATATATATGGTTTTTTAAAAAACATATGGGTTCATTTACTTTGAGTTTCTTAAACGTTTGAAAATCTAAGTCAATAATATTTACTAATATAATATCGTAAACAAGTACTTACAGAAATATTACCCTGTTTCAATACAATAGGTTAGCCGGTGGAACTCCAGAAATAATAAGACCATTCAGGGTCTATTTATGGATTTTTATATCTGGATTTTGGATTAGAAAACGTCTAACCTTTTATATAATTGGTCTGTCGCATGAGATGTGAGCTTTTGATGGCTTACAAAAGCGACCGCTTTTATTTAAGAATTCAGATTGTTTAATTATGCGAGCTATGTTACAAATGAGTTTTTGCTGATTAATTACTTTTATATTATTGCTATATTTGAGTGTGGTTTCAATTGAAAATAGAGAGTATTAATTTAGCTTACTAGCTAGTCAGCTATAGTTGAAGTTCGAATGTGTTAATACGCTGCAAAATTTTAATTAGGGCCGGTCCATAGCTATATAGACTCCAACAACAACAAAAAAAAGAGAGGAATTTGATCAAAGGTTGTGGTTAACAATTTGTTGGAATGGGCGTTTTTTTTTTTCAACATCAACTCCATTATAAATTTAAATTCAGTTCAGACTTCAGAGCATACGAACGTAGCGCAGTTGTAGCTAAATTGTCCGCCACACCATTTGTTTACCGATAAATAAACTTAAGAGATACAAAATCAAATAAATAAAGGTCTTAAAAAAATATCCGAATGAATTCCATAAAACTCCGAGAGTTTGAATTACCCGAGATAGCTCCTATCATTTGGAGAGAATCGAATTAAAAAGCTATCTTCTTTAATCAATGAGTGGCCAATAGCAGTTCACAAATACTTGTCTCCAAGCTCCATCTGTTTTACACATTACCATATCCTCTGCAATAGTCAGTACTGTGATCAGCCCCTCTTTGACGATGGTGGGGAGGCGATATTGGTCTTTGGAAAGGTTGTCTTAATATATTTTTTTCTTTCTTATTAATTGAATTTATCAAGTGCTTTTTGTCTTTTGAATATGAACTCTTAAGGTAGAAAATGGTGGTAGGATTAAATGAATCTAATGACTGAAAAATGGCGTGAATTTTTTTATATTATGGAATCACTAACCTCAAGCTTCCAAGATTATTCGAAATTCCTAGAATACACATCAACTATTAATAAATAAGGAATTTGATCAAAAACCATATCTCTGCATGATCTCGGAAAATGATATATTCGGTTCCTATATTATTAGTAAGATTAGGAATCAACAAAAGGTTAAACTTCACCGAAATCCATATCAGCATATTCAAAGACTTTTTCTAGAATTAACCGCTCGGTGCCCACTTCAAAATGTATATATATATATATAGACCCCTCTCCTCAGTCCTCAGTTCTTTAATCAACAAAAGGTTAAACCTCACCAAAATCCATATCAGCATATAAATAAATAAAAAATATGTAAATTTCTATAAAGATGCAGTAAGGAAACTGATCATACAGTAGTATGAAAGTAGATAGTTTGACCCCCACCCAAAAAGTATGAAAGTAGGTAATATGGATTTATTTATGAGTTGATTTATACAGTTTTGAGTAATGCGGGTAAGGATATGGCTACGATGAAGTAAGTTATAAATATTGTTTTTTTTTCGACTAGTTATAAATATTGTTTTCCGGTCTATTGATCACATTATCTAACCAGCTATAACCATAGCACACAGATCCATTGGTTTACAAAATAGAGGAAATATAAATTCTTGTTTTGGGGAATCTTTAAACAGCTTTTAAATTATACCTAAAATAGACCTAACAAAAATCCGGAAAGCAAAAAGAAATAGAGCGAAAATATACTAAAATGGTGAACGCCCACAGAAACAAAGACGAGTACACCCAAATGGGCTATCTAACATTCTGTGGTATTCAATCGAAACTAGTATAGTTTTTGTTATGTAATCAAAATCGCATATAAATCGTACGTGTATCAATTTTCTCTTTTCATTGTTTCCTCATTGCAAATGCATCGTATCGTACGGACGGCTTCACCCATATTATATACTATAAAATTATATACAGATTTTCACGTCGGCTTGTTGTATTGTACTGCTTTTAACTCTTCTAATTGATGTTTGAATATAATTTCATAACTAAAGACGACCACATGGGTCAACATTATTGACTTTCGTTACTTGAGAATCTATAAAGGCCACGAAACTAGAAACCCTTTAGATTTCTTGTTCCGACGGGGACAATCACTTTTGTATTTATTAGTTTGTTTTTAAATTGTTAAATTAAGCCCCATTACCACATTTTATATATTCATTGTATCTTATTTAAGTTAACACAGTCATAAACACATGAGTGGAAGTTTCCAATCTTTTTGTGCTGTTAATTAAGACGTTGTGCGGTTGTGGTTTTAAATTTTTTTTTAAAAAAAAAATCTTTAAATTTGGCGGCCGTTAGAGAAAAGCTAAATTCGGCATGGTTGGGTTCATGAACTAATCACCATTACCCAAAAGTTCATTGCAAATAGTCCCATATACCAAATTATATTCTCCGACTCGATGTAATTTTCGATTTATGTGTGTCGCCTTTCAAATAGACTTCCATATTTGTCTGTGTCTGTCTGAGAGAGAGAAATACATTTTTAAAATAAACCAAAGTAAGTTGAACTAATACTAATCAATAAACATTGCCAAATTGCTAACTTAATTTTTTTTTCTGTCGATGCTAATTAATTACAATTTTTTTGTTGTTGTCTGGAATGTTATAATGTAAAATTTGAACCACGATTCTTTTGGTGAAAAATGAGGATATTTCTATTGACTGTTCCTTAAACATGATTTCAATATATAAACTGTATGGTCGAATATTGCAGGTTTAGTCTGGACATTCCTTCAACCGATCCATCGATCCCCTTCAGAGCATTCAAATGTTAGCTACTATGTCTCTTCCCTTGCCGTCACCTTGGGACATCAAAACATCGCTGTTGAATTCAATTCAGAACAACTCTTCAAGGCAATCAGTCACATCTGATTTAGCTCCCAGAATTTTGGCTATAATATCGGTTTAAGTTCTAGCTTATTTAAATCTATCTCTTTTAAATTTATTTCCAGCAAAGCCAATGTTAAAGTTTAGGTTTTAGCTAAGCGAATTCTTCGTGATGCTGCTCAAAACTATGTTTTTGTTTAATTGAATGAATGAAATAGCTCTTGCAAAAAAAAAAAATGTAACTGTATTGTCTATGGCAGACATCTCAAATGAACTGCTGAACTGCTGGACTTACAATTTGAATTTTAAATGAATGGATTATATTTGCGTTACTATTAAATGACCTAATATTTAGTTAAAAAAAAAGAAGTTGCTATTAAATGGATTTTAATGAACATGTATAAACAAGTACTGGACGCTAAAAGAACTTTAAACAAAAAATTGATAAAAAGAACAAAGCTTTTTGTCCAAGATTTTGAACCAAAATATATCATAACTTACACCGTTCATACAGATGGGACCTATCATATGAGTGGGAAAAAGGGGAAGAAGACAGCTATAAATGAATGGATTATGATTGTATTTAACTATTTGTCATTACAGTAATTTTTCTATAAATGAATACTGTTCAAAATATGATATTTTACTAATTAATTTATAAGATTATCATTTAAAGAGAATTTGTTTTCAAATCCATAATTTCTACTTTTGCTTTCACATTCTTATATATTGATTTAATAAGAAGATTTTACTTTTGTTTCATTCTTTTTGTTTACTAAGACATTAAGTTTTTGGTTAAGTAGATGCATTTTTAGCATTTTTAGATGCAATTCGAATAACATCAAATTTATTTTAAATTAAAGAAGTAGCACTATAATATTTTAGGTTTTTTTTTTTTTGCTCAGGCACATCTTATGCTAGTTTCAATTGCTCTAGGCATGCACAACTCTAAATCCCTTATTTTTTAATTATCTTCTGAACCGGTTTGGAACTGCGTTGTAAAAAAAAATTTATATAATGCATAATGAATTTGGTAATTTGCCTAAACTTTCTAGACATGGGAGATATGTAGAGATTGAGAAATGCCTTTAATTTTTGACTTTTCACAAATAAATCACAACTCGAATTTATTCGTATCAAGAAAATTGGATATTGAGAATGACTAGTTTAATACTTAAAAGTTCATATATAGTTGCACTGATTCTTTTTCTAGAGAAAATATACGAATATCATCGAGCAGAATTAGTTTGTGTAATCAAATCAAAACACGTAATGTGATTCAAATTCACGGTAACATTATTACGGTTATAATTAAATATCATATAAGATGGAATTTTGTTGTTTCTCCCAAAATAATTTGAGTTTTATAAAACATGTGAATGTGTCTTCACCACAGAGCTCCCTGAACTGTGTCTACGTGGCTATCTATAATTTGTCCACTTGCATGAATTTGAAGTTGCTGTTTTTTCTTTCACCAACAAAATTGGAGTTGCTATGTCTTTTGGTTTACATTATTTAGCTTCAAAAAATTAGACCAAATTCTACACAAGTTCTCTTTTTTTTCTGCTTACAAATGAAATACATTTCAAATTTTCTTTGGAGTCTAAAGTTCCAGTAAAAGCACCATTAGATTGTTTTGATAACCAAAAATAATATAACTGTTTTCTCTATATTAGTCAAGATTGTCACATCTTTTGTAATATCATTCTGTAGATGGCTCATTTCCAATGCTAATAATAAAACATTATAAAACAAAACTGAAGATTTGGTCCCTTCGTTGGAGCATAGGGCCACATTTCAACTGTCTTGCCCCAAGAGCTAAAGGATCTTATTTCTCTAATGTTCTTTCTTATTAAGTGATGAATTCAATGTTAGTTCGAGTGGTTATAATTAAATAATATTATCAATTTATTGCTACCGTGCTCTCAATAATATATTAATGTGATTTATTAATATGAAAAATATTTAAAACAAAAATCTTTTTGCCTTTGCTGCTATTAAACAAAACGGAAAATATTTTTTTTTTAAATTGTTAATTTTATGTAATGGGAAGCTTTCTTTATATTAGTTTATTGATCCAAACCAATGCTTCTGCATGAGTTTAAGTGGGTTGCAAGAAATTTATCGAAAACATAAGTGCGGTTATAAGACATAAACAGAATTCAGAAGAAAAACCTTTAAAGGGATTTTTCAACAAAATCGACAATTCTTTTTTTCTTTTGGTCGAGACAACATATCGACAATTCAAAATATGAAGTATACATGCTGAACACCATTGGAATTTCACTATTGCTCCATTTGAGATGTTACCTATATGTTTGCCGCCATCTTCGACTTCGCCGTCCGTTATGAGGCTAATCTTAATACATGCATACAATCAAATCTTTTAAAACAACCAATTTTGTTATTTGTAATAACAAAAGCATCCGTGCATGTATAGGTCGTATACAATTATTTTTCGATTAGCTTTTAAGAACTAATCTCCATGTATCAACTATATGAAGGCCTAGCTATGTGATATAATAGTCAAATTCTATATACATATATAAATATATAGATTTATTTCATAAATTAAGGTGTAAAGGCATGTGAAGACACATGTAATTAGTTTGGTAGGAAATTGATGAAAGATATACTTAACTATTAGCGTTAGGTCTGAATAGTATTGCCAACTTATGTCTTAGACCGACATGAAAACCTTGATTTGGTTTTACTGAATCTAACACTAATTAAACCAATATTATTATTTTTCTGTCACTTGTGCTTTTTTAAAAACATAATAATAGTAAGTATCATGTTAATTTGATATCAACCACCAAATTGGCCCTTAGCTAGTCCAGCACATTCCTGTATATTAAATTTTATCTGTATATCATGTACGATAAATCCTTTTTGTTGTAACTGTAGGTATCCAAGATTTGTTGTAACACGAAAGAGTGTTTTGCGAAATACTTTTTTTTGTTGTCAATGTAGGTACCCAAGATTTGACACGAACAGATATATATGGTTTTAGCTTTGCTTATTCAAATGAGAAAAATGTGATCGGTAATTGTATTTTGAGTTCCTTTTTCGGAGAGGCCAAAAGAAAAAGATTTGCTTATAAATTATATAATTGATTGTTGATAAACCAATTATACTTTATTAGTGTATATGAATAATCTTTTGAAATGGTCGATTTATGAGCTAGTGGATCCATATGTCCATTTTACGGTACACACTAAGCTCTTTGTCATACCCAACTAGTTTTGATCCTTAGTACCAAAGTCTCTCATGTAACGTCAAAATCTTCAACATTTACTTGAATAAGTTACTTTTATTTATGAAAAAGTTATATTAGTGCATTCTTTTGTGTGTTTGGACTCTAGTTTTCTATAAAATAACTTAACTTTCGACGAGTACTCACCGCTTTAAAATGCATGAATTCACATATTTTATTTAACCAAACATAAATAAAACCCTTCCTCAAAGAATACTATGATGTGATAGATAGCTCATTATTTCTTCCTCGTACACATAGAATTGGAGTTTATGTGTCATTGTGTCATCTGTTTTCCAATAGTTAATTTTCGAATTTTTTTTTTAGAAAGCAAGATATTTTTACTTCAAAAATACCTTAATAAGGAAAAACGAAAAGTGAAGCTGAGACTGAGAAACCGATGGAAAAGGACTTGGGACCCACATCGACTTGACTACTAGTCTAATATTGTTTTTTGTGTGCAACTAATAACGTATTTTCGTGTATTTTTATCTTAACTAGATAAATTTATGACTGCGACGTGAAATATCGGGCTGGAGATGATACATCGAAGGACCCACTATAGCCCATAGTGGTAAGCCCACTCAAAGCTTATATTTTATATATTTATCTATTAGAGAAATATAGTTTTTCAGTTTCTACTGCAAAAAAAGATGGACTTTACACGTGAGAAGTTAACGGTTGTTAGGATTAGGATTTACGACGCTGCGACATTTTTTCTGTTTTTTGTATTTTTCCCCAAATGTCTGTCTGTGGACAGTCCAATACAATATTTCATTTTCTATTAATAAGTTTTCGCATTTCAATTTTAAACTGATAGAGCAAACTCAGAAAGCAGCAGCTAGAAGAGCGACGCACAAAAAGAAGTAATGGAAAAACGAACCATATATACATAATACATGATGGATTCCGCCCAGAACAATAAATCCAAAACACACACAAAATAAACCCAGATCTGGTTAATCAAATAAAGCTTAAATAATAAACCTACAAGATGAAATATCTAAGAATCAGAACAATTTCTCGCAATAATAAACTTTCACATAATACAAAGAAGTGATATGTCGCTCCATGACATTTGATTTCAAAATTTTTAAAAAAGACTCGTGCTGGTAGTTTCAATGGTTTTTATGCCTACTTCTTAGATATTTTAAACATGACATTTTAAACTATTAGTGAAACTACAAGCAAGGTTTGAGCATGACATTTTAAACATATAAGATCAATTTCAAATTTGTGATTAAATTTTTTGAATTTTATTATTAGAAACTTCAACATTTTCATTTTCAATAACTCCTCAAACAAACTAAAAAAAAAAAAAAATCTAAATGAGAAATTGATGAAAATATGGCATTGTGCATTGAGTCCAAAACGTGAGATCACATAAAGCCTCTGGAATGGCAATTGGGCAATAAACCGAATAAGTTAAATACAAGATGGGCCTTCAGAAAATACTGATAGGCGTTAATTGGGTTATGAGCCCATTTTCCAATTTTAGAAGTATGAACATAAATAAAAAAATATAAAGCGTTTAAATAAATGAATACTGAAAAGTATACATAAGATACGAATACGACATACCGTATTTCACAACGTATCAAAAAGTGTAGAGTTTGGAAGAAGAGAAAACAAAAAAACAAAAAACAAAGCAAAGAGGTATATCATCGTTGACGTAGCAGGTCAAAGAAATGTCTGATGATTAGCCGTTAATCATATCCTTCTCGCCTTAATCATAGCTTGCTAAACGGAAATTGGAGGTGTGAAATCATCGATCAAAAACTGTAGTGAAAGGGGAGAAAACCCTAGTTTGTGTAGATTTCTTGGGTAATGCCTGGCGTGATGAACAGATTGAGGAATTTGGATGCTTACCCTAAAATCAACGATGATTTTTATAGCCGTTCACTTTCCGGTGGACTCATCACACTGGTCTCTTCCATCTTCATGCTGATTCTCTTCTTCTCCGAGCTTCGTAAGCTTCAATTTCCGAGGATCTTTAACTTTTTGCTTAGCTTTCAATCCAATATTGGATGCTAGCTTTGTCACAGTTTAACAAAGTTCCAATTTTTCTCACTTTAGCTTGTTTTTCTTAGGACTTTATCTTCACCCTGTTACTGAGTCTCAGCTTCGTGTTGATACGTCAAGAGGAGAGAAGCTTCGCATCAATGTAAAAACAAAAAAAAAAAATTGTTCCTTGTTGCTAAACTTGAAATCTTCTTTAGTGATGGGTACTTCTTTCTTTTACTTGATGAGATAACTTACTATTTTTAATCATTTGCAGTTCGATGTTACTTTCCCTGCTCTTGCTTGTTCGATTATTAGCCTTGATTCCATGGATATCAGCGGAGAGCAACACCTCGATGTGGTTTGTGTTTACTGTCTACTCTTGCCATTACGTTTTACAAAGTCATGATGAATTTGTTCGTGAATTGCAGAGGCATGATATAGCTAAAAGAAGGTTAGACTCTTCTGGCAATGTTATAGAGACAAGACAAGATGGAATCGGTCATACAAAGGTTGGCTGCCTTTTTCTCAAGGATTGAAAAAAAATGTGTTTCTCCTCTGTATTTCTTATTATATGATCTTCTCGTTTCCACAGATTGAAAATCCATTACAAAGACATGGTGGCAGGCTAGAGCATAATGAAACATACTGTGGTTCCTGTTATGGAGCTGAAGCGGTAAGCCTTCTTTCCAAAGGTTAAGAAGAATGTACACTTACGTGTAATTTAACTTTGCAATAGAGAGGCTTTAACAATTTTTTTTAGTTGATTGTATACAAACATCTCATTTTGATTTTATTATATGTAGTGAAAATTTTTCTTACCTCTCTTGCTTTTGGTATATTTGGAATCTAATTTCTGTTTCTTAATACTCTGCAGACAGATGAAGAGTGTTGTAATTCATGTGAGGAAGTTGGTGAAGCTTATCGGAAGAAAGGTTGGGCCATGTCAGACCCTGAGATCATTGACCAGGTATGGTAACGTGGCTTTCATGATGTATAGCTTTGCTGGTCTTGTTTGCTGAACTAGCTCAATCTCAGTTGTTTCCGTAGCCTGTATATACTGCGAGTTTAGTCCATCCAGTTGTGTGATATTTACTCGTTTGATCTCAGTGTAAAAGAGAAGGTTTTGTTCAAAGGGTTAAGGACGAGGAAGGAGAAGGTTGTAATATTTATGGTTTCTTGGAAGTTAATAAAGTGGCTGGGAGTTTTCATTTCGTTCCTGGGAAAACCTTCCGTCATTCAGGATTTCATTTACAAGATCTGTTAGCGTTCCAGGGAGACACTTACAATGTGAGCTAAGAACCATTTCCGTTTATGTCTCTTATAGTTTATAGCTTTGTAGTATAATATGCCCACAATAAGTCTGACCTATTGTATCTTCTTGCACAGATAAGCCACAAGGTTAACAGGCTGACCTTCGGAGACTATTTCCCTGGTGTAGTGAATCCTTTAGATAGGTAACCTATTTTCTGTCTGGTGCGATTACTCGATAAACCAAATCATCATATCTTCCTGACCTTTATTCTTGGTTTATCAGTGTTCAGTGGACTCAAGAGACACTGAATGGCATGTACCAATATTTTATCAAGGTTTGCCTTTAGACAGCCATTTCCACATCTAATTGTTTGGGGATTTCCTCTGTATCTTAAGTTCGGTTTACTGATACCTATGGGTAGTAGGAAGAGAGTTATGAGGATATTTCGCTCAAATAATTCATTGAAACGCCTATAATAACTGGCCTAACATTCAGATGCGATGATCATACATTTGATTGATGTTTCTGTTTCTTTAACGTGAGATTGCAGGTTGTACCGACCGAATACACAGATGTTAAAGAGCATATTATTCAGTCAAACCAGGTTAAGAAACTACCTCTCAGACCACACCCTCTGACTTGGCTGTAACTTTCTCTTAAAATCGTCTTGACCTACACGTAATATATCTAAAAACTGGGGTTTCTGGTTTGCTTGGCAGTTCTCTGTGACTGAACATTTCGAGAAAACGGAAGCAGGACACACTCAGTCACTGCCTGGTGTTTTCTTTTTCTATGATCTTTCTCCAATCAAGGTATCTCGGAATTGATAGTGATGAATACGTGTATGTGTTACTATTTTATCATCATTTCTAACATTTTGCTTTTGATTGTTGCAGGTGATTTTTACGGAGCAGCATGTGGAGTTCTTGCACTTCCTCACCAATGTTTGCGCTATAGTAGGAGGTGTGATGATCTCTCTATCTCTTCTCTAATCAATATACTTTTGTAGATGTGATAATCATCAAATCTAACAGTTTTGGTTTATCGTTTGCATACTATTAGGCATTTTCACGGTATCCGGAATCATTGATTCATTCATATATCATGGACAAAGGGCGATAAAGAAAAAGATGGAAATCGGTAAATTCGGCTGAGTTATACAACCCATTGATCGGTAACAAGGAGCAGCTCAAGAAGCTTGGATTTTACAAGTGTTGTATGGTTATCAATTCTGATTAGAGTTGCAGAAACTAGTGCACTTTTTTGGAAGAAAAAAAACTCAAGATTACCACTTTAAATTGTCTATAGTTGGCCCTGTTTCTCTTATTTAATGTGAGTGTCTTGTATTAGATTCAAAATTAATCTCGGGATCTGTTAATTTGTAATTGTCAAATGTTTTGGTTTAAGTTGTCAACAAAATCGTTGAATCGTTCTTCTAAGCTTAAATCCAAACTAATTAATAGAATGGATACAACTAGAAGATTGATAACTAATTTTTTTTCAACATCACACATGAGTGGATAATAATGGTGTTAGCGAATTCAATGCAGTGCTATAGATGCAACAACTTTTATACAAACATGGTTTGAAAAATGCGTGTGAAAGAGAAGAGAAGAGTAGTGTGAACATAATCTCTGGTGGGTTCCTTTGGTGTTGTGTGCCTTTCAAACTTTCCATCTTTATGCTTCCTTTGCGTAATTTGGAATTCTCCTCTCTGTACTACTTGTAATATACTACTAATGCAGACACATATTGATTCCTCTGTAATATATTTGTTTCTTTTTCAAAATGGTATTTTTAAACCAACTTAAAAAAAACCTAATATTCTATTATAGTTTTTGATAAAAGTAATTTATTAAAACTTAAATCAACCAGTTAAATACTTAAATACAGTTTTTATTTTCTTGAAATAAGTTGGTATCTAGTTGTTGTTATAATGTATACTGTTCGAAATCATCTAAGCATTGTATAACTAAAAGAGTAACGTATTCACATTTATATAAGAACAATTAAAGGATTCTGTAAAATTTTATGTTGTTTTCCATTATCTTTTTTCTAAGTGCGTACGAACTAAACATCTAGTATAAAATTGTTTTGAATATTGGATAATAGTACATATTAGTTCAAAAACTTAGAGCTCTATTACATCCATCGGCTCTCTCTTTTCTTGGCCTTTTCCTTTAATTTCTTCGAGTCAGCCATTGGAGAAAATCCATATCTACTTTTCTGAATGTGTGATGAAGATTTTTCTGCCGACTTTGTCTTTTTCTACATCACTACAGTGCCATCAAATAACTGGCTTTCTTGATTCTTTTGATTGCAAAATCCAAAATCTTTGTAATAAGTTTGAATAAGTGAATAAATGATTGAAGATGCTGAAAAGCGGCATGGCCGGCCACATCTACCAACACGCGAACCTTCACCACCATTTGTGAATTATAACGGTCAAGAAAATATATACGAGAACGTGCTAGACATATCTCAAAATTTTGTAACGACGAGATATGGAATAAAGAAACGTGTTTAGGGGGATAAATTGTAAATGAATTACAGCATTCGTAAATTTAACTCCACTTATAAACAAATGGCCAAACACAGAAGAAAAAAACTACTAGCGGAACAAAACCGTTGCGCCACCTATTTTATTATGAAGAAAATCGATATACTTACTTCATTGTGTTAATTCTTGAAAATATTTTGCTATTAAACAGTTTTGTTATGTTTTCATTCGAATATGGACCGACGATATTTAACACTTGTAATGGATCTTTGTAAAGATTAAGACTTTTTATATTAATTAGATGACAATATGCGTTTGAACTCCTATGAATCCGACAAATATGAATATATCACTACAAGAAAGATTGGGTTTTACGTCGGCATATATCGACGTAAAATCGACGTAAATTAACGACGAAAAAAAATTCGTCGTAAAACGATCGTCGTAAAACCAAAATCGTCGTAAAATCGTCGTAAAATTACCAACTCCGGAAAATCGTCGTAAAATCGTCGGAAACTATTCGTCGTAAATGCGACGTAAAATTTCCAACGGAAGTACAACGGAAGTACAACGAAAGAACTCTAACATAAAAACGACGTAAAATCAATGTAAAATTACATCGATTTAACAATGATTAGGAGACGAACAATTTCAATTAAAGGAAACTAATTTTTTAATTGTCGATGTTAAATCGTCGTAAATTTTCGACGTAAATTCGACGTAAACTTATTCGACGTAAATTCGTCGTTAAATATTCGACGTTAAATCGACGTAAATTTACGACGAATTTACGTCGATTTATAAATTAAATATTTAATTCGATTTTAATTTAATTAATGAATTTTGAAAATAATAAAAAATTAAAAATAGAAAAAAAACAATTTTAATTCAAAAATAATTTAAAAATAAAAAAAAAATTAATACAAATTGTTTTTTACAAAAAAACCTAATCTACAATGTGATTTCGTAATCGTCGAGGTTCAGATCGACGTCACGAGGAGGCTCTCCGTCTTGGCCGCCCGTCGCTGCTGGACCGTCGTTTCCCGTTTGCACTACCGGAGCCGAAGACTGACCCTGCGTCTGCTGGTCCAATGGTCCAGTACCGGAAGTACCACCGGTCTCAAAGACCCCTCGTGCTCGCTGTTGCCTTGCTCGGATTGCGGTGGCCAACTGCGGAACCGCTTCCGCAATGATGTCGAAGAGACCGTGCATCTCGGTGAGCTCCTGCTTCTGGGCCACTTGCTCATGCCTGAGAGTGGTGATCTCAGCATTGGCCGTAGCAAGCTCCTGGCGAAGCTGACTCGGATCCTCCTGCGTGCGGAATCCGGAAGCCGAGGCGGCAGGACAGTCTCTAATAGAGCCCATCCCTAAGGTTCGGCCCTTCTTCTTCGGAGCAACCTACAAATGGAAAATAAAAACGTTAATTATTTATTAAGTAATAAATATAATAAATTTTTAAAAAAATTGAAATAGATCATACCTCTTCGAAAATCTGGTCTTGCTCAGCGACGGTCAACGGTACTTGGATAGTACCGTCAGGTGTGGCCTGGGTCTCCCGCTCGGCGATCCGCTGCATAGCGGCATTGTAGATCTCCTCGGACCGAGCGTCGACAAAGCTCCCGTCCCTCTTCCGGTGAGTGGTCTCGAAGAGCTTCGTCATTGGAGGTAGTTATCCTCCGTTCTCCTCGGCCTACGAATTAGTAAACATTAGTGAAAAATATTTAATAAATTATAGCAATAAATAAAATTAAATTAAAATAATAATTACTTACTATCATGAGACGTCTTCCCGCAAAAGATATTTGGCCAGAAGTGTGCGGGGTCACTAACTTCTCACCAGTCACCGGATCGACCCGGTTTCGGACGGCCGAACACTTAGCAGCGGTGGTTTGGGCATGCGGGTCCAGCCAGTACGCCTTCAACCCGTTCCAACAGGTAGTGGACATGGAGCTCGGCTTTGCGTCGTCGCCGTCGGTCTCCCATTTCCGCTTCCAATCGGAAACGGTGTTGACTAGGCGTTTCTGCGCCTTCAGCCGGAAAGCTTCGCGGACCGTCTCGTTGATCCCGATGTCCCAGTTCCACCGTTGCTGCAAAAGAAAACAAAAAATTTAGATAAATAATATAAAAGTAAGATTAATTGAATTTTAATACAATTTAAAATGATATAAATAATATTTAAAAAATATTACCGCAAAGCACTTGTACCAGGTGTCGAACGTCTCTTGCGACACCTTGCTCCAATTGTAGTGTGGCTCCACGAAATGACTCTTAATTGTGTCGGAAACGCTCCGACCGACACAATTATCCAAACTAAACCTATGAAACAAAAAAAAAAACTTATTACATTAATATTTAAGTAAATTAAAACATTTGTTTAAAAAAATATAAAAAACTAAAAAGTTTACTTACCAATAAGAGCCTGGTTCCGCTTTTCCGGGAACCAGACGTCGTAAAGCCCCCTGTCCCGGTAGGGCTAGTAAATCCTCAACCGTAAACTGTTCATACGGATGAGGAGGGGCGGGTACCGGTTCGGCAGCCGGCGGTGGAAGTGGTGGTGGAGGCGATGGTGGAGGCGGTGGTGGAGACGGCTCCGCGGTATTCGGAACCTGGAAGGCTCCGGAAGATGAAGGGACATCGGTCCCGGTGTTTCCCGAGGCAGACGCTCGGGAAGAGTGTCCGTCCGCCATGAAATTGATGTAATGCGTCCTCCGTCGAGTCATCGTCTGCAAAACCGATAAAATTTTATTTTTCAAGTTAATTACAATTAATTTTTAATTACGATCCTAAATCTAAGAATTTCTGATCCTAAATCTAACAAATTCCGAGCCTAAACTAATTCCCGACCTAAACCGTTTGAATTTCTAAACTATTTAATAATAAAATAATTTAAACTAATTAAAAAAAATAATTACCTTTTTTTGCGTCAAAATAATTAAAAAAAATAATTACCTTAAATCGTATAAATCATAAAAATTAAGACGGCTGTGTATCCACAAATCGTCGTAAATTCGTCGTAATATTACGACGAATTTACGACGAATTATACCAAAACTGATGAAATTCAAAAATTGAAACATCCATAAGGACATACAAGCATGTCTATTCATGATAAATGTGGTGTGTATAACTTTCTAGCATGTTTACATAACTTAATGAAGAATTTAGTAAGATGTAAGATAAATCCATACATCTTGTGTAAATGTATATAACACCTTAAGATTATTTGATAAACACATATATGTCAAATTTTGAATTTTTTTTTTTTGTTTAGAAAGTTGTTTTACCTTATGAGATGGTAAGACATTTCATTCTCTTCATCAAAATCCCCCCTAAACCCCAGAAAAGATAGATTATAATATTTTGTGGTTACATTTCGTCGTAATCTCGATAGTATTTTACGACGGATTTACGACGATAACACCCATTCGTCGTAAATTCGTTGTAATAAAACCACATTTTTACAAGTTCCTGAACCTTATACTACAGACCCTTATATAATACATCAGTTTACTTAGGAAAATAAACCCAAAAACCATTCTGTAAGTTGGGAAAGCTAAACCCTATAGGGTTTAGGGTTTGCGTTTTACGACGAATTTACGACGAATTCCAAAAAATCGTCGTAAATTCGTCGTAAAAGTCAACATATGTCCAAGTCAACACTTTAACAAATTTTCATCAACATTTAATTAGTTTTCATTAATTGGCTTTAATTAATGTTACATTGAAACGTTCAAAGCATGCAATTAAATGTCAACATATTTAATTAGTCTTCATCAACATTTTCCTCGGTGTCCTCATCATCATTGTCATCATCATCACTGCTTGTTTGAAATTCGTCAGCACCTTCTTCAGTTTCGTCCCCATGTAGATCTTCAACTTGTCGATTACGTGGATCAATTAAAAGAACATTTTCTTCAACATCAGGTGCTGTAATGTCGACACAATCATCTTGTTGCATTGGCGGGAGATCTACACCATCAATTATACCCCTTGGAGCAACTTTGACAACCGCCAGCCATGAAATTCCCGTATTCCGAACTCGAGGATATGGAACAAAGGTGACTTGTTCTGCTTGAGATGCAAGTATAAAAGGCTCGAACTTATTGTATCGCCGAGATGCGTTTACATCTACCACTCCGAATTTGTTAATTCGCACTCCACGACCTACCGTAGGATCAAACCAATCACATTTGAATAGAACAGTTTTCATTCTGACTAATCCGGGGTATTCCACTTCAATTATCTCTTTGATGATCCCATAAAAGTCTACTTCACCTCGTACACAAACTCCATAGTTTGTAGTTGCCCGGTGTTAAAATGTTTCCAAGATTTCCCGTCAGACGGGTGAGTCATTTTGCCATCTGTTTGTGAATGTTCCGCATGCCATCTCATCGACGCAGCTGTCCGTTCGGATTGATATAGTCTTTTTAACCTATCAGTGATAGGAAGATACCACATTCGTTGGTAAGGAATCTTCTTACGACCAGCAATTTGCGGTCTATATCTTGGCTTTTGGCAGAAACGACATTCTTCAAGCTTCTCATCATCTCTCCAAAAAAGCATACAATTATCAACACAAACATCAATCATCTCAGAAGGCTATCCAAGACTAAAAACCAGCTTCTGAATTTCATAATACGTTTCAGCAGCCAAATTATCATCTGGCAAATACTCTTTAATAAGATCTGCCCAATCGTTCATGCAAACTTCAGATAGATTATGATCAGTTTTTATTGTCATCATCCGAGCTGCCAATGATAATTTTGATAAACCTTCCCTACATCCCTCGTACAGAGGCTGTTTTGCTGCGTTTAACATATCATAAAAGCGTTTCGCATCTGCATTGGGCTCCTCAACAGTATCAGCATGTGTTTCATGAAATGCATCAGTAATCATTTCATGCATCCTATCATGATCTTCACCCTGAACTTGACTACTTTGATAATCATTGGACGCTTCAAAATCCACATGTTCTTGATGATTACTACTACTCCGTGCAGCCATCTGACCACTACTTTGACCATATCCCTCTCCATGCTGATACCAAATAAAGTATTGGGGGCATGAACCCTCTATTCAATTAATGCTGCCAGACAGTGTCAATAAGAATATGTTTCCTATTTTTGCATTTCACACAAGGACAATACATTTTGCCGCTTTCAATTACAGTTTCCAGAAGGCCGGCTTGGTACATGAATATTTCCAATCCGTTTTTGAAGTCTTCAGTCAACGACCCATCACCATTTTTGGGCGTATACATCCACTTTCGTAGATCGTATATAGACATTTCAAAAACAAATATTTGACTTTTTGTTTCTGAAATTTGATAGAAATTTCAACTACTAAAAATTTTACTTAAACATTCAAAGACTCAAAAAATTTGTGTCTTTATATGTTTTTTTGGTTGATGGAATAATGAGAGAAGAAAGGGTATATATAGAATTTTTTGTTTGGTTACCAACATATTACCATTGCATATTTACATCAAATTTACATCGATTTTACGTCAACTACAAGATAGAGGACAATTCGTCGTATTATCGATGTAAATATTACGACAAGATTACGACGAAATAAAATTCGTTCTTTATTCGTCGTAATATCGTCGTAACATTACGACGATTTTACTAGGGTTATTTTTTACGTCGAATTTACGACGAAATTTTTTATCGTCGTAAATACGACGTAATGTCGTCGTAAATTTACGACGACTACAAATCGTCGTAAATAATTCGACGGAAAAGCCCCTCTTTCTTGTAGTGTATGATTAATACGTATGTTTACAAAGATCCATTACAAGTGATAATTATCGTCGGTCCATATTCGAATGAGTAACTACCAAGTCAATATCAACCGGGTTTTAGGGTTACTCTGACGGATCATGCATGAGATATAACTTTGTCTTCAATCAAATAGTTACTTGTAAACACACGTTACTACTAGGAATTATTTTATACAATTAGGGTTAGATATTCTATGCTGGCTAAAATGATCAAATTTACGATTATTTAAATCCATGACAAACCGGACCAAATCAGGTATTTCAAAAATGCATTATTGCTTTTTGATTATACACGGTGCCTTGCTTAACAACAAGAAAACGAGACTCAATAAGTGCTTCAATACGACGTAAAATATTAATTCGTCAAATAGCCAAATAGATAAAAATGCAATAAACAACAACAAAGGGACGACTTCATTAAGATGATAATAATACATAAGAAGAAAAGAAATTACATAAACTGAAAATCTGTGGCATGGTCGAGCATGACAAAAAACCGCAAGCTGGACCGACACAGAGATTGATTATACAAACAGAATATTAACATACGAAATTTACCCACTAATCATAATATAATTAAATACTCTAGTAGCCACTCGCTGCAATTTCCAAAAACTCCATTGCAGGCGGCTTCTAAATTCCCTATTTTACCCTTAATCGGATCAAGAAGAAGACAGAATCGAATCCCAATCGATCTCATACGACGGATACTTCTCCAACGAGAAGGTCTCGTTCCACTGCGGCGGCTCCTCCGTGTCAGCGAAGGTCAGATCCGACAACGGCGATGACCCGGCGGACTCAACGAACGGTGGAGATCCAGCGATCGAATTCGAATTCTCCTCCGTCTTGACTTTCTCCGGTTGATCTGCCGGCGAAACCGTCTCTGTTTTCTTCTGCGTCACCGTCGAGGCACGTTTCTTCGATGGCTTCGTCGATTTGTCCTGTTTCTGAGTCTCCGCCATGCTCTGACAAATAGCTTCGAGCTTAGCGTCGACTGTGGAGTGAAGAGGTTTGTACTCGCCGAATTCGCCTCCGATGTGGGATCCGTTGTGACGTAGGTTAGGGAAGTTAAGCCGGGCGAAATCGCCGCGCAGCTTATACGCCGCCTTATCGTAGGCCAACGCTGCTTCCTCCGCCGTGTCAAAGGTCCCGAGCCAGAGACGAGTTCGGTTCCTCGGCAAACGGATCTCAGCCACCCATTTTCCCCAGTGACGCTGCCTGACACCTCTGTATAACTTCGTCGGCTTCGGCGGAGAAACACCTGATCCGTATGCGAAGCAAGATCCGGCGACTCCAGATTGCTTCATCAGTAACGGCTTTGGGCTGAGAAGATTCGAGAAAGAGTTGATCTGAGAATGGTGGTGCGTGGGAGGAAGAGGAAGAGCATGGTTCTTCTGGATCTGAGACTGGATCTGGTGAATTTGGGAAGAAGATAGGTTATTTAGCCCGATTAATGACCCGGTTTGCTGGAGATCCGACCCGTATGAAAACGGCTGGGTCGTGAACGTCGAACAGTCAACATCCGGGTAATATCCGGGGAAGGTAGAGAGAGGAGGAGGAGGAAGAGAAAACGCAGACGCTGCGGGATGAAGAAACGCAGACGCCGAAGAAGAAGAAGAAGATTCGGAAACGCTTTTGATATAAGGTACAAGCGCTTCCATGAGTTCACCACCACCAAAGGAATTTGATTGTTGAACTGTTCTGCTACTGTACAAATTCATAGCAGCTTCCATCACAAAATAAGAAAGAAAAAGAAATTTGAATCCGAAAAATTCACCTGATTCTTATCAAAAGTAAAGAACAGGGTTTTCCGAGAAAATTCAAGAAAAAAAAGTGGATCAAAAAGGTTTGAAATAGGCAACCTTTGTGTAGATCCAAAAGGAGGGAACAAAAAATTACCCTCGACTAAATCTATGAAAAAAAAGAAGATAAATTCAGAAGAAGTTATGAAAAAATATCTCGTTCTGAAAATACCTTACTTTCAACTAAAAACAAAGCGAAAAAATACAGTTTCATAAGCTTGAATTTCTGTATGAATATGCAATCAAAACCATTCAAACATAAACCAAACCCAGAAACCGATTTATGTTTTTCTTCTTTTTTGAAAGACAGATGTTTAACAGAAAGGGATCGAAGAGCGTGGGAAAACAGATTTGGTGGGGGTTGCAAAGAGAAAATCGAAAATTCAATATCAAATCAGAGAAACAATTGCAATTATAATATAACAAATTTTTTTTTAATTTGGGAGGACACTCAGTTTTTATTTTGTAGTGAATTTACTCTCACCTCACCGATGCTCTAACCTCAGCAGCTTGGCTCCCGTTTATATAGTGGGAGTTGTCTCCTCACACTGTTTTCCATTTTTTATTCATATTATTTTCGTATTTTGCGTTTCTTCTTACTACGATATTTTCCATTTATTAAGCAACTTTTTTCACTTCGAGAAATTAAGTGAGTAACTTGAATTTAAATTAGTCCACCGAAAACTTGTCGTTAAAGTTATCTCTACTTTCTATTAATGGAATGTTTATTCATAATTCATAGATGTATATCAAATTTTGATATTGTACACTTATACATGTTCACGATTGATTTTTTTTTTAAAAGAGTATTCTTTTCATGTTCACGCGATAGATCCACATGAGTAGTAAATAATACTGTCAGGCACAGTAAAATTTAACGCCAGATTTTAGAAAAGAAATAAAAAATCTTGAAACGAACGCTAGATTTTAGCAAAAAAAAAAAAAAAAAAAAAGACCAACGTGAATCGTGATACTTCTTATCTTTTACAAACAACTGAACATTTCTAATTTTTACTAGTTTAAGTTATTTATTTCGATTTAATAAAATCAGAAAAGGGGAAAATTTAGATCAATCATATTTCTGAATTCTGTTAAATAAATTTTTATAATCTGACTACCTGAGCGAGGTAAAACAGTTGTTCACTAACCAGCGAGACGGTAGAGAAATGACATCCGGCTAATGAGTAAACGACGCGTGTGATACATACAGAGAAGTAACTGTCAGGTGTCGTAAGTTCAATACACGTGTCCCCATATCATTCGTGATTTGTGGAGTCAATAGTCACAGCTGATTTTGTTGACCGTTTTCTCTGCTTGTGTTCACACTGCTCAATTGCTTGCTTGTTAGTTTTTTTTTTTTGTCGACTTGCTTGTTAGTTTAACATAATTATATTGGACAAAATATAAGTAAACATAAAAAAGATTATTACCATAAGCAGGACAGCTACAATATTTTGGGTCGCTCCATTACAAAGATTGAATTAATAAAAGTATAAAACTATAAAAGTCGTTGTCTTTTTCATATATTTAGATTTACAGACCCCTCGTAACAGAATTCTGATATTTTACATATTAAATTATTTAGATTTACAGCGCTCTTAAAACATGATGAGTTGAAATTTTTTTTTTTTTTTGAAAGAAGAGTTGAAAAATATTCCAGAAATGCAACATTTGATTATTTTTTGTATTTATTTTAAATATTTTTCAGCTATTATAACAAAAAGGAACAAAACTTAATTGTCCAGCGAAGAAAAAAAAGGAATCTTAAATATAAATATTAAGACTACTATTTAAAATGTATCTAACTTTAGATCAACACATATTTCACATATATTCTATTTTTTCACAATGATTTTTTTTTTTGTAAGTAAATTTTTGTGATGATATTATTTTCCAATATTATCTGGTGTTATATGGACTTCAATATGTTTTGCTGTACTATTTTAATTTAAAAGTAATAATTGGTTTGTGTCGTTGACTAAATTTCATAAGATATAATTAGGAAGATATACATATCACATTACATATATACCGAAGTTTAAACGACTCGTTTATTTGTTTATTTTTGTTTCTCTAATATGCCATGGTATTATATTTTGGTATTGTTTACCTATACGATTTTGATCCTTAGATGATTGCTAAAGGTAGCGGTGAAAGCGGAGCGGATATCCTAGATATTGAGGATATCCGTTATCCGTTCCGCTCCGTCCAGATCATCACTTTTCTGATTCGTATCCACTTTGTAATTATTTGGATATCTACTTTTTGAATATCCGGCAAAAATCCAAATATTTGCCGGATATCTGATCCGCTCTTTAAAAAATATTTTAATAATAATATATTTAAAATAAAAATAAAAAAATTCAAAATTTAGTAAAAAATAACAATATATTTTTTAAAAAGTATATATCTATAATAATAAAATTTAATATCTATAATAATAAAATGTATTAACAATAGTTCAAAAAAATTACATCTATATATAATAATTATACAGTTTATATGAATTATTATCTATATATATACATATATATTTAAACCGGAACGGAGCAGATATCCGTCTGAATTTATTTTAATATTTGTGATTTGCTTCGTTTTTAACGGATATTCAATTTTAGTATTTGTTTTGCTCTGTAAAATAATATACAGATTTTTCGGATCAAATCAAAACGAATAACGGATCAAAGCAAATCTAATAGATATTTTGCCCAGCTTTAGCTAAAGGTACGTAGATGTCAAACTTGATGTACCTTGAATATAGAAGCTTGAAACAAACAAACACAAAAAATAAGATCTTGATAACAAATTTTCATTATGAATTAATTATGTGCCAATTAAATGCTTGATTAGTATTCAAAATCGAGTGGCATTTAAAACGAAAGCATAGAACATGTTTTGGTTTTAGATCTAAACGTGGTAATTATGTATAAAAATTTGCTCTAACAACGGTAGATATATATATGCAACTTTATCAACGTTATATATATAATCATTATGTGAATATAAGAGATAGTAGTGGTGATTTTATAATTACAAAAATTCTGGTAATAATGATAAGGAAGAGATAAGAATAAGATGGTGAGTGACGGCACAGGTCTGCTTCCAAAACAGCTGTGATATTCTTATTAATGGGTCACCTAATTCCTCCTCACCCCTCTGTATTTTATTACGTTCTTGTTAGTGGAGACAAAGAGAGACATTGTTTAGGAACAAAAATTAATCTTGGCTCGGAATCAACTATTTGATAAATTTTTTTTTTAACTATTTGATTATTTAAGAAATAGACTACAAACGAATATGGTTCAAAATTCGAATATCGACGCCATGTAAGAAATAATAGTTGGAATTAAGAAAAATATTCTAAGACGCCGATAGTGACATAGATTTACATCACTGTTTAATATATAAAATTGTTGTTTAGTCGCAAGTAATGATCATGATAATTATAATGGGTAGCTTAGACTTTAGTGGCGATAAATTGTTACAAAAATAATAAGAAGTCTCTAGAGGGTTAGAAATGGATTGGCGGAGAACTCCACCATTATCATTACCATATTTTATCAACATTTTTAAATTCCTCCATTTTTTAAGCTCAAGTCCGAACCTTTCGCCATCTTATCTGGTGGTGTATTTTATTCCGAGCCGCATTTTCCAGATAACTCAAATTTATCGCTATTATCAAAGGTCTAACTTTAATTCAAATGCCCGACCACAAAAAAAAAAAAGATTCCGATTAGCTCGTGCAATGTCCATGGTTAAGTTTCTGAATATATCTATGCAGAAAAAATCGAGTTCAAATTCGATAACCTGCACGGGTGTGGTTAGAAATATTGAGACAAAAACGCAACATCAATTATCATGGAGACAAGGCATAATACAAACCGTTTTTTTCTCATAATACAAACATGCTACTTATTAATATTCCCTCCGTTTTACGAAGAGTGTCGTTTTAAGGTTTTATTTTTGTTTTATAAAGAGTGTCGTTTTATACTTTTGATTTAATGTATTAATTAGAGAAAAAATAATTATTTAATGCATTAATAAAGGGCAAAGTAATATTTTTAATAGTTTTCTTAATAAGTGTGAAAAATGTTGACACTATTTATAAAACAAAGAGAGTATATAACACTTCACTGTATCTTAATAAATGATCTTTTGAAAAAAGCATGCACATATCATTTATTTGCTAAATACCTGAGTTTTACCTCCCCTTTTAGTCAACGAGTTTTACTTATTTCTATGTTATTAGTAAATTATTAATGGAAAAAACAAAGAAATTACCATGAAGAACAAATAAGACTCTAGATAATAAATATAAAATAGAATCGAGAAAATGTGATAGTTCTCTTTGAAATTTTGTTCATCCCTTATTTCTACCACTTGTATTTAAAAATGAGAAACTAGCTAGTGGCGTCTTGACGTCAAAAAAGAAGAAGAAGCTAGTGGCGTCTTGGATATATAAACAAGATTATATTTCCAAAAGTTATTTTGTTTGTTGTATACATAACGAAAACAGTCAGATGTCAAACAAAAAAAATATAACGAGACAGCGAGCATTCAGCAGAGGAGCATGGAATACGCGAGGCGAGGTAGGGGAGGCATGTGGGAAGCACGTGACCATATTGAACACCTAAGTCGTTTGCGGCGACGGCGGAAGAAGCTTCGAGTTCTGACTAAAATTGCGGCGGATCTGCGCGCTAAAGAAAAAAAAAACAAAATTTATGTTTTGTATACAGCTTAGATTCCTAAATACTAATATTAAGCATAAAATGTTAAGCAACCCGCATTACAAAAAAAAAAAACGGAAGCTATTTTGAAGGCTGCTTAAGAAAATAGTTTATGCTAAGGCAATTGAGTCTAGTTACCTAGTTAGTATTAAATTAGGTTTTAGAAATTGTATTAAAAATATGTAGCCTACTCACATGTTAATCAATAACAAAAACCTTAACAGTAATGGTTCAAAAATAATTGATAATTTTGAAAAATGATAGTAACGTGTCCATAACAATCGATGACTTTCAAAATAATTAAAAACCTATAACTAAATTAAAGTCAAATTAGCTAGACCATATATATATGAATATGGAAAATCACGTTTCTTGTTGGGGTTGAATATACACGACTTTTCGTATACTGAAAGAGCAAGATTTTTTTAAAAAAAAAGAAGAGCAAGATTCCGGTAGAAAAACTCACAAAAAGAGCTGGAAATGGCTTTTGTACACAAGTATTTGTTTTTTTTTTGTTGTATACGAAATTTCACATGGGACAATACGAGTGCCATGAGGAATAATTAGCGGAGCATGCCATGAGGAAATGAAATTGTCAACTGCATAGTGCATCCTCTAATTAGCTGTTTATGAGAATTAAAATTGACAGCGTCTTAATTAAGCCACAAAATCCATCCTTTATTTTGACGGCATATGTCCATCTAATCTACAGATTTGTAGTTCATTTAAATCCGACTATGCACTTTCAAATTTTATCAATATATAGCTCTAACATTTTGATTGTTTTAATTTTATTATTTTCAATGGCTTTTATTCAGAATACAAATAACTGGACTCCTCATAAGATTAACGAAAAAGCTGTTACTTGGAAAATTGGAGGATATACCATTCCTTGAATATAATTTTCACAAGTTCACCTTCAGATTTACCTCAACAGTAAACCCAATACTAAAAGTTTCAACGTAACATCTCGGGGTGCTAATTAATGGTCACCAATATGCAAAACCCATAATCGAGGAGGCGCTATTTGACATTTATATAAAATGAATAAGCATTTTTTACTCTTGAAATACTCAGGATACGTCATGATTTATTTACTATTTTATATTTTTATGATAAGAAAATTTAAAATTCGAATCCAGATTATTCTCTCTTTTTATGAAACATATGTTACTCAAATATCTTTTAGTATACTAAATAAAGTTTGATTGGTAATTTCGTACTCTTTGTTTTGTTTGTTTGGTTTAAAAGAAATAACTACCATATTAAATCCATATCTAAAGTTCAATTTGAATACTTTTAATTTTTGGTTTATTCGATTTTAGAACATAATTTATATACTTGATACCAACAAAACTCAGAAGCTATTTCCTGTAACTTCAACTATTTATAACTGTTTATCACTTTTTCTAAACGCTAAAACGCCATACCATTATAGATTAGCAATAGGACCCATAATAAAAGTGTTTTTAAAGGCACTAGTTGTCTGGCATCGCTTCTGAAAAACATTATAAATGCAATAAATATGATATGTTTGTGCTTAATTAGTTAATTATCCCTTAAAAAGAAAAAAATCTATCACGTAATACACGGAATAGCTAAAAAAGATCATCGACCTCGAATTTTTCTAATACACATAATTAATTCAAATAAAAGAAGAAGAAAGAAAAGGGATAAAGGGAAATGGTATCCAATAGGATAAATGGCATGGATTGCGCGTGTCCATCTCATCGTTACGATGAAAAGTTTTTCTATTTTTGAAAAGTTCCTTTTTTTTTTCACGCGGTTTCCGTCACACACTGCCGTTTTGAGACTTTTGAAAACCAACGAACCGTTACATTCTCGCCACGTGTTCGAGATCGATGGCCCATATTGAACTGTCATCTAGCTAGCTGTGTGGTCACCGTGAACTGTAACCAACCTCACTCCACTTATGTCTGCCTCTTCCTCTCTCACTCGCTTTGAAATATCTTTTTGTATTTTCTTCAGATAAAACAATATATCCATCAAATTTTGAAAATTTGATCGGTTCCTATTAACAACCTCAATTAAATATAAGTCAACTTTATTTTTGATGATATGGTTAAAGTTTTTAGTAGTCATTAAGAAATTATGATTATTTCCGGATACAAATAGAAAAGAAAAGAAAGAAAATTAAGTTTTGACTGAATGAAAGATTTAGCAAAAATGAGGGTGTCGTCGTTTTCAGAGCAGTTGGATGTCGTTTTAATGAGGAAGATGAATGGCACATGTGAACTTTAGGTGAATTGTCGCCCTCAGATTTTGTTCAATACCTTTTTTCCTTCCTTGGTTTTATCGTTTTCGCGTGATATTGTGAATTTCGTGACATATGGTCCAATTCCCTCTTTTTTCTTCTTTTTTTAATACTCGTAACTATTAGTACAAGTTTTGTTTTTTTTAACTGGAGATCCAAAATGAGTACTGAATTTTTGGAATCTATTACATTGTTGTTTCAAATAGACATACTTAGCCAATTTGAATTGTAACACCACTATATATTCGGTAAAAACTAAAATATCTCAGAGTTGTTCGTGAGCATTATTGGCAGAAAATTCCTTATAAATTACAAGTACTACTTTTAATATGTGACGCTTGTGATTTGTGAAAGAAAAAGAAAAAAGTTATCGAAGAAATAGAATCCAGTAATATAAATTTTAGAAGGAATGTTTCGTAAAGCTTTAACATTTGATTCAGTGGCTCACACACACATGACACATCCTTAATTTTCTAATCTGAAGAAAACAATCTCCACCATCAGATCATCTAACAAATCTTTATGTCTCTAACCAACCACTTTCAGTTTTAGATCAACTTTTTTGTTTTGTTTGTTTGTTCAAATTGGTTTCCGATGATGCTCTAAAATTCTTACACACAAACACATTAAATCCCCCTAACTAATATTCTTACAATTTAACCTCTCCTCGGTCTCAATACAGACGAAAGTGATCAATCGAATTATTCCACTATCAGATCACCTAACAATCTTTTATGTCTTAAGTAACCACTTTCAGTTTTAGTCTTAGATCAACTTTTTGTTTGTTTGTTTAACTTGGTTTCCGATGATGATCTAAATTCCTTACAATTTAACTCTCCTCAGTGATCAATCGCATTATTTCAGTGGGCTAATTGTACGAAAGCCCAACATCATAGGCCCAGAAACCCAATCTATTTCACCAACAAAACCGTAACCAAAAAAAAAAAAAAGGAAACCGGAATGGATTAAACCAGAATTTCTCAACCTTTCTATGGTATAATTTATTTATCAACTTACACATAGAGACTTCAAAGATACAGATGATTAAAATCCTGTTTGGCTTCTAAACCGATTCATTAGAGCGAAAATTCAGAAAATGGAATCCAAATACAAGTGGTTACGCTTCCTGCTAAACTCCAACAAGCTGCCATAGGTACGATCAGCCACTCCAACGAACAGTGCCTCCGTGTCAGGGCTAAACGAGATTCCCGCTATCTCTCCAAACAAATCAATCTCTTGACACTGAGTATAACCTGCCTCTGTGTCAAACACGTGTACAAAGTCTGCAGGCTCAGCCATGGCTAAGAACCGTCCATCAGACGTGAACCTCAAGGCTCTTATAGCTCCCATGTTTCCTTTCAACACTTTCAGTGACCGAGACAAGTTCCTCACGTCCCAAAGCCTGCAGGTCGTGTCTTGGTTCCCCGTGGCTAAGATCTGACCGTTTGGATGCCACGCTGATGAAAACGAGTAGTCGAGATGGCCTTTGAGTCCGTCCACGGTTTTTCCAGATCCTGCATCGGCTAGTATGCACTCGGGACTGTCTCCAAGAACCGCCACCAACTTACCATCTGGACTCGCCGACACGTTCTACCAAAAGATAATCAAAAGGTGAACACTTTTTGGAAACGAGGAGCATATATAACAATGGATGATTCTCAAGAGATGGTGATTTCGCTTACATTTACGGACCAGTCAAAGGCGAAACTGTTGATGGAAGAGAAGTTTGTAGCGTCTAATATCCGGACCGTGCAGTCATTGTTTGCGGTTATAACCCTTAACGATCCACTACATGGATTCAAGGAAGAAAGGATTTGAGTTTAGAAGAGCTTTTGTTTGTTTGCTTGCAACAGATGTATGTTCTGTTTAGTCTTAATTACCTTGGTGCGTTGTATATGTCAACCGAGTTGGTGATGTCGTTTTCGGCTGATGTTAGTTTTGTGCAGAAAGCAATCCCAGGTTCGTTGATTTTCTGGTGAATTCAAAAAGATCACAGCGAGTGAGAATCCTAAATTGACATATATTAGACAAATTGTAGAAAAAGCCAAAAAGTGTGTTATGTTATATACCTTACAGATAAGCTCTCCTTGGAACCCTCCGGCAACTATCAAGTCGTTTTTAACTGCCATTGTGCTTATTCGAACTCTTGATAGAGACTGTGACAACAAACCAGGCTGCTTCTACAGATTTGAGTTACCACAATGTTAGTTTACTTGAATTCCGAGGAGGTTCAAGAACAAGTAACATAAGAAGGATTTGCTTGCTCACCATTTTTGAAACAATGGGCTTTGCCACGTTAAGTACTTCTTTGCCCCTTTGGAGCAAAGATGACCAATGCATGAGAGAGTAGTTCTTCATGAAATACACATCGTGTTTTGATGTTGCCCATATCAAGTTTCTCAACTGAAACATGGCAACATAAAATACAAGGATTCACATAAGACACAGTAAGTCATTTACAGCCAAAAAAAAAAAGAAGAAGAAACAGAACATGTCGATTCTCACACAAAACACAAAGCAAGAAGGAAAAAAAAATGACCCTTTCAGTAATCAAATGATTGGATGACACAAGTTGGTGTAAAGCCAAATTACAAAATCTGAAATATCTCAATTTTTTTAGAGTTAAGTCGTTCACAAGACGTATGAATCAACAGTGCCAGAAAATAAGACTAAAGTCAGAAGAAAGAATGGTGACAAAGTCATGTAGTAGCAGTTATATGCAAGCTCAACCAAAAGATTCCCTGTAAGAAAGAATGGTGACAAAGTCAGAGAGTCCTCCAAACATTTCCTATCATACCATATTAACAAATGTTTCCCCTTATGGCGCCAGCTGCTCTCCAAACCTGCTTAAGAAAGGTTAAAGCATATACATAGTAACTGTTACTCAAAATGCAGTGAGGTAGTGACACCTTGATCAAATGCTTGCTTTTTTCTTTTCTTTTCTGACTACTCTGTTTGAAGATTATGAGTAATGATCTAACCAAGACACTGAAAGACGGTAATGCAAATAACGGAACAGTCGGTGACTATGATTTTTCTATGCATATGAATGAAAGTCTATGAAGAAGTTGTTAACAAGTAGCCTGGACTAGTTAGATTTCTCAACTCTGCTTTATATCTTGACAAACTTTTGAATTAGCTAGAACCTTGACAGTATTGTACCCGAGTAACAAATCGAACCTAAATTATAAAATTTTCGAGAATTTAGGTACGAGCAGGTTAAATTAAGCACCCGTCAAGATTATCTGCAAAAGAAAAGGACTTTGTGTGAATCAACACCCCAGCTGCAGAGCTGAGGTGGGAACAGTGGACATAAGAAAACAGGAAAAGGCAATTAAGATTCTATGGTCAAAACATAAGTAAACCAAAGAAAATAAACAATAAAAAGAAAAACATGTTATACATCTTCAGAATATGATTTGAATTGCCATTTCATTCAGCGGCAGGTCTCACAAAAAAAAAAAGTTGGGGTTTTTAGACTCGGCGTGAAATACTAAAGCGAGATTGATAGTAGCAGCAAGTCATTAATTTTACTAATTCTATTGAATAAGAGGGCAAAGTATATACTACTGTTTGCAGTTCAAGACTCGATTTTTAATTAGACACACGAGCTGAGTTACACAGTGTATTTATAAATGAAAAATAATTAGTGAAAGAACCAAGATGACTCCAGACTTTGCAAATAACGTAGTTGGGCAATATGTTCTACCTGAAAATGTGCAATTGTGGACTTGACAAGCCTCGTGTTGAACTGGAAGTCGTAAAAAGTTCTCCCTTTCTCTACTTTCAAGCATTCCTGTCAGCAAAAATACCAGAAATCTTAAGAAAGATGCACACTGAAAACACAGAATTTCGATTTTGTATACAAGTTTTGCTCGTGTGTGACAAACCTTATCAAGCTCTTCCCTGGATCGAAAGAGGCTCTCGAAGTTTTTATACTGTTGCAATCTCTTGTCACGGTAATTTTCTCTGCTGTAATTAAGCCTCTCCCAAGGAATCCCTTGGATGTCTTTTCCGTTCCTAGCTTCCAACGCTGACGTGTCAGTCTTCGTCTTGCTCTGACTCTACAAAATAAAACATAAACAGAGGTTTTCTTGTTTGTTTACTTCATCACATCCGTTATAATTTCCTCTCCTCCTAAATTAGACAAGAATATTATTATTACTATACCAGCTCGAAATCAGAGTCCATGAAATCCGAATCAGTTCCACTCCTGTGCTCGAACTCTCCAAAGGAAGGCTCATCGTCTTCGAAATCATACACACCGTGAAAGTCATCGACGAGGTACTCGAGGTCGGAGTTGTCGAAAATATCCATCTTTTAAAACCTGGTGAGAATCGATCGATAACATGTGAATAAAAATCGTAAACACTAGCATTAGAATAATTAGAAATCGAAGCAGTGAAAGGAACGAAGAAGAGGGGAAACAGTGAAACAAACCTGTTCAAAGTTGAGAAGAAGCAACACAAACGATATTCGAAGAGATCGTATATTTGATCGTGATTAAGGCGATTAAATTTCAGGCTTAAAAGAAGATTGTGGAAATGAAATGTTGTGATCGGAAGAGATGAGCTTGTGTGGTGGTTAAGGGAGAAAACGGAGGTCAAGGAGTTAAAAGGGCCTCTGCTTATAACGGTGGAGGAATCAGCTTTGAGAGGGTTCTGGTGGGTCCCTTAAAATTTACACGTGGGACCGGTTGGAGCCGGTCAAACTCAAACACAGCTTGGCGGATTTCAAAAGGGTTGGAATCCGCGGGCATTTTACGTTCAGGTCGGTAGTCTTTGGGACCCACTTGTGTAACCGGTACAGTCGTTACTTGGTCATATAATGACAACGTTAATACTCTCTACGAAATAACATAAATCTTTAATATATGCGACAAATAAGGAAACAAAATATCTATTCTTTTTGGGCTTAACCAAAATATCCCATTCTTGTTTCTTGTGTGCGCTGATTTTTTTGGCGTTTCCTTTTTTTTTTTTCTGTTTCTATTTATCTATCTTCTTAGTAAATGCAAGTTTCATTTTTTGGATGTTTAATCACGTAAAAAACGAATGGATTTTCTTAGGAAAAAAATGAGTGAAGCGGCAGACCATTGTAATAAATTAGAAATTTCGATGACTGGAGTATTAATAACGACAATAGGAAACAAGAGGAAAATTTCAAACATTGTAATAAAATATGTTTGTTGTTAGTGTCACACTTTGGAACGTGGACATATGATTCTACCGACATCTCACTATCACTATGAATGGCAAATTCGTCAAATCAACCGGCATTTTAGTCATTAACCCGGTTACAAGCTTATGACGTCACTAGAACATATACGTTTACACAATCCTTACTCGTCAACCATACATGTCACGTGTCAGATAATAAGGGCCTAGGTTCGTCCACGTGGATGCTAGCCTTTGATTTATCAGAGACCACAGAAGAATAAGAGAACACAAATATTTCCTATTACACTACCAGTGACGACAAAAAAAAAAAGACTACCAGTGAATATTTTACTAGCTTTTACAATGTAGAATTTGAAAGTTTTTGATGAAAATAATTTTCTACAGAGCTCTTATCGCCAGATACTTCGCTGAGAGTCTGAGACAGAAAAATATACTAGTATCTACATAGATTTTAAGCTTTTATTAATTGTTTGAAAACCGACATTTTTGTCCAGTCAAACCTAATTACGTGACCAGAAGAAATTTAATAAGTATAATCACAATTAGGTTTATTGTGATTAGCACGTCGGGACAAATGGCTTGAAATGGCAAAGCTAATGTGATAGAATATATTGTGTTATCCATTTCCACTTCTTGTGGTTGGTTGGGCGTTTTATCTTTTACATTCCTTGACAATTCTTCTAACTCTACTAATTTAATGTTTTAAGATTTACCAAAAATGATTTAATAGGCCTCCTAATGGACTATAGTCTGTAGAAAACATTAGCACTATAAAAATGCTAAATGGCCTAAATCAATGACCAGAAAAAAAAAAGAATCCACATTCATATATTTGAGAAAGCATTGTTGGGCTTTAAAACCATAACAGAAGTTTTTATTTTTGTTTTCTTTCTAAATAGGGCTTTTAGTAAAAAAACCCCTCAACTAATATTTTTTTGTTGGTCAGAGATGCGAATTATAAGGGTAATTACGTCAATTGATTCAGACAATAATAAGCAGACTCTGTCACTCTCATCAGTCTCTGAGTGTTTTTCTCATCTGTTTTTCCGCATTTCGAAGCCATGGCTAAATTGGTTCCTCTCCTTCTCATTCTTTTCTTCTTCTTCTTCTTCCTTCACGGCGTCGATCCATCTCCTCCGCCGCACGCGTGCGACTCTTCGAATCCCAGCACCAAACTCTTCCAGTTCTGCCGCACTGACCTCCCAATTAGCCGGCGAGCGCGTGATCTCGTCTCGAGGCTAACCATTTCCGAGAAGATCTCTCAGCTGGTGAATTCAGCTCCGGGGATTCCCCGTCTTGGAGTTCCGGCGTACGAGTGGTGGTCAGAGGCTTTACACGGCGTAGCCGGCGCCGGTCCTGGAATCCGGTTTAACGGCACGGTTAAAGCGGCCACTAGCTTTCCTCAAGTCATCTTAACCGCCGCTTCCTTCGATTCCTATCAATGGTTCCGCATTGCTCAAGTGCCTCTCTCTCTCTCTCTCTCACACTGTTTTTTTTTTCAATTTAATAATCTGGCTTGCGGTTTTATAATTGTTTAAGTTTAGAAACGTTTTATTGTGTGTGAAATTTAACAAGAATCCAGAATTTCTAAGTAATATCGAAAACTTGAATTATATCCAAAACGCTCGCATTTTAATTATGTTTTTTTTTCCAAACATACCACTAAATTCCGCATTTTTTTTTTCTTTCAAAAACTAAACACAAGCTTTTTGTTCTTGAAATATACCAACTTTAGTAAAAGTTTATAAATCATGTTAATAGGTAAATTGCTAATAGGTCAAACCTGTGGTATGTTTTTCTTTGTGTTAATTTTGGAACTAAATCCTGTTTTGGTAGTGTTTTTGACAATTTCTCTTGTATACAAAATAAGAAAGTTTTTGAATTGAGGTTTCAGGTAATAGGAAAAGAAGCAAGAGGAGTATACAACGCAGGACAAGCGAAAGGCATGACGTTTTGGGCACCAAACATTAACATATTTAGGGATCCACGGTGGGGAAGAGGCCAAGAGACTCCCGGCGAGGATCCGACGGTTACCGGAGCTTACGCGGTGGCTTACGTCAGAGGACTACAAGGTGATTCTTTCGACGGTCGGAAAAAACTCTCCGGTCACCTCCAAGCCTCCGCTTGTTGCAAGCATTTCACGGCTTATGATCTTGACCGTTGGAAAGGTATCACTCGCTACGTCTTCAATGCTCAGGTAAATTAATTTCTCTAATCACTTTTCAACGGTTACCATCTTTTGACTCATCTTTTACATAATGCCGTTTTTATAGTTTTTTAAGTTAATTCTTTGATTGCACTCTTTACGTCTTGTCATGAATATGTGCTAATCTTCATGTCTTTTCATAAATATGTGCGTAGATTATCATTATTTAACAAATCTTCATGTTGAAATTCTGACGTGGAGACTGGTTGGAATAGAGTCAAAATTTGTCTGAAATTAGGAAAATAAAATAAAGCTCAGAAAGTATTCTCTCATTAAAATTAAACTTATTAGTATAAAGTTCTGTTGTACAGTAACAATCGACTCAAAATCTATCCTTTTATATCTCCAACTATTCACAAATTATATTGAAATTTCTATACAATTTATTAATTCTAGCTTGGATAATTATAACAGTAAACATCACAACAGTCTTACAAAATATATGTTAAATAGTATGTCTTTTTTCTTCTTAATCTCATGTTAATTATGATTATTAAATAACATAATTCTTTGACTTAAAAAAAATAATAGGTGAGCTTGGCTGACCTGGCGGAAACGTACCAACCACCGTTCAAGAAATGCATAGAAGAAGGTCGAGCCAGTGGCATCATGTGCGCTTATAACCGAGTCAACGGCATTCCCTCTTGTGCTGACCCTAATCTCTTGACTCGTACCGCTCGTGGTCTCTGGCATTTCCAAGGGTTCGTCTCCTTTCTTGTTGCTTCTTTACCACTTAATTAGCTGATGATTAAAATTTAAAAATTGTCTCTTTTCTTCTTTCAGATACATCACTTCCGATTGTGATGCCGTCTCAATCATCCACGATGCTCAAGGCTACGCTAAATCCCCTGAAGACGCCGTCGCTGACGTCCTCAAAGCCGGCATGGACGTAAACTGCGGATCTTACTTACAAAAACACACCAAATCAGCTCTCCAACAGAAGAAAGTGTCGGAATCAGACATTGACAGAGCTCTAACCAATCTCTTCTCCGTTAGGATTCGTCTCGGTCTCTTTAACGGCGATCCAACCAAACTTACTTACGGAAACATCAGTCCTAACGACGTTTGTTCTCCAGCTCATCAAGCGTTAGCACTCGAAGCAGCTCGCAACGGTATCGTCCTCTTGAAAAACACTTTAAAGCTCCTTCCTTTCTCCAAACGCAGTGTACCGTCGTTAGCTGTGATCGGTCCAAACGCTAACGCCGCTGAAACGCTTCTCGGTAACTACGCTGGACCGCCTTGCAAGAACGTGACTCCTCTTGAGGCCTTGCGCGGTTACGTCAAAACCGCTGTTTATCACAAAGGATGCGACTCCGTGGCTTGCTCAAACGCTGCGGTTGATCAAGCGGTTGCAATCGCGAGGAATGCTGATCGTGTGGTCTTGATCATGGGACTAGACAAGACTCAAGAGAAAGAAGATATGGACCGTGTGGACCTTAGCCTTCCCGGGAAGCAACAGGAGCTTGTAATGACCGTTGCGAAAGCTGCAAAGAAACCAGTTGTTCTTGTTCTGATTTGTGGCGGTCCTGTCGATATCTCGTTTGCAACGAATAATGATAAAATCGGAAGCATTATTTGGGCTGGTTATCCTGGAGAAGCCGGAGGGATTGCTCTTGCTGAGATCATATTCGGAGATCACAACCCCGGTAAACACTTCTCTTCTCTTCTTCCAACAATTAGTGAAAAAGCTTTGATTTTTGCTTTCTTCTAAAGTTAAGATTTTTGTGTGTGTAGGAGGGAGATTACCTGTGACTTGGTATCCTCAGAGCTTTGTGAATGTGAAGATGACAGACATGAGAATGCGGTCGTCATTTGGATATCCGGGAAGGACTTACAGATTTTATAAAGGCCCTAAAGTGTTTGAGTTTGGTCATGGTCTCAGCTACTCAAGTTACTCTTACCTGTTCAAGGCTCTGGCTCAAAGCAATCTCTATTTGAACCAATCCAAAGCTCAAACCAACTCGGAGTCTGTTCGATACGCTCTGGTTTCAGAAATGGGGAGAGAAGGTTGCAATATAGCCAAGACTAAGGTGAGTGTTGTGGTTGAGAATCGAGGGGAGATGGCGGGAAAACATCCCGTGCTGGTGTTTGCGAGGCACGAGAGAGGAGGAGAAGAAGGGAAACGCGCAGAGAAACAGCTCGTCGGGTTTAAGAGCATTGTGCTAAGTAAAGGAGAGAAGGCGGAGATTGAGTTTGAGATTGGTCTATGCGAGCATCTAAGCAGGGCTAATGACGTTGGAGTTATGGTTGTTGAAGAAGGAAAGTATTTCTTAACCGTTGGAGATTCAGAGCTCCCTCTTACGGTTAATGTCTGAAATCTGAAAACATACAAAAGACACTTTCTCTTGAATTGGCTTTTTGGGATTCAAAATGACATGTAATGAACGAGATTTGTGTATCGAATACATATTTTAAAACTGTTCTTGATGATTCTTTTCTCACTAAATAGGGACTCAGAGAGTGAAAGACAAAACAAAAAAAAAGAACTGATTTTTCAGTTTGCTACAGGAACACATTAGGTCAGGGTCTCGTCAAGCTTCTGTCTGTACTTGCCAATCTCTGAAACGAAGAAGCATTATGTCAGCAAACTCAGACAAACAATTGGAGATAAAGATACTAGATAAACAATTAGTTTGGTTTGGTTTGGTTTACCTTAGTATAAGCATAGACACCGGCTTCTGTAGGACCAACCGGGCTTCCTCGTCTCATGAATTTTCTGTCTTTGAAAATGTAGAGTAACGGTAAACCAGTAGATAGCTCTAGACTTGTAACCTGAGAGAAGCAAAACAAACTCTTTCGTCCTAGGAAATCCTCAAAACCAAATGATAAAAAAGACTGAATCTGGACTGCAACCAAATTGGTCTGTTACCTCCTGAGAAGTTAATTTGTCAAGATACATAATGATAGATCGCAAAGAGTTCCCGTGAGCAGCAATCAATACGTTGTTTCCAAATGCGAGCTCTGGTTGAATCTGCATTTGTATTAAAAACGTTCTAAGGAGCTGCATAAAAACGATTACGAATGTAAGAAAAGAGTCTTTCATTCATACATTGTCTTCAAAATAAGCCACAGCTCTCTCAGCGCACATCTCCAAACTCTCGCCTTTAGGAGGAGGAATGTGGTAACTCCTGCGCCATTCGTGAACTTGCTGTGTTCCGTATCTTTCCGCTGTTTCTTTCTTGTTTAAACCCTGTAGCTCTCCATACCTAACTCAAGACAAATAAAGGCCAGAAACTAGATATATGAGTTCTTATGATCTTTCGTACAAAAGAGACACAAGGGAAGCCACATTTGTTGTTTTACATTCTCTCATTTAGCTGCCAAGCCGCTATAACCGGGATAGATTGCTTTCTCGTTTCTTCGCTGAAAACATGACTCCAAGTTTGCGCCTTTTCGCTCTCATCGTGCAAGATGATCGGAACCTAGAGAATTCACACAACAAGTCAAAAAAGAGGAGTTTTTTGAGAAAAACAAAAAAGAAGCAATAATCTTTTCGATCTAGTTGTAACCTTCTTGCAGCGATGCTGAGTCATAGCAAGCATTGCGGTCATTTGAGCACGGATTAGAGATGATGTGAAGATCAAATCTACAGGTATGTTGCTAATTCTCTTCCCGGCTTCAATGGCTTCTGCCACACCTTTCTCTGTCAATGGCACATCAACACAACCCGTGAACAGATTCTTCTCGTTCCATAACGACTCTCCATGCCTAATCAATATAAGAGATGCTTCATCTGAAAAAACATATGTTGAAAACAAAGACCAAAAACTTGATTTAATGTTTCTTCAGCACTCTTTTCTCTTAATATACACACACTCATGATGAGGACCAAGAAGAAAGCAGCATACTTGTTTTTTTCTTGGATTCATGAGGGATGTTGTTGGAAGGAGACAAGACAGTGTCAAGAATGGGAATCTGAGATGCAGTTGCTTTGATCTTGAATCCTTTATGTCTGAATTTCATCGGTACATTCAAAGGCTCCTTGAGAAACTGAGAAGCTTTGAAATCGGAAGGTCTATGAGAGACAATAGACCCGATCGCTTGGTGAGACACAACCGTAGCCATTTCCGGATATTCCTATGCGTAATAAGAAACAACAGGGTTTTAAGTCTAAAACTTTAAGAGTAACCAAGAATACTAAAGTTAGGTGATTTAACTGAAGATCTCAAATTCAATACTTGAGTGAAGAGAAATCATGAACTAGGGGAAAAAAAAAACAAAACGCAAACCACAACATACACTATAGCATCAACAAATTCGATTGAATATGTATACCCAAAAATCGAAAGAAACAAACTGAGATTAAAGAGGAAAAATTGAAAATCAAATGTAGGTCAATTACAGAAACATACCTGTTATGACGACGAAACCGAGGATGGAGAAGCAATAGAACAAAAGATGGTATTACTCGACTACACGTCGATTTCAGTATACCCACCTAAACCTCAGACCAAAAAATTAACGCTTTATATAGGATTTTGACCCCAAAAAAAAAGAAAAACTTTTCGTTACGTGGTGAAGAAATACATACGAAAAGTGAATGACAACACGACGCGAGGGTTGTTGAAGTTGTGGCGTTTGTAGCGATCGATTTCGGAAGAAAGATAAATACAAATTAAAGCGTCGTTTTGGTTGGTATTTGATTAATTAGGGTTTATTTGACTGTTTTTTTCTACGACTTGGAACATTTCTGACGGCGACCAACTGGGATTGACATTTGGCAATATGCTGTTCTGGTTTCTGCCTTTTGGGCCGTTTCTTCACTTCTCGTCTCGTGATTTTTTATTTTTGTATTCAAACTCATACACATGCAAACAAACAAAAAACAGTGTTGAACTGTCGCAAAAAAAAAAAGAACCGAGTAGAACCTAATTATTAGTTACACAAATCAATACAGCTTACATAACTGATTTATGTATTCTGATTTTTGATTCGAACAGTGTTAGGAATCTAAAAGGGAATGCCTAAATTTGCTTTGTCTTTGTTAAAAAAAAAAGGTCATATGGGATGGAGTGTTGAGTTAGGTGATGAATTTTGCTGGTGGAGGTTGGTTAATGTGAATTGAAATTCACTTAATTGTTTCCAACAAATATTGTTAGATCATTATACATACCAAAGTACGGTACCAAACATGAGATAATGTTGTATGCTTGATTTTGCCTAAACTTTTTCGCTACAGTGTTTAAGAAAAAGAAAAAACGGTAGGTGGTGTTTTTTTACTTCTACATCGGAATATATCCAAGCCCATAAAAGTCCATTAAGAGTTTTGTTCGATAACAAAAGTATAATCTCAGAGTTGAGATTGTAGCCCGAACTTGGTGCGACCGAATTCGATTTTTTATTCTCTTGTCTTTCTGGGAAGGGCCGTTCTCGGTGTATATAAGGGATTTCACACACAGTATTTTCGATGTTACAGTTGAAGAGATATTTAATTACAAATATATTAACTCTCGTTAGCAACTTCAGTTTTCTTAGAAGAATTAGTGGAAAAAAAGTTTCACCATCTTTTATTTTAGATGGAGTGTTTTAGTGTAATGTTAAATTCAAATCTCTCCTTTCAAATTTCATTCCACTTTATGTTTTGTATATGTAAATTAATGAAACTTCACTAAGCCAAGATCAGAGACTAAAGAGAAACGAAGAATGAAGAAATCAATAAAAGACACTTCCCAAGCAAGGAAGTGACACAGGCCCATATAAGAAACTTACACAAACAGAGTTCCGAATCACCAGAGTAATCAATCAATCATCTTCTAAAAACAAATACAAATATAAATTTCTTTCATAACCCCGGATTAACATATAAAAAAGATGCACATTAATTAAGATAGAGAGAGAGATTAGAGGGATGGTGTCTAATCTTAAACATCATCTTCATCAACCTGATACTTTTTAATAAGCTCAGAGCAAAAGACATCGCTAACTTCTTTCTCGAAACCCATGTTGTTGGCGTGTCTGATCTGCGAGGCAATGCCATTGTAATGGTTTAAGATGACACGGGATTGCTCGCGTCCTGGGGAGATTTTAGGGCAGCTTGCGTCTGAGCTTTTCACAAGCACAACATCGCACATCTCGTCTTTGTGGTCTTCGTGGACAATGAACTTGTACTTGCCTTCTTTGTCTGATACTGCCACGTCTGTGTAGATCGGTTTCATTGTCTTCCTGTCGTTGCACACTAGCTTCACCGTCGCACCTAAAAGCCAGAAAAAAAAAACACAGCTCTCATCAGAATCAAAAAAAAGCCAAATCATCAGCGTCGTGTATAATTCAAATAATGGTATTTGTAAATCTAAAGCTAGATCTAGAGCAAAATGGAAGTGAGATTCTTAGATCTAACATACTACTAGTCCATTAAGAATCGAGATTCGTCAACACTAAGCGAAGCCCCCCAGATCTATAGAGAAAAATGTAATCCATCCGAATCGACAATCTAACACTAAAGAGAAGGCAACATATAGGGAAAAAAATTGTCAGATCTAAGCAAAAGAGAGAGAGAGAAACCGGGGATGAAGTAGGAGGATTCAGCAGTCTCGAAGCCGAATTTGCAAGTGTCGCAGTAAGTGGAACCTTGCACCACCATAGTATTCTTTCCGATGCTTCTTGGCATCCTTGCCGCCATGGCTATCGCCGGTAAGATACAGAGAACCATCAACATCACCAGTTTCGCCATTTTCGAATACAGAGACAGAGAGAGAGAGTTGCTATGGATTTCTGATCAAAGTGACAAGGAAGGAAGGAACTTTAAGACAGTGGAGGAGCGAATCTAGGAGGGGGAGATGAAAGCGCGTGAGATTTACTATGCGCTCAGGGGCACTTTCGTCAATTTGTTAGTAGTATATGTTAACGTGGCAGTATATGATTGGAACGAAAACGAGTGGACCCCAAACGCTCTTTGCAAAAACAAAAAAAGGCGGTGCGTTTGCGTGATTGCAGCTGGAGGATAGTGGTTACTCTCTCTCTCTCTGTCGGTGCTCACATGGCAAGCAGAAGAAGAAAGCACCAAAGTCCAATGTTTTTTTCGTAAAGGCTAAAACAATAATAATTATAATAATGGAGAGTCCCTAAAAACGACGGTGTCCAAAAAATTATTACTTTAAATAAAAAAGTCCATTATGCTTCCTTGGATCTCTTCTTGGCCCATTAGTTTCACTACTTTTATCTGAGTTATGATTATGTAATGTGGGCATAGCGGATCACTACTTTCCGGCCCATACAATACAACGCTAGCCATCTTTCATCTCTAACGAAATAAAAAGACCCTATCTCGAATTTCATTTTGATCGCGTTTGTGTTTGCATTTATATAGTTACAGTACGTTTATATATAAGATTATCAGCTCGCGTTTGTAATAGTATTTCTTAATTTGGATTATTAGTTATCTATAAGGGTAATGTAATAAAACATATGCTGAGCTCTTTTCAGCAGGGAAAGTTTTCAAAATAAGAATGATGCACTGAAAACAAAATAGAGGAGAAAGGAAAAGGCGACATACTGCGATATTAATGTTTAAATATGAACATCATCATTAATAAGTTTGTTTGAGCATAGTTTATTCAGTCACATGATGATGATATTGATGACTATCTATTCATGTAATGTACATATAGTGGCGAACATCAATTATTTTATCGTACCAAACCAAAACCTTTCTGTTAAACCATTATTTTGATATTCATCACCGTTATGTTTTCACTTTTTTTTTTCTTCTTTCAATATACACAATAGTTTTTTTTTTTCTCCACTGTGTACGTTGGTTCTGGTCATGTGATGTGATTAGTGACACTTTTATTTGATGAGTACGTAGATAGTTGAAATCGTTTCTTTAATTTGTGGAAGAATCGATATAATCTGGTAGAAACCCCATACTATAATGATGGACTTACTATAGGATTAACAGTTCCATAGTTAGTAGAATGAAACGAATGTAATAATCGCACTACATAAAAACGTGTTATCGTTTGACGATCGTGAAATCATAACTGAAATCATCCTACTCTAATAACATCGTTTTGTCCTCTAAAAAAACTATATATAAGATTACACAAGTTCTATACATATTCTATTACTTTGTGTAGTTATACAATTAACTATAGTTCATTTGTAATTATTATACCCAAAACAAAAAAAAACGAGGACTCTATACCTAAGCAAGTGGGAAGGCATGAAAGTATAATATCTAAATAAGATCAAGAATCAAAATAATTGAGATACCAGTATGTTTTGTTTTATTGTATATGCATAAGTCATGATAAACATACGTGAGATATTTGTTGAAGTCCAAATTAAGAATGAAATGAACAATTGATAAACTACTTGACTCTGAAATGAGCTGTTCCCACTTGTCTTTGCTTAATTTGGATGGAACAATTCGATTCGTAGTAGATAAATGGGCCAACACCACTAAAAATTTGTATTATTAATATCAAATATCGATCATATAATAATAAAACCAAGGTTTGGGATAAAGGTGAAAGACTATGCGTGTGTGTAGTTTCAAAATGTTGCCTTAATGCAAACGGAAAGAAGTTTACGGCCGCGTTAAGATGTGACTAAGTTAATATCAAAATTTAAAGATGGCCATTAGTCATTAAGTATGAACTCACTGCTCATATATAAGCACAAACGGGTAACGAGTGTAAATAAAATATAAATATAGCCTTTCTCAAGTGTACTTAATCTTAGTATATTATAGAAGGATTAAGTAAAAAGGATCCATAATATCTATTACACAACTGTATTAGGCATACAAACAAAAATTAATGGAGAGCATATTTGCACGTGTATCCCCACACTTCGGCTAATTTTCTTGAATATAGAAAAGTACTCGTATAAGTAGAACCAAAGAGTAACGGGACAACTTCGCATTTCCTGTCCCCTCCTAGAAAACAAATACCACATACAATAAGACATAGTCTATTTTATTTGATAGGCTATATATATATTTTGAGTTTTTGGCTCATTGGTCACACGATCATTTTGTGAAAACCAGCATCCTTTACTAAAAGCTCAAACTAGAAAACAAAACTTAAACCCTCTATTGAAAAATTCTCTTCTTGAATCAAGTGAATAATTCACAAAGGAATTCATATATAATATTTGATAATGGTTTTCACTTAAACGGAATAAACTAATCGTTTTTATCTTTTCTTTTCCGAAGTAGCTAACTAATTATTAAGTCTTAATTCAAATAAGTAAATAGAGACCATGCGCTTACTCTTATAAGTTACCATCTCTTTGGTCGAGAAAGATGCCAACCATCTTTACTTTACATATCTCGGACTTGTTATAGTTTAGATTGTTAATTAAAACATAATTATTCAGCTTTTGTTTCATAAAACAATAATTAAGGAGCATGGATGCTAGGTTGGAGATATCAAGGAGACGTTGGAATTCAGATGGTTGGCCAAGTTTGATGCGGACACATGCCAATTTGGCCAAGTGGTACTATAATATTGCTCACTTAATACGTTAAAATGTTTAATATCAACTTGCTACTACAAAATTTATTCACAAAGCAATCTATCTGTGTGATACGAACTTTAAATATAATTTGTTAATACGTTCTGTTTTTACTCCATAGTCTCCATTATACAACCACTGTAAAGAATTTTCTCATGGTAGAATTAGAAAATTTGTTCTGAAAAAAGTATTATATATGCACTTTTTTAGTCTAAATATATTTTTGTTGTTGTGCGAAAACCAAACAAAAAAAAAAGAACAAACTTAACGCTTCATATCTTCTTAGTGTTTATCGAGTATGCTGTATGCATCCATCAAAGTATAGGAAGGTAGCGTTAATCATCTCGTTAGAAGAAAAAAGGATAAGAACTAAAACAAATTTAGTTTTTTTGCAAAAGTTTTGAAACAAATGGGGAAACGCACAAAGAAAAATGTAATTGGGATTTAGGAGTCTGTCAAAAATATAACGACCTTTAAATCCAAAAAAAAAAGAATCTATTAATTCTTCCAATTGGTGAACACTGGGACCCATGCTGATTAGGCATGAGATTCCTGACTCAAGCAACATCGTATTGAATTAACCTTGCATATTTAAATATAAATTTACATACAATTAAGAAATTCATAGTCATACACAAAGACGAACACCGTATGTCTGTATTATTGTATATAGGTTTATTTGTAAAATATGTGTGTATAAAAGTACATAAAGGCTACAGCCAGTACAAACTTGTACATCAACTTTAGTTGACCTAAATTGAAAATTTGGTATTAATTCTCCAATAAAAGAAATGATCTTGATTCCAGGTCTGATGTTGATTAAAAAAAAAAAATACATTTGTTCTAACTTCAAAAGAGTGTGTATTCTATATATATTCTTCGTTATCTCCGATGATATTCAGCTTGTGATACAACTTTTGGTGTTAAATATGATAGAAAATTAGTAATGCTAAATGGGAATACTAAATTGCTAATTACGTATTTGTTTTTATCGTTGATTCTAAAAAACTCGATTCAGTCTCCAGAAATGCAACCTCACCCACACAAATTCGCTGCAAATCTTATGATCTTAATTTTTCTCATTAAGTACTTAACAAAAAAAAAAAGAAACATACATTTGATTTTATTCCAAATAGATCAAAACTTGTAAAACTTGAACCCTCGAAAAAAACCCATCTAATTCAACACAAAACACGAGGGGGTGATTAACACGGTTAATTAACGCTCAATGCTTAATATATATTACCCATCATAATCATATACAAACACATAACAAACCCACACATAATATAATTAACTATATAATGTGTGTGAAAATATAGGGATTACACGGCGGCTGCAGCTCTCCCTCCTTTGCCGGGTTTTGCGGTGGCTGCCACCGTCGATTCCTTGGCCGATGCCGATTTGCCTTTCTCTTTCCTCTCGTCTTGTGCCATTTGCTGTTGCCTGCACTCTGAGCTACAAAAGGCCGTATCTCCCCTGCCATTTTAATTACACCAAAATTATCACTTTAATTATAAAACAAATTATCTAATATTATCATAAATCATAGGGAAAACCTTATACCCCTTTAAGTTAATTACTTTTCTTTGCTCCATAAAAAGGATTATAACATAGAAAAAACAAAAACACACACGATTTAAAGTGGTTCACTTTCACTTTCACGAATTTCTCTACGACCAAAATTCAAGAGTTTGCAGGTTTAATTTCTTTCCGATGATATTATTTGTTATATATATACCTATACATATAGATGTCGCGGCCGGGAACAAGAAGGCGTTCACAGAGGGAGCAAGATCTCAAGAAATGTCCAGCGTCGGAGAAATCGCCTGAGTGTCTCCTCAGGTTACCTCTCGGTGAGACCATAGCTAAGAACCGTTGATCTAACAGCCCACGGTGTTGATCGACGGCTGCTATGTTCTGAGCGTTAGAAACATACGAGCCCACCACGGGATTTTGGCTTGGATTCTGCTGATTTGATACCTCTGTTTCGCCGGGAAGGTTGAGATCGAACTTTATCTCCGACAGACTTGTGGTTCTGTTAATCGGTGGTCGTTGTCTCTTTCCAAGCAACATCGTATTATTGTGTGTATATGTCTGCTCCGTTTCTGTTCCTCTTTTTCTTTGTATTTTGCGCTCTGAACAGAGCAAATCTAGAGAGAGAGAGGGAGTGAGGAGGGGGTGAGGAAGGAGAAGGGACAGTGAAGAAGATAAAGAAGAACCATAAACTGAGGACTACATCTGGACCGTTGATTTCTCTGATCTAAATATGTTCGTTTCACGATTATGCCACGTCAGGATTCTGGAATTATTATATATTTTTCTAACAAGAACATTTTGGCATGGGCATTTAATCTGTTTGTACTATGTGGTGGTGGTGTAAGTACAAAACAGTATAAAAACTTCTATGTTGTTATTTCCTCGTTGACAGGATAAAAATGATTTTACTAATTTTCTCCACGGTAAAGTGATATTTTTTTGTAGTGTATGGTGAAACTTGGTAATATACAGTTTGTACCATAAAATAAAATTTGTTTTCGAATCAATGTACTACATTATTAACTGTCAGAGAAATTATTTCTTGTCCCAAAATATATGAAACTTTTGATGTTATCTTGTATTTCAAAAATACCTGTCTGGCCAATAAATCTAAGGGTATGATTAAAAAGAAATTTAGAAAAGTATTTTTTGTTAAGAAAGTGCTTGATTTTCATTAGAGAAATTTATAGAAATTCATATAGGAATTGGCTAGCTAACCCAATCTATTTTTTTTGCAAAAGGTTGTCTTATAGACAAAAGTATGAAAATCAAACAAACCGAAAAATCAAAATGAGAGTTAAAAACTCAAAACTAGTTAAGAGTGCAAGGATTTTTGAATATTATCGATGCATGAACAATATAAGCGTTTTGGCGATTAAATATCTTACATTGCATCTAAAAGACTAAAACTACAGTTTTTGTTTTCACTATCTTACAGTGCATCTAAAATTTCGCAATCATTTGAGAAAGAGTCCATTGGGGCTAAAATGGACCCACTAAATTAACAATAATTAACTTTCTACATCAGCGATAGTTGCCACAAGAATTAATAGTCCATTTCCACCCGGTCATTTTCTTCCCGCAAAATAAAGCCCGAAGAAACAATAACAATTTAAAAAAAAACTTATTTCAATTCTTAAGTAACAATAAAGAAAATATATAGGAAAAAATGCTGAAAAATAAAGAAAATTGAAAGGGAAATGTTTAGTTATTTGGTTCCTAACGTCTGGGTCTGAGCTATATAAAAATGGACCACCTTCTTGACAACAATGTTTAATTCAATTTGCCCTTTGCAATTTTATAGAGCCTTCTCTCGTTTCTCCACTTCACATGCCTCATATTTCTCACCAAATTTCAACATTCATCTTAAATTTAATTGAAGACGATTTAATGCCCAACAATTAAGAGTATTATTTTGGCAATGGGGACGATAGTATTCCTCAAAAGCTCGTGTTTCCTTCAATAAATAATTGGTGATTGAAAATCACAACAGAAGCTTATGCTGATTGGTGCATTGTGACCTCTTTACACAGAAAAACTAGAGATAAAACAGAGTGGCACAATGTACCAAAATGGTCGGTCTCAACGTCGTGAGCCTCGAAGAGATTTTTCATTTTTAAATGACTATTTTTAGGAAGTAAGATCAATATAAATCATTTTTTTGTTCTTTCTACAAAGGTAAAAGGTTACGATGAGAAGTTTAAATGAGAGGATTTGTTTCGAAAACTTAGGTGCAAGTTATTGGGCAGAAATAGTAGTGTAAGAGTTTAACAGAAAACAATATAAGAGGTTTCGAACTATGGCGGAGGTAGGTAGTAGAGAGGGGGTCATTTAACCCCTGTGCATTTCTAAAAAAATTATATTTACATGTATTTTTTATTAGAAAAATAGATAAAATGTTGAAAATTAGCTTAATGACTCTTATAAAATTTGTTCAAATTTTATTGAAAATTATAATTGATCCTTATAAATTTTTTGACTAGCTCCGCTACTGTTTCGAACCATGATCTTTCCACTAAGAATTCCACCATGAGTTGGTTTATGTGATACCATAGACGGTAATAAAAGAAACAAAAATTTCATAATTATTATCTTCAATAGTTTGTTCAGGTCAGATATTTTTTCAAAATTTAAATACAACACACAAAGAGGTCTGCATTCATATGATAGTACTTTGAGATCAATCAAATAAACGGGAAATTACGATTTTATTTATAGATGTGATTGATACTAAGCATATACATATGAGTATGACTAATTGATTAAAATTCCTGTATATTCAAATTATTATTTTGTTATAATGATAGTAAATGACAATGAAGGGGAAGCTATAGCTGACGTGGAAGTTTGGTGCTAATAGAGATGGATTTGGTATGATTGAGAAGACAAGTGGACACAAGTGAGTCAAAAAAGTGAAGAGACGTTAATTTTATTTATTTTTTCTTGACTTTGTGATTCGTTCGTTTTCTGGACACAACAACGAAAAGGTTTTTTTTACAGTAAACCAAACACAAATTTGGTCCCAACTCCAAATATCAATCAATTTCACAAATTGAAAAGTGGGCCATCTTCTCTTTTACTAGTGGGCTTCAATATCTGGTCCACACACTTCATTATTTTTGTTTGTCGGGGAACTTCTATTTCATAATTCGCTTTCATTATTATTTTGACGATGTTTGTTAATTAACGATAATATAATATACAATGATTCGAATCAATCAGGACATTTGAAACAGAGATTTTTTACGTTAAGAAGACCGTATTGTAATATATCAGCATATACCTTTTTACTTCAGAATCTGAAGCTAACTCTAGTTATTGTAAGTCCATGAATGATATATAAAAAAAAAGATCCACAAACCAATAATAAAACAAGAATTTATTTTAAATTTAGATTCAGTGATAACCATTTTTCCTTTATTGGTTCTATGACGGTGTAGATCCTGAGTTGAAAGTATGTGGTAAATACGAAATATTTTTGATTTGTTTGGGGTTTAATTAATAACAATAATTTATTTTCCGATACAAAACTTGGCAAAAACGGAGGACAAGACCTCTTCAGAGACATCTTGGCCACTGATCTGAGCAAGAGCCAACGCAGCTTCTCTCAGCTCAATCGTCCAGAAATCAATCGGAATCTCATCTTTGATCGCTTCTCTCAGCCTCACGAGCGCCTGTTTCGTCCGCACGAGCTGCTCGCATTGTCTCTGATACAACACCAAAAATGGGGGATTAAATGCAACATTCAAAAGTTAATGGACAGAAACAGAATTAATGGTAGAAAATTGAGACATACATGATTCACGGTCCATTGATGTCCTCCAGTGGGGACACGATCAAGACCAAGAATCTCCAATATTGCTTCTTCAAGCTCTTCAATTCCTTGACCAGTAACAGCAGATGTAAACACAGATTTATGGAAAACTTTTGCTCTCTTCCTCTTCTCATCTTCTAATTGATCAAAACAATCAGGAAGAGCACAGTCGATTTTGTTCATCACCAGAATCATAGGCTGTTTCAATTACCAAAATCAGAATACAAATTACCTTGTCCGAAGAAGAAGAAGGAGAAGAAGAAGAAGTGAATATCAAATAAATTACCTTGTCTGATTGGATCTTACGTAGAAGCTCAGTGTCTTCTTTAGTCCAGCCCTCGAGAGCACTCACTGCCATGATTATGACATCAGCAACCTTAGCAGCTGTTTCTGATCTCTCAACTCCTGCACGTTTTATCAAACTCTCTCTCAAGTTAAGAGCTTTGGCAATTTTTGGACACGAAATTCCGATTTTAAATCGTTGAATAATATTAAACTAACCGATTTTCTCGACAATGTCACAGGTTTCTCTGATACCAGCAGTGTCGAGAAGTGTGACAGGCACGCCACGGAGTGTAACATTAGCTTCCACTACGTCTCGAGTAGTTCCCGCAACTTCTGTAACAATGGCTCTCTCACTCTGCACGCTAAAATTAAATCACCAGCGGATATTTGAATAATTAGTGTAGTTTATATAGAAGAAAACAAAAGGAGAAGAGAATAAGGATCATTCTGTTCCATACTTTGCTCCAGGCATTTAAAAGACTTGATTTCCCAACGTTCGGACGCCCAACAATAGCTATCTGTAACGTTTTAGTAAATGAAAAATGAAATACAATACACTTAGAAAAGCTTCAAGCATGAACAAGAAGAAGGATATTTGTTCTTAAAATTATACCTGCAACCCGCTCTGAAGAAGTTTGTCATAGTTCGCTGTATCTAATGCACTTTCAACGTCTTCAGACATGCTGTTTATTTTGCTAATAACCAAGTCTATATCCAATGGCGGCATCTCGTCCTCGAAATCTAAACGAGCTTCGATTTCAGTGAGGATCTCAATGCATTGCGCTCTTAATGATTTGACCAAAGATGAAAACCCTCCCTGAAGAAAAAAGAGTAGAGAAGAGCACTTGTAGTTGCTTAACAATGATCATGTATAATCAATACCCAATAGGCTAATATTTAGATCATAATGAGGGTAAAATATATACCTGAATCCCTTCTAAAGCAGCATCAGCAGCAGCAGAAGACTTGGCCGAGATGAGTTTCTCAACATTTTCAGCTTGCGTAAGGTCTAAACGCCCATTTAGAAAGGCACGAAGTGTAAACTCTCCTGAAATAATTAACCAAAGAAACCAATAAACAAATCTGTAATCCAAGGATGGATACAAAAAGGTAATGAAGGAATTTGAGTCACGGACCTGGTTCTGCTAATCTTGCTCCAGCTTCAACACATGTCCTCAAAACGCGGCGCAGACAAACTTCGCTCCCGTGACATTGGAGCTCAACTACATCTTCTCGAGTATATGACCGAGGAGCCAACATGGGAACGGCTAAAACCTAACAAGCAGTCACAGTTGAAAATCCATCTCTAACCAAACGTGCACGTTACAGTAGAAACGTCAAATAAAATTCTGATCTTTTTCCCCAGTTTAAATTGTGATCTAAGCAAAAGCCAGTAATTTGATTGCGAAGAAATGAAAACAAGAAAAAGTGTGAACTTGAATTGAAATTTGATAACTTTTTTCTACCTCGTCAACAACATTGCCTTTTGAATCAACGACAACTCCATATTCCACGAAATGACTCGTGGGCCGCCATGAATATGAATCTGCAGAACAATCGCTCGTCTTCTTCATCCTTTTCTTAGCAGAACGAAAGACTCGTCGTGCAACTTCCACAGCCTTAGGCCCAGACAACCGCACGATTCCCACCGCACCAGGTGGGCCACCGATCGGCGTCACTATCGCCACTATCGTGCTTGAGCTCTGAAACCGATCGACGTTATCGAATGCATCATCTACCTTGCTTAGAAGACCCATCACACGCTCGTCTCCTTTGAAAACGATAGGATTCTTCTCTGCAACAATCAGAAAGAAACAATCACATTAGCAATAGAGTAAATGAGAAACCTTCGGAATCATTTCTTTGGCTCTTGACCTGATGACGCAGCTCGTGGTTTAAGAAGAGGGGTTTTAGCAGAGGAAGAGAATAAGAGAACGAAGAGATTCTTAGAGGCGGGTATCGAGTTTCTACTGCCTCGGGTGAAGATAGGCGTGGATTTTCGGAGAAGATGAACACCGACGGAGCGGAAGGAGAGGAGAAGCTCCATTGACGGCGGAAAACGCACCGAACACAAACGTTTACGGATAACGCCGGAGCCGGTAAACAGAGAGAGATAAAACCCAAACGCAGCGTTTTTGGTTCTTCACAAAGAAATGGGTTTCGTGGATTTGGGCTTGCTTCTGATAAAGCCCAATAGTTAAATAATCTTATATATAAAAGACTTGTAAAAATGCATTGGATTTTTCTAAGCTCATATCCAATTCGTCGAAAAAAAAAAAAACCCATATCCAACTCCCCAATTAGTATGATATTGTCCGCTTTGGGCCCAACTGGCAAAGTCGGTACGGATTTGTTTTTGGGCTCCTTCCCAAAAGGCTTCATACTAATTAGAGTTGGACATTATTTATATACTAGACCATATTGGTCTAAACTTCTGATGTGGGACTTTTTGATTGATTCCCAACAATCTCCCCCTCAAGCCAAAGACCCTATAACTCTTGATCTTCAACCTACAGCGATATTTAGTATCATCTTGTACTTCTTAATCGCAAGGTCACTTTTGAAGGTTTCTCTCCCACACCGAACATTCACTTTTTCTTAACCTGCCTCTGGATACCATTTATTGGGTTTTTCTAAGCCCATGTCCAACTCTCTAATTAGTATGATATTGTCTGTTTTGGGCCCAATTGGCAAAGCCCGCACGGATTTGTTTTTGGGCTCCTTCCCAAAAGGCCTCATACTAATTAGAATTGAACATTATTTATATACTAGACCATATTGGTCTAAACTTCCGATGTGGGATTTTTGGATTGATTCCTAACACATCATTTTCACGGTATTTGTGCATTTCGCTTAGTAGAAAAATAAGGAATCTTATCATTTACAGTGTTAAGGCTTTTTAACAACTCTTAAATGAACTTGGCTTTGTTTCTAGTTCAGGTACATATCAATGCCTTGGTCCAAGATAAAATAATTAGCCAACCAACCCGATTGACTTATTGGATAAAAAATGAAATTAAAAATATGATTGATTAGTGCTAAGGTTATGGTCTATATGATCATCTTCATCTTTTTTTTTTGTCAGCATATGGATAAGATCAATTTATACTACAAATATTCATCAATACATTTTAAATTCCAACTTGTCACATTATTGAGTTCCGTTTGTTTTAATAAACTTATTCCAGATGTATAAAATCTCCAGTCCACACGTTGGAAATCCTTGATCACATAATTGTTAACAAATTTTGGGTTTATTTAAAATTGATTTGATGATATTAAGAGTTTCGATTTGAAATGGTATTGATTGCAAGCAAATTCAGTATATTTACGTATCACATAAATAGACACAACAAGGTTAGCCAAAAAATAAGAACAACAAGATGCTAAGGTGGGACCCAGAGGTCAACTTTACACTTGACTTCTTGTAAAACATAAAGAAAAAGGAACCAAAAGATGCACAATTGAAAGCTAAAGCCACTCTCTGAGCTCCACTGTACAACACAAACACAGAGCATCTTATTTTTCTTCGTCAGTATCTTCATCTTCTTTCTTGTAAATTTTATCAGACCTCGTCGGAGAGTTTTGGACAGCAAGATTCGACGGCATCAGCCACCGTGAGAAAGATGTTGTCGTGTCCTAACATGTCAGCAAAATGCGATAAGTGTAGCTTGCCTATCACCAACGGTCCAGGATTCGCCAGAATTAGCTGTTTATATACAAGAAAGAAAAAAAAAAGAGTCAATTTCATAACTCTATAAAAAGGTAACATCTTCAACTAAATTCACTTCGATTTGCTAATTACTTATATATGAATTAGTGTCTATATATAATATGTACCTGAATGTCTCTTTTCTGGAGAGACTTGTATAAGTCTTCTAAGGCGTGGATACCGCTTGTATCGATGTCAGTAACAGCTGAAGACAATCGTACTCGTTAATCTTTGTTTATAAGGCAAAACAATTAGTGATAATAATTAAGAAGGGATTAGGAGTAACGTTTAACTTACGTGACATTTCGATGATGAGAAACTGAATCCTTGGCAGGCTTGCTGCTTTCACCTTCTCTTCCTCTTCTAGTAACCATCTCTGGATCCTGCAAATTTTAAGAGACTCCGAATTATATAACCTTGTAAACCACGTAGTAGTTCTTGGTTAGGGTTAAAGTGTTGTATATAGGGTTTACCTTTCTCTGACGTAATTTGAGTTGGAGAAGTAAATCGCAGAGTCAACACGAATCATAAGAACCCCTGGAACCATAGTGGCTTCAGGATACTGTTGGATGTTCCGGTAAACCGAAGTTCTCGGAATATTTCCAAGAATGGCGGTTCTAGGTCTTGTTACTTGCAAGAGAATCTTAGCAAACGATATAGAGACCTGTCCACACACACACAAAAAAAAAAAATCAATAATTAAGATTAAAAGGGAAGTAGAATCATCACGATTAACTGTAGATATGGTTTAGTTTTATTGAGACGTACGGCGATGAGAAGTCCAATCTCAACGGAGACAAAGATGACGCCAAAGAAAGCTCCCATACAAGCAACAAAATCGAGCTTATCGACTTTGAAGATCAAAACCGCAGCTTGGATATCGACCAAAGGAATCACAGCGTTGATGATGATAGCTGCGAGGATCGCGTTTGGAGTGTACTTAAAGAGAGGAGTGAGGAATAGCAATGTCAAGAGAACGACGATTGACATTATGATGTTTGAAACCGCCGTATGACAACCAGCCATGAAATTGACTGCCGATCTTGAGAACGATCCTGTGGCTACATAGCAAGAAGACATCGATCCAACAACGTTCATTACACCTAATGCTACCATCTCTTTGTTACCGTCGATTTGGTAGTCTTTCATTGCAGCAAAGGTTCTTCCAATTGCTACAGCTTCCTGTGAAAAAAGATTGGAATATTAGGGTTTTGATGAGGAAGTTTTAATTAGTCGTTGGTTTGGAACTCACTGTTAAGGCAACCATGCCGGAAACTACACCGATTTTAATTCCTTTAGCAAGGTAATCACCGGAGAAGTATATTTGACCAAAAGAGGAAGGGTTGATGCCTTTGTCAAGATGTTTCACCTTCAATCATCAAAAAGGGAAAGAGATTATAACACAACTTCGAATTACTTGGGACGCAAGTAACTGCTTAGAATAGGTTGATTGAGTTCTTACGATTTGAACTCCTTGTTTGTCCGCTCGGGTTATGTATACGAAGAAGGTGGAAATGATAACGGATATCAGTGGCGCAACTGCTGGAACCCAAAACAGTTTCTTGTTCTTTTTCCCCTGTTCCATCAGAATATTTCAGATTGAGATCAAAGCAAGAAGAATAGGCTGCTTGAAATTTCAATAACAGAGTTAATTACTTACGATAAATTTAGAGGTTAAAAGGAAGGTCAAGAAGGATGCACCAATGACTATCGTCTGCCAATTCCACTGAATAGCCAAATTGATATGGTTTAGCCAACAATGGAGTAAGCAAGAAACAAAGTGTTTGGATCATAGAAAGCAAAAAGGAAGGATTCTTACGCCGTGATTAGCTGAGCTGAAGACGGAATCTAGAACAGCGATGATATCAGTTTTCTTGGTGAATTTCTTGATCCCTAGGAACCCTTTGAGCTGCTGAAGAGCGATTGTAATGGCTGCACCACCCATGAATCCAACCACAGCCGCGTGGGAAAGGAAATCAATCAAGAACCCTAATCTGAGATCGATTCAATAAAACTGTGAGAACCTTGACGATCATCAAACAAGATGATATTTTCGATGAAGAAAAGATCAATTACCTGAAGAAACCGAGGGCTGCTTCGGTGACGCCGGCAAAAAACGTGGCGGTGAAGGCAAGACGGAGATATTCATCAGGATTTGTGTTTGGGTCGACCTCAGCTCGAAGCAAAGTACCTAGCAACAGAGATACCACAGCAACGGGTCCAATTGCTATATCCCTTGAACTCCCCATACAAGCATACACCAATGGAGGAACAAAACTCGAATCTGTAAAAGCATTTTCAACCATATTTATATATTATGAATTATCCCATGCTTTCCAAACTAGGGCAAATGTGATTAATCAGAGATAAGTCAAAACCAAACTTACATAAACCGTATTTAGGGTCCAGATTCGCGAGTTTAGCGTATCCAATATCCTGGAATCATCATAGAATATGCGTAAGAAACAAGGAGGGATATATATCTTGTGACACAAGTAACAGATTAATTGAGATTAGGTTTTTTCACCTGAGGAATACATAGACTGGCAATTGTTAAACCGGCAATGAGATCGCCACGAAACTTCTTGAAATTATAGGTACGTCCCCAATCGAAAACTGGGAAGACGGATTGGAGACCGAGCATGAACTGCTTGGACTTAGGCTGGTCCTTAAAATGTCGAAGAGGATCATCGTGGAAAAACGTTTCTTTGAAAGTGTACATAAAATCATGGAACATGTTTGGCTTCGGTGGGACCCCTACTTTATGCCGATGGGGCGACGAATTGGTCGGAGTATCTCCACCGTCCGTCGCCGGACTTACATCTCCGTCCACGGGATGAGCTCTCGCCGACATAGCTATGTATCTGCAAACATAACAAGAGACTAGTTAGGTTAAGTTGGTTTACAATTTTTAAAGTTCGGTTTGGAAATTTGTGAACCGAGGAATAAGGATCGAACCACGAGAAAGATAGACAGCTGGAAAAGTGAATAAAGTGGATATTTTGTTTTGTGTGATTTTGGATCAACATTGATGACGCTTATTTATAATGAAATGTTTAGGATTATTTAATTACGAGTAGAGTGTCATCCTATAAATTGATGAACCTGGTTCGCTAAGAGACCAAGTACATTACGAAAAGTCTAAATGGATTTCATAATATTTATTTGTGTCAATTGACATAAAATTTAAACAAATTAAGTCAATGGTTTTGTGCGCAAAAACTGCAAACAATCTTGCCAGCAGGAGAGAACGTTGACCAGAATGGAAAAGAGTATCACAGTATTGAAAAAAAGAGACTCTGTAGTTAATTAATAGGAGCATTTGCTTTCCGGATTTTCTCATCGTTTGCTTGAACAGAAATTTTAGGAACAAGACCTAAAAAACATAGAAAACGAACCTAACTGAACTCTGGACATAAATTTAGAAAGAAGACCTAAAAAAGAGAAAAAAAACCTAACTCGTATGTTAATTTTTGGCGGTTCTAACGGAGAGACACTTATGGGTTCTTTATCTATTTTTTAATATTAAATTGGGTTTAAAATTTTTGATTATAAACTCTTAATCTAGTAGCGTCCAATGGAGTTTTTTTTAAAAACGTTTCTATCATCTGGAAATTTACCGACTCTTCTCCTCCACATCCGATTCTTCTCCGTCCACCATTCCCGCTCATCGGAGACTCGAAATCAGTTCTTGCTGGTGGCGCGTCAGGTCGTCGACGGAGGCCTCGGTAAGTTTGAAGACGAGGGAAGGTTTGAAATCGCTGACCCAGAGAATGAGTTTAGCGTAGGAGCTGAACCACGGTGGGCAGAAGAAAGTGAACACGTCGTCCGCAACGGAAACGAGGGCGGATTTTTCTTGGTAGTATTAAAGACAGTGAGAAAGGAATTGGGTCACCAGAGATTGTTGTTCTTTCATAGTGATATGTTAGTTTTGTCCAATGAAGAAGTGCATGTAAGCTCTTCGAAGAAATGTCGAAACAAAACAGAAAATGGGGTTTTGGCCCAAAAAATTTTAGTCTTTCATCGAGTAACACGTGGCAAAATATACCGTTTCTTATCGTCGCCAGATAAGAAACGTTTTCACAAAATTTTTCACTTTTTCGTTAACTTTAATATTAAAATAACATTAGAGATTTACCTAAATACCCCGAGAATGATGGTCTAATGTGGACTCAACATCTCGTCCAAACTCAAACTGTGTAGCTTTATATCAATTTTGTAATTATCTTGTTTATTAGCTAGAATTCGAGAGAAAGCATATAAATCAGATAGCTACTTGAGAATCATTTAAGTTATTATCTGGACAAAAACTTGCGTGCAATGTGATGGGAAGTGGCTGGATTATATTGCAAAAATATTGGCTGCTCTTCTAATTTTTCCACCAAGAAAATTCAAAGTAAGTGGCGTTTACAGTTCATATGAAACTATTTTAACCATCAAGCTAACTTCTATCAGAAAGTCTGAAAAGTTTTGTTTTTAAATCAACCTTTGTGTTTCTCTTTCTTCTCAAATTAATTATATTCTGTTAACCAAAAAAAAAAGATTTTGGCAGTAGTTAGACTGGAACCAGAAAAATACTGCATGTTTATGAATTTGGGATCCATGCAACAACAATTACGCATGGTTGAAAGTTGAAACTGTGAGTTAATTGATTTAAAAAAAACATTCTACTTACAGTCCAGCCCCATACGGTAAACACTTTCCTAGTGCTACATTATTGTATATAGTCAATTATAATATTATGTCATTGTCCTGATATCACACACAAAAAAAAAACTATTGAAAAAGGAATTGATCAACCTATAATTAGACTTTAACAATAAAAAGGGTACATGATTAAACATATACGCACGTGTATTCTATGAATGAGCAATTTTAAATAAATAAATAAAAGATAAATAATTAGTGGGTAAAGTAACTAGATGCATAACCATTGATAGTTGGAAGGTGAAACCACTTACCTGGAAAAGAAGAAGAAGAAATTCGATCTCGTCTTTTTAACCTTTTCCTCCAAAGATCTTTCACGTGATTTGATTATTTCTTTATGAAAATATAAAGAAAGATTTAAGAATTAAATGAAAGTACACGATAGACACAGTTACAACCTCCCCTTTTGAAGATTTGGAACGCCAGATCGTTCACTATTCTTTTCCATTTTTTTTTTAAAAAACAGTAAAACCAGCAAACCCGAATCTTGTCCAGGTTCACTGAATTTCTCTCAAAATATCAAAAAGAACTAAAAAAACCCAAGTCTACAGAAATAGGTAAATTTTCCCCAGAAAAGAGAATGTTTGAATAGGAAACTATAAGGAATTAGCAGAAGAAGAGAAACTTATTTCGCAAAAATGAAGAGAAAAAATTGATCTGTGGTTTTGAATAATCTCGTTTAATAAGTAAAAATAAACTGAGATAAAGTCGTGATTATCGTTTTAATTGAAATAAACTTTCAATATAAGAGATAAAAAGTCGTGATTTTGAAATAATTTTTCCAGGGAAATAAAAAATATAAGGTGATAATGACAGAAGTTACGGAAACTAGAAAGAACCCCGAAGCGGTTAGATCGAAGTTGTATTTAACGAAAATGCCACTGGCTCCAAATCGAGAAAAAACGAAAAGGTCAAAAGAAAGGAGCGTTTTTTGGGGGAAGGAGCTGACTTTTTAAAGAAAATAGCGGGCCCCGCGCAAGTAAACTTGAACGTGGACTGTTATATGGCTAGGTTCTTCCTCGGTGCATTTAGCCATTGACTTCGTGTTCATGACGCGCGCTTGTGCTTTGCTGGCTACATGCTATTGGTTCTTCGTGTTGGTTCATGGTCAGCCACATACTAATAATATACTACACTCCTGTAGTAGTTTTTTTTTCCTTAACAAAGTTTTTATTGTTTTTAGTTTGAATTTTACAAGAGTGTTCGCTTTTTTCTTCTTTAAAAAAAAAAAAAAATTTCAGCTTGATTTGTATTTGTTACCAATCTACCACACCCACACACAAATATGGTAGGTAACCATTTTTGCTTGTCTATAATAATTTCCCGAGCTTAGGCCTGAGTCTATTACAATTTCTCAAGCATATACCTGATGGATCAAATTGAGAAATCGATGTAAAAAAGGCCTTGGGATGTAAAACCTACTACTTTGGTGTCATGTCTGCTAATAATCTAATCGTTGATTTGCCGACCAGGAAAAATTTGATACTTTGTTGCCTCGTAACATTTTAAGAAACCGAACGTTTCACGTGATTCGGGAGGCATATGATGATAACTACAAGTTTTTTTTAGATAAGTAATAATCTACAGATAAGCAATATTTAAATTTCCAGGTGCCGCCCAAAAATATATTAGTAACCAACTGTCCAGACAAATATTTCTATTCATGAATTAATATCATATATATGTGTGTGTTTGTATGTGTAATCAGTTACGATTATGTTTGACAAAAATATAATATTATGCATTGGTTGGTTAGAACTTTTAATTTTTAAACAAAACATTATTGAGTAGTTTATACGATTAGTATAAGGACTTAAACGAACGTGTTTGTTAGATGATATCGATACCAAATATATAGACTTTATGAATGTAAATTATCAAAATATATTCTAAATTATTTTTAACGAGTTTTTTTTTTAAATAAATAACGATATAACTTATGGACTAAAATGTGTTATGCATCAGGGTAGCTTTAATTAAAAATTTAAAGAATTACAGAGTTATATATGTAGACGAATATGGAAACAATATTAAACACCGTTTTGGAACTTAAATCATTGTTTATATACTAATTCTACTTTTCATGGTCTCAATTATTATGTCTAACAACCTAAAATCTTGAACTATTATTTGAATTCAGGAAGTTAAACATGTATTAAGTTCAAATTTTATATGTTTTTAAAACGCTCTAAACACTATCTTTCGTTGGTTAGGGACTTATTCATTTATGTTCACGTTTTTTATGCATTAAATAATATAAAATCCTAAACTAGGTAACTAATAAAGTTTGAATAATGAATAAAAAATAATCAGTAATTTTCTAACAATCATAAACTAGTCATTCATAAAAAAATTTGAAACCTTAGAATGACTACTCACATATTATCAAAGTTGACAAGTAAATATGTATGAGAAAAAACACACTAAACTGCAACAAATTAATAGAAATGAGTTTAGAAATCTTCTCCGAAACACAGTACAAATAGAGTTTCACCTCCCCAGAGATATAACGGGACCAAGTATGTAGAAAAAATAAAAGATAACCTTAACAAATAGTTTAAATAATATATAAACAAGATTTACGATCAGATTTAAGTCAAATCGGAAAGATTTCAAGATAAATCAGTAAAGTTCGATACGAATTACTAGTTTAATCCTTTAAAGAAATATTAAGCTTGAAACAAATCGATGGAAAATTCTCTAAACCAACGTTTTGCGCCGTTATACAGTAGAAAGTACTATATTTACAGACGACTGCATCTAAACCAATCTAACCTTTTTAATCACACGTTGTTAGTATATTATTAATAAATCTTTAAATATGTATATATTATATATTATATTCTTTTTTCTTAGCATTATTTTCAGAAAAGTTCGTAAGGCACAGTTGATGGTCTCCCTTAAGCGTAGGACGCGGCCACACGTATTATATGCCTTTTAGATAAAGGCGTCATATATAATGGAATATATATCTCGGTGGATAAACTTGTTCGGTTCAGAACAGTTCTTAATAGTTTTTTTTTTTTATTCACCTCCCGAAGGAGATAACATTTGGAACTACAATGTCAAAATAGCACAAGGTGAAAATAACCGACAATACAGACAATACAAATAAACAGAGGTGAAGCAAGTTCTTAATAGTTTGTATAAACTTTTAATCTAATATTCTAGCTGTAAACATTGCTAAATCGATCCAGAGGGATTAGACGCATTCCCAGTTGTTATTAGCTCGGAAGATACTCAGCCGAACCATTTCAACCCTTAGTTCACTATTTGAAAAAAAAAAATACAACAGAGCTCATGAAGTTTACAACGTTTACAGACAAAATTTAAATGTGGTAATTGGTTGGAGATATCTTCTCAATGTTCATTTTTGAATTAGAGCCGAAATTTTGTTGTAATTTTTTTAATTCTTGACCCTTTTTTTGTAAAGTGTGTTCTTTGTCATTTTTGTAAAACTTGTTATTGGCCTTCTCAATGAAATTGAAAAAAAAAAATGAAATATGCATTTTAACGAAAATTTTGAATACACATCATATAGGTGACAAATTGAACAACTACAACACCCAAAATAAAAATAAAAATTCATGTTAAGTCAAATGCTTAGAATCTAGCAAATTTAATTATTTTGGCTGCACCCATGCATATAAAAATATCAGTGGCTTCATCCTCTACGTACGGTACCACTACAAGATTTGCATAACAATTGCAAAGTCCATTATTATACAACTCTGTTCTACTTTTGTTTTTTATGAAAAACCCAATGCATCCGTCGCAAAAAAATGATGCCGTCGTTTTAAAAAAACCATATTTCTCATGAGAAATATTGATTGGCAATTTACACAGAGGATTTGACATTAAACATATGATCATATGTTGACATTATTGATTGGCAAACTTTCACAGAAAAAGAAATGGCATTGGTTTTTTTTTAAAGAAGAAATGGCATTGTTGAGATCGTTTGGACAAAGAATTCTACGTACGAGTCTATGACTATGACCTTACAATACCAAGTTTGGAGGATTCTGGTGGATGATAAAGAGTGGACAAGTGAATAAGAGTGGTTCTTTTTTTTTTGTTGGTCAAGAATAATAGTGGTTCATAGTGAAAAGATGTAGAAACAATTAAACATATACGAGCCATGCTTGGATCATAGCCGTATGATGAATATATTCCATTGGTTCTGATTATGGTAACCAAAATGACGAGATAATGTGGATCGAACAAGCCCAAAGACCACATCTCCTCCGTTCAATTTTATATTCTTCCATATAAAGATTAGGAAAAAGAAACGAACAATATATATAAATATTCAAATTAAAAATTTCATTGGCATTTCTTTTTCATCTTCTTTTTTCAAAGGAAACCTTGGTGTAATGCCTTCTTTCTCCATCAAACCAATAAACCATTTTTGTTTTATTCGTTTCTCCACTTAAAATATTCGTTTTGGATCAGAATTCCTATATATGTTAACTATCAAATGAGTATGTTCCAAGTTAGCAAAAAAAAAAAAAAAATTATTGAATGCGTTCTAATGTAAAACTTTTGGATATTGATTGTTTGTTATCTTCTGGAAATTCCTAAAAGTATATACTGATTTTTTTTTGCCAGAAAATTAAATTTCAAAAATAGATGCAATTATCTGATGTCCACCACTATTGGCATGCTACAATTATGATAATTCATGTGGTCTCACATATCATTTCCAATAATTAATAAATAAAATAGTTCCTGATTTTATAAACTTTGGTTATGTATTAGGTCTTTTTTTAAGCACTAATAATACTGCTCATTTTTAGTTTTCATTTCACATTAGCCTAATGGTATCAGTAACACACTTTTACCCCTCACATATCTGAACCAGAGGTTGTAGATGATTTTATGAAGGGTTAGCCGGTAGGCTATCAACTTCAGTTATTAAATCTAATGGCATATAATCTTGAATGGTTTTATTATTATTATTATTATTCAGTCATCAATGTGTTTGCCATAACAAAAATGGGCACAGCAAGATAGTACTTATCTTTCATAGACCTAATATATTTGATATTATTTACGACCGTGATATATTCTGACAAAGTTATCATTTATTAGCAACATGCCCTCTTGTTGGCATCTCCATTTTTTTATATGTTACACATGAAATACAGTCGGATAACAACATTTGAATTAAACTCACATGCCATACGTATTATACATATTCGCTAAATAAAAAACTATTCACCAATAATTAAGTATTCTTAAAATTCACAAGACGATTAAATTTCTCCGTCATGAGAAACGTCCGTGACTAAATATATATGACTAAGCCATTGAGGTGGGGCGAACCAAAGCTCGACGAGGACAAGGACTCTTTCTTCGGTTGCTTCTCATAATATATGAGCACGGTCAAGACGACATTGCAAAAGACAAAAGTAATTTGTTTTCTGGAAGATTTTCCAACACTCTAAAAAAAAAAAGATAACGTTACTAGTCGAAGAGCCAAAAAAAATTGTGGGAGGTGAAATCTGGTCAAATGAAGATTTAAATCTTAATCTAATTTTGGTGAGTTTAGAAGTGGTTTAAAGATGAGAGGTAAGATCTCTATAATGGTTCTAGAACTCTGAGTGGTAAGAAATGTGTTATCTGATTATCTCCGACAAATTAAGGGGTCAGATCATCTGATTTAGCGTGAGATTGTTAGATGTACGCGTGGATCGTCCGTTCTTCATCCATTCTTTCACCGAAAAAATGAAAGAAATATTTATAGATAAATACTTGACCCGGATCCATAATCTGGAATTTTGTAAAGACACTTATAATTCGGTGCCATCTTGGTCAGAAAAGTGTCATTTGCCGTTTGCGTTGTGACATTTTTCATACGACTGTATTAGATGCATTGTTGGTTTTGAGTGGCCATATTGTGGTTTGCTTGTCAAAAAATCCAAAAGTAACTCAAAAACTCGGATCATCGATTTCTATTTTTTTTGTTCGGGGGAGAGTTAATATTTCAATTACTTTTTTTTTGGGTTAACGTAATATTTTTTCTACGTGCACTATTGTAATTCCGAAGTTTTCACCACATATCACGACCGGATTAGTTGCTGGAAAATCACCCAACACTACTATATAGTGTCACTAATAAAATAAGGGATTACAATTCGATATTCTACAATTTTTTAGTATGGTAAGGTATTTTTAGATATACACTGTTATTTTTGTTTAATATATAAAGTTACAATTATTAGTCAATGCAGATGAAGCACATAACATGGAAAGTCCAGATGGCACCGAATTATAAGTATATATAGAAGGAAACACAAAGTTAGTTCTCTATCACACACTTCAAAAGCCCACAAAGATAACAACAAAAAAATGGGAATAGAGATGCAGAACCACCAGAGCCACCAGGCGGAAGGCGCCCCGGAGGAAGAGCCGATGTCGCGGTGGCTGATAGATACGCCGGAGCCACCAACCATATGCCAAGAGCTTATTGGGTACGTAAGAACAAAGGTGTTGTCCAAGAAGAGGAACAAAACGAAGAAGAAACCATCAAACCCGGTTTACTCTTGTCTTAAATCGGTTTTCCCTATACTTACTTGGGGAAGACAATACAAACTCAACATGTTCAAGAAAGATTTAATGGCTGGTCTTACCCTCGCTAGTCTTTGCATTCCTCAGGTAATTTTTACTCACAAAATTATAATCGATCGATATATATACTATGTCATTGTGTCAATATAATCAAAGTTGGTTTTTTTTTTCTTTATAACTTTCCTTTATAAGTACAATATTTCGATTTCATTTGCAGAGTATAGGATATGCTAATTTGGCTGGACTTGATCCAGAGTACGGTCTATGTAAGTCCAAATTTTTCTAACTTAAATTTGCACAGTTCCTTACATTTTTGCTGTGAATTTGATTAAATTATTTTTTTTAAAATAAAATAAACAAAAACAGATACAAGTGTAGTACCACCTCTGATATATTCGACAATGGGAAGTTCGAGAGAGTTAGCCATTGGTCCTGTGGCTGTAGTTTCACTTCTGCTCTCGTCACTGATTCGTGAACTTCAAGATCCGATCACGGACCCAATTGCTTACCGAAATATTGTCTTCACGGTCACGTTTTTCGCTGGCATGTTTCAAGCTATCTTTGGACTCTTCAGGCAAGTATTGCATAGAGATTCGTTATAATTTCATTTAATTAATGTTCTCTTCAAAAATATTATAATTTGGGACCAACGTCAACGATAAAGGTGTATTCATCTAATAAAGATATTATGTATATCAGGTTAGGGTTTCTTGTGGATTTTCTGTCACACGCTGCACTTGTCGGTTTCATGGCTGGTGCTGCCATTGTTATTGGTTTGCAGCAACTCAAAGGTTTATTTGGTTTATCTCATTTTACCAACAAAACCGATGTAGTTTCGGTTTTATCTTCGGTTTTCAACTCGCTTCATCATCCGGTAAGCACCGGTTAATTTGTTTTATTTTTTTTTCCCCAATAAAAATCTAATGGAAATTGAAATATCAAGTTTCTAGCTTTCATTAAAAAATTACTTTTGCAGTGGCAACCTCTGAACTTTGTCATCGGTAGCTCATTCCTTATCTTCATCCTCCTAGCGAGATTTATCGTAAGTGATATATGTGATATATAATTATATATACTACATTTATTTATCCACATCAGGATTTTTTTATTGATTTATAAAAAATTTCAGGGGAAAAGAAACAAAAAATTGTTCTGGATTCCGGCAATCGCACCGCTAATAGCAGTGATATTAGCAACACTAATCGTGTACTTAACCAATGCGGAGACACGAGGGGTTAAGATCGTTAAAAACATTAAACCAGGGTTGAACCGACCTTCGGTTAATGAATTACAATTTAATAGTCCACATCTCGGTCAAATCGCCAAAATTGGTCTTATTTCTGCAATCATCGCTCTCACGGTTAGTAATAGCAGTCTATATATATAATATATATATATAATATATATATATATCTAGTCAACTCTAACCACTGATTAATTTGGATAACATTGATTAAATGAAGTTAAATAATACAGGAAGCAATAGCAGTGGGGAGATCTTTTGCGACGATCAAAGGATATCGTCTAGATGGAAACAAAGAGATGATGGCTATGGGGTTTAGCAACATCGCTGGCTCTCTAACGTCTTGCTACGTAGCTACCGGTAAAAATGTTATTTTTCAATTAAACCCGGTTCATATAAATCCCAAACCAAAATTAACCGGTAAAATGTAAGAAACCATAATATTTCAATTCAAAACCAATTTTATTCATATTATGGTGGAATTTGTGGTGATAGGATCATTTTCGAGGACGGCGGTGAATTTCAGTGCAGGCTGCGAGACGGTGGTGTCGAACATTGTAATGGCGATTACGGTAATGATCTCTCTTGAGGTTTTGACAAGGTTTCTCTACTTTACACCGACGGCGATTCTCGCCTCCATCATTCTCTCGGCGCTTCCTGGCCTTATCGATATCTCCGGCGCTCTTCACATTTGGAAACTCGATAAGCTCGATTTTCTCGTCCTCCTCTCCGCCTTCTTCGGCGTCCTTTTTGTCTCTGTCGAGATCGGTCTTCTTCTTGCCGTGAGTCTTTCTTTCTCCTTCACTGCTTTTTCATGTTTCTTGATTATTTAATTTTTAAAACTCTTATCCGTAAATTTAAAAACGCCGGCGATTTGTTTTACTACACGAATTCTAGTTAAAATGTCGTTATTAAAAAATTAATTAAAAATGTCGTTGCCATTCAGATTAATTGATTGGTGCATGAGGAGTCCGAGTCAGCTAGCTATAAGCTCTATATCCAGACATGTAATTAAATATATAGGTCCAAAAGAGTCAACATCTCATATGTATGAAGAAGATATAACCAAATAATTTTGTTATTATGAAGCTACTAGGCCGACAAAATTTGCTGTGCATAGACCCTGAAAGACAAAACATCAATAATGTTTTCAATCAAGTGGTAATATTTTTAGTACATATTAATTCAAGAACACATGTTTCTTGGGTCAAACAAAAATATGAAGTCAAGTTTTAGATGAACAAGGGAAAGTACCTTTGATAATTGACTGAGACATCAATTCTTATTGTGGAGTCCCTGCAAGTATGCAAACCATCCTTTCGCCAACCCTATAATTTTGATCCACTTTATCAGTTTTTCTAGTGTTCCAATAATTTTAACTGTTAAATCAATCGGTGAAGCATAATCTTTTTTTATTATTATATTTGCATATGTGTAGGTGGGAATATCGTTTGCCAGAATAATGCTGAGTTCGATAAGACCAAACATTGAGGCTTTAGGGAGGTTGTCAAGAACAGATATCTTTGGTGACATAAATCAGTACCCAATGGCTAGTAAGACTCAAGGATTATTGACTCTTAGAATCAGCTCTCCTTTGCTATGCTTTGCCAATGCCAATTTTATTCGAGACCGGTTAGTTTCTATTTTCATTAATCGAGTTCTTTTTTTTGTGTGTGTGTGTGTTCCAATTATTAATTACTCTTACGAAACTCTAGAATTTGACAGTTTTTTTTTTCCGTTTTTGTAATGCAGAATACTGAATACAGTTGGAGAAGTAAAAGAAGAGGATGATGAACAAGAAGTTAAAGTGGAAACGGTTCTTCAAGTAGTAATTCTCGACATGTCTTGTAAGTATGGTCTACGTTTTATGATATTTTGGGGGGGGGGGGAAATAATAGAAAATGATACTTTAACTATATAGTATGTAACAAAATATTCAACTTTCTGATCTGTCTCTTCTTTGTTTTCTCCACGTCCCAAAATGAATGTGAAGGCGTGATGGGCGTAGATACATCAGGAATAGTGGCACTTGAAGAATTACATCAAGAACTGGCTTCTAATAACATCAGGGTAAATATTTATTTTCCCGAATAGAATTTGCAACCTGTGCTCAAATGTTTTTTTACTTTTTCACCAATAATATATTTAGGTTTATTGGTGATTCAAACGTAACAATATTTTTATACGCTTGTGCGTGTAGTTAGTGATCGCTAGTCCGAGATGGAGGGTACTTCACAAATTGAAGCGATCAACATTGGAGGAGAAAATGAAAAAAGAAAATATATTTATGACAGTAGGAGAAGCTGTAGAGGTTTATGTAAGAGCAAGTTCTACGTCGCACGATTTGTGTTGATATTTAAAAACATCGAAAAAACAAACCAATATGTAAAAATTTGTATTTAACAAAAAATAATGTAAGATTGGTAACGTATATGTATGCTAATTAAAATATATATAATGGTGTATTTTAATCCCATTTTGTATACTTGGCTTTAACTGACATCTGTAATAATTTATACTCCTAAACACGTAACTGTAAATTATTACAACATGCAATAAACGGTTAATACAAGCAGAACGCAAGTGGTGTAGAAAAAATGGTGAATTGGAATCAGAACGTACCTTGCGGAATCTAATCTCTGCAAATCAGATAACGATCACCTGTAATAATTAAGCACATATATCTTGAGATAACGTGTTTAACGGTCAGAAATCAGAATAATATATATAGCCGTTGAAGAAAAAGCGAATATTTGACAGATCTTCATTGATTTTCCTATACGGAGATCACATATGAATAATATGCCCATGCATGATTAACCTATGAGTAACGCGATGATCAGCAGGCGAGCGAACAATATATGAAGCCTGATAAAAAAACGGTTTACTTTGTTTTGTATAGCTTTTATTTCGTGTTGTTTTGTATACCGGAGTTGCGACCAATTACTGCCTAATTTGATTTCATATACTCCTATGTGAATTTTCCGTGGCAAAAAATACAAATCATTCTTAATTCGCTCAAAGAAGAAAAACCCATCAATCTCTCCCATACATTTCCAACCGAATCTCTTTCTTATACCTAACCTCTCCTTCTTTCATGCTTTCTCTTTTCTCTCGTCCATACATTTTTCATACATATACGCGCATTAGTCTCCAATGATCAGATTTTTGCATTCCCAACCAAAAAAAAAAAAAGAAGAGAAGAATCTTTGAATTTGTTGGTTGCATTGATCGGATTAGCTAGAGAGACATGGGTCGAGTGAAATTGGAGATAAAGCGAATAGAGAACAACACGAATCGACAAGTTACGTTCTCTAAACGACGAAATGGTTTGATAAAGAAAGCTTATGAATTGTCCATTCTTTGTGACATCGATATTGCTCTCCTCATGTTCTCTCCTTCCGATCGTCTTAGCCTCTTTTCCGGCAAAACAAGGTTTCTTATCATTGTTTTTACACCCTTTTTTCGGTTAAGTAATAAATAAATATTAAAATATATGATTTGCGTGAAACTTTGGTCAGGATCGAAGACGTTTTCACAAGATATATCAATCTTCCTGACCAAGAACGAGAGAAGTAAGCTGAGGAATCTCCTTTGATTCTTTTTTAACATTTCTCTTTTTTATTGTCTTATTTATTTTGTTTCTTTGGTTTTATTTCAGTGCTCTATCAAATCCCGATCAGAGCCGACGCCCGTACGTAACTTCGGTTCTTCCTATTATTCCTCTTAACATATAATCATATATTAATGATTATACATGATCTAATTTTGGTTTCCATGTTTTGACCACTTTATTCCAGAGATTTCCAGAGCAAAGAGGTAAGTTATTTAGACTAATTAAGCATAATGTGTGTGTATACTTTTTCAATTAACGAGAGTGGAAAATCTGACTTTATATGATATAATTAACTTTTATTTCTTTTATGACATGAAATGTACGTAGCTCCGATCCGGTCTAATGTAGGAAAAGGATAATACTTATATAATGAATGCAATGTTAATAGTTTTATATTATTAAATCTAACAGTTTTTTTTGTCACGTGACAGTATCTACTGCGGACTTTGCAGCAACTCAAGACTGAGAATGATATTGCTCTTCAACTCACCAAGTCTCAATTTCTTTCTCTTTTCTTTCTTTATAATCATTTGTCACATTACTTTTTCAAAAATATGAGAGTTTGATTTTCTTTATTTTTCTTATTGGATGGTTTTTAAAAGCCCTGCAGCTATCAACTCAGACGTCGAGGTGATTCTTCTAATTATTATGTCTTTTCTTAAACTAAAAATTTATTACTTGTATTTTTTTTTTGCTAACTTATTATTTTTTAAAATTATTACGTATATTTCCTTCCCCTCATAACATCATTTTTTCTTCTTGTCATTTTCAATCTAAAAATCTAAGGAACTTGAGCAAGAAGTTTATAAGTTACAACAACAGCTTCATATGGCAGAGGAAGAATTAAGGTCTTTGTTTCTTACTTTTGTAACGGGAAACAAAATTTTGATATGATACGATACATGTAAATGCATGTCGAAGTTACTGACTAATTGCTATATGCAAATATACGATTAGGAAATACGAACCAGATCCAATCAGGTTTACAACAATGGAAGAGTACGAAACTTGTGAGAAGCAGCTCATGGACACCTTAACACGTGTCACTCAACGACGGGTCAATAACTTAAACAACTTCTTAATTTTAATCATCATAATGATATTAGCAGCTAAATAACATTTAAAATAAATCGATTTTTTTTTCCTTTTGAGACGCAGGAACACATTTTGAGTGACCAAATATCTTCATTCGAAGCATCTGCTATACAACAGCAAAATCTGGGTGGGCCTTATGTGAACGTTGGAGGCTGGCTGGCTGAAAACGGGCCTAATCAAGCCCATATGTTCGACTCATCAGCCCATTCAGCAATGTATGAAACGTTGTTGCAAGGAAGTAGCTCAAGCTCGAACCAAAACAACACCATGGGTGAATGCCACATGACAAATCCTAATGGTGACATGTACCAAGAATGGGCCCAAGCTTATACGTCTCCTACGGGTCTCAATCCCACACCCATGTTTCCTCCTATGCAGCATCAGGTTCTCAACTTTCTCCTTTTTTTTCTTATTAAAAAAAACAAAATACATAAATAATAAATTGTCCAATTTTTAAATTTGTTATTGTAATTTTTTCGGGGAATGAATAAATGCCAGCATGGAGTGGTAGGTCCCAATATGGAGGAAAGTGAAATACCGGTAATGACGAGGGAGGCACAAGCAGACCATGAAGTCTCCGACTATGATATCAGAATGCCTCAGCTCAGTAGCCAATAACCAACCTCCAGTACCATACTTACATGCATTCACTAAATTTTATCATCTACTCTGAGTATTATCTTAGAACACACACAAGTGGAGCTCAAAAAGCGTATATATGGAAAGTACAAACTCTTCCAAAGATATTGTAACGAGCTTTTTTCGTTATTTTATATAAAGTAACTTTTTGTCAACTTTTTTGTTGATACTTACCCAAAAAAAAAATGTAGCTTTTCTTCTCAAAATGTAAGTTTATAATAAGAAAATAATGAATATGAGTGTCAAAAAATATATGATGCCAATGAGTATATATCTAATTTTAAGAGCCAGTCGACATTTTATGTTTGTAATATAATCAATAATTTAAAATCTATGTTTGGTCTATTTATCTTTTTATTTAAGAAAAAAAAAAGATAACTTTTATCAGAAAAGAAGAAGCAGATAGCCAATTATATTAGAGGTATAATTGTAGTATACTGTAGCTTATAGGATATTTCCATATTTTTGTTAGATAAAATACAAATATCTCTAAATTTTTTACGATCACAAATTTGGATTAGGTTTTTCTTACGTTCTCTCATATCATATATAAAAGATATCGTTCTCCTAATCAAGATAATCAATAAACATGTCCTTTCATGGTGATATTCTCGATGATGAAGCGTTGATGTTGAGTTCTTTGTCTCTTTTCGAATCGTCTGAATCATGTAATCCTGATAATTTTTTTTTTCTGTTTTTCTGATTAAATTATCTAATATTTATTGTGATTTGTTAATGGTCAAAGTGTTGGATATGCGACAGCAGCAACGAGGCCACCGTTACGGTCATCTTTCGATTAGGTACATTATAAAAAAATTTATATTTAATTTTAATTTATTTGCTAAATTTACTTATCATCTTTTATCTGAATAAATTTGAGAACCCATGTTAAACAACCAATACCATAATTCTTAGAATTTGGATCAAAATATGGTGGCGAATTCAGAGCAGATTAGTCCTATAACACCCAACAATCGCATCTCAGATCGGTACTACTAGTCAAACGTAGAACTATGCATAGATATAACATTGATCTAGATTTTCCATAAGAATCTTATTTTCATCAAATGTAGATCACAAACCCATCTGACGTATCAGACTTATAGATATGTCCCATCTACTTCTTATGTTACCTCGTATGGTCTGCCTCCATCGGTCTTAGCCAATCGGCCAAGAGAACCTCGCAATTTAAGGATTGTTAACAATTCAGCTAGGTAAGATCATCTCTCCTTTCCATATATAATGAAGCAAATCAAATTTTTTTTATCTATAATAGTTATAATTGAAATTAACGATGTTTTACCCTCCCAAACAAAAAAAAAAACATAATTTCAAGATGTTACCTGTAATTTTTTTTGTTTCCAATTCTATTTCTAGTACAAAATAATAATAAATTATAATTGATGATTTACTGTTAGTCAAAATAATCCAAACACTGTATGCTTCTCTTAATCTATATATACGTTTTAGAAAATATTATATTGGGTTTGTGCAGGACATTACCTTAAGTACTGTTCCAAAACGTAATATTTCATCCATACCCATACCTCAAATGTCCTCGAGTTTTATAACCAAATCGGGATCTATTCGATTATCACATGAGAAAAACTACTTTTCATGTTTATTTTTCGTCTTCTGCGTTTTAATTAAACTCCAAATCTATATTTTTTGGACTTCTCTATAGGCATTATGGCAGTATCCAAAGATCGGTTTATCAGTCTTCATTGAGTTTTTGGTTCTCCAACCTTAACACTCAGACCCGTAGACGTCCATACACAAACTCAATCATACCTCCACAGGTACAATTTATTTCATACAATGAATGATATTTTTAAAATTGATTTGAAACTAAACTTTAATAACTATTGACCTCCAAATAGAAAATTCGAGGTCAGATCAACTAGGCAGTCATCAAATTATCCTTAACATATTCAAATGCAAATAAACAACAACAATGTATATATATCACTCTAATTTGCATCAGCAATTCAATAACAATATATTCGCTAAAAATATACAATTAGTGAACTGGAGGAGGAAAACAGAATATACAATGATAATCTATATATATATATATATACACATATATATACATATTGATAACATGAACGTTACAGAGTGGAGTTTTGGGATCTGGGCGACGAAGTTACCAAAATCGGTTTGAATTTGAAGAATCATCATCTTCTACTCAACGCAGAGTACAGGTTCTTGAAACACAACTAAAATTTATTCTTTAAAATAGAAAATTCATGGAAGAGAAAGATAACAAAAGTTCATTAAATAACACAGAGGAATATATCAGCAAACGGAAATGTTGGTTCAACTGCAGTCACTCTTGCTGGAGAGAGGTTTGATTTTCTTTTTCCATTGACTATCCACATATATAGATATTGGTAATTTTGTATTTGTGCGAGTTTTTCAGTCTGAAATATTTAAGTAATCATATGTTATCTAGATACAAAAAATTTCGTAGGAACATAACAAATACATATGTTTTTTCAGGCTACCAAATGAGATGTACGATCCAATTTACGAAAGCCTCGGTCTTTGTATTGATCCGTACTTGAGAAAGTTTTTTCAAATGAGAAACGGTAATTAACTGGTTAATTATGAGTCTGAGTTGATTTATTGATTAATTTATGAACTTAAATTGGTTTATATTGACTTTTTATGAATTTTGACAAGAATTAATATCACATTTTACTAATTCAGTATTTGCTCGTTTTAATCTATATAGGTCGTTGATCTATCCTGAAAGCTTGAATAAGTGAAAGGTTTCTTTGTTAAATCGTGCATGGTCATGGTCTCTCCTTTCTTTTTTCTCTAAGGACGTCCTTAATTATCTCTTGTGGTGGTAACGTCAAGTGTTCGTTTTGTTAAACAGGTTGATACATTATGACATTGTAAACTTGTCTTATACAATCGAAGATTTGTTTTCCTTCTTAAAGTTTTTTTCTCATATATCGCTTTCTGATCATTGATTCATATGCCAATTTTCAAATCCGTTATAAATTGGTGGAAAAATAGTCGATAATATTTCTAATATTTCTACAAATATATCAGTATAAAAATCGGCGAGAATTTAACATGTCTATTTGTAGATCTAGCAGCCCGTATTCTTTTCTTTTTTTTCCACACTAGTCGTTTTTGATTCGTCCATTGTTTCTGTTACAAACAGGACAATGTGATTATGTGAAGTATTCCTATGACTCTAGCTAAACACACATGTTATTCAAATTCGGAAAACAATCAAAATCTCTCCTTATGCTTTGTTTGATCACAGTGTCTATTGTCTAATGTTTTTTTTTTAAAAAATTTACTGGTTCTATTATGGTTCTAACAAAGAATATTTCTCAAAATTTCGTTAATCAATAGTTTTTTTTTAACTTTATTATTAAACAATAGTTGAGAATTATTTTTCGTTAAGGAAAAAGAGCCAAAGCGCGGTAGTTTAAGTTTAGACCCTGGCCGTTTTATTGTTGTCAACAACATGCATCGCAAGAGTAGAATTTTACACGTTGCGATTCACTCAACAAACATCATTTTGAATGTTGGTTTGGACTTGAATCACTCCCTTGGAACAGCAGATCATAACTACCAAACAAACAAAAAAATCTCAGTTACAACTTAAGATAATATCTATATAAACAAATTGGGTTGAGTTACAACGTTAACGACCTTAGCCAATTGGTTTGATGGGCTGAATTAGTTATGATATGGGCTAATTTGGGTTCAGCATCAGGCCTCCAGCTCTCGACGACGTCGCAGGACTTGTTCAACAAATGTTTCTGCGAATATCAATTACTCAATTATTAATATCCTCTTCTTATATTATGTAGTTAAAGTAGTAGAGGTGTAGTGTGTGTTCGTTACCCTTCTCTGTACGACACGTGTCAGAGTATTGAGTAGATGAGTTTCACATGCTTCGACCTCCTCTACAGATGTAAACCTCACTGGATCTGGTTCGAATTTCCTTTGTATCACAAGAATATCAGTGTTTAAGCAACCTGTTTTCCTTTTATACATAGGAAATTAAAGTAAAATACCTTAGTTCCTCCTCTGAAATCCGAAGCTGCTGTTGTAATCTACAAACTTCTTGCTCAAGTTCCTGTAAATTTGCAAATATAACTTAGCAAAAAAAAAATTGCAAATATAATTAGACATAATTTCTGATGAATTTTTTTAAAAAAAGATTTTAGCAAACCGAGAAAATTGGGAAAATTACCTCGACATCGGAGTGAATAGCTTTAGGGCTTTTCCAGAGTCATGAAATACAATATCAGTTTGCAGATTTTGATTTTAGGAAAGTGTCAACATTAAGTCATTACTGTATACATATCATTATAGTTCATATATGAACTATGAAGAGGTTTATTTATAAGGACAAATAGAAAGAAACCGAGGTTCGTTGATTTGGAGGGCCATGTCGTCCTCAGTTTTTAGTTGTTCAAGAGTCCTTAACAAATCCTGTCAGAAGTAGGTAATCATGATTATTTTTTTTTTTTTAAAGTACTTAGATTCAATACTAAACTTTGTAACTAGATAGATCATCATATAATTGTAAAGAGCTGATGGACCCGATAAACTTTGTTTGGTCTCACCTCTTTGTTTTGGATGCCTCTGCAAAACAGATAAGAAAGGTTAGTATCAAAATATAGATAACATACTGTTAAGTTGAAGCAAGATACTCACAGGCGTTTACTTTGATCGGGCAGAACTATAGCGCTGAAATTTAGAAATATTACAAAAAAAAACCATGTGAATACATATATAACTTAATAAACCAAGTAGATTAATGCAAAGGAAGCTACATACTTCTCTCTTTCTTGATCAGGAAGATTGATGTACCTCGCGAAAACGTCCTCAATCCTGAGATTAGCTCAAAATTAAGATAATGGAGATACAAATTTGACCATGCATGAACATACTTAAGTTGTAGAGAGCGAATGAAGGATAAAAGAAGCTATGCGCTATTAAGTAGCATAGGTTTTGTGCTTATCACGATAAAAACGAGATTGTTTGAGAAAAGAAAATGAAGATAAGTATGATTGAATGGGACCCATAGTGGTCGTTGCATGCAGTGTATGCAGTATACACGATCGAAACATGACGTGTTGCTGACATAGAGTGCCGTGTATTCGGCCTCAATGCTTTCATATTACTACTAGGCTATTAAGTATATGGCCATATCGGTATAAATTTTGACATGATGAGAGTTTATCTTAAACTATATAAAATAACTCATTTTGTGTGTTCTAATTTTAAATTAAGACGACAACGGATATCAACCTTTAAAATACACAACAAACTTTTTTTTTTATAACAATAGCAATTTTTATCAAAAACCAAACTTTTTTTTTTTTGGTTTAAAAAACCCAACTTAAACGACTAAACAAAAGTAAACAATAAGAAGTTAGTCAAACTTCGTTAGAAAAAACTAAACTTAAACTAAACAAAAGTAGTTATTTCGTTCGTTATAAATGACATAATATTATACTTTTTTACCTTTCTATTATCAGTTTCATCAGAAACTTATTGCATTGGATCAAAGTAATTTTTATCTATTTTTAGATGAGGCTCGATCTAAAGCTTGAGTAATACATGCAAGAACGTGTCGTCGTTCGGTTGCACTTCAAAATTCAAATAGATTCGAAAGTTCAAAAGCGATGTAGAATAAATGAGAAAAAAAGTCAATATTACTATTACCAAAAAAAATAAAGATATAGGCTTCCACTGCCCAAAACAGAAAAAGGGAGAAAAATAATATATGGCTTAAAATGATAGGGGCAAACGGGCAGTATACTGTATACGTAAACGTGATTACATTTTTTATTAAGTTGAAAAACCCGTAGAGAGAGATGATTCTAGAAGTGCGTGGAATGTTCTAGAAGAAAATGGAAATACCTTGTTTGACCGGAAAAGAGACAGAGGCGATCGGAGGGGGAGAACATGAGGAGAGCAATATCAATATCGCAAAGTGTTGACAATTCGTAAGCTTTTTTTATTAGACCCTTTTTACGTTTTGAGAACGTAATTTGTCGGTTCGTGCTCTTCTCTATCCGCTTTAGCTCCAACTTAGCCCGACCCATATCTCCAGTTAATGGACACTGCAAATAATCAGACACGATCTATAAGAAGTTGGTACGAGTGATTTTATTTGAGTTGAACGGCTGTGCGTGTGTATGAGCCGACGAAATTAAAAACGTTTTTATGTTTTCTGTGTTTATATAAGAGATGGAGGGAGAGAGAGAGAAGAGAGCGAGTTACAAATGAAGTGGATAGATTTTTGTTCTTAATTTGGACGAATCGGTGCCATACGGCTAGCTAGGTACATCGCCTTACATTTATACCGCATTTTATTTAATACTTTAAGATTTCATATTAGTCTTACTTTATGAGCGCACACGCAAATACACGCTTATATATGTATTAATAAATCTGTACTCTATGCATCCAAGTCCAAGATATAATATTTTCTCTAGCCTGCCACTAATTATAAATATGATCATCACTGATCTATATAAAAAAAGATGAATCTATTTATTATAGGAGGTCAATAAACTCAGAAGGAAGCTTGTTATATATATATATATATATATATATATATATATATATATATATATTTCTGCCTTTTGATGAAGGAACTTCAGAAGGGGCAAAGTATTTAGGGTTCGTATGGAAAAAATTCTCGGATGTTACTATGTTAGAATTGTACATGACGACCACCTAATGTCACTATCTCAGACTTGTATCGGTTGTTGTATTTTACGCGAGATCCTCAACACGAAGTTTACTCTATAATCTATATATGTATGACAGTATGAGATCCTCAACACGAAGTTTACTCGGTGTAATTTATACATTTGGACCGATCGGATTATATATATGCCGGTTTGGAGAGTATCTAATACCGTAATCAAATTAAACACAACAATCGTGTTCCACCTGTATTTCATTATTTTGTAATTTACCTTTAAACCTCGGGTTGATTCACGTGAGTTATCTTGAGTATAAGTAGTAGCTTGAATGTGCTGTTAACAGAAAAAAATAACAAAATAAAAAGTAGTAGTAGTTAGCTATAGGGTGAAAACGTTGTGATGTTGGCTTTGGTTGGAAGTGGAATGAAAAAGATGGGCTCTTACGAAGAAAGCCTCAATAAATTCTGATTTTAGTGGAAAAGTGGCAAAAACCAAAACGATAATTCTTGTTGTCGCAGTTGCTCAGTCAGACAGATTAATCAGTTCGGTCCGGTTTTACTAGAATTTGATTCATACTCTGTATCCGACCAGCTGGAGTTCGTTTTTTACTGCACCAGCAAACAAAAAATTGTTGAAACTTGAAACATGAACGAACTATGTTTCAAATTCAATTACCCTATTTGTTTCTGTTTGTTATTTAAAAATTTATTATATAAAGAGTGAGTTGTGTCTCACAAGTTTAGTTTAAAAATTTTGACACACCAGCTCTTCTCCTTATGACAAATCAGCTTTCAATTTATTATGAAAAAAATTTTAACACCAATATTAATTTTATTTTTAATCCCAGAAATCAAAAAAGAAAAAAATATCCATTTTTTGTCATTAACACTCATTATTATCTCATTAATCTCATTCCTAGAAGTTAGAAAGACGAAATAAGATGGTTATCACGGTGATAGTTTTTAAATTTGGTTATCACGGTAATAGTTTTTTATAAAGATAGTAAACTTCATCTAATAAAATAACTTGGTAAAACTGAGATGATTAATTTGTTGTGAATTATTTACTATCTTTATAATTGTAATCTCTTAACGAAATAGAGATATGAGTTATTTACTAACTAAAAAATTATTTACGAACTAAAATAGAGATTAAAAAATAAACTATTTAAAGCTTTATTAAAATTTTTTTGGCTAATTATATGATTATGTTTAAACATAACCAGTTGAAATGATTGATAAACCTTTTGTATTTTTAAAGTTGAAAATGTTACAACTACAATCACAGATGTAACTATGTAAGTAACCATTTTGGAAACAAATTTTAATACAATTAAAATTTACAGTTATCTTACTATATTTTCATGTATTGTATAGTCTTTTCAGAAGAATTTTATAATTGTAGGATTTGAAATTTTAATATATTTTTAATTCAAATGTTTCTTCGTCTAAAGTCATTGATTTGAGCTTATTATATGCTAATTTTCAGTACCTAAATTTTCTACTTCTACAGAAATCATCCCAACAAGTGAAAAGATGTCAAGAAAATAGAAATGTGCGACCAAAGCCTAGAAAATATTTTAAAATCATGCAAATCTTCTTACCAGATAGCATATTGTAATGGAACTATAGAATCATAAGACGTCATTTTGAGAAAACTTGGGCTGATGGTTTTTGAATCTGAACTCAACTGCATCAATAAGACTGATGCTGCGCTTATTAAAAGTGTGAAATTGTGATTCAAAACCAGGTGGAGATGCTTAAAGTTGACATGTTTCTGATTCCCACAAGAGTATTGGTGGCTCTTTAGGCAAAAAAATCAAGGATGGAGAGTTCCATTTGTTGTTTAGAGGAGACAATGCTAATGTTATCTGTTACTTGATACTCAAGTTGGTAAGGTTCCACTCTTTTATCGTTTGTAAAGACTGCCCCAAAGTAGACGGCAATGCGTACTAAATTGAAGGTTGTTCCATCTTTTTTTCCGGGAATAACAGAGTAGAATTTGCGATGATATCACCACACCAACTGTAGTTTCTGTATAGTTCAATGCACAAAATCAGAAGGATACAAAGAGTTGCTTGTGTTTATACATATGTGGTGAAGATTGTGTGGTCTATGGAAAAATTGCTTCTAGAAAAATTAAAAGAGAAAACTGTAGCATATACTAGCTATTAATAAGGTACTTCGTTATCTCCATTCTTATAATTCTTTTTTGCTGCATTTTTAAAAATTTGTGTAAAGAGAAAAATAGAAGAAGTAAAAGGCAAAGAGAAAGTCAAAACTTACAGATAATACACCAAGGAGATGGCTAACAAAAAGAATAAGAAAGCGAAGGATATTGCTCTCTCCTCTAGGATGTACAAGAAGTTTTTTTGTATAGGTTTTGATTTTTTAAAGAAACAAATAATTAAAGAATTTAAGTTTTTATAATTATAATTAGAGTAAACGAAAAGTGTTTTACATTAAAAAAAAATCAAGTAAAAGAGAATAAAAAAACTATTATGGAAAGTTTACAAAAATATTGAATAAACAAAAACACTCAGAAAAGAGAATAAAAAGTTATAACAAATCACTTATCGAATAACTAATCCTCTATCTCGAATTAGGTTATATTTGTTAAAATATATTTCCTACCAATCAAAAATTAACTCCTAAACACTAAATATATATGAAATTTATATTATTATATTAAACATAACTTAAAAAATTTAAATAATATACAAATCCGCGTGTACATGCGGATCTTCATCTAATAAAAACAAAAAAACTATTTTTCATGCCATCTGACCAAAAAACTCTTGAAAATAAGGGAACGAGTAAATAATTCAATTCGTTCGAAAAATCAAGGGTATAATTGGAAATTCAGAAAATCGAAATAGCAAAACCCTAGAAAAATGACAGAAGAATATAAAATGGTCACTACGCGGCGATTTTTCCTTTTGGTCATTCGTGCTCCTCTTCCTCTCGAGTTCTCTCCGCCGCACAGATCCAAGATATTTTGATCTCTGCCTCATCGCCGGCGAAAATGGTGACGGCCAAGAAAACGGTGCGTTGCGTTATCTCTCATAAAAGTTTTATTCTTTTCCGTCATCATAAGTATCGTATTTCGATCTCAATGTATTCCACCCAACGATTTCTAAGATATGCTTCTGGGTTTATGCATAATCGCAGAAGAAGTCTCACGAGGGTATCAACAGCAGGTTGGCTCTTGTGATGAAGAGTGGTAAATACACTCTTGGCTACAAGTCTGTCCTCAAGTCCCTTCGCGGCTCGAAAGGTAATTTCGTCGAACAGTTGGTGTGCATATCAAAGTGCTTTTAGCTTTAAAGCTTATTCTGGTTTTGCTTTATTGGTGGCAGGAAAACTAATTCTCATCTCCTCCAATTGCCCACCGTTGAGAAGATCGGAGATTGAGTACTACGCTATGCTCGCCAAAGTTGGTGTCCACCACTACAATGGAAGTAAGTTCCTTTCTTCTTCTGAACAATCATCCTTGACCCGTTGTTGGTATCTTGGTTTCATTTAGTTTCGTAAGTGAGAATGTATATTCCAAAGTAGATAAATGGACCATTCAGCTGATGATGATAATATGATCCTAAGTAGAGGAAACTAGAATGTTTGTCGACTTGAAAGTTTTGATCTTTTGCAAGTTCACGACCCGGTTGAATTGCTATTGGTGTCTCTTTTAATGTGTTGTGTTTATTACAAATTACGAAAGTCACATCCTTGCATAGTTTAAAGATTTGATTTCAATGTATTGGTACAATCCATACTCTAGGATTTCGGTTTGTACTGCAGATGATAGTCTGGTTTTTACTCTTATACACAACTTGATCTTACCTCTTTGATATACCCGAGAGAGCGTGTATAATCCTTTTATCTGCTGATGTTTTGAAACTGTGGAAGGAAGTTGATGAATATCTATACTGTTCATCATAGTTTCAAGAAGCACCAGCTTCAGGGCTCATTTGTTGTATCATTTTTGCTTGACTGTGTTTTTCATCTCTTTAGATAACGTTGATTTGGGAACAGCTTGTGGAAAGTACTTCCGTGTTTCATGTCTGAGCATCGTTGATCCTGGTAAAAGAACAAATCTCTTACTAATACGTACTCACCAACTTTAGTATATATTGTTGGTTCTTCCGATCATTCCTAACAATTTTGTCTTTTGACTGGTTTCAGGTGATTCTGACATTATCAAGTCAATTCCTGGTGATCAGTAATACAATTTTCGATTTAAATTTCCCCCGACTTTTATCCTTTTTTGTATTGGAGTGTCTACAATTTTATGAGCAAAAGACATAGTGTTTCGTTTTTTTTTGTTAAGTTTTCTTATATTAAAAGGACTGGATAAGAAATTTTTGAAAGCAGCAAATCAACTGGAAAGTGCACGCATTTTCTCAGCATTCTAAATTTCTAATGCTTCTGAATGAAACCAAAAGAGAGTTTCGAACTTTGCCATTTACTGGCTGAAATGGAATGCCACTTGCCCAAATCATGAAATATAAATCTTTTCATAACCAAGAATATTCGTTGTTATCGGATTCATAATCATTGGTCAGTGACTGATCTGTGTCATGATTTGCTTTAGTCATTGCAATTGTATATTGACTGACTCATGTTTCATTTCTTAATCAAGAAACTTAATCGTGAAATGAAGTTCTGGTACTTATCAAATATGATATGTTACTACCACAAGAGAGAGAGCAAGTTAAACAGAGAGAGAGCAAGTACCAAAGTGCTTAATTACTTGAACTAGACATCGAAGATGAAGCTTCCAAAAAGTTTGGGGATCTTACTTGGCTGCTTCTTCCTCTTCTTCTTCGGTATCGAGCTCGAGACCTTCTGCTGCTAATAACTGAGTGATGAGCTTTTTCTTATCCTCCTCTGCTTTCTTTCGCATCAGATCTCTTTTCTTCAATACCAGCGTGTGTCGCTTTAAAGTGCTGTTATATAACTCTCTCGATGCTTTCTTCTCCTTCTCCAGTATCTTTCTCTCTTCTTCAGGATCCACCTTCCCAGATTTATAACAGAGCAAAAGAAAATTACTACTTTGGAAGAACAAGCTCAAAAAGACTATTTATTGGTACCTTAGAACGAGAAAGACGACGAGCACGCAGGTTTATCTCAAGCTGTTGTTGCTCAGCCCAAGCTGCAATCGCCATGTCGCCTCTCTGATCGAATGCTTTACGCTTTTTCATCAACCATTCCATCCAAGCTTGTGACGCCTACACAAACCCAACATCTCATCCTTTACAAAAAAATCAGAGGGAAAAAGAAAACTCCAAGTTGAGATTTTTATATAAATACCTTCATTGGGTTCACTCGGTTATCCATATCATATTGTCTTCTCTTCTCCGTGTCCATGAGCAGCTCATATGCAGCCTGAATCTTGATGAATCTACCTTCTGCTGTCTCTCCTTCTTCAAGAGTCCCTTTTCCATCATAAACTACAGCCAAAACACAATTCATGCAATAAACAAGAATCAAATACAGAGTTACAACTTCGTGAGAACAAAGTGACTCCTTATATAATGGATCTAACTTAATAGAGAAATGAATATATATGTATATATATCTGTTGTGGCTACACATACAAGTAAACAGACGCTTTTGCCTACAAATACTCCAGGTCTTACGTTCTCATAAACCTCACAGACACTTAAGATCCCAAGTGTCTGAAATGTAGTTCAAAACGGAAATGGAAACAATCACACATATTAACTTTGGTTTGGCTCTAAAGTTCCAGAAAATTACCATCAGGATGATAGAACTTGGCTAATCGTCTATATGCCAGCTTAATCTGCTCTTCCTCTGCATCTCGATCCAGCTCTGTACACAGAATCAAACAGCATAGAACCATATCTTAGAAAGTATAAAGACAGGATACTTAAAAACAAAAGACTTGATCAATTCTTCTGACACAAGTCACAATCTCCAAGCAGTAGAATCTTATTCCCAGAACCACTAATTGCCACAAAGCTCTCACGAAACAGGATCCCAATTTATCAACAACCACGTCGAAGGAAAGACTGTAGATTGCAATATATTGGTATCGAATAATTATCAATTTTAAGCTAAATCTTGAAACCTACCAACGAAATGAAACTGTAGATACAAAAAAGCCCCAAAATTGGAAGAAGAAGTTTACCGAGAGTATCGTACGGAGACTTCTCTTCGCTCCAATTCGATGCTGCCCTGACAAGAGTCTTCCTCTGACTAACACGAAACCAAGGATTCGTATCTTTAGACCTAAACGGAAATGGATTCGACACGCGAGTTCTATAGCCGACGTTTTGAATCGAAACCCTAACGATTGATCGAGTTTGGTTTCTACTACAACACACGATCGAAGAGAATACCATGTGCGGTCTACAGATAGCTCTCAGGCCGCTCATAGCTTCAATTTACGACCCAGAAACCGATGAATTTCGCAGACCCAGAAATCAGAATTCATATAAATCGAATTCCCCTTCTTGGCTTGTTATAAACATGAACAAATCGCTTCGCCAAGGTAAATTTTGTTGATTCCCCACAAAACTCCGGAAATGAAGTCCTTGAAAAATCCAACTCAACACGAGACTTTCTTTGCTCTTTTCTTTTCTTCGATTGATTTTTCTCATTTTCCTCAGAAAATTACAAATTCCCGGGAAATTTTGTGGACGATTGAAGCACAACAAACCTAAATTACAATCATACCCCTGAACAATACCTTTTTTTTTTTTTTTTTTAACAGACCCCTGAACAATACTTTATAATACTGTATAGAATCCGTTACACATACATATGATCACATTGCTCAGATTTCAAACATATTTATACTAGACTAATGAGCAGAGACTTATTTTGTATCTAATATATATTACAAAGTTTCCACCCAAAATTTACACCTTCTTGTTTAAAAAATATATGGAGAGAGATACTTCATAAAGTTCTAATCAAGAGAATCACTCTACTTAGCAAAGATCCTTTAACACCATTCCAAGCTTTTGCGATGAGTCTGCTTTAAACTTGGACTCTGTTTCTTGTTTCCCACTTTAAGTGGGTTCTCGTGGACGAGCTGACCAAAGAGAGCTAAGAGCACGAAGCCTATGAAGATACTCTCCCAAAGCAAGCAAACCTCGAGCCGCTTGTCTTGTCGTCAAGATCTTCGCCATTTGCTGCAAAGTTTGCTGCCTCAGATGATCCGCCTGTTCATCAAAATAACAGATTCTTGAATCTTGAAATATAAGAAAGACACAAACTTTCCTTCCTTTGTTTGACTCAAAATTTTTGTACTCACTTGATTCACAAATCCTTCTAATGCTTGGAGATTCTCTATCGCTGCAGCCATGTGAGGAGGCGGGTAATCCGTGGACTCAATGACAGCATCAATCACGATGCTTTCTGCTAAACTCTGTTGAAGTTTATCAATCCCTTGAGACAGAGCATCCTCTGCTTGTTGAGATGATTGTTGTAGGTTTCTCACTTCCAAGATTTGCTGATCTGTCAATGGCTGAAGATACGGCATCACAACCTACAAATCAAAAAGAAGAAAGAAGAGAGAAATAAATTTTACATTTTTGACAAATAGTGTTTTCTATTGGAAGAAAGTTGGGATTTTTTTTTTTGAGAGTTTTTATACGTTTAAAAGCTCAGATGGACGGAATCCTCCGATCCATTGGAAGAATCTTTCAGTTGAAGTTCGCCACATGCCAGATATCAAGTAGAAAACATCAGCTTTCGCTGCATCAGATTTCATTCGAAAGAGATTCGCGTAATGATTCAAGCAACTCTCTACAAGCATCTTGAGCTCTATGTCGCTTATATGAGCTTGAAGAGCTGTTCTGATTTCGCTTACTCTCCTGCTTTGTTCTTCAAGCCAATGTGAATATTCCATCTCAAACGCAGCAATCCCTGTGTTAATCATGCTCCTCCCAGAGGTTCCTAAATAGCTAGACTCTGACGAGTTGCGTCTGCATAATCCCTTTTTTTTAAAAGACAATCAGTCAATTTTATGCAATCAACACATTGATTTCGATAAAAAAAAAAAAAAAAAATACCAAGAAAAACAAAACATTTACTCTCTTTTCACATAGCTCACCTGCTGCTTAGCCTTTTCGAGTTCTTGCTCTAACTGCGATAACTTTAACCGACTTTCTTCCAACTGTTGAACATAAGCCTAAAGAAACAGAACAGACTTCACTTATTAGTAATCTAAGTTAGTTATATGAGATTCACTAGTTAAAGGGATTGGCTTTACCTTCTTTCTCAAACGACTCTTGCGAGCAGCTTCTCGGTTCTGCGCTAAACGCCGTTTCATCTATTGGCATATACGGGAAAAGAATATCAATCATTATCATCCTTTAATATCTTTATGTACTTTCTAAGCAAGAAAAGAAACGTCATTAAGTAGCTTTTGTTTGGTCTAAACCTTATCATGAATCCTGCCATCATCATCCTGATGATCATTACTAGAAGGTTCTGCTTCGATCTGGTTATGCGAAGTAACGTAGTTTCCCTGCGCGTAATTCAAACCATTAGCTTAACAAGCTAACATCCTTTCAAAATAAGTCTAGAGAGAAAGATCTAAGACCTTGATGTTGTTGTGCTCATGATCATCTATTCTAGCATCCACTTGAATAATTGAGGAAGAAGCAGTATTGGGACTATGATCACTGATGTCTGATTTGAAAACATTTCCCCAAGAGACAAGTTGTTGAAATGGCTCGTAGATTCCCATGTCTCGTAAGGATGCAAGTTGAGTTGGAGAACTCATCATCTCTCTGTTCTCAACATATCAAACAATTCTATATTAACTTCATAAACTCTTAATCCACAAGAAGAATTCAAAGGAGAAGGAAAGAAACTGGTCTTACCTTCAACTGTAGATCCCAATAGCTTGCAACCAAATTTACATTTGCTCACTGATACAAACCATAAACAGAATTAAATTCTTCATCAAACTTATAAAAAAGATTGGAGCTTTAATGAAACACTAGAAAATCCAAAGTCTCCAAGATTCCAACTTTTCAAGGGTAAAAACAGAGAAGGTTATAAAATTATAAAACCAGAATAAGAAACAGAAAAAAAGAGGAAAATTGAAACATACCTGAATCGAGAAGCAGAGGAATTCATGACGAAGTTGAGATATGAAGAGTTAGAAAATACTTTTGAAATGCATTTCTGGGGAATCTCTCGATCAAACAGAGATATTTTTCATTCCGACCACAGAAAATCAAATGGAAGGAGAAGTGTTTCGAGTTCCTTTGGACACTTACAGTCCAAACAAAATCTTAAAGGTCAAGCGTTCCCATCATGGAAAGAGATGATAAAAAGGATTTTTTTTTTCTGTTTTCCTTTTCTCTTTCCTTTATTTGTGTCCATCAGCACTAGAATAATGAATAGTAACCATGTTACAGAAATAGTAATAATAATCGATTTATTATTAATAAAGAAAAATATTAATAATCAGTGTAAAGTTTAAGGACAAAACGCTGGGGCAAAAATAAAATAAAAAAGATGGTTCTTTCACAAAGCCGAAGGGTGACCTTATCGTGCGCATGCATCTCTCAAGTACGCACGACATGAAGTCATCAACCGGAAACTCTTGGAGAAGCTCAATACCCTCCGGTGTCGACACGTGGCTATTGGCTCGGTCAGTCCAATTATTCGGTCCTTTGGTGAGTTTATTGCATCGTTTCTGCATTCCATAATTAGAAAGTGTCTTATGTTTAGGCTTTTAGCGATCACATAATAATTAGTTTTGAATTTTAAAATACTTTTTCTCAAAATTCATCTCATATGATTCATTTAATCTAAACATTAATTTCAAAAATAAAATTGACATTATACAACTTCTTAAACCGTAAAAAAATCTTAAGTATATTAAATTTAGTAATAAAAAAACACATTCATATAGTTATATCGAATTATATATTGCCAAAGCGGCCAAGTTCTCTTCCATAATTTTCGAAACTATTTTCACATCTTTTTGGTTAACCTATTTTCACATCTTTTTGTACATGCATGCTAACCAAAAGAATCAATGTCCTTTTCCCTAGAAAATTAGGTTCATCTAGGTGGAACAAATATGTAGGATTTTCTTTTTTTCTTCTAGTTTTATTTTGTTAATGTTTTCTTTTCTTTTTCTTTTAGAACTTTGGGTGTATTTTGGGGTGGTCCATAAGGTTATGCAGTGGCATCTTTTTGCTTAGTCTTCTTCCCTGACTTAGTGACAAATAATTGGAGCTTTAATGGCCTACCAAACACAAAAGATAACATTTTTAAATCTCATTTATTTTTAAATTATGGTTCGTCATTAGTTTGGCACCACTTGTGTAATAAAATCTGTGTTCGACACAGACAAGCATGTCTGTTTAATTTTTTTATTTAGCTTTATTTCCTGTCCTGGTTTTACTTTAATAAAGAGTCCACCCTTAAATATTTTTCAATCCATATAATATGATAAATGTGAATCGGTGCGGTGATTGATACGCAAATTAAAAAGTAATAGAAAAAACAATATTGTGTATTCATGTCAGAAAATCAATTGGTTCGCGAAAGACCATATACATTTTGGCTTAATTCATTCAGTAGTGTATCGAAGTTTTTTCAAACCCTTTTCTATCATCGAGAGTCATTTTTGTATTACCGAGAGACTATAGTCGGATAAAGAACCTACACATATAACTATTTTCTAAAAAAGAAACATAGAAATTCTAATTTCAGATATAGGATAAATTATAGACTAGATAACGGAATATAATTATAGTTTATAATAATGTGAACTTTTTTTAGTAAGCAAGTGTACCTCAGATTACCAGCATATCATTTACAGTTGTCGAGAAAGTAAAACCATTATTTATATAGGTTATATATGTATACAGTATACACACATTTATGCATGCATTATTGATATCATTGTTACGTGTTATAGTTGAGGAAGAAAAAGATAGTATGATCACAAAAGTTACGTAGACACAATTCTACTTTGATTCATCACGAAGACACCGATTTTCCACTAAATTCATTATCTTCTTTCTCTCTTTTTCGTTTATGACCACAAAAGTTACGCATTTTATTGCTTTTTCCGTTATCTTCGATCTGTACTTTTTCCCCTCTCTGATTTCTTACATTCTTCTCAAGTACACTGGAAATTTCTATCTTTTATAATTTCTATCCTTTATTTTTTATTTTAATTTATCTTTTACCAAAAAAAATCGAAGACCATACGTACGGCTTATAGTTTTATGTTTACGCATTTCATGGTTTAGGTTTTAAGCGTAGGAGAAAGAATCAAAGATATATTGTATATTACTGAGCAAATCAACATTGCGAATCTATCATGCCCTGAGATTCTTGTGGACGAATGATCATCAAAGGTTAAAAAAAAAAAGATTCGAATATTAGTAAGATTCCTTCACGAAGAATACTTCGTAAATATATAGTTTTTGGGGTCGAAATATAGACAGATAGTATATAGTTATATACTCATTCCTTTTATATAAACCGCATGTCGTTCAAAGATTCGAACTTCAACTGAAGACTGATTCTCCTTCTTCGCATACCAAAACAACTGAGATTAGATTCTTTTCTGCTGGTTAAATAAATATAAGATATTTATATTTAATTAACCAAATGTTTTCGTTAAACATTACGTATATCCAGTATTTTATGAAATTCTTTTTTACATGAAATTGATAGATAATTTTATCATATACATGTCCATTTTATGACCTAAAAAGGTATTAAGCTTGAAATGAAAACTCTCATATTAAAGTTAGAACATTATTCTCTTTTTTAAAAAACTTATACACAAGAACAATCAAGTATAGTAAGAAAGAGCAAATTTGTTAAAAATTAGTATCATGTATGTTAATAAACAAAAGAACGCATATACGGTAAGAGAAGCACTTACAAAGAAAAAAAAGAATAAGAAATAGTTTATAAATATATTTTCTCGACAACTAAGAAAACTTTAAAAGCAAAGGAGGTGCATAACTGCATATAATTGCTTTTGTTCCCATTGTGTGGTATGAAAAAGGGTCTGATTTTTTCTGTTGAGTGACTGAAAAAGAGAAGTATATAATTGTTATGGTGGTTTCCTTTCATTTCATTTTAAAGGCCAAACAAGCCAGAGGATATTCTCAAGCCCAAACATGACCTTCATTGGTTGTATCAACAACACCGCAACGCAGAAGAGTGACTCTTTCACAATATTTGATCCACCGAGTTCTAAGAAAAAAAAAGAATGAAGCATTGCTAATTAGCTGTTACTGTATACTACCAAATATATATATACGTGTATATGTTACATAATTACAGCAATCAAGAATAAGATTAAAAGAAAACAAAAAATCACCATTTATGATTGTTCGTTCCAGGGTGTGCCTAGGATTGAAGAGTTGGCACAAATTTTATCATTATGAATGTAAAAAGCAGATATTGTCTAGCTTGAGATGATCAATACTTCTTGGGATGGTTAAAAATCATAGGCTGATGTGAAGAACGAGGATGCTCAACCAAATTCCATTCCCCAATAAAGTTTTTATCCTTTTGCACATCAGGAAACTCCACCATATAGCTGGGATCTCGATTTGGAACATTATAATAGCTATTGTTCCACTACAAGACAGATAGCAAAGATCAGAACTTGCTCCAATATGTTACTAATTCTTTTGAAGCTAAGGTTGTTAGTTAGATAAATCCTAAACTTTAGTGAACTCGGGAACCAAAACTCATACCGAAGTTGGCTGCGTATGCGAGCTGTTCAGCAAGGTGCTCGAACTTGAGGAGTTCAAATTCCACACCGATTTGTTCGGCTCGTGTCTTTGATTGTTGGAACTGTAAACGTCAGAGATGTAAGTATGAAGTCTATACATTTGGATACAAGTTCAAATATGTAGTCATAGACTCATAGGAAAACATTCGAGGCTTTTACCTTGACAAACCAATAGAAAGCGCAGATTGAACTTCCTTGAGTGAAGATAATGTGGCCAGCAATTTCGCAAATGTTTCAAAAGTCGAGCCTCCAGAAGGAACTTCCATAGACAAGGAACTGTAGCCATACACAGTTAAGTGAGCCACGCTTTGCTTGAGATGTGCAATTCCTCTCTGCAGATTTCTGAATGTTTCGACAGAATGAGGAGAGGCAGATGAAAGGTTGATGACGTCAAGGTCATGATAATCTTCTTCTACACTTCCGTCCGATTTCAGTGAAGTCACACCAAAATTGGTTGTATCTCTACCCGTCCATGAACTCTTCCCTTCAAAGGAGTAGTAATCATGGGATGGTACAAAAAGGGGATACTCATCGCTTCCAAACATAAAAAAAAAAAAAAAAGGATTGTTAGAATCTCTAAATCTAATGTAGAAACAAACAATCACTTTCATGTGAATGGTTTACTTTGGAGAAGACGGATGAGAGTTCCAATAAGAATCTCGTTGCCATATTCTTGAACAAGAACCCTGAGACAAAATAATTCAAATTATTTATTCTTGTCAATCAATCAATTTCCAGATGAGATATCTCCCGAATATGTTTCTTATGAAAACAATTGCATGCAAGTGATTGTGGGTGTGTGTGTGTAATATTCCAACATTGAGGCAACTGTTTAGCATAAAAAAGAGTTAAGGATGTGTTGGCATCTACCCCAAAACCCAAGTTGTGGAGTGCAGGCACTGCGAGCTTATGGACAACAAGATTCAGAAGTTGCACCATGTACCTGATCCAACAACCAACCAGGGGAATGTTAATTTATCAAACTTCCAAATAAAATATAATGCAGGAGCATACGATGCATTAAGGAGATTGACCTCCATATTTCTTAAACTATAACTGTGCCACAAAATGACATTTTAAAGACAAGGACGTGTTACCCTAAAGAGGCTGCGAGCTCTTTTGGCGGAACAGAGAGTGGGTTGAGACCTTGTGGTAAGAGAGCATTGCAGATTTGATCATACTGTCCACTACACCCATCTTTGTTACGGCCTTCTAATTTCACCTGAACAGAGTTAGATTTAGTACGACCATCTTACAAAATGTGTTTGATAACACAGCAGTCTGGAGAGAGTCCACAACTGCCTCAAGAAGAAAAAGTAGCATTTTATCATCTTTTAGGTAAAGAATTCTATATGTTGTGTGAAATCTGTATTTTAATAACTTTATAGATGCCTGCCAATTAGGGAGCTTAATTTGTCTTCAAAGGTTGACAAAAACAAAAACAAAAACTATCTAGATAAGAACCTCAAATCTGATCTCCTTACCCTGGATAGAGGGAATAATTTGCAAATCTGTTTCATAACCAGAGCCTGTTTATAAAGGCGTTCTGACGTAAGCTCGATCTGTAACCCACAAATGTTGGCTTGTGTTTATACATATGACAATGGATAAAAAGAATTGAGAAACAGAAATGACTATATGAGTTCTAGAAAAGGAGTGGTTCAAGCATGGAAATTAAAGAATTATGAGATGTAGATCTTACATATACCAAGTAGTGGTTGCCAATAGTATCTGAATAGTGGTTCTCCAATTGTCCAACACGGCTCTTCTCCAACTGCAGAGGTGGGAGAGAGATGAGACCGTTTATATTAGCCGTGGAAAAATCAGCTTCATACAATTTCTTATAAGAGAAAAGGAAGACAATGAAAAAAATATCACATTACCGCAAAGTTAGTTGATTCGATAATGCCATATCTCTCTTTCAGATTATGAGATAGTCTCCTAAATGTGCTTTTGCCTGCATCATAAAGTAGATATTTAGACTTGGTAGTTTGAAGGAGGTACCAAAGAAATAATTCTTCAGAATGAGTATGTTCACACTTTGATGTAATTTCTCCACTTCTAGCTGGAGCTTCTCCCGCAACCTAGCAAGCTTCTCATTCTGAAGCTCCACCCAACAATGTTGACTAATCGCTTTCTCCTGGTCAATAGTGAAGTAAACGAGCATCAGACATCATTTTTTGCAGAAAAAAGCAACTTCAGATCAGAGACTTAAACTATTATATGAGCGTATAACCAAACCTTTGTGACAAGCAAGCCACTTAATCTCAAGTATGAAATCTCCCGACGGCTCTTCAACGAGTCCAACATGATTTTGTATTCATTTAACCTGCACAAAGTGCCAAACAACAGCATAATCTACTTTTACTGTAAGTTACACTTAACTATCCAACCAAGCAGGAGACTGAAAAAAAAAGGTTCACACGAAATGGAAGATATTACTCGGAGATCATGTAAAAATGTCAGACACTGATTAAAAAAAAAAAAAAAACATACCTGCGATTAACACAAGCTACGCAGATTGAAGCACGAAATAAAGTGTGGCAAACAGCACATTTACTGGATTTATCCATCGATCCTTCGTTTACGCTAACGTAAAATCCACAAAAATTCCTAGGTTTCCTCGACAAATCCGACGCAATCAATCTGTTAATTCGACAATAGTTCTCTAATCAGACACTAATATGAACCAAAACTGAAATTCGAGTTTGTAGCTACACAAAGAATGACTTGAATAGGGGCATCGAGCATAAGAAAGTTAGACAGAGAGAATTACCTGCGAATAAAAACGACCGGAGAGAACTGGGCGGTCGATTTGATTAGAAAAAGAATCCGCCGTCGCCGGAGAAACGTAGCGTCCGGTGTACGTTTGAGGATGAAGCGGGAAGATTTGAGAAGAGAGGAAAGAGGAATAAATTTGAAGGTTAGCGTCATTGCGTCTGTGGGGCTTCTTTACGAGAGGAAGGAAGGAGAAAGGAAGAGAGTCGCGAGACTTTTTTTTTTTTTGTTTTTTTTTTTGGGGAGGAATTCAATTACGTGCACATCACCTCCTCGTCTTTTCTTATTTTCTACGTTTTTTACATATTTGGTCCTTTTCATTTTGCTTTTCACACTGGATCCTTTTTTGCCTTTTTGCCTTTTTGGTCCATCTCTTTCCTTGTATACATACTGTACTTCTGCTCTATAACTCTTTTCTTTTCTACCAACAGTCCATAACTCTCTTCCGTTTATACATTTGGTCATCAAGTTTTACATTTTACTTTTAGTCCCTTTTTTTACTTCTTACTTTTGACCTATAACTCTTTTCCTTTTAGGCATATATAACTCTTACTTTTGGCCTATCACGCTTAAAATTTGTGCATTCATTTGAAATTCGAGAGTACTTTGTAATCCTCACTTATAAAATCTTGTGAAGTATGTAAATATTCAAGAAAAATGTGAAGTATGTAAATTTGTTATAAAATAATACAAGAAATCATCAAGTTTGATAATTTAACTTTATCCCCCAAAGAATTAATTCAATATGTCAACTTGCTACAAGAGATATTAAGGTAATATTGTTGTCGTTTGCTTTTTCTTTTACTTTCGTTATATTGAAAATATTTTTTGGTCATTTGTTTAAAAGTTGCAATTATGTTTTGTATATTATGAGTGATTTAAGTATTTTAAAAAACAAAAGCTCTGCAACAATCAGAAAAGAGGAAAAAAAATTTACGAACAGCTAAAAAAGGTAGAGCAGATGCTGTAAAATATAGTAAAGCCAGTAAAACTAACTGTTTTAGCTTTAAGCTGTTTGTACTCTGAAGGTGAAGGCCATAACATTATGATCCTACACCAATGTTAAATGTATTTTAAATGCATTTTGATTGGCTGCAAAATAAATCTTTAGACAATGTGACCCTTCTTCCAGTCACCCTCATAGATTTATTTTAGTTTATTATCATACTTTTGAGAATCCACCAATTTTCTTTCTTTTCTTTAACCCACTATCTTTTGCTTTTAAAAGAAATGTCCTATATCTTTTATTTTACTTTCAATATGTAACTTTAAATACAAAATGTTTGTGACTTGTCGTGACATATATGAGGAGTTCATAATAGTTAATTTATACTGCATAGCGCCGAAATTACATTTGAATATGTGTTGTTAATGAGCCTTGTATATACATCGTGAGTCCGAGATCAAATTCAAGAATGTTCGTATGTGAATTGTATTGTAGACCAGTATGAACACACGTAAATCATAAGTGTCATTGATGAACACTATTAGATGTTTTTTATTACATCCTTTATATATATCCTGGTGGATATATATAGTTTTCAGTACCTAAAATGGTTGAAACAATAGGAAAATAACATTTTTTGGCACACACATCACACATGTTTAGCTTGGTTTGGTATAAAACTCATCAACTAGCTACGGTATTTAGGGAAATTCAGTGCTGTTTTATCTAACGACGTTCCATTCTACATATATATGTTTTGCTAATATTTTAAGTTATACTTACAACGTTTACCAACTATTTATGAAATTACACAATAAAGAAAATGAAAAAAAAAAAGAGAGAGAGAGAAGAAACTAGAAAAAGCGTACGTCGGAAAAAAAGGATACATGAAAACTGAAAATAAAACAAAATAAAGAAAAGAAAGATAAGAAAATAAGAGAAAACTTTCACTCAATCGTCATGGGATCCGAAACTTTGGCAGAGGTTTTCTTCATTCCCGGCTTTCCAACAAACCACCGTCCGAATCTTCTAGAACCACTCTGTTTCACAGGCGTATTCATGGCTCCTCCGACGATCTTGTCGTCTCCGTCGCCGGAAACCGCCGGTTTCCCCGGTTGCTTCATACTCTCTTTGTGAAACTTCCTGACCGTGTAAACCTCTGCAATAGCTAGCGACATCTTTGATTAGTTTAGAAGAAAATTTGATTATCCGGAAGGAGAGAAAATAAATTCTAGATTGGGAAAGATGAGTGTTGTTGCATTTTCGGGGGAGATGTTTGGGGTGTTATTTATAGATAAATATAAGGGAAAATATAACTGGTGGGGTCCAATTTTACTGAATTTTATTGCGTTTGTTTGCCACGTATACTTTCTCTGTTCTGTAAAATACGTATCTACTGTTGTGTAGTATACTATTATAGTACGTTTTATATATCATTGAAGTTTGTAACAAATTTAGTTTGTTGCGGATCGCAGTACAAGTACAAGTGTACAGCTTTATAAAAATAGTATATTAGTAATTTTAGTATGACCTGAGTTTAGAACGGCAACGCAAAAAAAAATATATACTATTTTTGAAACGAGCTTTGTTATTGTGACTTGTTTGCGTTGTCGTTTTTAATTCATGAGATTTATTTATACCATACAAAATAAAAGGGTCCTGAGCGCTTGCGATCAGGTTGTGATGTCCAGAGCAAGTCCTCATAATGTTCATAGAAGACAATAATACTATTAAACGTCAAGCAATCATATATGTATATATAGCGACATTCTGAATCTAGATTATGTTAGAAGGTGAAATTTTTAAAAACTTGTAAATTAATATCAAATCTAAATTAAACATGGTTAATGACGATAAAACTAGTGTGAGTTGGGAAGATAATGACTTGGACGTCAGCTATATATTTGGTCAGGACAGAGAAGACAATCACTATCTAGTTAAATAGTAACTTCTCTGTTAAGGGGGTTATAATTAAAAACTTAATCTATATTTTAATTGAATATGGACATCTGGCTGTCATGAAATAGAATTTTTGTTGGCAAACACAAATATTTTAATCCTAAATTTGCGAATTACTAGTATGACAAACACTTCGTTCTATAATCCGGCCATCAATTAAATGCTATTCAGAAGTTACGTTAGTTTAGAATGTTTACTCTGGACTGGTTTTTTTTTTAGATCATGGTCAAACAATTTTTTTGCTAAAGGGATTTTAATTATCAAACAAACAAAAAATATTTGATCGTAGTAAAGTATGATGGCTGTTACAAAGTATACAAACAATTGATAAATAAATATCGAGATTCGAGTAATAATCCACGAATATATTGGAGAAGGCCTGAGAGGAATCTGACTCGGCCGCCATTTTAACTTCCAAAATGACAATCGAATCGACCACAGTATCCATAAACGTGTCCCTATTAACAAGCCAAGAAGTCGAGAACATAAGTATTAAGTATTTAAGTTTGCCAATTTTATATTCGATTTGATTTTTTCGCTCGATTTGCTATTGCTGGTAGTGGACTTCACAGTCATCAACTATAATAACCTTTCTTACCTTTTTGTTTTGTTTTTATTTGTCTGGGCTCTGTTTTTTTTTTTTTTTTAAGTCACGTTTTGTTTTAACTGTTGTTCCTCTTTTGGATAAATCAGACCATTTTTTGTCTCGCAATCAAAAATTTAAGAGGTGATATCAGATAATGTTCGATATATTCCCCTGATTCGTTTTTACTTTGTTTGTTATATATATATTTTTTTATCTCTTTCTCATAGATCCGATATTCATCTTTCCGAATAAAACATCAAATTTCGATCTCCATGTGATATTCACCACGTGGTTCAAGGGACCGCTATCTATTACTAACTCGAAAGCCACGAAAAACAAATAAAATCATTTGATCATTTCCACGATGATAAGGAAACAATATGCAAAATAGTTTTTTTTTTAATATAATGAGCATGCAAAATAGTTACATTCCAATACAAACAAAAATACGGTTACAAACTTGCATAATGCAGCGTTTTGTTATGATATTATAATTTGAATGTTGTCTTTGGAAATATCAATCCGTTTTAAATGAATATAGAATATCAAGGTTCTTTATCAAAAAGATAAAATACCAATGTCTGAATGCACTATTTAATAATGATATGATTTCATTAATTAGTTCATTCGGACCTTAATACGAATATGCAATTAATAGTTGAACATATGTTATTATTTATTTGTTTAAAATGATCTAGATATCCACGGTAGGGAGCGCTTCTTCGTTTTTTTGTTTAGTATAAGATATGCAACATAAGTTCAATGGCGAGGGAATATTGACATTTAAATTGTTAGTGTGGAATAAAACGAGGAGGCTACCTGCCTGGCTGCGCTAGGATCTATTGCATTTTTTTAATACATACATAAAACATCATTCTTTAGAATTGTTTAAAGTCAAAACATAATCGTCCAGATTCATTACCCCCATGGCTGCCTGTGAAACGGGCAGCATCACACTAATCAACTTCCATTTTTAATCTCACCGCAATCAGTATATTAAATTGATCAAAAGTAAGAAACTTTAGTATATATATTTGGCAGCCATGTTAATTTATGTATGGATTGGATTTGGATGAATTGATTTAGGGGGTAGGAAGAATTTGAGACAAAACTAGAATTCAGATGTGTCAAACTACTAAACCCTAAACCCAACTACTAATTACTTTCTGAGTGATCTATATCGAAATTAATCATTCTAAAGATTTTAAATATCTGATATGGGGCCACTTTGTGTTCAATCGAATAGTGCTAACCTTGTGTCATCTAATCAGGTTTGGTTATGTTATCATTCTACGCAAGGAAGAACACTAAGTTAATCCGCTGCACAAAAATGAATGATTTAAAAGATATATTTCTTAATACGCACTGTTTTTTCAGATGACATTTTTTATCTTTGATAATTCTGCAAGACAACTTTAATAGAGACATGGCCCAGATAGAATTAATGTACATCACTTTGTATTTTAAAACGGAATATTTAATTCCCGTATGGATTGAGTGGTTGTGTACTTAATTACGATTTTTTCCTGTCTGTCAAGTGGATTATTTTTTGTTTTAATAAACAAACGGGTATTTTTATAACTAAACAGATTAAGTTTAGTCATAAGTCATTATGTCGTAACGATGAAGCGCCACATTCTCTTTATTTATTCAGTAATTTCCTAGATCCACCTCCAATGATAGCCGATTTTAACTCGAGTGCTCGTAAACAAGTAATGTAGTATAAAAGAGTGATCGTATGAAGTAGAACACTATACCTTAGTTATCCAATAATTTCACAAGCTTGTACTTATAGTGGTAGTCTGGTAGAACTCTTTTAACAAAAAAAAAAAGAAAATGTTCTATTAAAAAAAAAAGTTCTTAAGATTAAGTTAAGATTGTTTTTGTTAGAGTGTCATATAATCAGGTTTGGTTATGTCATCATTCTACGCAAGAAGACTAAGTTAATCCGCTGCACAAAAATTCTTATAAATCTTAACTTAATCTTAAGAAACTATTTTTTTTTAAAACAAAAAAAAAGAAACCAAACACATTAAAGAATATACAATATAATAATATATGTTTTATAAGTGGTTATAAAGATAGTAAAATAATTGATAAAAACTTTGGTAACCATGTTATAAAATACAGTAATACTCTTCAAAAAACCATATTCCTCACCCACTAAGTGAAAGTGTGACCCATTCTACATCTTAAGGTGGTGTGTCCCTTTCTAATCGATTTCTGAGAAAGAAAAAAAAAACTTACCCTACAACCTTCCAAAATGCATGTGCTCATTGAATTAGATGTGTAGGAGAAGCACCTTTGGCTTTTTTTGTTTTGTTTTGTTTATATAACATTTCTGAGATAAATGCTTCAAGAAAACATTGTAGCCTTTCATTGGAGATTTTTGATGAAGATTGGTGATCCCAAGATCACATCAGAGAAACGTTGGAGCAAGGGTTACTATGCAAATATACATCTCTATGAATGTTGAAATTGTCCATGAATCTTTGCTTGTTTTATATATTTTAAAGAGAGAAAAGATTGTGATAACATAGTACTTCTAATCATCAAATAAACTCCTGCTTCCATTTCGTTCTTATGAACACTTTTGTATAAAACACCAGTCTTCAGAACCACAACCACATTTTTATTAAGATATTTTTTTTAATAAACAATGAAGGAGGAAGTAAAAAATCCAAAATCAAAATGATATAAGAGGATATTTGAATTATGTAATGGAGATTCTATGTTTCCATGCGTATTCCACCAATCATCCTTGGAACTTCTAGACGGAGCTACATTGTTGAAGCCATGGAAAGCTGTTCCATAATGAATCCAAATAGCCTATCTTATGTAAAAAGATAAAAAAAGATCTCTAATACAGTTACAAAATGCAGCATGCACAACGGTTCTTCACTGAAGGTTCATTCTGCAGTTTCTCTGAACAATAATAGAACAAAATAAAAAAACCAAAACCAAAACTTTTTAATACACACAACAATACTTGAGAATTCAAGAGGAAATGTATTGGAAGTACCGTTTTTTTGGCCTAAGGTAGGAGGACGAAGAACAACATGCATCGTAGTTACTATTCCAGGAAGTTCACCAATCGCTAGTGATCTTGCTTCAGAAAGTGTTCTGTTATTCTCCAGTATTTTGCCACCATTGATGAGTTTGATCTCATTTATCAACTTTGGAGCATTTTCATTCTCTGTCCAAAAAGAAAAAAAAAAACAGCACTTCAAACACAATGGAGCAAGGTTTCATTTTTAATGTTTTCAGATATTTTTTTTTTAATAGCAAAACTATGAGAAACATTAAAAACAAAGTTGAACAATCAAAATTTAGTAAAGAAAGCATTTTAACCTTTAGGCCATTGAGCAATTATTTTCTCCTTGAGAGACGCAACAGTCATGTATTGACTGTATTTGCTCGGCCCAATGTCGGTGCCATCTGCGAGTCTGAATTTCAGTTCTATCCGATCTTCATCTCCCATTTTCTAATCTCCCCCACAAAACTTATCAAAATAAAATCTCTACCAAAAATTTCACCTTCTCTCTCTCAAACCGGTTTGGTTATCAACCGAACAGAGGAATTGTAAATTTTATTACCATGAATATAGAAAGAAAGTGGAAAAGATCCAAAGAAGAAGAAGATAAATCAGAGTTCAGAGAGTTCCGTTGAAAGGCCGTCTTTGAGCAACAGTGTGAGAGGAAAGAAAAAAAAAACACTAATTTGGGTCTCTTTCTCAACTGAGATTCTTCTTATAACTACCTGTCCTGATTCTGAAGTTATTAGTCTTCTCTATTTATTTACATTTTTGCCCCTATACAAATCTAAGGTTTATATTTTGTTCTCTTGACTGATAATCCGATTTTTACACACATAAAACTCCAAAATACAGGTGATCGTAAACATAAAAGGTTAATAAAATTTGCAATGAAAATGTAAAACAGCACTTAAAATGAAATAAACTATTTGAAACTGAAGGAGTAAAATGTAGATACAATAAATTCTCTACTTATGCATTATACAAAAAAAAACACATATGTAACAACTATATATATGCTATATATTTGTGTAACTTTAAGAGATATATACCAAATTATTTATATACCAATGGAAAGGGACAAATTTGGAATTCTATATGAACTATATATAACTTTGTTTTCCACATAAACATACTCTATTTTCCATCCAAATGGTTAGAAAATGGCAGCCACCAACTTTATACAAGGCTGGCAAAACTATAGTGAACCACTAATTATGAAATATGAATAAGTTTGGATATGATGATCTTCGTTTTGGGGATGATTTCAAGGCAAATGTTGACCAGTTGTAGACTTCTAGTTCCATTTAACATCCTAAAATTGAAAGGACCATGTAGATATGAGATTAAAAACAGCATTTTGCATAAAATACTACAGTTACTGTTTTTCTTGTTAATTCTTTTTTGCATAATGTTAAATTACTAGCTTTCTGATAAGTGATAACTTGTCCTCTAGACGGCAACCAAACCAAACGTCGCAAAAACTAACGGATATACTGCTGAATAAATAATACATGTGGGATTCGTTGCGTGCATTCCACAAACACAATACATTCTTTGCTTGAAAAGTTAATGGCCTTAGAGCATCTCCAACCATTCCATTGGAGATGGCCTTAGTGACAATTCACTGAATATTTTTTGTTATACAGCTTCAAGCCTACAATGCACTGAATCTATTTAAAGAAAGATAAATACAGAATCAATGCGGTGAAAAAACAATAATAATTCTCTTTAAAAAAAAAAACAACTCTAGCATATGCCAATACCTTGTTTATTTGACTTACCCAAGTTCAATATCCATCATCATTCGGACAGGTTTTTATTTTATTTTATCTAAGCATGGAGAAAGATGTTTTTTGAACATTACTAGATCCAAATTTGAATCCCACTTAATTTGTTTTTCTTTTCCTTTATCAGAATAAACCACAAATCTGCATTTAATAACTAACTATTATAAAAGATTACGTCCGAACAGATTAAACTGCGAGATTTAAAATGCCGTTAAAAGAAGTGAGAAATAATTACGACAAAATAAATATTATGGGTGGTAAACCAAATCCAAACCGGATTATTAAAACAGTTGACGATCGGTTTGCTCTCAGAAGCATTTTCCCGCCACTTAAGAAAACCACTTTCTAGAAACTATAAAACAAACACATCGTCTCCCTCTCGGATCCCTAATTTCTCGCTCCCCTTTTCGATGGAGATTCCTACGAAGCCAAAGACTCAGATCGATGAAATCTCTCACAATCTCTCGTTTTCTACTTCCATCGCCGGCGATCCAAGCTGGGATAAATTCCCCTTCTTCCGTCACCGATCACGGCAGATCACGCGCGACACTTGGCTTGTCTCCGTCTTCGTGCTTCTTCAAATCGTCATCTTCGCTGTAACTATGGGCGTCAACGACTGCTCCCGGAACTCTAACGGCCACTGCGCCGCCAAATTGCTCGGCCGATTCTCTTTTCAGCCTCTCTCCGAGAATCCTATGCTCGGCCCCTCCGCTTCTACGTGAGTAGCTCTCTGCCTCTCTCGGCGAATTTAGCTTCCGTTATTAGGTCTCTGCTAGTATCTGTTTCTGGAATCGACCTCTAATTGAATGAAGAAGATCCTTACGAGTTTAATTTTAGAGCCTTTGTCTCTTCTTCCTCTGCTTGCGGATTCATTTTGCTTGTGCTTATGTTTCGTATCAGTGATAATAGCTTATCGGAATTTGTTGGTTTGAATAAGACTAGTTTCGTAGGTCTTCTCCATTATCAGCAATGAGTTTCAGCTGATTCATTGTGTCTCAATCATTGATAGCAGCGGCAAGTTCTTATTTCCAATTCTGTGTTGTTCTGGAGTGTTCATTTGTTGTGTCGATCTTGGTGCTACATTAAGTTACTTAATAGAAGTTCTGATTCTGCTGAGAGCTATAGGTTTAAGCAAAATGAGGGAAACAGGTGCTGTTTTGTAGCTTCTAGACGACTAAATACAAGTTATGTACTTGTTGTATTCTTGTGAGTTTGCAGATTCGAACACATGGGAGGTCTTTTCTGGAATGCTCTGGTGGAGAAGCATGAGATTTGGCGTGTTCTGACATCTCCGTGGCTGCACAGCGGATTGTTTCATCTTTTCATAAATCTTGGGAGTTTGATTTTCGTAGGGATATACATGGAGCAGCGATATGGACCATGTAAATTAGACTGCTTCACTTTGGTTGTTTCACTTGATCTGATTTCGATGGAACTTCTCACCTTTATAATCAGTTTTTCTTATGTTTTTGCTTTGGTATCTTTTAGTGAGGATTGCAGTAATATACTTCCTCTCTGGCATTGTGGGGAGTCTGTTTGCTGTTTTGTTTGTTCGAAACATACCATCAATCTGTTCTGGTGCTGCTTTCTTTGGGTTGATTGGAGCTATGCTTTCTGCACTTGCAAGGAACTGGAATCTATATACCTGCAAGGTCAAGGAATTCTTGCGTTTATTTTGTGTCCCTGGTTATCTTCTTCTCATACCTTTGCTGACTTTGTTTGTGTCTTTTGGTTTCTTGCTTGCTACAGATCTCAGCCTTAGTGATAATATTCATTATCTCCACTGTCAATTTCCTGATAGGCTTTCTCCCTTACATAGACAACTTTGCAAATATTGGCGGTTTCATATCAGGATTCCTTCTTGGATTTGTGCTATTATTCACCCCACAACTGAGACAGGACCCTCCACCTCACAAGGGAAAATTGTTTGAAGATGATATGAAAAGTTCCACAAGGCTTAAGGAAATGTTTGATAGACCGGTATTAAGGATTGTGTGCCTGGTCTTGTTTTGTGCAATGTAAGAATTTTCCCTTTATCTCTTCTTGATCTAGCTTTATCTCTCTGCGTTTTTCGTGACATGAAAAAGCTTATCAATCTATGTTTTTTTATAGATTTGTCGGGGTTCTAATAGCAGCGAGCTGGGGCATCAATCTTAACCGTCATTGTAATTGGTGTCGCTATGTTGACTGTGTGCCAACCAGAAAATGGAGCTGCAGCGACATGACTACTTCGTGCGAGGTATATCATCTAAACCTTAGGCTTTGTTGTGAGCCTGTTTCTAAAATTCAAGTCTTTAAATCATAATTCGGTTAGTGATACAACACTGTAAAATATAGGCAATGGTGAGTGATGCTCAACTAACACTGACCTGCATGGCCAATGGAAAGTTCCGGATATTTCCTTACACCAACATCTCACAAGCCAGGACACAAGACCTCTGCACACTCGTCTGTTCTTAAACATGACAAGGTTTTCAACTCATTTATACTCCAAAACTTCAGATAATTGCATATAATACCAAAACTCATCTATAGCCAAGTCTTAACACTTTTTTTTTTTGTGCATAGCCTTAATGGATAAGAGGGTAGGACTTGTAATGAGACGATTGTCTTGGTTCTTGATACTATGAATGTGAATACTAAAGTCTACCAAGTTTGGTCACATAGGAGGACCCAGTAGCCGCATTAGTTCTTCCTCACATAAACTTTACACAATCCACATCATATCTACGCACACATGACACACCAAGTATGCATAAAAATATTCAGCTTCTTTTTACTTGCTGTGTATTTTTCTTTTTATATGCTTTTAAGAAGAGTGATGATGAGGAAATGTAGGTGTGGCTTTTGTGGGTTTAGTAGAATGAGAAGAAAAGGGCCGACCTTGACACAGATAGAGAGATAGGGCGACTAGAATTGATTATTATTACATGAGGTCAAAAAAAAAAAAAAAAAATTGATTATTATTACTATTAAGGGGAATTTCGAACAAAAAATAAAAATTTGATTTTGAAAAAACTAGAAATGAGAATTTTACTCATCATATTAAAAACAGACGTAATAGCAGAAGAAGCCCCATGCCGTGGTCCTAAATCTCATAGGCCTATTCAACAGACAACAGCCTACATCTCTCTATTGGTTTAATTACTCCTTAATCGCATTTTATAAACACAAAGTCATGCTTTTTGTTTCCTCTATCCAAATCTTCCTTCTTCGGGTCACTCGATTTCTGCCAGATTCACTTTTAATTTCAGCCATCGCTAGTTTGTGACTTCGTTTCATCGTTCCAATTTCTGTGAATTAATCTGGACACTTTTGTAACTCGTTTTGGCTTCAATTAAGTACTTTGGTGTAAAAAAAAAATTAAAAAAAAAAGGAAAACGAAGGACCCACTCTGTTTTGTAATCCGTTGACTTTATAACTTTATCCGGTTAAGACGGATATGAAGCCCGAATTGGAGCTGATGGTCGTTGGGGAATTTGGTTTGGCAGCTTTTTTTAAAATGTGTCCTTTATTTTGGAGTTAACCCATAAACCGACACACAATTTTTTGGGTTCTTCTTATTTCAGATTTTTAGCATTTGCACAAAGTAAAACAAGCAATATTCGTGTTGTTGAAATAAATTTCTGAAAAAAAAAAAAAAACAACTCCTCAATCGTCCTTTTCTTTTAGTTCTTCTTACCATATTAATCAATCCTCAATATCGAGAATTGGACCACATCAACATGTTATAAAAAACTACAATTTAATGTGCATCAATGACATACACGAAAGTGGAATATTACAACCACAAATCTCTACCATTTAACGTTCAAATAGCATATACCTTTGCATCCTAATTTCAGCTCAACACTTTTACATTTACATTATAAAAGATATACTATATCTTTAGTGGCGGCTCTTGGCCTTCTAAATAATTAGATGATTGGGGATCAGAGGGTTTTTTTTTTCTGGTGATCAAAGAGTGTTTTATCTGCTGTTACCTATTGCCTTTTCTAGTTTTCTTTCAACCTTACTTCATTTGTTTCTCTGTTAAAAGTTACTTTTGACCTTGATTAATAGCGACCATAGCTTCTGGTTAGGTAAAACGGGTATAATACAATAAAGGTTTTCGGATTTTTATTTTCTCAGTCGAGTACTTTTAACAAAGTAGACGAGTGTACAAAAAACTTTAACGTCTTACATTTTACTATTCTCTTATTCAAAAGAATATTCTTTGACTTCAATTTTATCAAAAAAGTTACTGCTACTGGTAGCAATAAATCTAAAGACTAAAACGAAAGTAATCAATAAATATATAAACATTATCAACCAGAATTAAATGGGACAACGAAGTGAAGAAAAAATTAGAAGACCCACTTCAAAATGGTAGACAGAAAGAGAAGAGAGTATGGACCAAAAACAGTTGTTTCTTTATCTTAAGCCATTACTGAGAAAACGAAACATTCTCTCTCGCAAATCTACCTATAAATTACTTTCTAAGGCTGGGTCAGTGGGTATACGCTTGTATATAGTAAACATGTATATTATTACATTGTCATTTGACCAAAACATTTATAACTTTTTTAAAAATTATTTTTTACTAAAGAAAAACTCTTCTTACCAATATACACCATCTTCTAAAATTTTCCTGAACTCTTTTTTGAATTGTATTTTGACATATTAGTGTTTAGATAAATTGGTGAATACTATTCCTTTGGTCTGTTTTTTTTTTTTGTTTTCATTGAAAAACGAACATAAGAATAATTTTTAGAAGTATGTCTTTGACGTCTACCCCTGAAAGCTCTTTGTATATTTTAATGATAAAATAAGTAGAGAGGATAACATAGACAGAATTGCGGAAAATTAAAGTAGAGAATATTAAAAAAAATGTGAATCGGAATGGAAATTATTGAGTCGCCCGACGCTTCCATTAGATTTGATGGTCCCCTCTCTTAACAGACCTCGCCAGTCGCCACTCAGGGTTTTAATATACACTTGTGTCGTCGTCTACACATCCATCCACAAAATACTTGCATTATATCATATATATATATATATATATATATATATCTAAAACATTTTGCATGCTTTCATGTGTAAATCTACACAATATGGACTCACTGACTGTGGACTCTTTCATTGATTCGAATAGAACATTTATCTTACTGTAGTCCGTAATGCGAGATTGATTGATTATTTGGTATTTTATTTTTTTGGGGTCGATTCCCTACATCAGCATAATTTTCTTTTAATATACAGGGTATATATTAGATTTATATACATTTATAATTTGTTTAAAGATTTAGCCCATATGGTTTTACTTTCACGAAATGGAGGTGTTTATTTTATATCAACCTAAACCAGAAGAATCATAATTGCATACAGATGATAATATTGATATTTATCGGTGGTTTATTGTGTACGAATGGAATAAATAGAAAAAGAGTTCCGATTTTTTTTAAAAATACAAATGAGTATAGAATACGCGCCGGCTTGATAACGGGAATAAAGCAACATATATTCCCTTTTGCAATTAATTAATTTTATCCGATCTACTTAATTAATTACTTTTATTAAATGTTCCATTAATTCGTCGTCAATCTATATGTTATAAGTTTCTTTCCTTGGTATCCGCCGTTACATGGGTCCGAAATGTCACTTTGTAGGTACGAACTTGATTTCATTCCTTGTATACTTTAATTACACTACGTTTTTAATAATATGGATGAATCTAATTGTTATCCATCCAGTAGGATGAACTAAATATCGATACAAATCATCATACAATCAAGTTTATCTGGTTATTTCATTTCGTTGGATTGTAATAAGCAGTAGACAGTAGTTAATGAATATATTCTGAAGTAAACTTTATAGGGATGTACACTATTATGTTTACCATTTACCAGAAAATAATATATTATTGTATTTGTATCAGATAATGTCGGTAGAAGTTTGGTTTTGGTGAAGCATAAGTTGGTGTTAGAAAGTAGAAATCCTTGTAGAAAACGCTAAATCGTGTATACTAATCTAATCCGATCATTAATGTATTGAAAGATGATCATTGTTATTTATTTCTTACTATTAATTTCAATTTATTACAAAAATTATTCGGACAAAAAAGATCCATCTAACGCTAAGCAAAAAGAAAGAAAGAAAAGATATGAGCAACTTTTGGAAAACAAACTATTATTTCAGTTTAATTTATGTATCAGAAAATAGATGACATTTATTTGGATTCCATAGAAATTCATGTACTATGTATTTTCTTCTTTCCCCTGAAAAAAGAAACTTATGCCTTTTGAAAAAAAAAAATACTATATTGCCAAATTTCAACTTTTTTATTTTGGTTCTGAAAACTATTTCTTTCCATAACATCTAGAGGTATAGAAAAAAGGGGGAAAAAATCGATATATTAGTATTTACTAATACTAATGATCATTTCCTCCTCTATAGGAAACAACCATCATTGCTCCAAACAATCACTATCAGCCTTAGAAAATCTCTGATTCTTCTTCTTCTTCCTTTCTCTCACTTTCCTTTTTCCATCTATACAAACACCCAATCTCTATATAACCAACCTTTAAATTCTCTTCTTGCTAATTTTCCCTCCGGAGAATCTTTACTAAACGCAAACAAAAATCAAATTATCTTTCTTGGGTTCTCTGTTTCGTTAATAATAATGGATCCGTCTTGTACAAACTCAGTAAACGGATTCTACTCGTTTCTAAACAGATCAATGGAAGATCTCGAAAGGGTTTATCTCTCTAACAACTTCATGTCCGTACAGTTCCTACAGAGAGTGATCTGTCTTCTCAGAACCTCTCACTCCCATCTCACACTTCTCGTCCAAAAACTTAATCTACCTGTCGGTGACAAGTGGCTCGACGACTACATGGACGAAACCTCCAAGCTCTGGGACGTTTGCCACGTCATCAAATCCTCTCTCTCCTCCATGGAAACCTTCTGCTCCGCCGCGATTTCCATCGCCTCTACGCTCGACGGCCACCACCACCACCGTCAGATTTCCCGGCAGGTATAAAAAGATCGAATCTTTTCTTTTTTTTCGCTTATTATCGAAGAAAGTTTGTATTTTGACTGTTTTTTTTTTGAAACGGAGACAGGTGATACGAGCGATATCTGGATGTCGGAGAGAAGCGGTGGGGTTAGAGGAAGAAAACAGAGCTTTAATGGAGAATCGGATCCAAAGGTTTCCTTTTTTATCGGAGCAAATTACGACGACGGCGGCGATGGAGTCATCGAAGATACAGAACGGATTCAGCGGTTTCCGAGGAGTAATGAACACAATGAAGAACATAAACTCGCGGCTTCTCATGATCTTAATGCAAGGCCTTATTTATTGTATCCCCGGAGAGACAACGGCGACGGTGACGATGACGGCGACGGCGTTGGTGAGGTTGAAGCAGAGAGTGGCGGCGGAAATGGAGAGGACAGGGATCAAGAAAGGGGTAATGATGTATGAGTTTAGGAGGAGCAAAACGGCGATGGAGGAGCTCAAGGCGGAGCTGGAACGGCGGTGGTGCGGCGGAGGAGGAGAGAGGGAGGAGGAGGCGGCGGAGGCGGCGGCGGAGAAAGGGTTAAGAGAGAGAGTGGAGAACGTGAAAGTGAATATTGGGAATTTGAGGAATGGATCAGAGAGTATTGTTGCTCAGATTGATGATTTCTTTGATGAGATTGTTGATGGAAGGAAAATGCTTTTGGATTTCTGTAGCCACAGGTAATATAAATTCAGTATGTTTTAGAGTTCTAGATGAATCAGATTGTTAATCTGCTCTGCTCTGTTTTTATTTTTGTAATAATATCTATAAAATACCGGTGTTAATATTAACCTTTTTGGGGTTAATATGACGCTTACAAACATAATTCAAGCTGTTTTGTTAAAGTTTAAATTTGAGAAAGAAAAAAACCATTATAAGTAGAGAACATATGTTGGGCAATGGCGATTCCATATGAATATTCAAACGAAGAGACTTGTTGTACAGTTGCACAATGCACATAATATGACAGATAGATGATACTTTAGATGTTGACAAAAAAAAAAGATGAAACTTTAGATGATTCAATTTTTTTCTAGGTTGGGTTGCTTTTGAGTAGGAATTGACTGCAAAAATAGATGTTGTCTATACGGAAGGGAGTTGCAGAAGGAAGGAAGAGAAGGGAAATAAAACGAAAACAGCTAATGATTAAAAACTGACTGATTCCTTTGATTTGACTTGGTGCAGAGCAAGAAAAGCATCTCGTGCTCTTCTTTTCAATGATTAGTTTTTATTTTTATTTTGTGAATTATGTGGATTCTTTTCTGGTTTTAGAATATCAGCAATTTTGTAAATTTTCTTCTATTATTTCTTGTCTTCAGTTCGATACGTTTGATCGGGGCTTAACCATATTTGTCTCGCTTGTTCTAGTTCAATCTACTTGTGACCTACCGTCTAGTTTTTGTTTGTTTTTTTTCAACTTTACCTACCGTCTATTTGAATGTTACAATTTTAAAGCCCATATCATACTATTCAGATAATCTTCTTTGTTTGTCTTGCTGTCTTACAAAAATATTTTAAACTTTTTAATACAGATTGCCGTTCATTTAATTCTTAGTTGAACTTTTATCGCTTTCGTCGTATGTGTTTGCAGCAGATTTAACTGAGATCTACAAAAACTAAATTCGAGGATGTAGTATATCAACTTACATATGAACAACAAAAGGAGAGGGAGAGGGGTCAGCATCATCAAACTTCAATTTAACAGAAGCGAAAAAAAAAAAAATTAAAAGAACAAAAAAGAAACCTATTTGGAAAGTCACACCAGAAATTTTCAGGCTTTGTTTCTTCCGCAGAGGACACCACTCCTCTCACTCATATTGTTCTTTCACACTTTTTACTGCTTTTGTACCATACAAATTTCACCCAATTTCCAGGATAAATATAGTGTTTTACAGCTACTAATACAATTTTTTTTAAAAATAAAAAATCATAAATCGAATAATTACATTTTGAAGATTTGTCGTCCTTTTCTTACACAACTGTATGTTTTTTTAAAAAAAATTCCAGAGACTATGATTGAAGTCAGAACCAATTTCCTTTTTTATTTTTTTGTATGTTGGTCAGCATGAATTATTTGTGTTTCCCCAACACATCACCGGATTCAGAGATGTTATTATTATTAATATTCCCTTTTTCTTTTCCTAGCACATTCAACTTTGCCTTGACAGCTAATTTTCCAAGAATAGATGTTTTTAAAATGTCATACTATTACCACTTATGGAAATTAAAATTAAGAAGACATACTCCACTCTCCCAGGTCTGTATGTCTAATGTACACAGGGAACATAGATAAGAGTATACGAGATGTTGTTCATCTAATTTCTACCAAATTTACAGAATCAATGAGTATTGTGACAGACAGCGACACTCAGCTGTATGTGTCACTTTGGTTCCTAAAATCTTCAATGTCTCTTTTGCATCGTTCATCGGCCCATAAATTCTTAATCAAACCAACCTAATTCAAATATATCTGTCTTGATTGATTTGCTAAAATCAAACCAACCCTAACTTATTGACAAACAACTAGGTGTGCTACTACAGCCTATAGATAAATCAGTTACACGAAGATTAATGATTCAGAAAAGTGTAGGGACCTTGAGCTTTCTTTTAGAGACAGAGCAGCATTATTATTATTATTATTAATATTGTTAAATTAAAAAGCAGCAACAAAGGACAGTTAAATTCTCTATCTGGTTGGCGCCGTTAACTTAGATGCATCATCAGGTCCGTACCAGTAGGGAATTTAATCAATGCGTAGATTTATTTACTCCATAACAGTCTTGATTAAAAATGATTTCAATGTTAAAAAAAAAAAATCCGATAGACATTACCCCCGCGGTAAAATAGTAAACGATTAGAGTAGAGAGCGAGATGTTCATCAAAATGTGTCTGAGAAAGTTGGTGAAAGAAAGAGATTTGCACGTGGCAAAGAAAAAAAAACCAGGAGAAAGTCAATGCAGATACTTATATTAGTACTAGTAACTCAAACGACTTTGGGAGATTCCAGCAAGCAAGATCCATTCACTCTAAAACCTGTGAACAACACACCAAATCATTCCAAAATTAGTCTGCAGCATTATAGTAGATGGATGATAAAGTAGCTTCAAGCTCTTTGTAGATCATCAATGTGAAGTCAAACTACGACTGGACTGTATACAGTAATGCAATTCCATGTGTAATGTTCAGAGAATGTCAGCGAATTTTATAATGAATTTGAGACCAAAAAGTGGGGTAACATAGTAGAGATACTTAATAGCAGCAGTAAATCAAAGCATACCAAGTACAGAGAAAGGACACGGGTTGTAATAATAACAATTATTATGATTTTCTCAATAACATAAGATGAAAAATAAGCTTTGAAAAGTTAATGCGAGTGATGTTTACTCTCAAATTTCCAACTACCACAGACTAAAGAGATAGATAGAGATAGTTAGTTTTCACAAGTATCATAGGTTGGTTCTATCAGAAAGTCATACCTGTGCCTCCTAGTCTACTAAATAATTTCATGTTCAAAGCATGAGAAATAAGATTGTGCAAAATGGTGAAAAGCCTAATCAGTTTGAAAAATAAAAACGCCATGATTCAATAGATCAATGAACCTGTGATAGATCAAAAATACCTCTGCACTGCAGCTTTTTGGAATCTTTAGGCACCTGGGCTTTCTTCACATGCCTTGAGGACCATGCGTCAAGGACAATTGTGTCTCATTCAGAACTTCATTGTCACTGGACTCCTTGCTGCCATCCTCTTCGTACAAGCCAGACTCAGCAAGACCACTCTCGGAAGGCTCCTGCACGTTAATGATCTTGCCAAACAGCTGAAACGAGTTAGTTCTTGCTGAAGTGGGGCCTCGGTTCCCAACTGGGTCATTTCCAGAGGAAAGATTAGTGGTATTGCTATTAGGCGATAAGTCTTCTGATGGCGGACTGCCAAAATTCATCTCAGTCGAAACTTTTCCCAACCCAGGAAGCGGACTAAAGAAGTTATTGTTGCATAACTGGGGAGGATTTTCTCCAATGAATCCGGTTGGATTGAAAGACCCAAATTCATAATGCCTGGCTCCCTGCATGCCAGCAGGAAATGTAGTATACGGGAACATATAGGGACTTGGATCCCCAGCTGGTGCCACACTGGACAACAGTCCTCTTTGGGAGTACAAGTGATCTCCTTCTTCTCCACTCAATAACCCACCTGCGCTATGGGGAAACTTCAACCTCTTCGTTGGAGGGAAAGCGGCATGAAGTTGGCTTGAGTTTGCAACAATTTCCACTTGCCAAGGATTCACCCTCTTCACGTTTTGCAGAATCTCAGGTTCATCCCATGTGATCTGCTCTCAAGTTCAAAGCAAAGAACTGATCAGAGGAAGCATAATGTACTGATCAAAGAAACGAGTATCTCAAGATAAAGCTATTTTAACAAAAGCAATCTACATCATGCCACTGGAATGTTGAATGCAACAAAGCCGATACTAAGACCAGTATATTCCTAAGTCTATTCCATGATAAATTTGTGGAAGAAGAAACTTAAACGATACCGCACTCATTTTCATGTACAGTATTATCTGATCCTGTTTTCAATCAAACTATTCACAGCAATCCAGCAACTGGAATCTCACATTCTCCAAACCCCCATTTCCATTTGAATAACCAGAACGAGGCTTTAAATCTACTCATGAAACGGCTGATAGTTCCATAGAGATCTAGCATCGATTCTGTATTCGTCCCAGCAGCAAAAAAAAAACCATAGAAATATTCAAGGGAATAGACCGTGCAAAACATTGTATACCTGAAGTTGTTTCCATGGAGAACCACGCCACGGACCGGTTTCCTGAAACGTGGAGGAGACGATGCCCTGAAACCAGGTGATCCGGGAAGAGTCCTCGGTCTCCATGGCCATCTTCACTCTTGTACCAGGAGTCCAAAAAATGGCCATGGAGGCTTCAACATCTTCTGCCCTCACCACGAAATCGGACCATCCAGCAGTAGGATAATAGACTACCTCGAACGGGAGACCTTGTGCAGCTTTGTTAATCGCCTCCGCGACGGCTTCAGTCGTCAGCTTCCCTCTCCCAGTCCTCCTAAATCCCTTCTTCACACTCGGATCCTCATCCTTAGCTGCGACTACGCTGCTCTGGTAGTAACTGGAGAACTCATCCCCGCCGGCGCCGGCGCCGGCGCCGCCGTAGAAGCTTGTTCCGCCGCTGTTTGAGATAGGAGCTCGCCTCACACCAATAAACAACGCGTCTGGTGATTTCCTCATAAAAACGACGGAATCTCCAGCGATAAGTTTCTTGCTGTTGACGAACTTGCTCCAGCCGGTTGTTAATAGGTGGCGCCTCGGTGTACCTCGGTAGATATGGCGGAAATCCCAGAGGACGCCGTGTATATCGGTGATGAAGAGCTTCTGGACCGGAGGATCCGCCTGGAAATCGAGGGAAGGGAAGACTGAGTCGGCACAGTAACGAGGGACGGAGAATCCGCCGCCATTGTTAGCATCAGACGGCGTGAGAATCTTGGCGAATGTAACCACCTTGTTCTCCTCATCCTCACTCTCGTATCTCCCGAATCTGGAGAAATTAGGGGGCATAAACTGGTCGGGAGCAATCGGTTGGAGGAAGAGGTGTGCGAAGACCTCGTCGGTGATCGGATCGGCGAGCAACTCGATGGAGGAGACGATACAGGGAACTGGAGAGGTAGAGGAAGGGAAAGAAGAGATGACCGATGATGCGCAGCAGTGCTCGACATGTCCTTGCGGGAAGTAGTAAACCCTAGAGTAGAGGGTGGGGATCTGAACAGAGGCGCCTGCACAAGCGCGCCAGATCCTTGGGTCGACTTCACGGAGGACGTCGGCGTTTGCCGACGGCGGTGACATAGGCTAAGGTCGTTTTTCACAGCAGAGAGAGGTCAGCGAAGAAGAAGAAGGAGAAGAGGTAGGTACTGTTAGGTGTTAGAGAGAGAAAGAGAAACACCGTATGTCTGAGAGAGAGAATTGAAACGGGCACGGAACGGAATCAAAAGCGGAGGGGATAGAGAGAAGATAAGAGGAGAGAGAGAGATTACCGATTTACTGTTACGCTGCTACGGGATTTTGCTTGATTTTGTTCGAATTTACAGTTTCTGCCACACGACAACAAACTTTATTCGGTAACCTGCTCTTTTACACCGTCCGATCTAGCGCGTGCATCTCACTCTCATCCTTTTTTTCTCTCTTTTCGGTTCCATTTAATATTTTTTCTCCTCATATTTAGGTTCACTTAATGATGTTCCCTTTTTCTTTTCTTTTTTTGCGTAAACAAAAATTAAATTATGTCCTACTCTGACTTGGTACTTTTTTTTTTTTTTTGTGTTCTACAACTACAATCAATTTTTTTTCTTCTAAAAAAACCGAATTATTAAGGAGGAATTCTTTGTTTTAAAAGAAAATATTATATTAAATTTTCTGCAGTGTCAAGAGGAATTGAAAAAGGGAATACATAAATACTTCTGTAGATTTTTAAAACGATTGGAAAGAAATTTAATAATGCATATGATATATGCTCTTTACTATACTCAAGACCTTAACACTTTGAATTATCTTTTCCACCAACACATAAAATTCGCCAAAGTTACTTTTCTTAAGCCAAAAAAGATTAAAATAGTCTAGTTAGATTTAGGAAGAATATAATTGATTGAAAACATAATAGAAAGACACAAATATTGTGTCTTATAGTAAAACCCTTTTCATGTTTTCAGGAGATAGATGTATTAACAATTCACAATGTCGATTTTCTCACATTAGATAAAAGAATTATTACCTTGTTTTTGTCAAAGACCAATATTACTTTGTCAAATTACTTGTTTATTTAACCTGTTGTTTTTATTTTGTTTTGTTTTCTTAAAGAATAGAAGTTTTGTTTTCTTTACAAAAATTTCAAAGTAAATCAAAGTGGATCAGTTCCAAGACTATCAGTTTCAATTAGCAAGCTGGCTTTAATGTTTAATATTTTTCAATTTAACAACCCGATAATTTCAAAAATAATAATATCTAAGCATTCTAAATTTTTAACTAATAATGTAGATGGCAAAATAACGCGTATTTTATGGCGAATTGAAAAACATAAGATGTTCCATTGAGAATGTTTATTGTGGTTTTAGTTTTTCATTGATTTTCTTTAAAATTTGTTAGATTTATTTCTCAACAAAAAATTACGTAACGAAAAATAGGAAAAATATTTGCATTTAGAGAAAAAAAGGAGCCTACTATTTGCAAGATCAAAGAAGGAGAATTTTTTTATATTATATAATTTGATATCTACTTACGAGATTTGATGATCTGAGAACAAAGCTGCAATATAATATTTTGTAGACTGATTTCTACAAGATTGATATACAAATTTTTTTTTTAACAAAAAGAAAAGAGATACAGTTTTTCACTCAGAACTTGAATGGTGACCATTAAGCGGTGCGATTTTTGAGAAAATTTGGATTCTACTTATTTGTTACCATTCAATCATTTTGACCAAACTATTGTGCATTTTTTTATCATTTAACTTTTGATTAAAATATTAATATAATATATCAATTTTGTGAAGGAAAAGTGAAATACACAGTGTACAGTAATTACACACCTCTTTTGTTGTGTATTGTTGTATTTTGTGTGTTTTTCAATTATTTTTTAAATGAAAAAATTTAGATATATTAATTTTGTTGAGATATTCAATTCTATTCAAAAAATATTAAGAATGTTTGTTGTGGTTTTAGTTTTTAATAGTGCGTATCTGTTCAAAATAGCGTGTATCTATAGGGCATTGAAAAACATACAGATGGCCCATTGAGAATGTTTGTTGTGGTTTTAGTTTTTAATTGATTTTCTTTAAAATTTGTTAGATTTATTCCTCAACAAAAAATTACGTAACGAATAAAGAAGGAAAAAAGTTTGCATTTAGAACAAAAAAGGAATCTAGTATTTGCAAGATCAAAGAAGAAGAATTTTTTTATATTATATAATGTGATATCTACTTACGAGATTTGATACCTCACAACAGAATTGCAATCTAAAATTTTGTAGACTGATTTTTACAAGATTGATATAAAGATTTTTTCTTTAACAAAAAAAGAAGATATACAGTTAAACTTCTATAAATTAATAATATTAGAATTGTAATATTTTATTAATTTATCGATATAAAAATCAGTCCAAAAATTTAATTTAAAAGTTAAGAAATGTATTAATTTATCAAGGTATTAATTTATCAAGTAATAATTTATAAATTTTATATTGTACAAATTTTTCACTCAATAAAAAGTATGTAAATCCCGAAAATTATTAAAAAGGATTTCATTTTTTATTCCGTTGGCGCGTGGGAAAAGCAGATGGGTGGCCAGTTAAGAATGTTTGTTCGTGATTTTTAATAATTTTTAATGTCATTTATTTTCAACGGCAGATAAAGAAGAGTGTAATTTTTAGATTTTTTTAAAATGAGCGCTATTTATTACGCTCCGTTCAAACGGGCCTGTTTCTGTTTACGCATGTTTCGAATTTTTTCATTTTAATATACGGCCCACTATCACATCAAGGTTACAAATTTAAATACTACTCCGTGACAATGACAAATGACAATTATACCGAGAAGTCAATGACCGTGAAACCGTCTCAACCAGACTCAAAATATTTCCCTAAGTCATCTTCTTTTAGAATACGAGTAGCGCGAAGCCGCCAACATATCTTACAACTTTTTTTGTTTTTGTTTTTTTGGAAAAGTGAAATGTACAAATCATATAATGTTGAAAAAAAAAAAAAAAGTTTTCATGTCATGAGAACAAAACTCGACTACTTTTCATTAATATCTGTCAAATCAATGTAACGTCAGTAATCCTCCTACGGTTAGTAAACACATAAAGATAAACAGTACGATTGGTTCTTGTTTGGACAAAAACAATGAAAATAATCACACACAGCTTATAACACCACAAACTCATTTTTATAGATTCCTTGAATAGCAACAAGTACGAGCAACCATTTGTAGATTATTGTTCCATTATTGTATGCAAAAGAAAATGCTTACTGAAAACAGACGAAAAACAGACGAAAAACTGACACAAAACCCATTAAAAAGAAACAGCCAAAGAGCCAAAAGAAGTCTCAATCCTCCTCTTCCGACTCAGACTCGGCGCTCTGGAGCCAGTCGACAAAAGGCTGCACCTTTTTCCAAACCGGCGAGCTTTTGTCAACTCCGGTCAGACCCTTTTGGTACCATTCCAAAACAAACTCTTCCTCAATGATGTCTTGATCGTACAATGCTTTAAGAACCAGAGCCACCTCTTTGACCGCTTCTTCGTTTCCATTCTTTCCGCAGAATGATTCGATCGAATTGAGAAGATGCATCTGTGATCCATCCTCTTGCGTTGCAGCCACCAAGTAGTTCTTCTTCTTCGTCACTTCCTTTGCAAATCCTTTGCCCACACCATCAAAGAGAGCACTGAAGAGTGCGTCCATGACGTCTTGACGAGGATCCGAGCGAGAGGAGATGAAAGTTTTGAGATCGCTTATCGGTGAACCTTTCTTCAGATACTCTTTCATTTCTTGAAAGAGCTTCTTCTCCTCCTGCGGTTTCTCAGTTTCTCCGTTGGCTAGGCTTTTGGGAACCTTTTTCTCTTCTTCTTCTCTAGCAGTGAGCATCACCAACTCTGCAGTCGCAGCACTCAACTGTTCTTTCATTCTTTTCTCAGCGGCTTCTCGGGAAGTATCGGTTTGCCACTGGATATCATCATCGTCTTCATCATCGTCCACCTCCTGCGCAATCTCATCATGCTTCGGGCTGATATCCTCATCAGAAGTATGATTCTTGGACGTCTTAGAAGAAGAAGCATCCTTCCCGTTGGTAGAAGCTTTCTTCTTAGCTTCCTTCTTCAGCTTTCTCTGCTCCTCATCGGCTGCTTCACCTTCTTTGAGCCTCTCCTTCTCAGCCCTTCTCATTGCCTTCTTGTCCTTTGAGCCCTTCTTCGCCTCCGGTGGGTTCTTCAGAATGAATGTAGTCAGTTTATCCCTCATGTCAACCTCAGAGATAAACCCGCAAGCAGCACACTTGAGATTCACCATCTGCGTCTTTGTGATAATAATCTCAGTCTCAGGGTTGCCACATCCATAGCACTGGACATACTTCTTAATGAAAACCTCCAGAAGCGAGGCAAGCTTGGGGGTGGTGTGGGCTCCGTTCACAAGCGATGTCCCCGTCTTCTCGTCAAATTTGGACTGAGCACCGAGCTCACAGCCAAAGTACTTGGTCGTGTAAGAAGGAGGCCTCCCCAAGGCTTTGGCAATCTCAACATTGTTGATAATGTTGGTCTTGATGCCATTGCCTTTGCCTTCAGTCTTGGTAAGCATCTTTGGCATCTTGTACCTGTAAAAGGCATCGTTACGGTTGGATTCACCAATGTTCTGCAGAGCCATCCTTGAGAGATCTTGTCAGACGGGGAAAAAAGAACCAATGGCTTTTTGTGAACCGGGAAACTGAGCGACAATCTTCAAAGGAGTCTCCGGTTTGAAGATGCGTGAGCCTAGAGTTATGGAAGAACTTGTAGTTCTTAATTCTGGAAGTAGGACAGTATCTTCCAAGCAACCAGATCGACAGCAAAACGGGGAAATCTTGTCAGACATAAAAGAAGCTTCAAATATCCGATTCTGTCTCCACTTGCAGGTGACGAAAAACTGCAAAACCCAATCTCCTGTAAGCAAAACTCTGAAAGGAACAAAGAAGCAAAAGAGTTAGACAATATATTTTGAGGAATGAATTATGTAACATTCAAAAGCACCACACAACATCAATAAACGAAATCCGATAAATCAGAGCATTACAGTTACAAACAAACGCAACAGGACGAGAAAAAATAGACAAGGAGACAAGGATCAATCAAAAGTCGAAGGCGAAAATTCCGATCTGTGTCAAATCTCAGTCAAATAAGGTTCATAATCATATCATTAGTTTCGATCGTTTAGCTCACCAGAAACAAAATATAATCAGATAACTGGAAAATTCGAAGCTTAAGAAAACGAACCAGATCCCTCTAACAACACCAATAGACAAACAAAAATCACACGAGATTGAAACAACAACAAAAACAAATATCGAAGAAATCTATCGCCCAAAAAAGCAAAATCCCTAATACGCCTGGAAAAAAAAAGGTTCAAGGATCTGGAGAAATACCTCTTTCTATTAGACGAGGAGGAAATCGAAGACACAAGAAGCGATTGATACGGAATAAAGAGTTCGTCGTTGAGAGGCGTTTGATTATATAGGAAGAGAGTTGTTGGAGATATTAGGGTTAACTTGGGAATAGAAAAGGAAAAATACCCAAATTTTATTTTACAGTATTTCGACTTTTCCGTTTCGAAAGTATTTTCCTTCTCCTCGAGTAATTCATTTAATTTCCCATCTGTTTCAGGATTAAGGATGAAAGGCCGCCAGCGATGTTTCTGCTTCAATCTTTGATTGGCCACATGTTTACACGTGTTGTTTTTTCTTGTACCTTTTATCTTTTGTATTTGGGTTAATGTTGGGCTTTAATTTGTTTTCAGTTGGGTTTTGGATGCTAATCACCACTTGTAATGCCCATGTTTTTGGACTTTCGTTTATAAAATGAATAGATGACAAAAGAAAGACCCAATAGGAATGGCTTGCTTTATTTATTTAATTTTCTTTCGACTGTAACTTATTTTTTATATTTTCCGATTCAGAAGTATATTTCTTTCTCCTAATAACATATTTTTCGTTACATTGTAGAAAAAATGTCTGGTAATATCTTAGAAATAAATTATGTTTTAGTCTTTTAGACCATGGGTTACTCAACAAATACACTTTAATAAGTCCGAAAAAAATACACTTTAATATTAGTAGATATTATAAAAAAAATAAATAGTTTCTATAATACATATAAAAAAAAATTATCAAGGTACCTTCTCGGTAATTATCAAACCCAAATACCATTTAAGAGTTGTAGTTCAAATCAACTCTCTTCTCTATTCAACAATTTTGATATTAATCTTATCATTTAACCAAAAAAACCATTTATTGTTATAAACAAATGGATTTCTAGTAACCGGTCCACTAACCATCAGGTTAATGTCTTATGGCTCATTAGGATTTATGATGCATTAGTTATGTAATATATATATACACTGCTTATGGAAATAATAAGACCAGAGTTTTTTCCCTTAATACGTTATCAGCACGAAGCTCAACTTCAAACGATCATACTCTCAAAATACAAGGAGTTAGAAGGCGATCTACATATCATTTTGAAGCCCTGGAAGAGAAGAATCTAGTGGTGAAAACCGCTCCTCAATCCGACACCAGACGCGCCCTCAAGACTCAAAACAATCGGCACTGTCCCACCTTCGCGGGTTATTCTTTCCAAGCGGTGGTTCCTCCATTGTAGCAGCTGTTCGTCCTCCCTTCTGACCATCATTCTCAGAAGTTTCCAGTAGATATCTGTGGTCTTTAGCTCCCAAATCATAAGCCGGTCAGAAATCCATTTGGCGAAAAAGTATTATCTAAACCCTAATGCTTTGTTCAAACCCTATACCGATCGGTCCTAGCATCATCTAAACCAAACACTAAAATTCCTTGCAAACCGAAACCTAAATCTTTGCAAAACCCTAGATCTAAAATCGTTTTGGTTTGTCTATCGTTAAACCGAGATCGATCGGTTTAAATCCTAAACCGATCGGTTATTTATCTTAGATCCGATCCTTGAAAACCCTAAAACCGGTCCATGCAAGCTCCTAAATCCTAAACCAATCGACCCCTTAAACTCTAAACCAATCGATCCACCTAAACCGTTTATAAACCGATAAATTCTAATCCTAAATCGATAGGGTTTAAGTTTAAACCGATCGGTTTTTCCTAATAAAAATTAAACCCTAGCAAATCCGTTTAGTTTAATCCCTTAACCGATTAATAACCCTAATAACCGGTTTCCAAAATTAAATCTAATTTAACCGGTTTTGTTGTTTAATCGATCAATCCGATCGGTTTAAGCTTAATCGGTTAATTTCAAATTAGTTTATCTATTAGAGCTAAATTTGGAAACCCTAGTAAACCGGCTAGGTTATAAACCCTAAGGTTCGATTTTAGAGTTCCCTTATATAGCAAGTTTCCTAAAATAGCAAGTTTCCTGAAATGGAAAGTTTTCCCAAGAATACCTTAAATCCCTTATTCCAATGATCATAGTCTCATACTATTGATTATTTAACATAAATTATTATATGTTTCAGATGTCAAATATTCAGAAGGTCGAATATGAGGCACTCACTGTCTCCGGAGATAACTACCTCAAATGGGCCATTGACACCAAGATCTACCTCAACTCAAAAAGTCTGGGTGAATGCATCCAAGATCCCAACACCGCGACTCAAACAGAACGGTACTCGGCGATATTTATTATCCGCCATCACCTCGCTGAGTCTCTCAAGCAACAATACCTCACTCTTGAGGATCCACTCGAACTTTGGGTGGCACTGAAAAAGCGATATGACCATCAGAAAACGGTCATACTGCCCCAAGCCAAGTTCGATTGGAAGAACCTACGGTTCGAAGATTTCAAATCCGTCGAAGAATTCAATTCCGAACTCTTTCGGATAGTTGCACTCATAAGACTATGTGGCGAGCAGGTCACTGATAAGGATATGCTAGAGAAAACATTCTCTACTTTTGGCACTCCCAATGTTGTTCTCCAACAACAATACCGTGCCATGAATCATAGCACCTATGAGGATTTGATATCTTGCTTACTGCTTGCTGAGAAGAACAATCAGCTTCTGTTTAGGAACAGTGCCATGCGGCCTCCAGGATCAGCCCCATTGCCAAAAGGAACCAGAAAAGAGTCCAACTTCGTCCAACGTAACAGATCCTCAGATCGTGGACGTGGACGTGGAAATGGACATGGACTGCGCGGCAGAGGACGCGATAGACCGAACCAAGATAACCGACCTAGCCTCAGTTTTGGTCGGGGTAAGGGTCGTGGTATCAACAAACCGACCCAAAGAGGCAGTTCATCTAGACCAACTCCTTGCTCAAGATGCGGAATGACTAATCATTGGGTCAAGATCTGCCGTACTCCCAAATATCTTGCTGAGCTCTACTAGAAGTATGGGAAAGATAATCATGAGGCTAACCTGGTTCATCAAGTCAATGAAGATGACTCAAAGGATGATAAGATTGATGGCATGGATTATGAGCTCTCCGACCTCCTTGATTGATCTCAAAAATCTGAATTTGTTTTTCATTATTCCTTAAACTTTTATCTTTTGTTTTTGGGATTTATTGTCTTTACTTTGGATTTTTAAGACCTTTTTGCTTTTACATTTTAATTTATGGAGTAATGTTTTATTTACATCTCATTTTTGCATGTTATTGAATTATAATTCTTGTTTAATGAAGATATGCAAGACAATATGGATATCATTGTGGATAGTGGATCGAGCCACACCATTCTAAAAGACAAGAATTACTTCATAAATTTAGTAATCAAAACCGCAAACATTAGCACTATAGCGGGTAGTTCGAGCCTAATAGAGGGCTATGGCCAAGCTAATGTGCTGTTATCAAATGGCACATATCTAGACATCTCTGATGCCTTATACTCACCCAGTTCTAAGAGAAACCTATTGAGTTTCAAAGACATAAGATTGAATGGTTTTCATATCGAAACTCAGGATGAAGGGAACAAAGAGTTTTTAATTATCACTAAAATGATAAATGGCCATAAACAAGTTTTTGAAACTATACCCGCCGTATCTACTGGCATTTACCATGCTAAAGTCAGTATGATTGAGGCTAATGCTGCTATCAAAGCACGGTTTTTAGATTACACTATTTGGCATGATCGCCTGGGTCATCCCGGTGCGAACATGATGCGTAAATTAGTCCAGAATTCTAAAGGGCACAGCCTTAAACCAAATGGTATTTTCCCTCAGCACCTCAAGTGCACAGCTTGCTCACAAGGGAAACTGATTACCCGACTTTCACCAGTCAAAGTGTCTAAAGAGACCTTGAACTTTCTGGAAAGAATCCAAGGAGACATATGTGGACCAATTCACCCACCTTGTGGGACATTCAGATATTTCATGGTCCTCATTGACGCATCGACCCGGTGGTCACATGTCTGTCTGCTCTCTTCTAGGAACCAGGCTTTTGCTAGGTTATTGGCCCAAATCATCAGATTACGAGCCCATTTTCCAGACTTCCCATTAAAGACTATACGTCTTGATAATGCTGGTGAATTCACTTCCCAAGCGTTTAATGAATATTGTATGTCCATGGGGGTAAGTGTTGAACATCCCGTTCCACATGTCCATACACAAAATGGATTAGCTGAATCCTTCATTAAACGAATTCAATGGGTTGCTAGACCATTACTCATGAGGTCACAACTCCCGGTCTCAGCTTGGGGACACGCAGTCTTACATGCGGCTGAACTAATACGCATACGACCATCTAGTGAGCACAAATATTCACCATCCCAATTGCTAACGGGTCATGAGCCAGACGTCTCCCATATTAAAACGTTTGGGTGTTCAGTCTATGTACCCATTGCACCACCATAGAGGACTAAAATGGGACCTCAAAGGAGGATGGGAATATATGTTGGTTTTGATTCTCCCACCATCATAAAATATCTCGAGCCAACTACAGGAGATCTGTTCAAAGCCAGATATGCAGATTGCCGATTTGATGAATCGGTATATCCTAGATTATGTGGTGAGACAGACAAGCTGGTAAAAGAACTTTCATGGAATCAAACATCCACACAATGGCAAGATCCTCGGACTCTAGAATGTGATTCAGAGGTCCAAAGAATTATACATTTATAAAAGCTAGCTAATCAATTGCCAGATTCCTTTGCTGACCCGAACAAAGTTACCAAATCGTACATACCAGCTTGTAATGCACCAGTACGAATAGATGTCCCCTCAGGGAAAAGTCAAGTTGCTACAGAGTCTGACGCACGTAAGAAACGTGGCAGACCACCAGGTTCCAAAGATAAGAATCCCCGGAAATCAAAGAAAGGTGCAATGATTGAAACCGGGATTCAAGAGAACACGGATACAGCCTCAGCTGATACTTACCCTATCGAACCATCTCAAGAGGTTTGGGACGCCAAAACTCAAGGTTCTGAAGGGATTGATAATAATGAGATCTCAATCAATTATATCATATTCGGTTCTCTATGGAACAGAAAAGATGTCGACATCAATGAAACTTTTGCATACAAAGTAGCACTTGAGATTGCGCACACGCAAGATGATCTAGAACCCACGTCTATAATTGAGTGCACTCGTAGATCAGATTGGCTGAAATGGAAAGAAGCTATAAACGTGGAGTTGAATAGTTTAAAGAAACGGAATGTGTTTGGTCCGATCTTAAGGACACCATTCGATGTTAAACCAGTGGGAAACAAATGGGTCTTTGTGCGTAAAAGAAACGAACTCGGCGAAGTCGTTAGATACAAGGCACGCCTTGTAGCACAAGGATTCTCACAGAGACCCGGAATCAATTATGAGGAGACTTATTCTCCAGTGGTGGATGCAACTACATTTCGATTCCTCATAAGTCTGGCCATAAGAGAAAACTTAGATTTGCTGTTAATGGATGTTGTAACCGCATATCTTTATGGACCACTGGACAGTGAAATCTATATGAGATTACCAGATGGTATTAAGCTCAAAGATAAGCATGCATCTCGTGATAAACACTGCATTAGGCTGAACAAATCCTTATATAGACTGAAACAAAGCGGACGTATGTGGTATAACCGGTTAAGCGAATATCTCATCAGAGAAGGCTACGAAAACGATCCGATCAGTCCATGCATCTTCATTAGAAAATATCAAAACAAAGGATTTGTAATCATAGCAGTATACGTGGATGACTTGAACATCCTCGGAACATCTGGTGAAATCGCCCAAACAGTTGAATGCTTAAAAGCAGAGTTTGAAATGAAAGACTTAGGCAAAACTAAATTCTGTTTGGGATTACAACTTGAGTACGTCAATGACGGAATCCTTATGCATCAATTGGCATACACTGAAAAGGTACTCAAGAGATTCAATATGGACCAGGCCCACCCATTGACCAGCCCAATGGTTGTGAGGAGCCTTGGATTGGATAGTGATCCATTCGGTCCAAAGAAGGACGATGAAGAAATCCTCGGTCCTGAAATGACATACCTCAGTGCCATAGGAGCATTAATGTACTTGGCTAATCACACTAGACCAGACATCTGCTTTGCCGTGAGCCTCTTAGCTCGCTTTAGTTCGTGTCCAACTCAAAGGCACTGGAACGGTATTAAGCATATCCTTAGATACCTTCAAGGTACTAAGGACTTGGCATTATTTTATTCTAACCATAACGAGGATGGTCTAGTTGGTTTTGCTGATGCAGGATATTTGTCAGATCCGCACTGTGCCCGGTCTCAAACCGGTTATGTTTTCACGCATGGAGGAACAGCCATATCTTGGAGATCCATGAAGCAGACTATTGCCGCTACCTCATCCAACCATGCGGAAATCTTGGCCATTCACGAAGCTAGTAGAGAGTGTGTTTGGTTGCGGTCCATGACTCAGCATATCCGATCAGATTGTGGTATAGACGAAGATAAGGAGCCTACGGTGATGTATGAAGACAATGCAGCTTGTATCGCTCAACTCAAGGACGGCTACATCAAAGGTGACCGGACGAAGCATATTCTGCCCAAATTCTTCTTCACTCATGAGCTACAGAAGGATGGTCAGGTCAAGGTTCAGCAAGTCCGATCAAGCGAAAATTCAGCCGATCTATTCACTAAATCATTACCGACTTCTACACTCCGGAAGCTCATTCATCAGATAGGAATGCGTAGACTTAGAGATCTACAGTGATGCCTAAACCAGGGGGAGTAATGCGTGTTGTACTCTTTTTTCTTCACCATGGTTTTTCCCACTGGGTTTTCCTGGTAAGGTTTTAATGAGACAACGTTCCCCAGCGCATTATAGAGATCCCGGTTTTGTGACAGGCACGGTTACCTTGTCCAAGGGGGAGTGTTATAAACAAATGGACTTCTAGTAACCGGCCCATTAACCATTAGGTTAATGTCTCATGACCCATTAAGGTTTCTGATGCATTAGTTATGTAATGTATATATACACTGCTTATGGAAATAATAAAATCAGAAATAAGCTAAAACTTCTTATTTATTTTTTTTTTTTTTTTGCATATAGCTAAGGATTTTTCTGGCAAGTATGTGATGCCAGGTTCGTCTAGAAGTCTCCCATCATTGGAAACAACTAATTTGATAAATTGGTATATTCCAAATCCGCCAAAGATTTCAGAGCTATCACATTATTAAGGACAGATTCTTGTTGTTATATCTGCTCTGATTTTCTTATCTTTATGTGGATCAAACAAGTTTTGATGCGGTAAATTGGTTCCTCCCTATTTTGCTTGAGCATGAGAACAAGTGAAGAATATATGCTCCATTTTTTTTTTGTCTTCTACAAGAGTTAAGTTAGGAACATTGATTAGCATGCATTTATTCTGGTTCATTCAATTCAAACCCCGTATATTTTTGTATTTCATTCATATAACTACATAAGGCTTTGAGCGATTTTTGTTTATTGTCACTTATGAGTTAGAAAAACCTCATGATGTTGCTTTGAGCATGAGAACAAGTTCATTATGTGCATATGTCTGAATGTTTTTCTTGATATATAAATCTAAATTCACTCATTATTCTAACCGTGGATATTAATTTTAGTAAGAGACGCGTAACATATGGTAGATAAAAATGGTGATGTTGAGATTTTGGTGTTCAATCTATCTCTTTGGACCCGGCCCGGTTCGGTCTTAAAGCCATAAAGTCTTTAGACCATTAGGTGAAAAATTACAGAAGTGGAAGACGCAGACGTACACAATCGAAAATTTAAGACTCAAGCATAAGCTCCGAAATGCCAAACAATTCCCTCAACAGTTCTTCAGAACTAAACCGGATTTTAATAAGGATGTTGATTTAAGGGTGTCTAAATGGGTTGAAGTTGATGAGCCACCCCAACCCAATACAACTATAAAATAATACGTTGAAAAATCAGTTTTCATTAGAACAAAACTCGACCATGGTACTTTTCGTTAATATATCTGTCAAATCAATGTAACGTCAATAATCGTCCTACGCTTAGCAAACACGTAAAGATAAACAGTATGATTAGTTAACATATTTATTGAATAGATTATAGCAACAAGTACGAACAACCATTTGTAAATTTTTGTATGATGAAATAAACAATAATAAAAGTCAGATCGCATTTTTCAAAAAAAGATGCTTTTATATCCTCCGAAAGAAATAACGCAGGGAAACAGACGAAAAACTGAAACAAAAACCCATTACAAAGAAACGGCCAAGGAGCAATAAGAAGTCTCAATCCTCCTCTTCCGACTCCGACTCAGCGCTCTGGAGCCACTCGACAAAAGGCTGCACCTTTTTCCAAACCGGCGAGCTTTTGTCAACTCCGGTCAGACCCTTTTGGTACCATTCCAAAACAAACTCTTCCTCAATGATGTCTTGATCGTACAATGCTTTAAGAACCAGAGCCACCTCTTTGACCGCTTCTTCGTTTCCATTCTTTCCGCAGAATGATTCGATCGAATTGAGAAGATGCATCTGTGATCCATCCTCTTGCGTTGCAGCCACCAAGTAGTTCTTCTTCTTCGTCACTTCCTTGGCAAATCCTTTGCCCACACCATCAAAGAGTGCAGTGAAGAGTGCGTCCATGACGTCTTGAGGAGGATCAGAGCGAGAGGAGATGAAATTTTTGAGCTCGCTTATCGGTGAACCTTTCTTCAGATGCTCTTTCATCTCCTGCACTAGCTTCTCCAGCGGTTTCTCAGTTTTCACATCTCCGTTAGCTAGGCCTTTGGGCACCTTTTTCTCTTCTTCTTCTCTAGCAGTGAGCATCACCAACTCGGCAGTTGCAGCGCTTAACTGTTCTTTCATTCTTTTCTCAGCGGCTTCTCGGGAAGTATCGGTTTGCCACTGGATATCATCATCGTCTTCATCATCGTCCACTTCCTGCGCAATCTCATCATGCTTCGGGCTGATATCCTCATCAGAAGTATGATTCTTGGACGTCTTAGAAGAAGAAGCATCCTTCCCGTTGGTAGAAGCTTTCTTCTTAGCTTCCTTCTTCAACTTTCTCTGCTCCTCATCGGCTGCTTCGCCTTCTTTGAGTCTCTCCTTCTCAGCCCTTCTCATTGCTTTCTTGTCTTTTGAGCCCTTCTTCGCCTCCGGTGGGTTCTTTAAAATGAATGTTGTCAGTTTATCCCTCATGTCAACCTCAGAGATAAACCCGCAAGCAGCACACTTGAGATTCACCATCTGCGTCTTTGTGATGATAATCTCAGTCTCAGGGTTGCCACATCCATAGCACTGGACATACTTCTTAATGAAAACCTCCAGAAGCGAGGCAAGCTTGGGGGTAGTGTGGGCTCCATTCACAAGCGATGTCCCGGTCTTCTCGTCAAATTTGGACTGAGCACCGAGCTCACAGCCAAAGTACTTGGTCGTGTAAGAAGGAGGCCTCCCCAAGGCTTTGGCAATCTCAACATTGTTGATAATGTTAGTCTTGATGCCATTGCCTTTGCCTTCAGTCTTGGTAAGCATCTTTGGCATCTTGTACCTGTAAAAGGCATCGTTACGGTTGGATTCACCAATGTTCTGCAGCGCCATCTTGAGATCTTGCTAGACGGGGAAAAAGGGATCAATGGCTTTCTTTGAACCGGGAAACTGAGTTAAAGGAGTCTCCGGTTTGAAAATGCGTGAGCCTAGAGTTATGGAAGAACTTGTAGTTCTTAATTCTGGATGTAGGACAGTATTTTCCAAGCAACCAGATAGAAAGCAAAACGGGGAAATCTTGTCAGACATAAAAGAAGCTTCAAATATCCGATTCTGTCTCCACTTGCAGGTGACGAAAAACTGCAAAACCCAATCTCCGGTAAAGCAAAACTCTGAAAGGAACAAATAAGCAAAGGAATTAGACAAGCTATCGAGCAAATTCAAAAGAACCACACAACATCAATGAACGAAATCGATCAATCAGAGCATTACAGTTTACAAACAAACACAACAGGACGACAAAAATTAGACAACGAGACAAGGATTAATCAAAATTCGAAGGCGAAAATTCCGATCTGTGTCAAATCTCAGTCAATAAGGTTCATAATCATCATCAGTTTCAATCGTTTAGCTCACCAGAAACAAAATATAATCAGATAAATGGAGAATTCGACCGCCTAAGAAAACGGCCCAGATCCCTCTAACAACACGCCAGTAGACAAACAACAATCACACGAGATTAAAACAACAACAAAAACAAATATCGAAGAATCTATCGCCCAATAAAGCAAAATCACTAATACGCCTGGAAGAAAAAAGGTACAAGGATCTAGAGAAATACCTCTTTCTTATCTTAGACGAGGTGGAAATCGAAGACACAAAAAGCGATAGATACGGAATGAAGAGTTCGTCGTTTGATTATATAGGAAGAGAGTTGTTGGAGACATTAGGGTTAACTTTTTTTTTTGGGTCAACCACTTGATTTGATTAAAGCCCAAAGAGCAATTATAAAGGTTGGGTTTTAGCCCAACGAATACACACAAGCCCAGAACGAATTATGATATGGGTTAACTTGGGAATAGAAAAGGAAAAACCCAAATTTTATTTTATTTCGACTTTTCCGTTTCAAAAGTATTTCCTTCTCCTCAAGTAATTCATTTAATTTCCATCTGTTTCAGGATTAAGAAAGACCCAATTCCTATGGTTTGCTTTATGTATTTACACTATTGTTCTTTCGACTTTAACTTATTTTTATATTCTCCAATTCAGAAGTATTTATTTCTCCTCAAGTAATTAGTTTCATTACATTGTCGAAACAATGTCTGGTAATATCTTAGAAATATGTTATGTTTTAGACCATGGGTTACTTAAAAATCACACGTTAATATTTTTAGATATTATTAAAAAATTGAAATATTTTTTAAAGAACATATTAACAATTCTTTTATCAAGATATTAGATACCGGTAATTATCAAAACCAAATACTCCTTCTTTTTTTCCCAATTCTTATTTCTTATTTTCTTTTTTACTTTTCCTTAATTTCTTTGAATTAGGAAAGTAGTTACACGTTTAATCCGAGTCAATACTTTGTTTGGTTATAAAAAGGGCACAAACGATTCAGAACTTTCAACCAAACAAACAAGAAAAAAAAAATGAATAGAGAGATTATGAAATCTCGTCTATGTGATCTCAGGCTTTACAAATTTGATGTGCCTTATGAGTCTGATGTCGGCGTTATGAGTCAGTTATGGAGGTTGGCACACCAGTCAACGGTTTCAATTGTCCCGATACACCGGACGAGGAGGACGAAGAAGAGGTTCGAAAGCAGGATTGTCCAAATCATTCGTAGATTTGGTCGGTTGGTCCTTGGCGATGCGCAAGGATTCCAACCTAACAAATCAGACCTTCGACTACATTGTCTCCAATTTCTGTTTCAAGGATCTTGAGGTGGTACCTCCCGCGTGTCCGGTCCTCGTCTTTCACTTTCAAACCAGATCGTTTGGTCAAGATTATGTCCCTGAGATTCACCTCATCACACGTATTGTCCTAGGCGCATTGAGAACCAGAGACTCTGTTCTGGACGTTGAAGATGCGACAAACAGAGTTGTACCAATTGCTCCACCGACGACAGAGATCGTAGATGGTTACCAAAGCTCGGAATCGTGTCGTCTCTGCGAAAAAGGGTATCCGAAAGAAGATGAGATTGTTCACAAAACAAGATGCAATCACATCTTTCACGGAACTTGTATCTCTCGTTACTTGTTGCACACTCCTCAATGTCCTGTTTGCTCCGCTCACTTGCCACCTGTCGACATCCGAACTCTCCTCTTCTCCTGAGATTTTGTGTATATTTTTCTTCTAAGGTTGTTTGTTGGAACATCCAACGTTTTCGTGTTTTTTTTTTTTTTCTTTTTGTTCGTCTCATTCTTATACTACTGAAAGGGATTTTCTTATTTGAACAGTACTGTTGTGAGTGCGTAACCTATATCAGATATTCAGATTATTTAATTTTTCTCCTCTTCTTACGCAATTGGAGAGCTTTCTGGATCAAAGATATTCCAGAGTTCCTCTTTTTCTTTCTTCTTGCTCATGGTTCTTTTAACAAATGTTTGGAATATCTGTACTATATATTTATGAATCTCAAGCTTAGGCAACATCGCAAAACAGAGGACGATCGAGTGTTGGTTTTATTAATTGACCACCTTTAAAAATAAATATAGAAGTTTTTGAACAAATCAAATAACTTCAGTCCATACTGGTTTAATCAGGCATTATAAAAACTTGGAAGACGATTTTTTTTCTAGTGAAATGTTGTTATCAGCTCAGCTCTTACCACGACGTTTTAGAGATGTTTAATTATTAAAATGATCAAAGAGACTCATCTTTTACGATCCCATGTGTGATTAAGGTTTGTGCTGGGATTTCTGAAGTTGCGGTCAGGCTTGCGGTTCATGGGTTGGTAGTAAAGACCAGATTGAAACTGAGTTTAGCAAATGAACATGCACTCCAAATCGTCTTTAAGTTGAAGAATATCAAGAATGTGGTTTCTTGGAATACAATGAGGAGGTTGTGTAAAACAAAATGATTCACATTCTTCATTTCGAGGTTATGTTTTGAGCTTTATCCTTTAGGCGACCCAATTCGAGAAAACAGCCAAAAACAAATATGTTTAGTGCAGAGAAAGATAAGATGACGCCAGGTAGCAAGTGAGTCATGCTCACTGAGAAAGAGTAAAACAATTTGATTGCTGGCTAACGAAGATGTGTCTTTGGGGTCATGATGTATCGGACTTGAAATTGAACTTATTGATGAACGACAACTAGATACTTGGCTCCTTACACTCTTTCAATGAAGCATATGGCTCTCTTGCCTTTTGTTGATAGCATATGTTTTGTCATGTTGAATCCTGGTCTTGGTTGAATCCCACGACTCCATGTGAAACTATATCTAAATCTTGCTCTCCGTCTTGTTCTCATGTTGGTTGTGTAGCTAGACTTTTCCCTACCAACGCTGATGTTGATATGGCTAAGAAATGTTACAAGAACGAAAACAACATATCTGATGTTATATGATGTTTTGTCTTTCTTCTTTTTCAATTTCAAGACATTATAGAGGAGTCCATGATTACAACAAACACAAGAGAACAAAGCCCATTAATCCATGTATCTATTCCATGCATGCTCAAAGCTCAAAGCGATTTTGTTTTTTTTGTCACTTAAGAGTTAAAAAACCTCATGATGTTGCTTGAGTATGAGAACAAGTGAAGAACAAATGCTCAATTCCTCTACTTTATGAATTACTTTTCAGAAATATTGATTTCATAGACTGTTTTGTTTCTGATAAATCAAAAGGTTCCTATAATTTCTTAATCCACCAAAGATTCCAAAGAATGAGTTATCACATTTAAGTAATGTAAGTAATGTAATTTGGAGAGTTTCCTTAAATGATGAGAAGGGTTTTTTTCCAAAGAAAAAAATAATAGACCGAGGGTTTTTTCTTGACAATAAAATAGACAAACTTAGAGGGTTTGTGCTATTTTCAAAATTTTAAATTTATTGTGATAGATTTAATTCAAAAAATAATTTTGTAACATTTTAAAGTATTTTTCTAAAATTAATGCGTTTGGCATATTCGACGGTGTGAAAGACATAAAAGATGCCAAATAAAAGTCAAAAAAGTATTAATAAAAGTCTTATTTGGAAACTTTCTAATTTCATATCACTTCTCATGACAATGGATCACTTGAAATTTTCTCGATTGTGTGTTCCCTTTAAATCTGCCAACTCTGATCTCACTCTCTCTCTTCTTTCACCCTCTCCACGATGAAGCACAAAGTCTCCAAGAGAGCAATTTCCCTCAAATGGGTTCCTTTCCTCTGCATCTCTTTCTTCGCCCTGGGAGCAATTTTCACCTCAAGGTTTCTCAGAATTTCTCTTCGTTTCTCCTGCACTTATCGTCAAAACTTTTCCTTTCTTCTGGTTTTTTTTTTGTTTCTTTCTCTTCGATTTTTGTTGATGGGTTTTTGGTAATTGGGGATTTGTGCGTTTCAGGTCATGGGAACCGTCGTCGGATTCCGGAAGTCAGCTAATTTCTCAGCGCCGTCGTGACCATGAACTTCAGATTGTGTCAGACGATTGTGCTCATAAGAAAGTATGCTTCTCGATTCACTATAGTAGAGTATCATGAAAATTTAATTTTGAAAGTTAGATTAGTGTTTGATTAAACTAAGAGTTGCACCAGTTTAGGGAATCTGGCTTCGGGAGATCCGTTTTTTATGATTAGTTTATAGTTTTCAAGAGTTCAATCGAATGATTTTACCTCTTAATTCTGAAGATAAGTTGCGAAAGTTCATTGTCTTTAGACTTTTCTTATCAAAGAGATTTGGGTTTACGCTTTGGAGCTCTTATGTTTCTGCATCTTGATTTTGCTCATATTCAGAAAGCTACGCAAGAAAAAGATGTGATTGACGAAGTTTTGAGAACTCATGAAGCAATACAGTGAGTTAGATAATCAAGTTCTTTTGCGCTTGGACTTGTCTTTTTTTCTCGATATGTTATTTGTGTGTGTATTTGGACTCTTAACAGGTCGCTGGATAAGTCAGTTTCTACGCTTCAAATGCAGTTGTCTTCTACAAGGACTTCTCAAGAGACGGTTGAAACAACGGGAGCAAACGCGAGGAAGAAAGTGTTCATGGTAATGGGAATCAATACCGCATTTAGCAGTAGAAAACGGCGTGATTCAGTCAGAGAAACGTGGATGCCTCAAGGTATCGCAGATTTAGTGATCCTCTCCTTACTCTGATCTGGTTGTTCATATTTTCGCATCAAATCTAGTGAATATATATATGTGGGTATGTTACAGGGGAGAAGCTTGAAAAACTGGAAAAGGAGAAAGGGATTGTCATCAAGTTCATGATTGGACACAGGTGAAGCTGTTTCTCTTTGTCTCAGAGGTTTGTGTATTCGAGGAATTCATGGAACTGAGGTTGAGATTGACTTGTGTGTATTACAATTGTGTTGGCAGTGCGACGTCAAATAGTATATTGGATAGAGCTATTGATTCAGAATATGCTCAACACAAAGACTTCCTTAGGCTGGTGAGACAATTCTAGATTTCTAAGAAAAGATAGAAGTTATTCACTTCTCTTTCTCTTTAAAGTTCTTATTGGATTTGGTTGCAGGAGCATGTTGAAGGGTATCACGAACTCTCAGCAAAAACCAAAATATTCTTTTCCACTGCAGTAGCGAAATGGGATGCAGAGTTCTATATCAAGGTTGATGATGATGTTCACGTGAATCTCGGTAATAAAAAAAACCCCTGTTTCTACTCGTTTCTTTGGCTGCTCTCTCCTTCAGTGGCAGCAAATCAAAAAGATTTTTAACTTTGCCTTTCAGGCATGCTTGCATCCACACTTGCTCGTCACCGCTCAAAGCCGAGGGTCTATATTGGGTGTATGAAATCAGGACCTGTTCTTGCTCAAAAGTAATTCCATTAGCCTGAGTCCATCTTCAAATCTTTCTGAAGTTGCTGTTAAGAGTAATGTTAAATTAGTAGTTTATTAAACTATTTCAGGACAGTGAAGTATCATGAACCTGAGTATTGGAAATTTGGAGAGGAAGGTAATAAATACTTTCGACATGCTACGGGACAGATTTATGCCATCTCCAAGGATCTTGCCAAATACATATCCATCAACCAGTACGTAATTCTACATCCTCACCAATAAAGAGTCTTCCAGCTTCGTTTATATATTAACATCATATATTTGTTTGTTCTAAAAGGTTAAACCTTTGTCTGCAGGCAAATATTGCATAAATATGCTAATGAGGATGTGTCTTTGGGGTCATGGTTTATCGGTCTTGAGGTTGAACATATTGATGACCGAAACTTCTGTTGTGGGACTCCTCCAGGTAAAGTACAATTAAGTCACACAAACAAATTCAAGCAATTTCTCTCTCCTCTCTCTCTTGCTTCTGATGGTTATTTTTCCTTCTGCTTCACATAGATTGTAGATGGAAGGCGGAGGCGGGCGATGTGTGTGTGGCGTCATTCGAATGGAGCTGCAGTGGGATTTGCAAGTCGGTAGAGAGAATGAAGATAGTACATCAAGTGTGTAGCGAAGGAGAAGGAGCTGTTTGGAATGCACTTCTCTAAAGAAATTTTCAATATCTAAGTGGAGCCATTACAAAATCATACGCTCACACCAACAGGTCACAGCTTTGATTTACAGCTGAAAGAAAAATAAAATAAAAAGAGATTGGAGGAGATGACAAATTTTGTAAAGAACCATAGGTATACAAATTGCATACTAAGGACCTTAAATGCAGAATCTTTTAACATATGAGCAAAAGACTCTTTAGTGTGGCTTTGTTATGAGAGTTGTTGCTTAAGCTTTAATTAGCAGTACAACAACTTTTGCTTTGTAATTCTTCTACTTTTGAGTTAGCTAATGTCAATGTGCTCTCAAACAGAAGCAGGATCGATGTAAACCATCGTGTGCCAAATTAGCAATTAACGAGTGAAGAGAATGCATAACCAACAAAATTTCAGACAAACTATTATACCCTTCTGTCAGATTTTAGACACAATGATGAATATTTACACTTACGCAACCCTTTTTTTCTTTTTTTGCTTTATACAAACAGAATTACACATGATCGATTCTTCTTTATAAGGTCATAGGGAGCTTTTTTTCTCACTACCCTGAATCCAATCTGAAGCCTTTTTTTTCTTTACTCTCAAATCTCAAACACTAGCATAGCCACAGTTTGTTTTTGAGTACCCAAAAGCTTCACAAGGCCTTTTTAGCTGAGAGTCTCAGTCGCAGCCACAGCTCTTTTGTAGCAAATTAGCAATACCATCTGTTCTTTTTTTTTTTTTGTTGCTTTAAGCCAGTTGGTGAATCCTGGTAAGGGCGCAGAAGCGATGTCCACCACTAGCCAGTATCTTAATCAGGGTAAAGAGCAATGAGCCCAAAACATATGTTCTCAAGCTTTACCCGTCTTTACCTGACGGATCACCTGAAGAGGCCTTCTGGTTTATTGGCTTGTCCGATGAAGCCGCCTTCGGGTTGCCCGGCTTGTCTTCTTGCAGGCAATCAACAGGAACATAGAAGTATCCCTTTGGGAGCCGCCGGTTCTTGAACGAAGCTTCATCCGATGTCATCACAAGCTCCTTCGCGAATGTTTCTACATGCTGCTATTATCAGTTATCAAGATAAAACAATTATAAGATCTCATGAATAAAGTTGAGTTGGGCAGAAAGAGTCCAACTTACGATGCATGTAAACTTAGGACAAAAAGTTTCTCCTCACCTTCTTGGGCTTTGAGTCTTTATCTCCATCCTCTGAAACACTAGGTGAGACTATACAATGTTTGCGGGGAACGGTTTTCCCGGAAAATATTTGGCTTTCGGTTGGCTTACGGGAAAACCGACCCTTGGAAGTAGCACTATCGTCGGTTCTCTGATCAGTGTCCATTAAAATGGGACCTTTGCCTCGGCGCTTAACAGAGGCTGTGCTGTCAATGGTGATATCATCTGACCTCTGTATTGCTTCACTGCCAGATATATTACTATCTGGATGACCTTTTATTGATGTTGTCGCTGAGTCCGACGACACTTCTGGAAAAGAAAATGGATTACGGACTGGCAAGGACCGTGCTGCGTGATCCCTTTTGGCAGCAAGTATTTCATGTGAGGAAACAGCCAACTCTCGCTGCAAATATACCATACCAGTGACAGGTCAAGCGCCCATTTGTTTCATTTCAATTATAAGAAGATTTAGGGTTTCGGTAGTTCAACTTACCTTTAACTTCTCCCTCTTGACTATCCGCTCACACAGAAGGCGTAATCTCTCCAGTTCAACCTGGAACAGATTTAGCAAAACTCCAAGAGTTAAAAATAATTTGATACGACAGCAACGAAAAGCAAAATAATTTGCCTTTGCTAAGAACTCCTACCCTATAATGTTTGAGACTTTTCAGCTCCTCTGCCCCATGTTTCTGAGATTCGGCCTGCAAATACAGTCAGACAGATCTAAGCAACCTTATTATGCAAGTAGGCAATCATGAAGATGACTAAAGAGATGACAAATAAGACCTTTGCCTTCTGTTCCAAGCTGTGCTTCTCACAGTAAGCCTTATGTGGAAGTTTCCCACCACCAGTCATATGAAAGCCCGCATTTCTGGCACAGGATGGGTGAAATGTCGTCTGGCAGTTACCATAACTACACTGTAAATAGACAACATAAACTTTTTGTTCAATCGTTGTCCCAACACCTGAAGCTAGATGTCTTCGGATAAATAAAGTAAGAAAGGGTGAGTACCTTAATGCATGCACCATATATCCGTTGGCATATACAACAAGTGTCCGTGTTCTTGGCCAGAGACTCCTAACAAAGCATCATACATTAAGCTTTAGCATTTTTAAACAGCTTGAAGTTGATTCTGATTCTGCATTCTAAAAATATATATTAACCCACCATTCCCTGCACAGGATTTATTTGCCCCCTTCTGAAGGTTGATTCCAAGGACCACTGCAAGAAATTTTATACCAAATTATTTGCAATGTTCATTACTGCAGATAACTGCTGCTGTAGAAGGAAACTTCACCTCAGCACAAAATGCATGTACCCACTGCCCATTTGTGGCCTTCCTAAAAGCCCCAGTTGTGCCAGCACATAAAGTACACTCTGTAGAAGAATACGGTTTTTCCCAAAAATTGAAAGAACCAGTAGATTCCGCACATAGTTCACAGTACCAAGGACCAGTAGATTCTTTAGCACATTTGTAGCAATCCATGTGAACAGCAACCTGTAATTGAAGCTCTGATCAGATAACATACCGTGCATAAAAGTTGTCCCTAAAAGACAAAATCATACCTTAATTAAACACTATATATAATTCACAGGAAATGTCTATCACCTTGCAACTAGAGCACACTACAATCAGGTTCCATATAGTTTCAGCGCGTCTGCAGATGTCACAACTTCGTGGATTTTCTGAAAAGTCTGGTGTACGATGATCAGACCGTTTGTCAGATGGTGGACTGGAAACAGCCATCTTTAAAAGTGTTTCCTTTGTCTGTGGCACTAGGTGAGAGCTGCCAGTCACTTTACGTCTAGAGGTACTCATCTGTCCGATTTAAAACCAACAAGAATGATAAAGGATAAGAAACATGGCACAAATAGAATAAACACACGGAGGAAAAAATCTAAACGTAGCAACAACAACCTCTTGTTGTACAGGTTCTTCTGTCATATCTTTCCTTAGCGATGTATTCCGAGAAGATGTTGCTGCTGCAGCAGTAGCAGCAGCTAGAACAGCCTGGGCTTGTTTGTGTCTTTTCTCTTTCCTACCTTGCTTTCTTGCTTCCCTGACATCATGGAAATATTTTTTGACCAGAACATCATCCCATCTTCGTCCATGCTGTTCATCAATCTCCAGGGGCAGCTTTTTGGTAACTTCATACACTAGATTGTCTGACAAAAGGAACCAATTTCAAAATAACATAAAAGAAATTAAATAGTGCCGAAAACAATGATGAATTTGAACCATGCAAATAACAATGGGCAATAAAATTACCAGATAGTTGCTTTCTTGGAACTGCAGTGCTAAGTAACTGAAGCTGATAATATAGAAGTTCTCCTTCCACTTCATCTTCAGGAGACAGATCCAGTATGCCCAATTTCCTAGCTTTGGATAACTGACAGAATTTGTCTCCGCAATCTGCATTCTGATTGTGGTGGTTACAACAGATAGTGTGATTGCCAGCGTCCTGCAGATGTTTGTTTCCTTCTTCAGGGCCTGCCAAATGTTATAATGTTACCAAATGTCCTAAAAGCTGTGGCGTAAATCACAAAGTCTCTACCATCTGGTTTGTTTATCAACGTATCCACATAAGAATCCTCACTGCTTTTCGAGGTCTTACCCTTGCCCATCTCTGACAATTCTTTACGGATATAAGGATGAGGATTGAAACCAGGATATGGTTCATTATCACTGCAGCACCATATATTAAAAAAAATGATTTAGTAGGCAGAATGTTTATGTAGCCGAGAGAACAATAGAGACTGCCTCCTCATTGTGTTTCGGAGCTTACAGGAGATCCAAGATAATAGGGCTTGGACTGTTCAAATTTCCATTAGTCCCCAAGGAAACGGCATTCTCCAGAATGACTCCAGAAGAACTAGAGTTGGATTGTTCTCCGTGATCATCTACACAACAAATTAAAAATAAGATCAGAAGCAGTTACCATCAACTAAGAAAAGATAAATAATCAAGTGTAATAAACATTGGACGACGAAGAGACATCCTCAATAGAAAAAATTCCAAGCAACTAAGTAAAACAAATTAAGAAAATACAAAATGGAGATAACAAGCATTGAGAATTGCTACATGAGATATGCAAGAAGAAATAGTGAAAAGTTAGAAGAATATACCAGAACGATTAACAGAACTTTTCCCGAGATGAACTTCCTGATCAACAACTACTGATTTCTGTATATAAGAAACAAGGCACAACGCCAAATATCTCATCAGCAGGTCCTTTGGCATGAAAATAAGTATGCAGAAGCAGCTGCGTTTGAACCTTGGTGACAGATCTAGCAAGCCTTTGATAACTAACAAGTAACAACTATTTGTGATGCGAAACATGGGAAAGTACCTGTTCTTCTGGAGAATGATCAGATGCCAAATTCCCAGAACTATCTTTCTTCAAGACTGGCCCATTAGCTTTAGCTTCATCAACCACAATACCATTACCAGTACAATTTTCGGCAGAGGTACATATCGTATTATTATTACAAATACTGCTTTCGGGTGTTCGCTCCAAAGAAAAAGCCTTTGTGACAGCAGGATCTAAGATGTCCGAATCTAACATCACCATATCCTCAGTACAGTTAGCTGCCCGACGCTCAGATATTGTAGTGTTGGTACTTCTAAATTTTTCGCCTTTGTTCCGGGCACCCATGTGTGCATGCTGGTTAAGCCATTTAACTATCTTGCCTAGTAAATCAGGCAGCAAGTCTCCATCCTATAGTTCAAAAATTTTAAATCAATATACAGAAACCCACAATGAGAACACAGAGGTTTTAACCAGGTATACGAGAAGTTTTACGCGTTACCATAAGTTTGGCATTCAAAGCATCAGGATTGACCCCAATCTCTGCAGCCACATCCTTCACATCCACTTTCCCCAGATCGATCAACTAAAAATATGTGAGTCAGTGAGCCAGAGAGTCAACAGGTACAGATAATCCAAAAATTGTAAAGAGTATTCAGACCTTTTTCAGAATCAATCCAAAACTAAGAGACTCGGACAGGGTTCTTTCATTATCGGTGCTTCTCCAAGTCATCTCTGATTCAACATTGTCTGTTGCAGACCAGTTAATATTTGAACGCGGTGATCCCAGTTCTCGCACGTCACTGTTTCTCGAAATATCAGATCCCGGAGTTCCTACGTCAATTCCCATCTCATCGTTTCTTAGGTGACCTTCTCTTACACATTCTGATGGAAGATGACATACAGGAGAACGACTATCAGCTGCAATAATTTCTCCTCCCTCTATGGATCTTCCACTTTCTTGAATATCTGAATGCTTCGAGCAGAAAGCTCGCAGTTCAACCTACAAGTTTTTTTCTTATGTTGTTAAAGAAAAATCAGCACGAATGTCTATGATTCCGTTCTGTAAGTGGTGAAACTTACAGTATCACACCCATGTTTTCCCCAGACCTCTAGCCTATTCCCTGCCTCCCTTGCACATATTGGATGGAAAGACGTTCGGCATGATCCTATGATCAAAAGATTGTTATAAAGTAACAATTACAAATCTGATATCCACCAAAGACTGAAGAATAAACTGAATCAAAGGAAAGTGTAACAAGTAGTTCCATGATGAAGCCATAAATTTGGATAAGTAAATCAAGTAAGAACATAGGGAGCGGAGAAAGGTAACATTCTTTGCCTTTTTTATTTTAGTTAGGTCCAAACTGCGTGCAAGTTTCCTTTCACAGAAACCCCGCATAGCAAAATATTCATATAAGAAAAATAGATCTAGATGTAAAAGATGGTTTCATTCGCGATGCAATCATCACATAGTAGCCTGGTATAAAAATGATAACACTCCATGCGATGAATAATGTCAACAAAGCATTTTCCAGGTATATATGATCCAGACAATTGTGTTATCTGGCGCATGCAAAGCAAGGACTACAATTGTGAGCACAATAATTAAGCCCAATTGCAGGTGATATATAGGCATTTTCAAATGGGCAGATTATGAGCAACCAGTACTCGCTATTTGTTAGCCGTACGTGTACTTTTTTGCACAATTGTCAAGTTGTTCCAAGGAAGAAGCAGCGTAAGTAAATGACCCAAACTATAGAACAGAACATGTCATTAATAATATCAATGATACCCATGCTCAGAAGTAGACTGGATGCACAGAAAGCAACAATACATACCATTACAACACCGAATGCAAGCACCAGATTTCACCTTGCACAAGTTACACAATAACTTCCTCCGAGTTTCTTTTATTCCAGGCAAATTCAGGATAGGCTCCATTTTTTTCAAGTCTTCTATATACACCTCAGGCATCCACAGAGAACAAAACAGATGAGCAAACTCCGCTGGCCCACCATTCTCAGTTTTAGAGAGAGCAGGTTTCAGGATGCCACCCTTTTTGGGACAAAGCAAGCATGGTCTTTCAGAATCACTACGAGCATTCTCCAGCTCACACCATGAGCACAACCACGATTTATCTGTATCTTCAACAACACCATAGCATTTTTTATGAACTGTAGCTTTGCAGGAAGAGCAAACAATCAGCTGGTTATGATATTCCTTGGCCTCACCAGTGCAGCAAAAATCACATAACAACGCATTGCCTTTGCAAGGAGCGGCAACCACTAATTTTCCCAAACCTGCATCACCACCAAGACGCCTCCGCTTTTTGGAGGGCTTTTCTGATGTCAACAAAATCCTATTTCTACAGCCTAAAACCCATTCTAAACTACCAGAATAGTCTGTCCCAGAGGATAATTCATCCCCCACATTGTCAACACTCATTGGCTGCCCACCATCCTCGTTCACCTCTTCTTTCTTTACTGTGCCTTCAGATATCTCTTTGCTAAGAAGGTCTTTAATTTCTTCCAGAACAACGCCTTCTGCACAAACAACATCCTCATTCTTTGCACTCGCATCAGTTTCCCTCTGTTGAATATTAATGGATTCGTATTCCACAGATGGCACTGAAAAGCAGTTTCTAGAAGATAAAGATCGTAGAGATGCTAAATCTGACAAAGTTTCTAAATCAGGCAATTCTACGCGCCTAAAATAGTCCTGATGTTCAACCCAGATGCTCCCAGTTCGCAACTTATCCCCTTGCCTAGAAGACTTCTTCTTCTTCTTATCCGTCCCAGAATGAGACTTCTTATGCCGTTTCTTGTTATCCGTTTGGTTGAGCAAATTAGCAAACACAATGGGTAGAGTAGGCACACTTGCCACCAAAGTGGAGCCATCTTCAGGAACATCATAAGGAGACCTCTCTGAGAGATTTTTGCTAGCCTGAGCTAACAAATCGATTTCCGGCGAACCCTTATCCTCAAAGCCCTTCTTCCCATTTTCCTTCTCAGGCGTAGCCCTGCGAAATGGTCGGCAAGGTTTATCTTCAGCACCACAACCTCCGTCCACTCCCCTACCCATCATCTTCTTCGGCCACTGGCATTGGTCAACGTTCATAACCGACACAAACCACCACCATAAACTCCCGCGCGGCCCATGAAAAGGAACACTTAACCCTAACGCTGAATCCCCAAAATGACTCCGCCTTCAATTTCGTCCTCGTGCACCTCCCAGGTAACGGGAGAAATCAGCCGGTAATCAAAACCCTAACCCTAATTCCCGAAGCCTAAACCTAACCCTAGCCTAGCTCCACCGTACCAATCTTGGCGCCTTTCAGATTAGAACGATAGAAGAAGAGACGAAGAAGATGGATAAAAGCGTGGCTAAGATTAGGGTTTCTTCAAATTTCTCTGGTTCATGTTCTTTCGGATCATTCCCACGACTGGTTCGATTATTTTTCTTTTTTTCTTTTTTCTTTTTTTTTCTTCAGAGAGATTTTCGCGTTATTTGCAGGCAACAGAGGAACGGTTCATTTTCGGCAGAAATTTTTTTTTTTCTTTCACCTTTTTATTCAGAGAATATGATAGAGAGGTGTGAGGCGTAGGGTAGCACTCGTGCACCTCCTCTGTTTCAACACGTGTTACGTTTTAATTCGTTAGATGACTCACGAGATACGAGCACGTTAATTCATTCCACTCTTTCATAGAGCGTACGGATATGCTTTTTTTTAATTTACCTCCCTTTCCTTAATTATTATATGATCCCTCTTTTTGTAGTAAATGGAGATATTGATCATACCTTTTTCAGAAGCTCATTCAGATCCAAATATGATTTCCTTTCAGATCCCTCTTTTTTAGTTTGCTAAGAGATCCCTCTTTTATATTATTTTAATTTTCTGTTTTGGTGCCTTCGTATTGTTTATTATGACGATTCCACTATTTTTAGTACTTGTTGGATTTGCTCTATTTCAAACAAATAAAACCTTGATTTTGATTGATTCACTAAAAGGAGGTCGTATTAATTCCATGTGATGTACATATATGCTGCATGGCAATATGAAAAATGGTTTTTTGAGCCCACTTATTAAAAACTATAATCCATTGTTTAGAATCCTTTGGCTTTAAAATTAATTGAGTAACAAAAGTTAGATGGCCAAACCAGTAGAATTTAGCTGGCTTGGCTAATGCATATATATATCAAGGAGCTAAGGTTATTTCAATTAATTTTATATAAAGGTATTTTAAAACATTCTTTATGAAAAGTTGGTATTGGAACCTCCAAATCTGTAGAAATTAATATAGCTGACGATAAAGTTATGTGGTTATAATAAGCAAAGCTCGTTCACAAACCGACGAACTAGTAAAAAATGTATACATGCTTAATATTTCTGCTTTCGTAAAGTACTTTGCTTAATATATTGCCAGGTTGTAAATTAGTAAGAAGCTATCAGGTCTTGATATTTTTATGTGGGACGATGGGTTTCTTCCACATCTTGGTTCTTGGACCAAATTAGTTTTTCGCATTCCGTTTGGAGTATTAAAATATATCATGTGTGATACAATGTGAATTATTAATGAGATTTTATCTCGTCATCAATCAATAATTTACCCGTAAGTTATCTATAATAGCGTATATAATTTATTAGTAAACATCACCGGAGTATGTTAGAGCATCATTATCCCTAAAATTTCTAATGAGTTTCTTAACAATTTTTTATTATTAATTATAAATTAAAAACTCTTAACAAGAAACTCAATATTTTTGATGGTTCATTGCAAAACCTCTAAATGAGTTTCTAAAAAAAAAAAAAATTAATAGTGAAGATTGGTACTAGTGAGAAGAAGCAAGCAGAGGGAAGTTTTAATACCTCATGTCATGTTTTTCTAAATAGACATGGACACACAATCTCCAAATTGCATTAGTCATTTATACAAATGTTTTTTTTGTTTTTTCAATCTACTGACAACACCTTTGTTCACAAGAAAGACAGAGTTTGTGACATGAACAACCATTAAAAGGAAAACTCAGATGCCTTGTCAATCGTATGACTTCCATCTTTCTATCACTACGTTGAACTCCTCATCTCTTCTCCTTACCTAGAAATCGAAAACCATAGTTATAATAGCCTACACAAGTCAAATCAGTTCCCTTTACATCTCAACCGATCAACCATCATTATGTATATTCAGTTATTGTGTACCTCAACCATGGGGTTTCTTCCTCGAAGCAACATATCAACACTCTTTTCAGTCTGCACAAGAGTAAGCCAAGAATATATTGAATGTCAAGAAGATAGTGACTGCAGAGGCAAGAACAGATTTGGTGAAAAAATCAGTAAAGGGACAAAGAACATTGAGAAAAAAAGCTGAAGCAAAGGGACAAATATAACATTTCAGAACAGCAATTATTACCAAGTCTGAAAGAGTAGGATTCTTTATGATGTTCTGGAGCTGTTCTCCATGAGCAGTGCCAATTAGCATCACTCCCCGCTCAGCAATGGAACGACAAGCAAGCGCCTCAGCTTCTGTGCCGATCTCATCAACGATGATCACCTGAAACATATGGTTCTCTACTGCCTCGATCATCACTTTATGCTGCAAAGATGGCTTCGGCACTTGCATTCTATGCACCTACAATCGCCGAGTGTGGAATATCGCCGTCTCCTCCTATTTCGTTACTTGTATCAATTATCATCTAAACACACATTGCACATACTAAATCACTTTTTATCAAAAAGAAAAAACCAAAACCTTTCAGGGCTAAGAGAAATATAGAGGAAGGACAAGAAGACCCACCACTCTTTTTCTGGAATTCATCGGACAAGACACAAGCAATCTCTAGCAAAACAGTGGTCTTGCCAACACCAGGCCTTATGATTAAAGAGGATATCAAATCACCATCAAATTAAAGAGGATTATCATCCAGGTTCACTGAGATAACGTGCGTCAGGTGGTCTCCCAAGTCTGTAATCACCTAATTGAAGATTCAAATCATCATTTTTCTCAAAACCATCATTGCCAAAGAGGAAAGTGAAGAGTAACAAACCTCTACGAGCTGGTTTTCTTCGCGAATCGTTTATGAGACGGTGACATAGATCTCGGGGCGTCATAGGTGTATCGGCTTGGAGGAGACGGGCATCGCGTCGGAGATGTGGACGAAGATGAGGATGAATCGTCGGTGGAGATGATTTGACCGGGAAATGGTCGAAGAATGAAGAGTCGGAATCTGAAGAGGAAAAATGGTCAAGAATTGAAAATTTGGCCGAGAGATTTGTCTGTCCAATAGATTTATGACACGTGTGGAATAAGAATCGTTTCTTGCAGATCCCAAATAAGAATCGATTTTTATTAATTTTGGGCTTAAAACATTATTTTATTTGTTTTTTGGGCTAAGAAACCTATATAAAACTCTGCGATAATGATGGTCTTACGGCCGCAACGGCAACAATCTCCCGTCGCCGTCAGATACAGTAGCTTTATAAAAGAGCAACAAAAATCGACGCCATTCGTATGTACGAGGCCCTTTGTCGACGGTGGCGACGGAAGGGAATCCACCGTACACGAGCGTGGATAATGCTATGGCTTACAATATGGGACTTCGGGCTTGTGGTGGATCTACGCAGATACGGACGCCTCGCCGGCCGGAGACGGCCGTGGATTTGTTTCTGTTCGAGATGTTAAAGGAGGATCAGAAGCAGGGTCCGGTGGAACAGAGTTTTGGAATCTTCGCACCTGATATGACTATTGACTCCTGTCTATAACCTTTGTTACTAGAATACTAGTGTTTAAAACTCTTTTATGTATAAGTGTTCAGTTTTTCACTTTAAAAACCAATTCAATTTTATATTTTCCCATTTTACGCTATATCGTATGATCTTACAAATTAATAAGCTAGAAAGGTAAAGATATGTCATAGACAAATCAATAGAAAAATAAAGAACTATTTAATCCAAGCTTTAAACGCGCTTTATTGAAAGCTGAAAATAAAAGTTAACGATGGTTCGATACAAGATAATTGAATTTTTTTGCCGGTAGGTGGAGTGGTGGACAAGATATTGAAGTTTTTATACATGACATGAGTAAGAACCAAAACATGATGATCAAGTCTTGCATATCAATATATCATTGGTTTCAAAATTTTCGATCTTTTTAAAGGATTTAGTATAGCTTTGGATTGAATAGCCCAATATTTTGCAGATTTTCTTAACATTGTAGAGATTTTTATGTTATTTTAAACATTTTTAATTTACCTTTTCAAACAAAAAGTTTTTAAAAAATCTTAAATCTAAAGCCATCTTTACTCTTTAGCCAAGATTTCATGAGGTAATTTAATCAAGTTCTTTTAATGTCATAACATTTTAACTGTACATGACAATAAAAATACAAAACAAGATATAAACGTGCTCAAAAGTTCCTACAGTCAAAAGTTGCTATGTCCCATTTACATGTCATTAATAATATACATAAGATTCACTAGCACATTTTCTTCGATATTACTTCATTACATATTTAATCAACACCAAAGATAGATCACAATAGTAAAGTCCACATAAACCACAAAACATATATATACACAGACAAACAAACTAACATATGCATGTATACCAAAATAAAGTAGCAAAAACATGAGCAACATAATGTTCCTCGTAATCACTCTTCTCTTTCTTTCAACCAGATCAACTGGAGTCGTCGGAGACACTCTGTTCGCTGGAGTTTGTGACGGTAGAAACGGAGACAATCTTCCATCTCCGACCCAAACAATATCTCTTTACCAGAAAATCAACATCGGTTGGATAAGACTGTACGAGCCATTCCCTGACCTCCTCAACTCCTTACAAGGAACCGGTCTTCTCGTAGCCGTCGGACCAAAAAACGAAGAGATCAAAACATTAGCCGATCAATACGAGTACGCCGTAAATTGGGTCAAAACGTTTATAGCACCATACAACGTCTCTTTCAATTGGATCACGGTGGGAAACGAAGTGATCCAAAGTGAGATCGGACGGTACGTTCCACAAGCAATGAGACATATAAAAGCTGCGTTGACCCAAACCGGAATCTCAAGAACGATCCACGTCACCACGGTCTTATCCACAGCCGCGCTCGCTAACTCTTATCCACCATCAGCCGGAGTATTTAAACCGCAAATAACCGAAGTTTTAACCGAAATCGCATCGGTTCTAAGCTCTACTGATTCACCACTCATGGTCAACATATACCCTTATTTCGCATACGCGTCTGACCCTAGCCACGTGTCGTTAGCGTACGCCACGTTCGGTTCAGATAAACCGGTCGTGATCGACGGGAATTACCAATACACGAACATATTCGATGCAGCTGTGGACAGTTTCAACGCGGCGTTGGAGAAACTCGGACACGGAGGTGTGAAAGTGTACGTGGCCGAGACGGGTTGGCCTACGAGAGGTAACCCTCCGTACACGAGCGTGGAGAACGCACGTGCGTATAATCAGGGGTTGCTTAAGAAACTTACCACGGGTGCTAGGGCTACGCCGAGGCGGCCTCAGGTTCCTGTGGTGACGTTTTTCTTTGAGATGTTCAATGAGGATTTGAAGCAAGGAGAGGTTGAACAGAGCTTCGGATTCTTCACTCCAAACATGGTTCCTGTCTATGATATGTGGAATGTTAAGTGTCTCTAGCTAGGAACAGAGAAACCCAAATCCTAGTTTGGTCATTTGATCATCTAATCTGACCGGAACATATAAAAACATCGATACCAGTTTATGTCTTATTATTATTTTTATATTTTTTTGAATATCCATTTGTTTTAAATAATCACTTAACTATGTAATCGATTTCCCTGATGTAAATCGATTCCTTCGTGTGCTCATCTTTGTATGGTTTTGCTTTTCTGTTTTTTTAGTTCTTTTTGTGGCTCTGTTTAAGAGAACACTCTTTATGATTCTGCCATCTGCCTTTTAGTGGGCTTTTCTAATGCAAGTCAGATGGAAAAAAAAAACTATGTACAACCCGATTTGAATTATTTGAACTTGTATTTATAGTTTAGGTAAATACCCCCAAAACACCCTTCAAGAATGAGTCATTTCTATCTTATATGGATACAATAGTTTCTGTAAAATATTATTTAAACTTTCATCTCTGAATATCAGCTTATATAGATTTTAAAATTTGTATAATTTTTTTTCTTAAATTTGATTATATTTCAAGCTACTCCAAACGGAATAAATATATAATATTTAGAAGACAGCATCTTTAGGAGATAAATCTAAAGCTTCAATAAAGACATTACTCAGCACTTCCCGTACAATATCAAGACACTTCATCTTTACTTTACGATAGTTTTATCAATTCCTTCGTTGTATAAGTAAGCTAGAAACCTGGAATTTACTTATAACCTTGTGCCTTTTAATATAAAAATATGAAAGTTTAGGAAAATACAAAAATGATCTTATCACCTAATCCGAAATTTCTAAGTTCAAAACCAATGGCAAGAAAGAAAAAATGTTGGCCTCTGATTAAGAGCGGAAAGGGCCTAAAGGCCCATTATATCAAACACAGCGAGCATATCGTATAGCGAGAATTTGGATGAGAAAAACGGTTGCGTCAAAATGACGACATTTGGAATCTAACCGCACAAGTTTTAAAAAACAAAAGAAAAAGAGAGTCTCAGGCTTTGTTTGCGTACGTCAATTCGAAGAAGCAATCGGTTTTCCCTTTTTTTGAACATCCTTGAAGTTCGGAGTTCTCTCCTTCTCCGGCAACCACCGTGATCTCCTCTCCTTCTCTCCGGTACTGTTACCTCGCGCCTTCTCCGCATCCATCAACCTATCATATTGTTGAAATTCGCCAATCTCGTTGTCAAAATTTCTAGATAAGATTCGCTACTAGTCTCGGATCTTCCATTTCGGGAGAGAGATCTATCTTAGATTCTCGATTACGATTCCGTTCGAGCGAGATCTCGAGTCATTGTTTGTGTGGTGTCAAACATTGAACTGTATGATTCGTCTCGATCTTATATGTGGATCGAAAATCTGCTCTCCCATTGATGCTTTGCTTAAATTTGCATGAATTGTTGATTTGAATTGCCATAATTGCTTCTCCAGATCTGGATTTTTTTTCATTTTCATAATCGTGTCTTTGCTTGTGGTTGCTATTTACGGACGCTCACTCTATTGCGTAGAAGTAAAACTGTAGTTATCTGGTAGCTTATCCATGACTTCCTGATCCAGATTTTTGGATCCGTGATCAATGGCTATTAAAGAGCATTGCTACTGTTTGATTTGATGGATTAAAAATTTTCTCCAATCCATGATCAACTGGTCGTTTAGAGTGCTAAATTTTGGTTGTTCCTCACCAACTCACATGGATCTTACGATTGAGTTTTTTCTGTCTGGTTTCATTGGCTTCACAACTTGCACCACACTAAGTAGAATTCTGTGTGATGGTCTTATTCACCCTCTTGGTTTTGTTGTGCTGAATAGGTTTGATTGATCGAATGGGGAAAATCAAGAAAGTGAATCGTAGGGCTCACATTGCTAGTCCTTATCCATCACCACCGTCTTGTTGCAAGAAAGAATGGGCAGGCTCAACTTGTCCAGTATGTTTGGAGTCTCCACACAATGCAGTTCTTCTCTTGTGTTCGTCCTATCACAAAGGCTGTCGTCCCTACATGTGCGCAACAAGCAGCCGTTTTGCCAACTGCCTTGACCAATACAGGAAGTCTTATGGCAACGAAGACTCAGGACAACCCGAGCTTTTGTGTCCGCTATGCAGAGGTCAAGTGAAAGGTTGGACTGTTGTGGAAGATGCGCGTGTGCATTTCAACTCCAAGAGGAGGACTTGCATGCAGGAAAACTGTTCCTTTGTAGGAAACTTCAAAAAGCTCAAGAAACACATGAAGGAAAAACACCCACATGCTTGCCCGAGAGCTGTTGATCCAGCTCTAGAAACCAAATGGAAGAGGCTTGAGAGGGAAAGAGACAGGAGAGATGTGATAAGCACGATCATGTCATCAACTCCAGGTGCTGTTGTGTTGGGAGATTATGTCATAGAGCCGCATAGCCGAGCTGTTTATGATGAGGAAGACGATGAAGATTACAGTTCGGATGACTCTTTGAGCAATGGCATATTGGATCTAGATACATGGCACGGACAAAGCCATCATATACGTTTTATCGATATGGAGTCAAGCGACTTCGCATCATCTTCTCGATCCCCTGCTTCTCCAAGCCGTTCGCTTCGCGGTTTGCTCTTCCCAAGGAATCAGAGGGGCGGCAATAGAGGTCGGTAACTTTTGATTTGACCAAAGCAAATGCATGATCAATCTCCTCTGCATATTTCTCAAACTCTCTTCAGCATTACAAATTGACTTCAAACTTGCAGGAGCAGTATAAAAGGCTAACATGACTAGCCAACTAGCCATACAGGGAATTGAAAAAAAAACTCACAGTCGTCCCTTTTCTTTTTTATTTATTTTTCATGTAAATTATGTGTTCTCTGTAATTGTATTCTTGTTTCTGCATTGTTGTACTCTAATGAGGCATGATCTCTTATGCCTTTTTCTTTATTTCCTGTTTTCATGTATTTAATTGATTTTCATCTTCCTTAAGTTCTGGAAGAAAAATAAAAAGGTTATGTGAACAAAAAAAGAAGAAGATTGTAATTACTCCCTACTGTCAACATCGGACAAAAGTCCGTTTATTGATTCTTGTTTTGTCTTCATGAGTCTCTTCTACTTCGTACGCAGCCGCGCGATAATCCTCCGACCACATGTTTAAGCTTTTTCTTCATTCGGAAAACAGTAAACAAGATAAATAAAGAATGTAGTTTCAATTTGAAACAAGTCGTATAAAAAAAGAGATAAATCGGAACACGAAGTACCCAGATATCTGAACTGTAAGCTTTGCTCTTTGCTTCTCCTTCTTCTTCATCTGGAACAAACTGGCGATATCTCCACGTCCTATTTTTCCGACGAAATGGCCGGAGAAACGGTAACCGGAACTTACTCATCATCTTTGGTATCCACCTTTTTTTCTTTTTCTGCATTATGGTTTAAAACAAATCACTTTACGGACAAAAAATAATGTTTACACTTTACAGAGGCTACTACTCTAAACTCTAAAGCAATGTCATAAGTTGGATAGTCCATATCAAATATCAATAGTCAGGTAATTCAGACGCAACTGCTTACTTGCTCTCTAATCTTTGCGTATAAAACGCAAGTCAATCAATTTTAAGGTACGCACATAAGTCAATCAACCCAAATCCGGCCCATAAAAGCTCGTTATGTCAACTGAATTAATAAAAAAGGAAAAAAATCGTAAGAAATGAAAATCAGAGAAACGTTACCTTCGGGTTCGGCCGTTCGGATGTGATGTCACTCTCTACGCCGTCGCATTTCGAATCTCCGGCGAGACTTTCAGCCCTCAGCTGACGAATGTACGCTAACAGATTAGCTCTCCGATCATAGCCACGTGTCCTTCCGATGTCACGCCTCCACGTCCTTTCATTTTTCCGTCTCGCTCGTAACGATCGGACGGTCGTCATTTCACGATCAACGTACACGGTGATGATCACACCGAACATAATCCTCGGATTTTCATCTCCCATTTGCTTTCTTTTTGAGTTTTTTTTTGTTTTGGGGTTCTGCAACTCGAATCGGGATTTTGCTGTTAATTAGGAGAACGCAGCAAATCAGGCTAGAGACAAATCTCTTTCTTAATCAGAATGACACGTGGCAGTATCTCGTGCGGCTTTTTTTCATTGCAAGTTTAACTACTCCACGGTCAACGATCTAAAATGCTGACTCATTTATGAATTATCAAAATGAAATTTAAATAACTAACATGTGTGTAGTGGGCCTATGGGCTTATGGTAACAGATATCGTCTTGCATTACATTGGGCCTTACTTAGAATTCTTTTTTGACGCCAACAAATAACAGATGATTGATTATGAAAGCAAATCGACAGTGATCATTAGCCATTGCCTAATGACGAACTTTGCAATTTGTTTGATTTCCTATAGTTTAAGATATAGATACGATGCAAAGCGAGAGTCTAAAATGTTATTAAAATGCTGACAAGAATCTCATAATTATCCATTAATAAAGAAGAAAATCATTATAATAATTTGACTAACAACAATGTTCCATAACTGTATGATTACTATAAAAACTGCATCTTTATGGTTAAATAAATAAGCAAAAAAAATGTAATCCCTTGGACCACTGCTTTATGTGAAACCATCAGGGGTTAATTCCAATTCTTTTCCATAAAACTAAAACACTTTAACTTAGTAGTGCGTTGATTGATTATTTAAATGATGATAATAATTAGTGTGGCATCTTTCCACTTCACAGTCTTCAGTCTTAACAATAACAAGTTTTTTTTATAAAAAAGAAAATTAAATATTGCAATAAAAGCAACAAAAATAAAAATACAGACAGAAAATTAAGGGGATATCCAGGGGAGGCGATATGCGGTAATATGACCCTTGCCATTGCGAAATGTGAATGGTATAATATAGCTAAGCTTTCTCGGATCTGTTCTGATTTCCATGCAGAAATTTATTATTTTGTTACAATATTTTAATATTATCTATTTACTCTTGTTGCATCTAGTGTCTTCCCTTTTCGTTTTTTTCTTCCTCTTTCTTATAGCAAAATAGCAGATGTATTACAATGTGCGTCCAGTGCGGTAAATTGACCTGGAGAATTTTGGGCCTTGCAAGTTGCAACCATTTGTCACTGCATGATTGCATATCTTTTTCATAATATTTATTTAAAACATATTCTGTGAAAGTTAATATAGTTTCTCTTAACAATTTTTATCTGAACTTTTCATTTAAAGTAACTACTACCAAAATTTATTCTATGGATTTTGAAATTATATGTAAATTTGGCATACCAGGTTTAGATTTCTGAATCATTCTAAATATTAATATTATTGTCAAAAAGAAAATTTGTTATTCAATAGTTTGATTGTTTGTGGTGAATATAGTATATATAACCATCTATACGTTGTCAATGTATGTGGCACATTGTTTCAATCCGCCAAAACCATTGTTATTTGATATTATTTTTTAAAATGACGATTTGGAAGGATTATAATATGAAATTCTGTGATTACTTCCTTTAAAAGGGTTGTTTACATTGAAATTTATGAATCTTTTTAGCAACAAAAAAAAACTTAATGAGTCTTGGAACTTCCATTATAAGATGGGTTCTTAACAATTTCTATTCTTTCTTATATATTATTAGACTAATAAACTTATTAGATTGTTTTCACTTTTTTCATTTCATACAATCCTCTACCCTTTACTTTATTTTATAACATCTAGTCATTATTCTTGTGAACTTAGTTTCAGCTGAAAACTAGCTCCGAGTACGATTCAATAATATACCGTCTATACGTCCAACTTAAACAAGTGCCATATTATTTAAACACAAACTTGATATTGACTATAAACAGTACAGTAAAGTGTCAATTATACCAATATGATATCATATGGGTCAAAAATATACCTCGCCGTTTGTGTTTGGTGTCTGTCAAGTGGTGCATATATTGGAACATTTAACTCTAATAGTTATTTCGTTACACACATTAAATATGTTATATGATTTTGCTTTTAGCCAAAACAACAACACAACATGAAAACAACAACAACAAGGGGGATTATAATTATGATAGTTGCAAATTGCTCTCATAATCGCCAGGATAATTGTGTTTGAATTGACGGTAAGTTAATTGAACACACGATTGGGATATTTTGACCACTGCGTAGTAACAATGACACAATTCTATAGAAAATGGATTGATTTCATTTCGGTTCGATGTTTAGGACGTGAATATATTACAGTTTCTACATTCTGTTTTCCAAAAATTGAAGATATTTCTATACTAAATTTCCATACTTGAATTTCTTTAGCCGTCGAATAGTACATTCTTAAATAGCACAATATGGGTTTAAAATTAGATGATACATGTTAAATTGTTAATACAATGTTTCTCTTATAACCAGAATTAATATATATGAACATTAGGAAAAAAATAAACGTAAATGCAGTGAAAGTGGCTCAAAGGGTCACGAAAGGGTCGATGTCTCCCTAACCGTATCAAGCTCCCCCAGTTGCCTCCCTTCCTTTTTTTAATTTCATTTTTCTTATTTTTGTCTGTAGCAAAGTGAATCTTAACTCTGTAAAACATTAAAAAAGTAAAAAGTATTGCCAGAGTAAATTACATTGGTGAATCATTTTCAATGCTATATTATATTAGATTGTTATTGAGAAATTATATTATAAGCTAAGAGCATGTACAATGGGAAAGACACATAAAGGTCTCTTAACTAATTTTTTATTATTAAGATGGGTTTGAAGACCCAATTAAAAAATTTGCATTTTTATGAGGTCCAACGGAGAAATCTAATTAGATTTCTAGAAATCGGCGGCGAAGTACATCCTCTGCGACGCCTTGTTACTGCAAGCTATGGATCAAACATTTCCCTTCACAAAAAGCGCTTCTCCCTCTCTCCTCTTTCTCCGACGCTTCGTCTCCGCCGAAACCATCCACTTCAGCTCCGAAATTTCACTTCGATGCCGACGCAATTCGAAGAGTCTCCGATAAACAGATCTCACTCCGAGTCTCTGTCTATTCCGGCCGTACTGGCGACACTTGCAGCGTCGCATCCGGTAAGCTTCTAGGCAGAGTCGAAGTAACAGTGGATCTCGCGGCTGTGCTTTCTAGAATCGTCGCGTTCCATAGCTGTTACAAGAAACTCGGCGGAGAAGGAGACAACTGATTCACGACTTGTCTAGATTTATTTTAAACCCATTATAAATGTTTTCTCCTCTGATTTTTGTTTTGTCCAATAACATTAAGCCACGTGTAATTTAGAGACGTCTCTTGCATCTCCTAAATAAGAGACTTTTTAGCAAATTATTTCCTTTCTGATTTAGTTAAATGCAAAAAAAATCTAAGAGACCCTGCTAAATACCCGGTTGCACATGCTCTAACTATCTGTTCATGATCGTGAAAAGTGAAATCCAATTTCGAACGTATCGATTTAATTAAAGATTACGTGTGGCAAATCTCCATATCATATCTAGTGGTTGTTATTACACTAAAATAGGGACAAACCTGTATGTTGGAGGCTTGGAGCTAAGCTATATTGCCGACGTCAATAAAAAAAAAAGATGAAGCTAGCTTGTGTTGTGTTATGGTATATTGCGATATTTTGCATTATCTGATTTATTTGAAATTGTATAATGACCTGTGGTCCATCATATTTATGGATCATATGTTAATGATTATGATGTTGTCCGAGTACATGATATTAGTGTAGTTACGGTGACAGATTATGATACAAGCCAGTTTTGATTGTGTTTTTGTGTATCTTGATTTTTCGGCATTTGCAATTATGTTTCGTTACGTTTACCTAGTTAAATAGTTTGTTAGTTTGTTTTCTTTCAAATAATATCACAATATTTGCCCTTCTTTGTCTATTTTATCAAAAATCTTTTACAAGTTATAAATACAAGGGGAAATGCTGATGACCATAATATTCTTTGTGCTTCGTGTTTGCGTTACAAGGTATACAACTTTTAAAAATTTTACTTTAAAATTTATTATATTAACTAAGATGCTACTATCACTAGCAGTTGACAAAAAAAAAATTCACGTTAATTACAAAATTTGTTCTCTTTTAACGAAAATTAGGAAGTCCTCAATATTTTTTTTTTAAAAAATATTTTTTAATACTTAATGAAAAACAATCGAACCTATTAAAAAAATACTAAATACAACATAGCATATTAAAAATATATTTTTACATTTATACGTATAAAACTCAAATGAAATGAAACAAAAAAAAAATCCTAAAACATTTTATATAAATGAACAGAGGAACTAGCTAGTATTTATAGTAACTAGTTTATATCTGCATTGTAAGTTTCAAATTAATACGTAAGTGAATTGGATATTTTGAAATATTATTTTTTGTAACAACTAAACTATTAATTGATAGACTTTATAATATTTTAATCTAAAACTATTGATTCCAAATGTTAACAGAACTTATGATTGATAGTACTAATACAAATATACAAATTAAATTGATCGAAACTGTACTTAGTATATTAATTTTAATTTTATAATGCTCTATTCTATTGGCTTTTTATTTTATTATTAGTAATATCTACCAACAATTTAATTGATATCTAATACATTCAGTAGGTGTAAACTAAGACCACATAATCAATTTAGTTTTGATATGATTTTCAAAATGTTAAATAGCTTGACGATTTCATTAATCTCAACACTTGACTACCAGTCTACCAGTTATTATAAAAATAAACATATTGTAAAAGACTTCTACATATAGAGATGCTTTTTTTTTTTGTTTATTGAAAATTTTGCATAAAATGAGGTTCGTATTTCACTATTTTATAATTTTATTTGTTATAATATGGCATTGATGTAGTTGGATACGTTGCGATTCCTCACTTTCTTTGGGGTCCAAAATACTATATTTCACGGATGACCAGCGAAAACATAAAAAGGTTATCACTCGTCTATGCACCTTACTTGTACCATTGACAACACCATCAGAAACCGAAGTCTATAATCTACGGGTTTAAATCGTATTCAAAGAAAAGTAGAAAACTCTTGTTACTATATAATAAAAAAAGTTGCAGAATTTGGTCAAGACCAATAACTGCTTTGGCGAAAAAGCAGATCATGAAGCAAGAAATTGAACCAGCGAATTGTTCAAAAATCAGAGCACATACAAAGTTCGCGAGCTAGAAGTTGGACCAGCACGAGAAAAGTTACTTATAATGCATATTCTACAAGTTTAAGTTAAATGTATATGTAGTTGATCAGTTTTAGATATATCTGAGGGTAAATTTTAGTATTCGTTTAACCAAAATGAACAGAAAACAAAATATTATTCCAGGTGATATAAACAGTTTGAAAACAGTCTCTATGGAGTAACAAGCTACCATTGATAACGATGTTGAGAATAGATTAAAGAGCTACAAAAAAAAATGATTTAGATGTCATTATTTTCTATAATCAAAATGATGCACAGAAATCAAAATGCAGTTAAATATTCCAAGCTTAAAAGTAAATCGAGACTATTTCCAAGATTTCTCTTCAAATAAATGTAAGAATATATTGATTATTTAGAAGCTTTTCCATGCATTTTTTTTTTGTTAAAAAAAAAAACTCAAACTTCTCCATGTACGCTACGCCGTGCAAAGTTGATTATTTGTTTTGAGGCTTTTAACCAAGATTGACTCTTGAATTGATTTCATTACGTAGAATGTAAAAGATAATAATAAGTGGGTCCATATGTTCTTACACATGTATCATTATAATTATAATGTAATATTGAAAATCCAAAAATATTATTATGACCCGTCCCCTTTTATGGTTGCCCCGTTCGTGTATTTGCTTGGCCGTTGGTGATCCCATGCGCCACTTAGCCTCCGAAGTCTTCTCTCTAATCTCCTTTTTATGCCTGAATGTCTAGTTAGTATATACTTAATTGCGCTTTATCTTCTTAATCGTCATGTAATCCATAAAAATCTTCGAGATATTTACTTTCTCGACTTAATTAATATGTTTTCTTCAATATTAAACAAGTCAACAATATGCCCATAGATATATGTTTATAGCTACCCACCGGATTCTCATTTTCCATTTTATTATAGTTACACTAACGACGTTAATTTTAAGAATTTAAAGTCAAGATAAACAAAATATATTTGCGAATACCCCTTACGGGTTCTGTAGACTGTAATCTATACAACCACACCACACATGATGCAATATGATCTTGAGTCCTATGTCCATATTAAGCATTCACTAACGTACAAAATTTTGACCCAAGATATAAGCAGGTTTACGTGTTATTAATTTGTCATTAATGTAATCGCATCATATCAATTACTAAAAACGAAAGTTCTTTGTCATATATATATATATATAATATATATAGATTAATTTTATAGTTCTTGCTATGTACAACGTGTGCATATTGCTAGCAGCCGGCCTTGAACCCAAGCAAACTAAGCATGGGCTTGTGACCCCTATATTTACATGAAAATTTTTAAAGATAAAACAGCCCATTTTTTTAAAAATATGTAAAATAGCCAATTTTTTGTTCTATAGCTTGCGGCCCATGCAAAAAATATGTAGTTCAGGGCCGACTCTGATTGCTCGTAAACTATTTTGCTGCGGTGACACATTAATTACACAAAGAACAATTTTAGTGGTCAGATTGTAAATTTAAAAGTTTGATTTTTGTTGTATCCACAAATTAAAGGACCATTTTATCGAAAAAAATATTCGGTGTGTATATTGAATTCCAGATAAATTTAATTTTTTTTAGCCTATACTTTTTACTGTTTATATAAAAATAAAATTGTTGTCATGGCTAGAGAAAATTAAATAGAAGGGAAAACAGCTTAATTGTTCTTCAGCTATGGTCATGTACAGACAACAGTAATTAGTACTCAAATTAGGAAACTACTGTATGCAAGCATGATCATAATTAATTGAAACACGAATAAACCATTTGTCGAGCGAGAAAGACTGGCGACAAAGAAAAACAAAGCTTAGGCGTTGTTATACAACGAGATCATTTTTGTATCTTCAAGGGAAGGTTTATCTCCTTTCGAAATTAAAAAGGGGGAGGGTCTATCTTGCCCGTAAGTACTGATAGGATTAAGACTATTGTTTGAATTCTGTTTACAAATATTAGAATAAGTATACCTTCTTAATAGGTGCAATGTTTTTGTTTATTACATACTTCCGAGAAGTTTCATTTAAACTCCGATATTAGGGTTTCTTTGACTTTTCCAAATTCAAAATTGGAGTACATTAACACTAAAGGAATAATACAAATCTATCATGCATGAACATGGTTTACTTCCATCAAAATTCAAAATGGTCACAAACAATTCCGACACCATAGATGTGAAATTTTGTAACAAATGAAAACTAAGTTATTAAAGCTGGCATTGATAGTTGATTCTCACTATCTTTGGAAGTGAACTTGTTAGCTGATATCAAGACCAGTAATTAAATATTTGAACACTTATAGTAAAGAAATGAATGTTGGAACCCAATATTAATAAGCATTTGGACTTATAATATTGAGTTTGTGTGTGAATAAGAAATGAAGTTTAATAAGCAAATGGGCCTTATAAATTCATTTGAGATTTGGGTTTGAGCCTATGAAAATGAAATATTCCTATTGGCTATAACTAAAAGTGGAAGTTTAGTGGAAGTGTATTTGTCCCACATTGCTCACAAAGGAGAAAAATCTCTTGTATAAATATGACCTTCTCACAATAAGGGTCAACAGCATTGTGGAAGTAAAAGGGCATTACGCAAAAACATCTATGCGCGCCGCCGCCGCCGCCGTCGCCTTGCTCGTTGCTCGTTGCATTTTTTAATTGGCTCTTAGGGCTCTTGGGCTCTTGGGCTCTATATAGCTGGGTGTGGGTCGTGGGCTTCTTAGTTCCTGCGAAATATTTTTTGCATATTGAAAGGATAAATCTTAGGAAATAAAAGATTGCGTCCAGATAATAACGGAAGATTTCCGAATCCTTTTACTCACGGAAATAGGAGAATATCTCGTAATATTCATTTTCGCAAAAGCTTATTCCTTGCGGATCAAGCTGAACCTTCCAGTATAAATAGACGCCCTCTTCTCTCATTCTACATCATCGAATTAAGAATCGAATTTTCGAATACTCCAAACACACAGCAAATCCCTCTCGTCTTAATATCGTAAGTGTCTCGAGAGTTATAGCATAGTATTTTAGTTCACAGATTCTATTACGGGTGTTGCGTAATAGTCTCATCACGGTTGTATCCTGGGATTCAAAAATCGCAACAAACCGTCACACATTACGGGCGATTTATTGAGTTAAGGAAAGAGATCATATCTCGACTCCGTGTTTTCGTCTGTTTTCAATCGGTTTTCAAACTTTCGTTTTAATCTCTTACCTTAACATATCGTTTATAATATTGCTATTTTCTATTCGTGATTTCAATCGGATTTTCGCGGTCTTACAATGAAATGGCTATTCATAGTATCCTGGTGACATATACTAACTTTACATGGAAAACTGAACTCAATATATTCCAGGCTATTTTCGAACCTACTCAGTTCTTATTGCTTTTTGCACTATACTCATATCTCTTTGTTTCAACAATATAATTGCATAAATAATAACTAACAAGTGTAATTTAATGTGTAGCTTCATTTTGTAGCGAACTAATTAAGAATTATGCAAGTTTGACGACGAAAATGAAACAAGATTTTTCTACCAAATCTGGTGTAGTAGTATCATAGTACTCTCCCTCGGTACTGACCAGGGTTCGATGTTCTGAATGCGCAATTATTTGTAACCATTTCTTAACAAAAATAAGACTATAAAATTAATCATATCATGCGAAATAAATTATGTAAAAAAAAAAAATATTGCGAAATAAGTTTTCCCGCCCTAGAGGCCAAAGCTAAGGATCTAGGTAGGTGGGTCCCCCGACTCAGAGACCACAAAAACTCACATTTGGCAATTTCTCCTTACTCTCAATTTTCATTATTTTATTTACTCAATCTCCGTAACGGCCTATAAATACAACCCTATAACGCCAGATTTTAGAGAAAACCAAATAAAATTCATAAACGAAAAGAAGAAAAAACCAAAAAAAAAAAAGCTCTCTTAAAGAGAAGAGCAGAGAAAAGAAATTCAATCACACTTCTCTCCTCTCTTTCGTCACCGATTCAATATCTTTTCCATGGCGACCTCCGTCGATAACCGCCATTACCCCCGCCTCAACCCCGCCATGAACGGCGGCGGCGTCGTTCGCTCCTTCAAGCCTCCTCCCGTTCCTTCTCGCTCATTCGACCGCCACCAGAGTGTCGGCGCTCTAACCGAAAAACTCGTCGTCAGAGAAAACGAAAACACCACCGTCGAGGAAGAAGACCGTTACGATTCCAGCGACGACGAGGACGAGAGCCACAACCGTAACGTCGCCTACTACAAGGAGATGGTTCGCAAATCCAACATCGATTTAGAGCCGTCGATTCTAGATTCGAGAGACGAATCAACGGCTGATAACTGGATCCAGCGTAACTCCTCTATGGTCCGTCTCACCGGAAAACACCCATTCAACGCCGAACCGCCTCTCCCTCGCCTTATGCACCACGGATTCATCACTCCCGTCCCTCTCCATTACGTCCGAAACCACGGCTCTGTCCCCAAAGCCGATTGGTCAGATTGGACCATCGAAATCACCGGACTCGTCAAGCGCCCGGTGAAATTCACCATGGAGCAGCTAATCTCCGAGTTTCCCAGCCGCGAATTCCCAGTCACACTCGTCTGCGCCGGGAATCGCCGGAAGGAACAGAACATGGTGAAGCAGACTATCGGATTCAACTGGGGATCCGCCGGAGTATCCACTTCCCTCTGGAAAGGCGTTCCGCTCAGTGAAATCCTCCGCCGATGCGGAATCTACAGCAGAAGAGGCGGCGCGCTCAACGTCTGCTTCGAAGGAGCGGAGGATCTTCCCGGAGGCGGCGGATCTAAATACGGAACAAGCATTAAGAAGGAGATGGCCATGGATCCCGCGAGAGACATCATATTAGCGTATATGCAGAACGGAGAGCTTCTGACGCCGGATCATGGGTTTCCGGTTCGGATCATCGTACCCGGTTTCATCGGCGGGCGGATGGTGAAATGGTTAAAGCGAATCATCGTCACGCCTCAAGAATCTGACAGTTACTACCACTACAAAGACAACCGAGTCCTCCCTTCTCTCGTCGATGCTGAGCTGGCAAATGCAGAAGGTAATTTATTTACTTTCTCTTTTTACTTTTTTACCAGACTAGACTGGGGGTAATAATAATATTCATGTGTGTTGCAGCTTGGTGGTATAAGCCAGAATATATAATCAACGAGCTTAATATAAACTCGGTGATAACGACACCTGGTCACGAGGAGATCTTGCCTATTAATGCTTTCACTACTCAGAAGCCATACACATTAAGAGGCTATGCTTATTCTGGTAATTAATCTCTTCTAATAAAAAAAAAAAACTAGATTATACGTACATATTAAGTTGTTAAGTTCTGAAGAATAACTTGTAAATGGTTTGAAACAACAGGAGGAGGTAAGAAGGTAACGAGAGTAGAGGTGACGCTAGATGGAGGAGACACGTGGAGTGTGTGTGAGCTTGACCACCAAGAGAAGCCGAACAAGTATGGCAAGTTCTGGTGCTGGTGTTTCTGGTCACTTGACGTCGAGGTTCTTGATCTCCTTAGTGCCAAAGACATCGCGGTTCGAGCCTGGGACGAGTCTTTCAACACCCAGCCTGATAAACTCATCTGGAATCTCATGGTAACCTTCTCTCTCTCTCAGTTTTAACTTATTACAAATTAAATTTTGTTCTCTTTTTTTTTATTGATTAGTTTAGAGTTATTATTAATTTAATCCAGTCTTTGAGTATTATAAACAATTTGATTTTGTATTCGTCTTCGTCCTACAAAGTTGGAACCACTGCTATATTGTTGATGGTTTCTTAAGACGTGTCACCAACCATATTCGCTTTTCGGAATTTCTTAATTAATTACAACTCTAATCAACATGGAATTAAGAAAACTTCTTTAATTGTCTCCATTGTACAGTTCATATTTAGTGGTTAATTAATCATTTCCCTTGATGTGGGCAATTATATTAGTGTAAAAAATTTGAAAATATATAAAACTTAGAAAAGTCGTAAGTCCATGGTCTCCAGCCAACTGATTACGAATAGATTTATTTACATATGATACTTTTGACTTGAGCAATACTGACGTTGACTGGTGCTTAAACAGGGAATGATGAACAACTGTTGGTTCAGGGTGAGGACCAACGTGTGCAAGCCTCACAAAGGAGAGATAGGGGTCATTTTCGAACACCCGACCCGACCCGGAAACCAATCGGGTGGGTGGATGGCAAAGGAACGCCAGCTTGAGATATCCTCCGAATCAAACCATACTCTGAAGAAATCGGTCTCATCTCCATTCATGAACACTACCTCGAAGATGTTTTCAATCTCCGAAGTTAGAAAACACAACTCCCTCGAATCCGCGTGGATCATCGTCCACGGTCACATCTACGACTGTACACGTTTCTTGAAAGAACATCCAGGAGGCTCGGACTCGATCCTCATCAACGCAGGCACCGATTGCACCGAAGAGTTTGAAGCCATTCACTCAGACAAAGCCAAGAAGCTTCTAGAAGATTACAGGATCGGTGAACTCATCACCACTGGCTACGACTCTTCACCTAATGTTTCGGTCCACGGTGGCTCAAACGTAGCTTCTTTGCTAGCTCCAATCAAAGAGCTAGCTCTTTCAAAGAACATCGCTTTGGTCAACCCACGAGAGAAAGTCCCAGTCACACTCATCGAGAAGACTTCCATCTCTCACGACGTTCGTAGGTTCAGATTCGCATTACCATCAGAAGATCAGCAGCTTGGTTTACCCGTGGGGAAACACATTTTCCTCTGCGCCAACATAAACGACAAGCTCTGTCTCAGAGCCTATACTCCAACCAGCACGGTCGACGCCATTGGACATATCGACCTGGTCGTCAAGATTTACTTCAAAGACGTTCATCCGAGATTCCCCAACGGAGGAACCATGTCGCAGCACTTGGACTCGTTACCCATCGGGTCGGTTCTAGACATCAAGGGTCCATTAGGACATATCGAGTACAAAGGCAAAGGAAACTTCATGGTCAACGGCAAACCCAAGTTTGCCAAGAAACTAGCCATGCTTGCTGGAGGAACAGGCATTACTCCGATTTACCAAGTCATTCAATCGATACTGAGTGATCCAGAGGACGAAACCGAGATGTTTGTGGTTTACGCAAACCGAACCGAGGATGACATACTTGTCAGAGAAGAGCTAGAAGGATGGGCTAGTAAGCATGAGGACAGGCTAAAGGTTTGGTATGTCGTTGAGATCGCAAAAGAAGGCTGGAATTACAGCACCGGCTTTATTACCGAAGCTGTGCTTAGAGAACATATCCCTGAAGGTTTAGAAGGAGAATCGCTCGCGCTCGCGTGTGGACCACCGCCTATGATCCAGTTTGCGTTGCAGCCTAATCTAGAGAAGATGGGTTACAACGTTAAGGAAGATCTCTTGATCTTCTAAGATTTACGTGTAAGATTATATGCATTGGAAAATCCGAAAGTCAATAACAAGTACCGCTTATGTAAAAAAATGGTAATTTGGGTGCTTGTTAGAGTTTTTTTTTCTTTTCCAAATGTATATGTATAAATGTGTTTATGATTTATGTTATTGTTGATGATGATGATGAAAGCATGTAACTTAAACTTTTACCGTCTTGATTTTATCGTTTCCTTTCAGCTATTGTCAGGGAATCTTACATATGGTTCCCATAATATGTCTTTGTCGTCTAATAAGTTTGTTATAGTTCGCATCAAGTGCTATTCATTCAATCACGCCTGATAAACGTTTGTCGAGTGAGACTATAATTATTTTCAAGTTTTATTTATTTATTTTATTTTTCAAGTTAGTTACCACTTGTGCTTGATTTGCATACACATTTTTACTATTATCGTCAAAGGGAGACGAATAATAATGCCACGGTACTGTTGTATTGATTCGATACCGATACCAAAAGGAAAAATGATCTAAAGTGCCAAAATGGAGTTTCGGTTCGTCCCCACGAGATTCGTGGACTCGTGGTTCATACGCATTTTACATTATATTAATACAAGAAGAGTTAATAATGGAAGTAATAATATTTCCATATTTGTTATGAAGAGAATATAATATACAGGATCGACGATAACTAAATTTTATGAACTACTCCAGTCTCCAGTGATTATCGTAAACCTCTTATGAAAATGAATAATTTGGACATTTTCTTGGTATCAAAATCGAATTAAAAATAAATATTATTTGCTTTATTAGCTTTTTAAGAACTCATCCCCGATTTAATTTATAAATACAATATGTGTATGAATTGAATACGACAAAAACTTTCATTTTTTGCCCAAAAATAAATAAGTTAGAGTAAGTACTTATTTATAGATAAAAGAACGATGGAAAGATTAAGTTTTACTTCTCACTGGTAATTAGTTAGTTTTAACTTCTGCGTATATACAAATGCTGGTTTAAAGCTGAAACTTATTAATCTCATAGTTAGACTACTCATGCATGCTTGATGCTTTTCCCTTTCTTCACGACATATTGGGACCAATTAATCTCAGAATTTAAAATCTCATCTAGATTACTATCATACTATGCAACCATTTTTGTAACTTCCCGCTTCAAACGTCAGTATCTCAACAATCGAATACCATATCCATAGGAAGTGGTATTTAATGGAATTGGAATATGTATTTCGCGGTCTCGAATCGCTTTAACAAATGAGAAATGGACGATAAAAACAATACGTTCGTCTTTGATTTTTTGTTAGCATACACTATATTCTAAACGCATCGATCTCTCGCTTTAAATTATGAATGTGCCTCTCTAAATACTAAAGTTCTCTTACCATTCATTCTATAGAAAATTCGTCAAATGCATAGGGGCTTGCATAGGGCACGTAGTTACCTTTTAGACCATTAAAAAACTAAATTGATCGAGAGGGAAACTTCCTAAATAAAGAAAACTAAAATAAAATAGAAAGGAATAAGAAAAAAAAACAAAGAAGGTAGGCACAAGAAAACGTTTAGCCGCGATCTCGTAACAAGGGACGTCCCGACCACTGCGGATACGGCGAGACACTGACTGATTTTTCTCTCTTTAGTTTTCTAAAGAACGTTGTTTCGTGCTCACAAGGGTCAAGTGTCAACCATATCCAAACTCCCTCTATTATCACATATAAAATCCCACTCTTCTGATTTGTCTTTATTCGTGATATATAATCTAAGTTAAATTACTTCTGAATTATATATGTCATCTCTCCCTCTCTCTCCACTTACCTCGGTCCTTAGTGAAAATGACGTCCGAAATTTGAAGAGTTGTTCTTCCTGCAACTTACTACTATTTTTCATGGACATTGATCAATACTAGGTATTGAAAGTTGACAATCTTGTATATAATGGCCATCTGCACCTACTTAAATAATTGATAAAGATTAAAACAAAGCATATCTACTTTTTTTTTGTTTTTCGGTTTACATGGATTGTTGTATGAATTAATTTTTAAGACCGTTTGGTATATTAAAAGCATCAGAGTTATTATAACAGAAGTATGTATGTAGATATAGCCCTTTTTAACTTACTCAATTTTTTTGTTGTGGACATCATATCGTCTTATTTTCTCTTCCAATAAAGAAAAATCCAACTAAATTTAGAAAATGTTGGTATAATTCATGAGTCTTATTCATGACCACCGTTTTTCGCTATCGTCGTCTTCTCCGTCACCCTTTCCCTATTTGCCGCAAAAATATGTCGTCTTTATAAAATTACACTAAAGTCATCATTTGTCTGGTATATTGTTTTGTCATTCACACAAAGATGTTGTTTGATTCGAAGTGCGGCCACAATCTTTTTCGTTGGTCGCCAAGATTGCTAGTTTCGCACAAGTGTCCAGTTCTAACATCTACGTCTTGTTGAGACCACCTCCTTTTATGAGCTATGCACCGAATCATAACGTCAATATAATGCACATTTTGCTTGCAATGATGAGTGTTCTAGTTTTCTTCTAATTAAAATTCCATCACTATATGTTTAATATTTAAGTTTATCATGAATTTTCAACTCAAAATTCAATTAAAAATAAATGAATTAATTTATATCTTTTGTATAGTACTTCACAAATACCCAACATACATAACTTTCACTAAAATCCCCATAACGCTCGAACATAAACATGGAAACATTCACGAAGTAGCCAAAAGAATCAGGTGGCTCTGATAATATGAAAATTAGTAGATTGGTCTATGCTTTTTATAAAACTTAGATCTCTACCAACTTTCATGTTAGGTATTATTTTTTTAGAATTAATTAGGATTAGATAAATTCATAACAAAGATATTTTACCAGCCTTATTGTACTTTATTATTGGTTTGTTGACAGCCTGTAATATGTTACGTGGATCAAAACAGACCTGCCAAATCGATACTTTTTTTGCCAGAAAATAAACATTTCCAATATGTTTTTAACAAAAAAAAAAACATAATTGACCATTTCCAATTTACTTCTATCTATTTTATTAATTGTATTATGATTGGTGTGTTTACTAGAATTATGTTCAACTCATTGAAGAATAATAAAAACAAATAAAATGCTACTCTTAAGTCTTAACTAAGTTTAATTCACTGAAGACTTGTTGTCATTCCCTTTTTCTAGGTTCATTTGTGATAAAAACGAAAAAACAAAATAAACCCTTTAGCCAAAAACGAAAAAAATAATATATATATATATATATATATAATAACTACGAAATCACCGGTAGAATTTCTCCAGAGCTCAAATTATTTTAGTATAATGTTGTCGTTCTACAAAATTATTAACTACACATCTCTCATTACTTTATAGTACCATTAAAACAGGATGATTAAGTTTATCAAAGACGTCCCTTATGGCTATTAAGAGTCAGACGCAGAGATGACCATGACCAGGGTCATTAAGGCGTCTTATATTCAAACCATTACTCCATTAATTGCTAGTTAGTCAGATTAATTTATCTATTACGATAATGTTACTTTTGTACTATATTGATTAAGTAGCTCTCAGCCAACAGGCAAAGTATGAAATACGTGAATTATTCAAAGATTTGTGGGCTTCCAAAAGCATTGGGAATGGCTCCAACTACATTGGGAAATATATTAACAAATTAAATCCCCATTGCCACAGTCGTTGGAGTTATTTATATTTCCTAGTGGGAGAATCCATTATAATTATCAGCGTAATTTACAAATCCCAATAGTTGGAAAACAAATCGTAGTAAAAATAGTTTATAAATGAAGGGAAATATACTATGGCATTTTAATAAACATATCAATATAGCTTTGACTTTAAAATTTTAAAAATCCATTGTGGGCAATTAGTCATAAAGTATTAAATATTCTAATACTATGTTTGAATTCGTAAAATTAGATAGTTTTACACAAACTTTTTTATAACAGAGGAATAAGCGGCACTGTTCATGCCACGCTTCATATTATACTTTGAAATAAATTATATGCTTTGCCACTTGCCACTAATACATAAAGTATTGTTGACATTGTAAATAATTTATTTGTTGTTGCTAGATTGTAAATAAATTTGGCACGACCCTCTTAATTTTCTTTCTCAATAATTAATTAATTTTTTTTGTTAAATTTCAATAATTAATATGGCCATACTATAGCTAGGGAAACCCTACGTCTTATATTAGTGTCTATATCCCAAGTTGTAAATTTGTCTTAATGTGAGACATAACATCTACTAATATATACGTCAGACCGAAATGTTGATTCCGATCACAAAAGTGAGCTCTGCCTAATTTTCTTTTTGACTTTTTATTCACCGTTTTAATCTAAAACATTTAACTGTAAATTATTTTTACATGACTATTACCCGACAATCTTCTATATGATGGTTGAATTATAAAATATCTCTTAAAATGATAAGTGTGAGAAAGGGAATGTAATAGAGACCACAAATACATAAATATGTCCCGTGCTTAACACGTCTGAGTCATTATCGAACCCTTTTGGGAACCTTTACAAGTTTCTTTTCGTGAAAATGACCACACATTTTAACTTGACATGTGATTGTTGCATGCATAATATATTCGCAAAAATTATACCTTTAATCAGAATAAGCATACGGATACAAACAAAATTTGGTCTCAGATATGAAGAAAACTCTAAAAATGTCGAGTTTTCACAAGAGCTAAATCAAATATCTTTAATATCTATCTATATGAAAACTCTGGCAGTTATTTTATCACGTCATAATTGCTGCAAAACTATGTAATCCTTTTTTTTTGTCGAAACCAAAAGACATTGAAGTAAAAGAAGAAAAAAACTATAAACCCGTAGGAGATAGCTCAAATTTCATTAAATTTTGTATCCTTGCAATACTAAAACCATTATGTTTTTTTTTTTAATATATTACTCAAAAACATATTTTATATGAAAATCATATTCGGTTACAACTTAATTGGCTTCTCTTGCTTGAAATTAAAAAGAAGGTCGAAACAAAAATCAATCTTATGAGTATTGGCTTTTGAACCGCTTTCACTAGCTCCTCAGCATCACGTTTCAAAGATGACTCCCACAAAACATAGATTAAAAGTTACACGAGAGATTTACTTATTTAATCTTTTGCTTCTACACCGCAATCGAAACCTGAAGCGCCTAGAAAAACTAGGCTAATCAAACTAATTTGATCAGGAAGACCTTAACGAATTATACAAGTTCCTAATTTCTCTCATTCATAAAAACCGGGTTGATTTTGGACAACCAGTCAAATACCAACATGACATAGTGTATTGGACCTGAGACCTCATCTCTCAAAAAATGAAAAGCCTAATAAGAGTTTTTCCATTTTAAAGCCCAATAAGCGAAATCTAAGCCTCAGAGACCCAAGCAAGAGTCAGAGTAGAACGAGAGGGGAGACGCGATTGCGTTTGGTTGAAAAAAGCGGCGGCGCTAACGGCGGTTGGAAACTGAATCTTAAACCCTCCTTCACCGTGAATCTCCGTAACTCAGTTTCTACGATGTTGGGTTTACGCAGATCCGCGGCGACCTTATTCGACCATAGCCAGTCTCTGCTTCGGAATCTATCGGTGAGTTGTTCGTCTCCTATTCGAATTCCAATCTTCTTTCCAATGCTAATTGCGTTTAATATCTCCATCAGTTTCTTCCTTGAGTTTTCGGATTAGGGTTTCAGTAGATAAACTCGATTCGTCTGTTTCGGCATTTGATTCTTATGCGATTCTAAAATGTAGGGTAACTATTAAGTTGCAATCTGTTCGCCAGACCTAGAAGTTTCTCTCTCGTTGTGTATTTGTTTCGAATCGTCCGTTTAGGTTTCTTTCCCGTTTCCAGATCGTGAGAAATGAGAAGATATATATTTTTTGAAATCGAATTTTGTCTAAAAGTATTGAAATTGGCAAGGTATTGTCAATCGATTGAGAATTTGGTTTCTCCTCAAACGTTTGCTTAACAACACTTTTCTTTGTTGTTGTGTGAAATTATGAGTAACTGTTGATATATGTTGGCTTGTTTTTGGCTCAGCTAAAAGTGTAAAGATCTTGCAATTGCGTACTATCTTGAGTTATAGTTTAACTTTGAGGATCACATCCTGCGTCTTACATATGTCTGTGAACTGAAGCCGCTAGATTCCTAACTCGGCCTGTGTGAATCAAAGCTGCAAGACTTTGTTTAATTTCCTGTTCGAGTTATGTATCAAATTCACGCATTTATTTTGTTCTCTTTCTCTGCAGTTCCATGGATTACGTGTCCAAGGGATTCGTGTGGGAAACGCAGAGGTTCCAAACCATAAGCCACTCAAAACCGGTCTTCAAGAAGTGTATGGAATCGGGCGCCGTAAATCTCACCAGGTTCTCTGTGGGCTCGGGATCACTAACAAACTTGCCAGAGACTTAACTGGAAAAGAACTCATTGACCTCCGTGAAGAAGTTGGCATGCACCAACATGGTGATGAATTGGTAAAAAAAATTGCTCTTTCTATATCATATTTCAACTTTCTTTCTCGTCTTAATCTTTTTTACCTATTTTTCGTCTCTCTAAACGATGGGCTTTTGCTGTTTTTGTTTCCATGATTTTTGATTCAAGAGGAGGCGTGTTGGATCGGAAATACAGAGACTGGTAGAAGTAGACTGCTACAGAGGAAGTAGACATAGACATGGAATGCCTTGCAGAGGACAACGAACCAAAACTAATGCTCGCACTAAAAAGGGAAAGAGAGTTGCTATTGCAGGAAAGAAGAAAGCTCCTCGCAAGTAGAACCAAACAAAATTTGTTTACTCTTTCTTGCACCAGTTTAAGACTTTGTGTCACTTGTTGGGGTGTAGCTGATCAAATAAGCAAAACATGATTTTCTCTTTTTTTATTGTCGTTTTTTGTAATTGCGGTTGTAGAGGAAGGAGAAAACTTCCAATTAAGCATGATCTTAAACCCGTTCTCTAGTCTCCCTTTTATCGAAATTTGGCCCAAATATAATCCATTTGAGGCCCAATGGAGAAAACCCATTAAATTGTTTTGGAGACCATCCTAAAGCACCAATGCTACAAAGTCTGCCAACACATTTTATATTTTCTAAATATACGAAATTTCACTTTCTCGTTTTATATTTTGTATGATGATACAAAAACATATGATATGAGATAGGACACGACTCATGGAACAAAAAATAACGACCAAATCGAATTAGAATCACAAGAAATGAGACCAAACGATTTGAAATTGATATAACAGGGAGACCAATTTGGGAAATGGACTAATCGATGCCTTCTAGACCCGATCACATTTATGTACTTATACTCGTTTGAGTCGTCTCTCCTCTCCACTCATTTGTTCGTCTAAAATGTCCTCCACGTCATTTCTCTACGTATTCTTTGTTTTTTCAACAATAATAACTCAGGTGGGCCTTTTTAATTATATGGACCCATTTATTTGGGCCCACAACCATGTGATCCAACTTTTTTTTTCGGGTCTAATTCGTAATTGCACACTCGTGATATAAATTCTCCACTTTCTAGACAAGATATATACATGCGATTATGCCCTTAGAAGACCTTTCATGTAAAAAGGAAATAAAAACAAGAGATCTTTCCTAGAAAAATCCATGAACTATACAAGTCGAATGATATAGATTAAATATGTGGCCAGAGTTTTTAGATATTGTTTTGAAGTATTAATTTGTATATATTAAAAAAAAAACGTATATATAAAGCGATTAGGGAATGAAAATTCCAAAATTGGATAACTACCACAGAATAAAACAAAAAGAGAGAAACAGAAACAAAATAAAATATTTGTCTTCTTTTTTTTTAAATACGAAAGTATTTCTAATGTTTTTTTGTGTTAAAGAAAGTATTTCTGATGTCCCATGATCACGAGCGTTTATGCAATAAAATATAAGAAACTTAATTTTTTTTTTTTTAAAGAAACTGAAAAATATTACAGCATTCGGGGGAGACACATGGAAGATAACCCACCAAACCGACCATTCAAGAAGTTGCCACAAACTCAAATATAATCTCTATCGATAAATATCATCCTTATATATCCATTTCAGATTATCTTTGTTATCTTTTTTCAGCCATGCAGTTAACTTTAAACCATTCAAATGATACCCGTATAATCTGAAGCTGATAGATATTGGCAGCTCAATAATTATTTGGAGAAAAGGTTCGTTCCGTTATAAAAAAATCGTCTTGTTGATAGGAAGAAATTTGGAGATGTGTGCGTAAATTTTTTTGAATAGATATGAATGTAAAATAATGTTGACATAATAAGGAGTTAAGGATATAACGAATCTAATGTTATAGGTTAAGTTTCATTCACTGTTTCTGTGCTGGTTATTGTAGATGTTGTAAATGGTGAAAACAATTACTTTTCTACTAGAATGGTATTGATTTTTAGTGCATAATATATTTACTTATTAAAGTATCTAGAGTTATTTGGGAAATTAGAATCATGAACTCGGAAAAGTTTGAGAAAAAAAAAATAGTTCGGAAAAGCAAAGTATTACATGAAAACGGTTATGATCAAAGTTATGCCAGAGAAAGTACATCTAACTTTTAAAAAACAAAATATATATTATTATTGTTATTAATCATGCAAAAAATATAAAACAAAAAATATGTATCCAGCGCATGTGCAATCAATCAAATAAATAGTGTTATTGGATATATATATATATATTTATTCAGATAATCAGGATTATTATTTTTTTATGATATTTAATCATTTATGTATACAAACTTTTCATGCTTTAGATTCGCAGGAAATGCGACTATCTAATTCCTAAATAAAATTAAATACCAAAACAAAATAGGAGTTTAATGACAATTCCTCGCCACAAAAATCAAAACACGTATTTTATATAAACTCACAAATAGTAAAATAAAAAGACAACATCAAATTTCATCAAACAATCTAATTTTATAAATGATTTTTTTTTGGTAAAATTCAATTCCATAAATGATTTATAAAAAAGAAAAGAAAAACAATAAAATAAAATGAAACTGCACAAATATAGCATATGATCAAATATTTCAACCATATATATCACAAACTGTCTCATTTGATAGTAAAACCAACACATTAACTAGTTTGGCTCCAGCAAACACTACTAATAATGTTCAACAAAATATTTAGTCTTTAATATATAGTGTTTGTCGTAACATTTTATTGTTTGATCTCTTATTTTAGGGTTTAACACAGCATGATCATAGCAATATAGATAAAATTAGATAACACTTTAAACATTGGATTAAAAATTGACACTGTTTTTTAATCGTAAATTGAAGTATACAAGAGAATGATGGTTAAGAGGCGGTGTCTCCTTGCAGTGGAACCTTATGTTTGAATGTGAATAATGTGCCTATTTAAAATACCAATGGTCATATTTGGTGGTTTTTCAATTTCAGACAAATTTAGTCTCTAAATTGAGACTATTTAAATTTTCATCGCTCTTTGTCTTAATTTATTTTTCCCTCGAATGTGTCAAATTTGAGCTCTCATATTTGGTCGTTGTAGAATTTATCATAGTTTTTAATGTTTAGTTAGGGATTAATCTTGCTTTTGGTTTAAAATTTTGATTAGAAATAAATAAATTATTTAAACGATATGTTTTTGCCTTGTGGGAGACTAATAAAGTGAGAAAAGGCTAGAATCGATAGCTCAAATTATTCAACAAGAAAGGTGGCTAATAAATTCAAAATTTGTGTGTGTTTAAAACATTAGAGTATGAGATTAGTAAGTAGGCTCGACTTTCGCGGTTATCCGTTTTCCGATAATAGGCCTTCAAAAGTTTCCTCGTTTCTCATACCAATATTCACCGTTCAGATATATATCGTATATATATATATATATAATAATACAAAATGAAGTTGTTATTAACATTAGCTTTTAACAATTAGGTAATTGCCCTTTAATATGGTTTGTAGTCGAATTCATTGGACTACCTTTGTTAAACGAGTTGTGGTACTTGGATTGTCTTGTCAAACTGTAGTGTTCATAGACTTAATAAATTAAATCAATTAGGCTTATGTAAAATATTAATTTTAGAAAGAGTTTGTTGGTAAAATAGTAGAACGGGATAACCAAAGTTGCAAAGGCGTGGTAAATAAGATTCTCCTGGATTCAAATTTGTTCGCATTACCGCACGAGGATATTTATAAACAATTCAATATAAATTACCTAGTTGAAGGCAATTAGACAAAACGATTGTCTAGGGCTACATGTATGATGTATCTATCACAAATTGTCGTGTTAGAAAATCCTAGTTAAAACATCTTATGAGTCTATTACAGAATGACAAAAACACTACAGCAATAATTAATTGTTTTCCTAAGAAAATTAAATCTAAAAGTTTTATTTTAGAGTTTATTAAATCTTGAATTCTAGGTGCAGACTTGCTATAAAAAAAATAACGAGTATAATTCCCTTTCTAGTTACAGTTATCCTTTTGAAACAGTACATAGATTTGTTCATCTCACTTGTTGTCGATCATCGATAATATTTAGCGTGTTGTGTCATATTTCTAATTTAGTTTGGCTTTACATTCATATTGTCATGCATATATTACACACACACACAAGAAAATCGGAAGATGTATAAAATATTAAATCATTTCGAGAAGACAAATTAAACATGACAAAACAAGACAGATCGATAGAACAGACCTCTCATAGAAAAAGATCTTACTGTATCTTCGCAAGCTTATTGGCTTATAGCCCAAATCAGTAAATAAGATTGTTCATCTTTTTTTATAAGGTAACACGAGAAACAAAATGGTTTCAAAAATTAAACACATGAGAAACAAATAATAACACGAGTAAGAGAGATTGTTGAGATCTGTGACATTTAATTAAAGGGCTTTTTAGGCATGCAAGTTTTTGGCAGACCTAGCTACTGTTCAAGGCTCTGTCTTTTTCCTATTTTCTCGTTTAGCGAACAGTTGTTTCTTTTATTTATTTACATCATAATTTATTTATTCATAGAGTACGTACAAGATACACTTATATCTTCTTCTTCTTTTGTCTCTTTGTTTATCGAGAAAACCGTAGTGAAGATTTGTATTTTTTTTTCTATTCGTTTTGTGATTGAAGATCTGTATAATAATGAAACTTTTGTTCATTAGCTTTTTTGTAACAATCAAATTATAGTACTCCCTCTGTTCAGAATTATTTGATGTTTTAGAAGGTTTTTTTTGTTCAAAATTATTTGATGTTCTCACTTTTCAATGCAAAATTTAATGAATTTTTATAGTTTTTGACCTTTTATATTCTGCAGATTGTCTTCTTATTGGCTGAATGATATTTAAATGGATTATAAATAATATTTTTAGTATAGAAAAAATAAAAATTAAATGAATCCTTAAACTATGTGCAAAAACCTTAAAAATCAAATAATTCTGAACAGAGAAAGTATTATTATTCGCTTTGAAATTGGGATGAATGAAATTTTTGACTTGTCACCTGCCTGTAAGAGGGCAGTTCGTTATTTAATGCGGCAGAAAGAAAGTCTCGTCGATTTATGTAAAAATAACCAAGTGAATACAAAACTTGGCTCGCAAGAAATATGAGCGTTGGTCCATTCTTATATTTAAGTAGTAATATTAATCCCTACATTACTGCTTGAGAAATGAAACAGTATAATTTTATAGAATGTTCTTCTTAGGAATTTGGACTCTAGGATCTGAAGAAATATGAGAAATGGGCACATCATGAGTCCATGACACGTATTTGTTCACAAAAATGTTCGAAAACCTGTTACTTTATAGGGAATTGTTCATAAATAATTTATATAATTTGACTTTGTTACACTCCCTCCTCTCCTCTGGTAGTGGTCGGATTTCATCTTTAAAAAAATCGTAACTCCCCAGTAAACATTTTTTAATACATGTACTGTTATTGAGCAAATTATAGTGGATTATAAATGTTTTTTATTCCGTATACGTACAATAATTGTATTTAAATTTTTGGTTATGTCCCAATGTGTCAAGATAAAATAGTTTTTGGCAGATATTGGCTCTAATAGAAAACTATTAACGGAATTTGCTCCAAAAAAAAACCTATCAACGGAAACAAAAAAAATGGTATTCTCACTATTATACTACTCGTCTAAAAAGACCATCTCTTCATTAAAAAAAAAAAAAAACAGCTTTACATTTAATATGAAGTCATACTAATAAATTTACACCGTAATCGACCAAAAAGTTTAACACCGCAATAACTAGGCAACGTGGACTGGTGCTCCTACCGATTAGATCGGACCGGAGAATATATAGAAAAAATTGTCAACATACACATTATTTTACGTGTTCTTCAAAACCCATACTCGAAAATTATATAAATAAATAGTAATTAAATATGATAAAGAAAGCGTAATGTGAGATGTTTATTCAGAGTTTACAAAAGAGGACATGTGGTCTTCTCTCTATGCTTTCTCTTCTTTTCATGTTAACACAACCTCAATTTCAAGCTCTCTCAACTTTTGACCATAATATTGTGTACTTTTTTTAATATGAGTTATAGTAACATCATATCAAATATATATCCACGATAGAATATATCATTTCTCTATTTTTATGAATAGACAGATCACTGGTAAATGTATTTTCCATATATAGAACATTATCATCCGAAAATAACTGAATATCTCCTTGTTCAAATTGAGAAAATTTTATATTGTGTACCGAATATGTATTCCAGAAACATACGACTCAAAATAGAGTTTGAATAATAATTGGAAAAGTATCTTTAGATGCGAAAAGCATGGTGAAGAGAGAAGATGGATCCCATGGGAATATGGGACCTCTTTTGAAGATTTTAATAAATCTTTAGCTTTTTCTTTTGTCGCAATTTTAAAAAAGAAATTAAAGTATACTTCCCCACAAAATTACACAAAACAAATAATTTAATGGAGAACTAAGACAAATGGGATTAAAATAAACCACCCATCCTTTTCATAACTTGTACACTTGTCTTATTCCCCATTTCCAAATCTCTCAAACCCAATTTTTTTTAAAGCCTATGTACTTTTTTTCTCCTTCACAAATCTATATTCACATATATCTTCTCTGACCCTCCAAAAAAAAAATTCCCCACCCAAAATTTGTTTTGATCACCTCTAACTCTTCTCATATATATAAATGAAAGAAATCAAATCGTCTTCTTCCCTTCTTCGAGCTTTTATCAGACGCAAGGAAATTACCTTTTTTGACCTCATGCCGGCCGCAGCGTCTTTAGACCTCTCAATTTGAGGTAAAAGAGAGGAACTTTAGATTAACATTTCCAATGATGAAATACCTCTTATTAGCCGTCTTCAATGAAGATTCTGCTAATGAAATCTCTAAATCTCTTGGAGTATAGTTTGGGATCAACGGCTGAGATCGAAGCAGGATCGGCTTGAAGAGACTTATAAGCATGCTCAATCTTCTTGCTAATGTCGTAATCTTGCAAAATGTCAATGATTCCAAAATATAGAACCACTTCGTAAACCTCTCCGTGAGATAAATAGTTTGTTCCCCCCGAGGAATATTGATCAAAGTCGCTTCTTCTAGCCATTCGTTCTGCTCTTGCAGGCATGTTTGTGCCTAGTCTTATCAACGGTTTCCTGCAAAAATTAATCAAATTATCAAAATGGTCAATCTGTGGTTGATCGATCTTTTCAGAATTAGTTTAAGTATGGAGCAAAAACGACAACATGATCTGTTACGCCCCCACAAAGTTATTGTGTGTTTTCTATTGAATGAAATAGCCCCCACAAGATTTCCAAGCAACTTTTAATACAATAATGATGCGTTGAGATGTAACATTGTTATCAGATGAAATCATTCGTAATCAGAAAATGAAACTCTCAACCACTCTCTCTGTAGTAGTAATTACCAAGACTATGAATGCAAAAAGACTGTTATGGTAGGTCAACTTCTTGTGCTAAGAATTAAACTCACTGTAATGATTGGCAAGAGAATAAATTATTGACGTACCTGCCAGCTAAAATGCGGTCCATGTCTTGAAGTTCAGCCTCCAGAAAGCGACAACCGCGCATGAATTTCTCGTTTTGATATGACTCTATCTTACCTGCAACAATAACACATGAACAAAAGTCATCAAAACGGGTCTGGTCGAGTCTAGCTGAATAAGAAGACTTGTGGAAGAGGAATGGTAAGTGCAACTAACCAGATCTCAAAACGAACGGAGAAAGCCCCATCTTGTCTCCTGTGTTGTCATCGCGGAAGTGAACTCCAATCAACAGGCTATAATCCATTATTCTCTCAGCTTCCAAGAACTCACAATCGCGTTTAATTTGCCTGTTTAATGGAAAAATGAAGGCAGATTAATAATTTGTTTGACCTTTCAAACAGCCAAATAGCAGAAGCAAAAACCTAAGAAGGAATTAAGGCAGCTTACGTCATAAGCTCTTGGTACCAATTTCTCTGAAGACGGAAAGAAAAATTGAGATCAAGGTCCTTAAGAGTAGTGGTCTCATCAATTTCCGCTTCAGGTTTGGAGGTGGTACGTCCATGGGAAGACCCTTTCAGGTCAAACCGTCTCTGGATTCTATATTCGGAGCAGAACAAGTTCCCCATTACGATAAACCGAGTCTGGAAAGATGGTAAACAACGTGAGAAAAATGTCCATTGGAAACAAAAGAGTCTTATGAAACATAGATGAACAACACAAACCTTCTGGCCACCAACAGGTTTGATACAATGCACGCCGTAGAACTTCGTCACAAGTGAATTCTCATACTGGCAGACATGTTTGTAGTAACTTGAAAGCATTCGTAGAAGGACCTGGATAAAGAAAACAATCACTTCAGGTCAAATTTCCTTAGCTAACCACACTTAGTGGAGTATATGATTAAGAATGTAATGTGAAAGCAAAGAGAGAATAATACAAAGGAATTTCAAACAAGACAGAAGAAGTCAAGAAGAGAGCCAACGACTAACCTTGACTTCTGATTTCTTCACTGTCTTAATCATAAATCTGTCATCTTGAGTTAAGTAAAAAAAACTTCCACTCTTTCCAGGTGAAGACAGTTCTCGAAGAGCATCGTTTCCACATATAGCTAACATGTAATCCGCAGGATCCACCGTGAAAAGCTCCCTCAGGCGTCTATCAAAAGAATTGCCGGAAAGAAACACATCATCACAAACACTGATATAGAACAGACACATTGATACAAAATAGAAGACCATTTAACTGCAAAAGAGTGAATACCTAAACACCAAAGGGCAATAGTCCTTCCATCGGAAATCCACAGACTGATGCGGCGGTGTGGTCTTAGAACCCTCCGGAGGAAACCTTGTCCAGAACTTTTCACTCGGGTCGAAGTCGCTCTGTTTGAGATCTCGAACAACTGACGCATGTTTGCCGACAGAGTACCTAAAGTATCGCACTTTCGTAAGCACACAGATCCAGAAACTCATAATGGCTACACCATTCCTTGGGTTTAAGAAGTTACCTGATCCCATGTTGCAAGTTGAGCATCAGATCGTATTTCTTATGCCCCTTGGATATGGTCTCTCCAGGTTTCTTTGCCTCGCCGCTGAAACAACAAGGATTCTTCCTAAACTGACGAAACCCATCTCGATCAACGGAAATCCTATCTCTGTAAATCACCGATGCATCAAGATTATCAACGATGTCACAAGTGATATCCCCAGCTTCGCCATCTGATTCCCATATACAGATTCTGGGGAAAATCTTCTCCCCACTCAAGCTTCCAGCTCCACTATCAACAGAGGATCTCTTCCTCGTCGCCACAATCAACTCATTCTTCTCGATCCCGTCGAAGAAACTTCTTATGAGGTTGCTGCTTTCGTTCCAAGAACCGATCCAAGAGCTTCCATCAGCCCAAGTGAAAACACCACCTCCTTTGGGAACTCCGTTCTCCCATTGTCCTTCGTATCGATTCCCATTGGGCCAAGCAAGCACACCTTTCCCACAAATCACTCCGTTACGCCATTCTCCAGTGTACTGATTCCCGTTCAACCAAACGTATCTTCCACGTCCGTCCTGGAGATTGCGCCGCCACGTACCCTCGTAGAAATCGCCGTTCGCGTAACGCTTCTGGCCGTGACCCTGTTTCCGGTCAGCGACCCAAGAGCCCCGGTAAGTATCTCCGTCGGCTCCGATGAAGGTCCCGAATCCTTCCATCCTCCCAGACTTGAATTCCCCTTCGTAGGTTGCACCGCTCGGCCATGAAAACTTGCCTTTCCCCGAAGCCTTCCCACGCTTCCATTCCCCTTCGTACATACACCCATCCTTCCACAAATACTTCCCGGATCCGTTCGGAAACCCGCCGGAGAACGTTCCCATATACAGATCTCCGTTTGGTAACGGTTTCTCAACGTCCACCGGAGGCGTGGGTGTGACGCGCCTCGTGGTTCCTTGAGATTTCGATCGCACCATCGGAGTTAGAGCTAATAACAACAAATCGTCGCGTCTCTCTTCCTCCGCTTCGTCTCCTTCTCCAGCTCGTAGCTTCTCTCTCTTGCACACCTCTTCTAGAACCTTCTTCTCGACGGCGACGCTGCTGCTCAGTAAGACTTCAGTAGCTTCTTCTTCGCTCACCAGCGGTTCACGCATCATCTATTCATCAGATAAAACCCTCGCTTCCACCCTCGATTTCTTCTCGATCTTCGAAATGGCATTCGACTACGCAACTCGATTCTGGAGAATCGAAGATTACAGCTAGATCCGTCGGAACAAATTGTAAACTCCGGTGAGAAAGAGGAAAACAATTTCCGGCGTTTCGAGCCGTGGATTTGAAATCAAGGAGGAAAATCTCCAGATTATAACTCCGTTGAGAAACTTTTCAAATCTGAGAAGAAACCTTGGTGAGATTCCTCCTACAAACGCCACAGGGAAAAAAAGAAAAGAAAAGGAGAATGAAGCATCAAAAGAAAAAGAATAAAGAGACAGAGAGAGAGAAAGAAAGAGAAGGAGAGAAATTATAAAACCTTTGAAAAATGAAATTGAATTTATTAGGGTAAATTAGTAAAATTCCATTAAAGGAAGAAAGAGCTGCAGTAGTAGTAACCTGTCGACAAAAAAAAAACGTTGCAGTAAACTATTGGGAAGTGGCCACAAAAAGCCCACCAGCCCGAGGAAAAAAAAAAGTCTTATTGTTATGACCAATGTATTGACTTCAGTAATTACGGGATTTGGGAAACAAATATTACGGGATATATTATTACACACAGAATATCAATAATTTTTGTCACACAAGAGATAATTCATTATTAAATTGAATAATACGACAGTGTGTGGGGTACGTGTTAGTATTTTCGATGTGTAAAAACTTCCGAGAAAGGGTAAAAAACAAACAATAATCACCTGACCAAGTTTAACGTATGTGTGTGTGTTTTTATTATTTGACAACAACCAGTTTATGTAAGGATATTTTAAAGTATAATATATATATATTCTTTTTTTCCAATATATCTCAACTTTTATTATGATTCTACTATAAAACATCTTATTTTAATTATAAAAAAAAAATAACACTAACCAAACAAATATTAACCTGTTCAAAACTGGAGTATATTAACAAAAGTTGATACGTCAAAATTTAATCAAATTTAATCATTTAATAAAATCATGATCATTTATATCCAACATTTTAATTAATAAACAGGTTATTGATATCTGTATTTCTACTGATTTAAGAATTTAGTTTGGATTTTGCTCAAAAGTTCATCTTTGTTTATTTGTTATAATCAGGAATGAATAACTTTTTTTAAACGAAAAATAACATAAAAATAAAATTGTCGGATAGCGTTCGTTGTTTTAAAGTTAAACATATGAAATGTAGCAATCTACTGTTCACTTGTGAAATCAACACATTCACAAAACAAAGAAATTACTCTAATGAACATACAAGGATAAATACTGGCAAATTTTATGCATAGGAAACTATTTTACTCGTCAACACATAATCAATGCAGATGGGTATGCGTGCATGAAGTAATATGTTCACTCGTCAACATATAATCGCAGTGAGTTAACTTCTTCTACCGTTTGAACAACAATAAAATCATTAAAATATTAGATCTCGAACCTTACAACTATTCACTGGTTATTAGTTTACTATACGTTCTTAAATACAAGTCGTAAGGAATAATTGTAATAAAAAATAAATAAAATTAAACTAGTGCCGGCGTGCCCTACGTTGTATGGATTTAATGTGACACCCACGTAAAAGACCAAATGATTAGTTATGTTTATCTCCTTCTTCGAAAAACACCTAACAATTAAATATATTTTGACGATTATAACAATTAAATATATTTATAAATAAAAATGTGACCAATTATCAACAAAATATCGTCGCTAACGGAATGAAGTAATAAAACCAGGTGATAGTGTTTGATAACTACATAATAGATAAAAAACTCTGTTATCATGTGTGATTTTATCATGTAATGTTTGCTCAGTCGCCGATCGGTGTTCAATTTCGGTGCCCCGTTGTATTTAGAGTCGAAGATGAATCGAAGTGCCATATATTGAGGAATTGTTATACTGTGTAGATTCATATACGCACATACACAATTGTAAAATAATACACATATATGTTTATCAGTTTTAGTATATATACACTGCATTAGATTAAAAAAACGTATATAGAAATAGAGCAAATCGTTATTTGATGATCTAGTACGAAGGTGAAGTATGTTCTTTTTAAATTACAAATATACAAGTATGTTCTTCTTAAATTACATATATATATATATATATATATTAGTTTTGAAGTTTCCGGTTATATAAAAGATAAAGAAGAGAGCATCTACTATTATATTTTTGTATATTTATTCGCCCAGACTTCTACATCCGAGACTATTAGTCGAGTCTCAAATAATCCAATGCAAAGTTCTTAACTTCTCTTGTGAATTATGATCACAATAAGAATATATCACCATGCAGTCGGAAAAAAAAAGATAATAATATATTACCAAATTCAAGAACCCAATGTCATAATTCAATATTGATATATGCTTATGTTTTCATGATTATGCAACTAGAATATTGCTCTCAAAACGAGCAAAATGGCAACTGTAGTTTTCTTTACTGTAGCGTTAAAAATTGATTTCAAGTAAAATCGAAGGTTATTCTACTTTAGAAAAGGCCAAAAAAAAAAGAAAAACCGTTGAAGATTCTTATTGTATACAATGCATCGTTCTCACCAATGATCAAATAAGTATAGGATCTCATTCTGTCAGATAGAGCTATATAATGTTTAATTATTCAATAGCTTCTTATTGGTTAATTTGATTAAACTAAAGTGTTTTAAAACAGTGGGATAATACCCATCTTTTTTTTGTTTTTTTTAATACCCATCTTAATAATGCAGGAAACTACATGTTCCCCCTTTATATTTTGATAGGGTCTATTTTGATATCGATAATAATATAAATAATATTCCATGACTGAGCGACGTTGTAAGAATTTCATTAAAATATTTGATCACATTAGATTTGGATTCGCCATGATTCGGGAAAAAGAAGGACATTAGAGACAGATATGATAAGAGACAGAACGACTCCTAATTTGACGATAAATAAATAAAATAAATCCCTAATTACGCGTCATTATCTTTGATAGTATTTCAATTACATAGTAGAGAGGCGAAGAAGAAGCTCTTTTCTACAGTTGGAAACGATCGAGCTGAGCTGGCATGTATATGGGACCTACCTTTCGAAACATTGGCCTGTCACGGCCCACCAAATACCGTCGTCTATGAAGAATCCAACGACATAGACGGTGCCGCGTGTTGAACAGTTTTGCGGTCACGATTGTAACCACGTCATCAGAATTTTAGAGCGAACCACCTGTCTCGGGCTAGCGTCAAAGATCCTACGAAGATTACGTTTCTCAGAGTAATCACGTGCAAGTGTGCAACGGCCTTGTTACACACGTGCAACGGTTAAGATTATTTTTTGAGCTCGTGAAATTTGGGGAATTTGAGTTAACCTTTTTTTTTTAATTCAACAACCAGCGAGTAATTAGAATTTGAACGAGTAAACAAATCAAATCAAATCAAAATATTCCACCATTCGATATAGGTATCAAATTGTTTCGATAATAAGATAATTCGTAAATTTGAAATGACAATAGTGATAGTTATATTTTGTTGACCAGGAGAAAAAGAATTAATAATAATAAAAATGTATAAAATGCAAAGATGAAAAGAATGAGAAGAGAAAAGACAAAGAAGATGAATGACCGGGATAAGTCAGATAGCCGTCCGCCGACCTACAACGTACGCATCAAACCAAAGCCTCACAATTTATATTTCCCAATTCCAAACCCTATTCAAATTATATATTTCACTAGACAACAGACAAAAATATCATCTGATTATAGCTGAATGTCGTTTTTTTCTTACATGAATCTGCTTTTTTTTTTACCAGCCATATAACTATAATTTTAGATATCGAAATGTAAGAAAAGGTAGTCATTACACAGTAGGTAAACGACATTTAAATTTTCTACAACATTAGTACAGCTTAGTAATTAAATGAGAAGAACAAATTATTCATCGATTTTTCTTCTTTCTGAGTGATTCTACTATAATTACTTTGATAAATCAGTAAAAATAAGAAAATTTATGTGTCACTTACTCTACTATTTCTGCTCATTTGACTATACCCATCAAATCTATATTGGTACGAATCAAACAAACTATCTTTATATATATATAAGTATATATATTTTGGGGGATAAAAGAGTGTTCGAATGAAAAATTTCAACTATGGTTAAAATTGGTATGCTTTTTGTGTAACCAGGAGTTTGTGAGCGTAGTGTACTTCTTTGTACATTAAAAAAAAAGATTATTGTCCAATGAAAGAAACTAGAAATATACTATTAACTTTTGGTCACGCCAGGATATGAAATGTATCGTGGAGGTGGTGACGTACGCAAGTAAAGCATGGAGAGAGAAGCTCAGATATTGATGTAACAACAAGATTTCGTTGGTTCTGAAGAAGAATCAAAGCCCATTCCTCAATAAGCCTTACACCAACGTCTTGTCACTCCTGATTTCACCAAACTCATCCTTCCTTACCATTTTATTAATTATATTAGACTGAAAATCCTCAATTTTATTCACAATTTCAGCCAATTTATTTACGTTTTTGTAAGACCATCTTCAACCATGCACCAAAACACCAAATTTGGTGTTGATTTTTCTCCAATGATGTACCAAATGTTGCACCAAATTTTTTTTTTTGTGTTTTGTGAATAGTGTTACACCAAATTTGGTGCAACACTATTCACAACACCAAACATTAAAATATTATTTTTTTCTCATTTACTCAAATAAGTATATTACTATTTATTAATTAATTAAATTATATTAGTTTTAAGAATGTAGGATCCATTCTTGTAATTTAGAATTGCACAAAATTTTGTTATTAATATATAAATAAATTAAGATTAAAAATTCATAATAAAATTTAATTAAACATTTAAACATAAATTATTAAATTAAAACAAAAAAACATTTAAAAAAAACTAATACAACAAAATAATTTTAAAGACATAATATAACCTTAAACAATAATCTAATAGTCTGGATTACCATTTCCGCTAAAATAATGATAGTACGGGGTATAATCTTGTTGGTCACTTGGTGATATTAGGTCTTCTTTTTGATTTTGTTCTCCTTGGATATGGTCTCCTTGAATTTGTTCTCCTTGAGTTGGATCTCCTTGATACTGAAATTCTCGATATTGAGATTCACGATATTGGCTTCGAGAACTCTCTCCGTGCCCTCCATATTGGTTTGATGGCGATCTTCTACTCAGAATTTCCGCTCTTTGACTTTCAATATATGCACGACATGCTGGATCGGTTATAGAACTCAAATCCGCGAATAATATTTTCTGCTCTTGTTTCATTCTTCGTAACTCAAGCTTCTGTCTTCGAATTTCAACTTTTTCAGAAGAATGTTTAGCAAGAGCTTTGGTAAGCTTTTCATTTTGCTCCAAAATTTTTTGAAAATTTTCATCATCTTGTTGTTTTTTCTTTGCTTTTTTCACACCCATAGGTCTCTGAGATAAATTAGTAGTGGTTTCTTCGTTATTCATATTTAGATCAAATGAATTCATACCAGGGGATGGCGATGATTCATCTTGGAATGATGGAGATGACATCACATTACGACTTTCTTCTTGGAATGCAGAGAATCTAGAATTCTGACTGTTTGAAAATTTTTCACTTCCTTTAAGGATGGGCCAGACATGATCGAATTTGAATCCAGACTTGTAATTGGCATCTTGCATTAATAGCATCTTCGCTTGGTTTAGCTGATTTAATATTAACAAGAAAAAATGCAAATAAGTTAGGAAGTACAATAAATTAAGATAGATAGAGCAAGTACAACTAATCAAAGTTAAAATATACTTCCAATGTCTTGTTCGGAAGCACCGCTGGGATTCTTATTTTCAATTTGGTTAACACATCCCCTCAGCTTGGAGACTGCAGACAGAATTTTCCCCATTCGACTTCTTAAAGATCTTTGTGGTCTTGGTCGAGTACGAAAGAACTCAGATTTTTCATATTCAGCATGAACTCTTAACCAAAACCTATCGGATGTTTGATTTATCCCTATGATTGGATTTTGGGAAACATCAAGCCACACATGAGATAAATGTTTATCTTCTTCAATAGAATATGAAACAGAGCGACTTGTAGTCATTTTAGAAAAAAAAATAGAATGTGGTAATAAAATGAATGGAAGATGTGTGATCATTCAAAGAGAAGTATAGGTTTATATAGAGAAGTTGGATCTTGGCCGCAGAAATCCAACGGCTGAGATTGATCCATATTTTTCATAAAGATGATACAGACATTATTTGACTAATGAATGCAACGGTTAGATCTTTGCTTCAGAAATCCAATGGCTGAGATTGATCCGTTTTTTTCTCGAATATGATAATTGATATAAAAATGATGTGACTAATGAATGCAACGGTTAGATCTTTGCTGCAGAAATCCAATGGCTGAGATTGATCCGTCTTTTTCTTGAATATGATAATTGATATAAAAATGATGTGACTAATGAATGCAACGGTTAGATCTTTGCTGCAGAAATCCAATGGCTGAGATTGATCCTTCTTTTTCTCGAAGATGATAATTGATATAAACATGACATGACTAATGAATGCAACGGTTAGATCTTTGCTGCAGAAATCCAATGGCTGAGATTTATCCTTCTTTTTCTCCAAGATGATCATTGATAGACAAGATGTGACTAATGAATGCAACGGTTAGATCTAGGACGAAGAAATCCAACGACTCAGATCAATTTTCCTGCACTATAAAATGAGTATCATGTTTAGAAATTGTGAAGAATATCACCATCAAATTCTATTTAGTTTCATAAAAGATGAATTTCAACTATGGTAGTTCATCTTATATACCAAATTCTTCGTCTTCTTCTTCTTCTTCTTCTTCATCTTCTTCAGAGGATGATGATTTACAAAAGCAAGTAGTAGCTCAAATTATTGCAAACAACAATTTTCTCATGAACAATTACCTATTTAACTCGGAGGGTTCCCATGGTGGATCTATTCCAGGTCATATAGTTATCAACCGCGACCGGGAAAGTGCTTCTAGAGGCTGTAGCCGATTATGATCTTTGGATTTGGCATGCATTTTTTGGGCTACCTGGATCTAACAATGATATTAATGTACTAGAGGCGTCTCATCTTTTTGCTAATCTAGCTGAAGGAACTGCTCCAACCGCTAATTATGTTATTAACGGAAAAAATTATAATATGAGTTATTATCTAGCTGATGGTATATATCCGAAATGGTCCACTCTTGTTCAAACAATTCATGATCCACGTGGCCCCAAAAAGAAATTATTTGCAAGGAGGCAAGAAGCATGTAGAAAAGACGTGGAACGTGCATTTGGAGTATTGCAGTCAAGATTTGCAATTGTGGCAGGACCATCACGCTTTTGGAGTAAGAAAGTTTTACATGATATAATGACAACCTGTATCATAATGCATAATATTATCATAGAGGATGAACGTGATGTTGATGCAATAATTGAAGAACGAGTGGAAGTCCCATCTGCAGAAGTTGAGATGGCGAGTAATGAAGATGTTCGATTTCAAGAATTCTTAGCTCGGCATAGGCAAATCAAGGACCGAGAAGCTCATATTGAACTTCGAAATGCATTAATTGAACATTTGTGGTTAGAATATGCTAATTCTAAAAATTAGTATAATGTAATTTCTTTTTAGTATTTTTTTTTTATTGATTATAATTTTTGTTTTTTATCACCGAATGTAATGTTATAACAAATTTATAATTAATCTATTTTATGAATAATAAGTACTCATCAAAATATGAAAAATAAAGAGAATTTTAAATTTAATAATATAATAATATAAAAGATTGTTTTTAGTGTGAGATTTGGTGTTGTTGTTGGAGATGAAAAAAAATACTATTCACTTTTACACCAAATTTTACACTATTTGTGACACCAAATTTGGTGCTATGGTTGGAGATGGTGTAAGTATCTGGTTCCAACGTGCGGGATGTTTCTTTTGACCCAACGTCAGAACAGAACCGCAGCAAATCTTGTGGTTAATTACTTGGGGGTCATGTAATTCAAAGTACGCAGATGTTTTGTTTTCTATTAGTAATTATTAACGAGTTATAAAGAAATGTGTCACGTACTATTGTCCAATGAATATAGAAAACAAGTACAGCCGTATTTAAAGTGTTGTCCATTTTTCTTGGTTTATCTGAGTAATTTTTTAATGAAGAGAACACGTTGAACTTGAAGTTTCAATACGTTTATTCTCCTTTAAATTAAAAAATGGTTATATAATTTATTGGACTTGCGTAATGGGTTTTAAATTTGGGAGAGACTACAAATACGTCTCTTTGTCGTGTAAGCTTGAAAGGGAAAGCCCATGCTAGTAGTTTTAGTCTTTTCTTTCGTACTTTTCTGCTTCATTCATTTTTCGATATACGAAACATTTTTGTTTAATAAAAAAGAAAGAAATATAAAACTGAAAAGGAAAGCTTTATTATCAGATTGAACAGTCAGTCATACGTCTTCATCTTTGGCAGATATTTAACCCGTTTTATGTTAGCTGCATTCTATTCTTTTTTTTTTGTGGTCTTAAATATCAACTTAAAAAATTAATCTGCTAAGTAGTAAGTACATTACATGATTCGATGATTTTAATATTATTTTAATGCTTAGTCGTGAGTTCGTGTCCATTATGTAGTGTTTTCATGCATTAGATTAATTTGTTGACGGTGCATACAGCTAACGACTACGTTAAATAATTACATTCATATATATGGATAATGTATTATAGACGTTTACAAACTTCATAAGGCTACTTTGAATGCCCCAATCAAACTGAATTATCACATACATTGACTTCATCAATATCTTAAACCAAAAATTAAAATTGTAATATCGACATTTATAACCTAATGATATGTTTAGCAACGCGCGCGATCCGTGGAGTTTTGAGATAATTAATGTATTTTGCATGCTTGACTAACTTTAATACAAAGTAGTGTCCGCCTGTAAGCTCGTCCATTAAAACTATTAAATCTTGTTGTAATTACAACAAATCTCATTAGTTCGTTAAAAAAAAAAATCTCATTAGTTTAAAGATAATGTGATTTGTATCTGTAAGGTATTATTGACCTAATCTCTCATTAGATACCGAATCTGATGGTATTTGCAATTATCAGATTCAAAATTTTGACCTGTGTGGCTGTTTATATTACTTTCTATAAATTGTTGGATAAGTTTTGGTTGTTATATATGTTATGAAATGTTTACTGAATATTTTGAATTCACAAAATATTTTTTTTAATAACATCTAGGAGTTTAACTTATAATTTTCCTTTTAATTCTGCATCATTTTTATTTGATATTTTACATTAAAAACATGCTTGACTCGAATAAAAAAATAGTTGTTGGGTTTATAACTTTACAAATTCTTTGTAGGGTAGACGATTCAAAATTAATTTTCAAGATTTACATGAGAAAGTCTAATTGGGCCTAACCTGTATAGACTATACGACAAACTCATGGGTTTCACAAAATGGCCCATAATTTACACGAGAAAACCATATCAAACAATGGCTTTTCCATTATTACGCTAAATAATCGACTTTAATTTTATTGCCAAAACAAATTATACGTTGAGAGAGATAATTCATGAGAAAAGATTGTTTACTGGATCATAGATTTGTTATTAACGTTCTTGAGAGAATCTACGAGATGATATTGGTATTGCTTAAGCGTCATGACCTCATTATGCAATGCGACGAAATTGTTCTTCATTATATCTTCGCAGTCTTTAATGATTGTCTCGTCAACTTCTTCTTTCATTAATCTCTGTCTTAGCTTCTCGGTCGAAAGTGAGACATTAGTTGTCGTTGACATTAGCTCTTCGTTTGACATTCGTGGAAACGTTTCTTTAACAGCTTCCAAGGCTTCAATCCAAGCCGTACGATCTTCGCTTGTTGCTGCTCGTAGATGCAGACTTTTCGTACCGGTGAACACAGTAAATCTCTTGCCGTCTGATATGCTTTGTCCGATCGTTGAGACCTGTTCTTAAATACAAGAAGTCAATCACTTATGCAATTGGGAGTGGATTTGAAAAAATAAAACTGATTGTGATGTATCTTACATTTTGAAATTACTGGCGTATTCCAAAATAAATCGAAACCTTGAGATGAATTCGGCTGAGAATCACATATGCAACTAATTGGGAGTGTATGTTTTATTTCTAAAATATATGGGGCACATTTGAAACCTTTCGTAAAATTTGGCTGATTACTGCAATTTGTGTATGTTTTGTAATTTGTAAACGTTTGGGGTACATTTAAAATGTTTATAAAAGACTGAGGTGTTGCGCGAAATAAACAAATCAAACCTTGAGGTGAATTTGGCCGAGCGGTTTTCCGGGACTATGAACATCACCGCGTTTGCTGTGGCGGCAGATGAACCGTAACGATTCGCCGCCGATTAGTTTAGATCGCCGATCCATCTCGACGGAGAGAGAGATCTTATCCGGACCGTGGATTCTGTAATACGACAAAACTCCATCGTGGAGGACAAACCACCGTCGTTTCCACCCTTTGCCGTAGTTTACCCATTTGTAGAGGATTCCGGCGATGCCGTTTCCCGATGGAGGACGATCCTCGTTCGTACGAGGACCAGCAGAGAGGCTATACCGGAGATCGTGGTCGCGATTGGTGGTAGTCGATTGTGGGATGTTTAAAGAAGCGGATCGAATCGTCGTCGGATTGGATTTCGCGGCGACTGGAGAAGACATTGTTAGAGAATAATTGGAGAAATTTGGTTTAAGGAGCTAAACCGGCGATTGAAAGGAGTGAAAGGAGGGGATGATTAAAAAAAAGTTATGGAGAGAAAGAGAGAGAGAGGAATAAGGAGAAAGAATTTCCAAAGTTGCGAAGTTTGCGTGGGACGCAAGGTCGCTTGAGGTGCTAATATCTGTGGAGAAACAATGTACAAAGGTTTAAAAAATGGAAGAAAAGTTTGAATTTAGGTGAAGTGTCACGTTGTATTATAGGATTAGAAAACTAATATCGTATTATTTGATAGGATTGGTATGAAATTGTGTATTAAAAATATATATGAAGGAGAAACCGACGTTTGGTTTTATATTTCTAAAATAAATATCTAAAGAATATGTAGACTCATAGGTTTCATCTGCTTGAACGTGGAGAAGACTAAAATGATACCATTCCATTACACAAGAAATCAAACAAGACACACTATAAGCAAACGTCTCCTCTTCCAATGCTAACAATTAACATACCAATTTACAGGATCCCAAAAAAAAACCTTAGAATCAATCAGACAACTACTACTTACTGTTTTTCTCCTTCAAGACCTCGTAAACGATCCTGGAGTTGAACACAAAGTTCTAACAGATCATTTCTTGGAAGAGGAACAGGATCTATAAGCAGTTGCTCAAGCTGAGGAATGGCTTTATGGTCATCACTACCAGAAGACTCAGCTATGTGACTGAGCAGTTGAATGTTTCGGACTCGAGGCTCAGGTGGAATAGGCGGGGCAAGGAAAGGATGTTGGAGAAGCTCAGGGATTCTCCATCTTTGATTACGGTCCCAAGCTAGACATTTCTTCATTAGGTCGATAAGCCACGGGTTCGAGAGTTGATTGTAAGTAATCTCATGGTTTGGATCGGTTATGACTTTGAACTTTGCCCAGAAGGTCTTATAATCTGCAAAAGGTGTCCTTCCATACACCATCTGGTAAAGTATGCAACCAAGTGACCAAATATCTGATGGCCTTCCACATTTTATAGTGTTTCCATTTTCATCGCTTTCGTTGCACATGAATGCTTCTGGTGACATGTAACTCAAAGTCCCCACCTGTCGCAATACATATCCCGCTGATATCAGTAGCAGGCAACTGAAAACAAGTATTTGTATTAAAGAGGATGATGATGACAAAAACAGAAACTTGGGAGGATTTTACCTGTGAATCTCGTTGAATATTCGTAGTGTCGCTATTAATGGCCTTGGCGATACCAAAATCAATAAGCTTTAAAAAGCCTCTGACAAGAAGAAAATTTGCAGGTTTCAAATCAGAGTGCACAATTCGTTCCTCATGTATGGTGTTCACAGCTTGAAGTATTTGCTGCAATCGTTTATAGTTAATATGAGAATCAGTGCTTCTTCTAGTATCCTTGTAACAAGGCCCCAAAAATAAAAAAAAGTTGATGGGTTGTGTAAGAACCTGCCAGTAAAACCGAAGCCAATTTTCATCAATTGTCCGGTCAGATCCTTCAATTTCCTTCCATTTTTGGGACAACATGTGAGCCAGATCGATTTCTCCATATTCTAGTACCATATATATAAATCCATCGTCCTTAACTCTTCCATCTTTGTTGATCATTGTGCCATTCAAAACCTCCTGGAGTAAAGTCTTATCCGTGACCTAATTGCAAAAGAGAATGTTGTGTTATGTTTGTGATGGAAATTGCCAACCATGCACTTAGATCACCAAGCTAGCTAAAAGGAAGTACCTCATAGTCTACTAGCTGAATGATGTTGGTTTTCCCTTTCAGCTTCTTTAAATATCCAATTTCTTGGCAAAATCCATATGCCGTAGCATAGTCACGACCCTTGAGCTTGATTTTTTTGAGAGCATATATGGTACAATCCGAAGAAATAACCTTGTGGACCTCACTGCTTCCTCCGCTTCCTATCTTGCCAAGCCTCTGATAGAGCTTCCCGTTGACTTTAAAGAACAAGTCTGGATCATAATTTTTTTTACGAGGCGCGGATGTCCCTTTGCTACTTGCGACCTTTTCATGCTTATCTGGTTTTTGTGGCTGCGAGCTAACACTGGTATGCAACTCATCAGGTAGACGAGCATTAGACTGACTGGAAGATGCCACTGGAACTTCAATTTCTGTGGTGCACTGTTGATGCTTAGACATATTTGTCTCCTTCACTCTTACTTCTGGATCCATAGCTGAGCTTGGCATCTCAGATAAAGGAGCATCCTTATTGACATGCAGAATGTTGTTGTCCTTGGAAGAAGGATGAAAAGAAGGCAAGTTCCCTTGAGTTTGAACAGCATGGGCATTTACATTCTGATCAGCCTCAACATAAGAACGAGAGACTTGGGTAGTCGCGTTTAACATAGGAGCTGAAGACGAATGAATTAACGTAGTTGTGGCACATGATGACCCCATGACAGAACATTGAGATGCAGGTTGATTCAAGAAGTTGCGAAATTCTCCCAGCTGACCCTGCATCTTTGCCAATGATGATGAAACCCTGTATTCAGATTTCAAACTGATCTCAGAGTCAACAGATTGGAGATTCTGATGTTTACGAGCACCAAGATTTGATGCTTCTGCCTGATTGGTTGCATCCCATTCCATATCTGCAAGGACAAGTCATAAAGATTCTTAGCTCAAACCGGACAAAAAGCATGCCTGTGTGAATTGAGCCGAGGAGAGATTAATTGATAGTTGTTAAAAAGAGCTGAGTATCGTATAAGATACCAGTGGTTCAGCTTTCTGGCAACTTTCAAGTATTACATACAACAGCAACGCAAACAAATAAGGGATATCCAGACGAAAGGCGAGGGACATTACCATGAGATGTGAGGGTGCTGCCAATGAGAGATTGGACCTTTTTGTGTGCATTTTCGTTCCGAGATCCTACAACATCCAGATTGCTTTCTAAACTAGCAAAAGCAGGAGGTTTTGTCAAATCCATCTGTCTGTCTGATGGGTTGAAATTCTCGCCAAACATAGTTCCTGAAAGCGAAGGAGGCGTAATGGACGCATTCTCTATAGATTCTCCAGCAACAGAAGTGGCTAAGTTTCTTGAATCCTGTGTCAAAGTGTTGGCAGCAAGACTCTGACTCAGCGTAACAACATCCTGAGATTTCGGCCCTTCAGCTGTAGAAACTGTTTCCAAACGGGAACTTCTTGAAGGTTGTCGTTGCGGAACAACACTTCGCCGAGGCCCTATAGTACTCGTCTGCATTTTATCTGGAGACAAAGCTATAAGAGATCCGTTGCAACTAAGGAGTTTAGGGTACCCAAAAAAACAAAATCAATAATGGTGAAACCAAAATCAAAAGGATTGAGAAGCATATCCCACACCACAATCCACAAACCCAGTAGCCTAACGATTGGCAAGGATTATGAAGTAGACAACCTAGCGGAACTAAACTTTCCTGAAAAGCCCTAAATCCTAGGGTGTAAAACGAGATGAGAGAAATGCGAAACCCAAAGAAACCATAAATTAAACAAATGAAAGTTCCAGAAATAGTGATTCCTCTTCACAGCCCAGAAAGAGATAGAGAGATTACTGAGTGGGCGGTGGCGCTTGAAAGCGGCTTGAAGATGGCGTATAAGTTCAGGCGAGGAAGAAGAAGAAGACGACGATTCCTGGTTTAAGGTGGGGCGGACCATACTCTTCGGAGGTTTATCCGGTGGGACCGGAAGGTTAGCCTCCCTGTCCATGGCTGGATCTCAACTGCATCTCCGAATTTGCTACAGCGTTGAACGGAATCACAACGAGAGAAGCAGATTCAAATCTTCAATTTCTGGTGATTACAAAGTGTTGAGGCTCCAATTAGTTTACTGCCATGGCCGTCGAAGAAGAAATCACCCACACTCTCTCTCTCTATCTCTATCTCCAGAGATTAGTAGACACAAAGAAATGGTTTGAAATTCATGGAGGAAAGGAAAGGAGAGACCGAGAGAGAATGTGTTTGAGATTCGAACTCCCTATTGCCGCTTCTCTTTCTCTCTCTCTATTGAGACACTTGATTTACACTTCCAATTAATTAGAATTAAGATCCATTGGGCCTTTTGAAAAAACAAATAATCCACGTGTTTTTTGGGCCAATAGTACAGTTCTCTTCTACGACGTCGTTTGGTAGATGCAAAATTGCAATCGCCTGTTTCTCTTCTTCCATTATCGTTGATTTCTTCTTTTTTTGATATGATTAAATAAACTACAAGACAAACGTTTGTTTGATGTTACTTGAAACCTAATGGCTATAAACGCAAATATCTGACACGAATAAACAAGCGCAAGACAAATGAGAGACTCACAGACATTCAAGTTTGCATTCATAGAGAAGCATACTCTGTATAGTGCACATACATCATATGAAGCATATATGAATATGAATTGTACCCAGAAATATATAACTTTACCCAAATCCAGTTCCCTTTAATCCCTAAAAGGAGGAGGATGTGAGCAGTACATATTTATTCAAAGAGCAAAGTTGTACATTAGGCATTTCAATATGTTGGTTTTTTAAAAGGTATGAACTGAGTTTTACTCATTGCTTAAAACAACCATGGATCCATAACAAACGCAGATCCAACTCTATCGCGCGGGATCAGTCTTAGCTCAGAGCCATGCTTGAGGAACACATTTCCTGAGATCATTCATACACACCACATTCATTAACATTTGAACAAAAATTGGTGGAAAGCAAAAATAATCATAGATCAAGAAGCTTGATTTCTATTTATATGTAATGGCCACATTTCTCTTTAGTTGCTGAGCTTTTGAAATGCAAACACTTGGAATGGCATAAAAGATAGAACTGAGAGAAAGCTTTAAGTTTAGGATTTTGCAAACCAACAAAAACAATCATCCAAGTCAAAATGTTTAGGATTATGAAATTACCTGCACTTTGTTGGGGATTGATCCCGATCCCATCTGCACACATTAATACACAGATACATCACACCAGAAATCTTGAGTATCGATAGATTGTGGATAGAATGAGTCGAGACTTATTAATGGGTGACGACTACAATCAAAGATTAGTTGGGTGTGTCTCTTCAAGATCTACCGGCACAAGAAAGCTTTGATTTTTAAACTTTGTAGACACAGAAAACAAGCTGAGAGAAAGAGTTACTTGCAATACATAATTCATGTCTAAGAGAATTCTTGTGACAAATCTGTGAACATAAAAACGAACGAAATTCGAAAGGGAACACAGTGTTTTTTTTTTTAAAAAAGAGTTCGATCTGTATCCTGTCTTCAGGCTAATCCTTTCTAGATCTTCTCGCACAAGAATGCTTTAAATCTTCAGATTTTTTTTAAAACAATGTAGACAAGGAAAAAGCTGAGAGAAAGAGTTACATGCACTCTAAAATTTAATGGTCTAAGACTGCGAAAAACATCAGTGAAGGAAATATATGCAATTATAAGCTTATCCCCTAGGTCTAAAGAACACAATTGGGATGTTCTTATTTAGGTTGAAGATTCATTAGGAGAACACTTTTCAAATTCACCTATCGTACAATATCAAGACGGTAAAAATGCCCAAAATTCGATAGTTAATAGATTCCGATTGATTTCGATGAAGCTACGAATCATATGAATATCATGGAGGTTTTAATTACCATTAGTGATGATGGCGCTGGTTTGCGGAGGAACCTTGAATTCCTCTGCTGCAAATTTCAGAACCGCCGTGAACGGAGCTCCCTCTGGAACGCTGAAACTGGAATTCACCGATCCGGAAAAGACGAAAAAAAAAAAAAAAGATCAATCACAATTCACAAGCGAAATCAAACGCGTATAAGACCGAAGAAAAAAAAAACGGAAATCCGAAAAATCACGATTCGCATACACTTTGAAAGGAAGCTTAGGGTCCGAAGTCAAAGTGACTTTGAAGGAGACTTTTCCACCAGTGGCCATTTTCCGATGAGGGAGGAGATCAGGCTAGAACGGTGAAAATGGCGTTTTCGATTTCTTCCTTTTGTTTTCGTCGCGTTTCAACGACGCATACACCAAGAGGGTTCACGAGTCGTGTGTGAAACCAGATAAAATGCCAACATAAGTTGGGTTTCTTTCGGCCCATTTATTGACATTTTTTAGACCCATTTAATTCCGGTGTTCATCCTTTGTTTAAGGTAACTAATTACACATTTTATGTAGATAACTATTTTTTTTTTGTTTGCAATTATGTAACTTCATCTTTCTTTTGACGCCCAAATCAACCTTAAATTTACTTTGAAATTAACTTTACTAACACACGAAAACTTATAACATTAGCAAGCAAATGAGAACTTTTCCGCGAGAAAAAAAAAACAGTAAAAAAAACTTGTTTATCTATAAACGTAGTCACGAAATTAGATAGCTAACATTAGCTAAAAACAACAAGAGACAACGTCAATAAAAGCCACAATCTTCCAATAATCATCCTAAATCCACCAGAGCCGGTACCATCGCTGCATACCAACTTGTTATCGTGGTACGTGCACACCGGCTTCTTCCTATTCACATAAAACATACAAAAATAAATGAAAAAAAAATTGTTCAAAAATATAAGAAATGAGAAAGTTTATATAGAACGAATCATGGTTAAAGACTCAACTGTTTATTTTCTGGTTTCAAAATTAAACATTATAGCTTGCTTCTAAATGTTAAAATTTATTTACATATATATTTGAAATCTAAACCACTTGTTAATCAAATATTGTGGAAATGATAAATGCAAAATCGATACATAGTAAGAAAATTATATGAAAGATTGTTTTTTTATTTGTAGACAAACCTGGAGGAACAGAAAGAGATGACGTAATCAGTGCCGGAACAAGTGAAGATACTGGTCGGATCATCATAAGCATAACTATAAGCAGTAGGACAAGCTTGCTTGAAGATCTTCGAGTAAAAAGTTGGTTGACACACCACAGGATTCCCATAAACTCCTCTGCAACAATATTCATCTCTATCGAACACATCACAAGCACTCCTACACGATATCACTTTGCCGTTTGATTTCACGGCGAGCTCCTTCGGACATTGCGGCCTCAGGTCGGCGACGCAGCCGGCGACACTACAATTTCCTTTTCCGTTCATCGGAGTCACCGACATCGGGAGATTAAATCCGTCGACGAGACTCACGTCGTAGAAATCCACCGCGGCTAGTGTGAATTCCGCGAGTGAAGCTGGTGGTTTTCCCGAGGCGGAGCATTTTAGAGTTGAGCCGCATGAACCGGTTTCGCAGGTTCCGGTTCCGGTTTTGTCGAAATTACAACCGGTTCGTCCCCATATTCGACCTGACCAGCCTACTGGTGCGTTGAATACGATGGATTGTCCCGGTTTGAGCTCGAATCCTCCGCCGTTGAAGTTTTCTCCGGGAGTTATCGCCGGCCAGATTATTTGGTTACATGAGTTCACGATCGTGAATACTCGAGCTGATTCGGACCATTTTGTCCCTGTGGATTTTTATATTTTCACAGGAGTTATAATCACTAATCAGTACTACCCAACCCTTAATATTTAGGGAGATGAAACATTAAACATATCCATGAAATCGTATAATATGCCAGACAAAGATACTAAGATCTAACTGGCAGAGGAAGTTGAATGTGTATACGAATACATGTGTATACGGGGGTATATATAGAGACAGACATTCACGATGTGAAATATAATATAAAAATTGAATAGTTTACCTGATAATAGTGTGAGAAATAGTAACAAGATCCTTTGTGACAAATTGAAAGGAATTGGCATCCTAACGATTAAGATGTCCTACTTTTTAGTTCGTGTAGGGTTCAGTTTTACGGATAATTATTGAAGTGAGATTGCCTGTTTTAAGGGAGGAAGATAGAATAACTTGCATGGAGAGTCTATAGGTTAAATTATAATAATCGTTTCAATTAAGGTTCCTTGTTTCGGTATTTCGGAAAAGTTAAACTTATTCCTTTCCTGATGGTTCATGCAAGTATTCTTTGGGATGATTTTTTGGTTAAGGTTATCAAGTCTAAAGGGTTGTGATATACATACATAATAAAAATCGTGTTATCAAAAGAAGATAAACTTATAGATATATTGATAACTACATATATTGTTCTTTATAGTGTATATATATCTATACTTATTGATAATAAAAATTAGCAGTATATGTAAATTTGGATTATTTGTCATTTACAGATAAAAAATTATATCTGTCTAGTTCTTTTACTGTTGCTGTAAATTTGAATTATTCTCTTAATCTGTCTGCTATGGGCTCATGATTTAAGAATGTAGTAGCCTAGTTAACGGGTCAGTTGACCCATTGTGTTCGAACTCGAATGACACGTTCTTCAGCCCATTTCATGCAGTTTGTTTATGAATCTGTCCATCCCTATTCGTCACACTAACAGTGTTAGGGTAAATGTCAAAACAAAAAAAAGTGTGTTAATGTATATTTTTCTTTGTTTCTAAGCAGATATCCTAATGAAGAAAGATTCCAAACAAATATCACAGTCTTTGTCGTTGTGAATATCATTTTTATATTACGCACTAACCAGTAGGATTTAAATCCCGATTTCATGAGATATTAACTTATATAACTACAATCAATCGGTGTTTTTGTCAATATTATTATCAATGATATCTGAAATCTTTGCTCTATTTAGGGGAGATGATATTTATTTCTTTTGAAAACAAAATTGATGGTCTACTTCATTTAGCCTATAAAGGGAAAATCACAAGTTATACAAAAGAAATTTGTAAACTTGTGATCAGTTTTCTTTCCGCTGCATCCATTTTGGCCGGGTTAAAAAGCTATAAAGATCTAAAATGATGATTCCGTCTCAATAATAATTCGATCCATTGTAAAAGTTAGGGGCCAAAAAGGAGCAATTTTAAAAGAAAGGGATATATAGTGAGATTAAATAAGACTAAGACAGCTAGACACGTGTGGTAATTATGCTCACCACTAATCCCATTTGATTAGCAATCATTCTTTCCATTGGATCCATTCCCGATCCTCGATTAGCCTCACAAATCACAATTACTTATATTCTAAGTATTTTTTTTCTACATCAAAATCTAGCGTTTGGATGTGTGGTTCTGCTGGACAAGGGCATGGTTAAATGTATTTTCAAGTTCCAATTAACAGCTATACAATATAGTCGGACAAAACATGAAAACTTAGAATTATCATTGTATCGATATTATTTTTGCATCAAATAGACGGAAAAAAGGACCAGGATGTATTATTCATTGTTCTAGTTGCTGCAATCATCATGGTTGAAATAATTATTAATGATAATAGTAGTTTTTGCTTTTCTTTGTAAAAAACCATCATTGTCGTCGCTTCTATGATCAATTTTTAAAAACTCTATTCCCTCTTTATGTACCCTCTTTCTTGCATATTATCGGGGTCAAAATATAATTAATAATCTCAAAGTGGGCCTACCCCGCTCGTGTAGTGCTCAGTAGATATGGCCCATAAGCCTAACGATAAAATGAGGCCCATTAAAATACAATCCACGCTCGCCGAAAACAGTAACAGTCACAAGCAGGTGACATACACTTCGTCACCAACCAATCATAGTCACACCTAAGGCTTTGTCCCCGACATTCGTAGCTCAATTATTGCCTGCGAGAGAAAATCCCATAAAATAAATAAATGAAAAGGGAACTTAAAAAAAAAAAAACTCTATTTAAAGAGTGGAAGAAAGAAGCTAAAGGAAACTGTGAGAAAAAGAAGTGAAAAAAAAATGGCGGCAGAGAAAATAGAGACAGTAATCGCAGGGAATTACTTAGAAATGGAGAGAGAAGAAGAAATCAGAAGTAATAAAAATTCTTCAGCTAAAACAAAACTCTCTAATTTTTTCTGGCATGGAGGTTCTGTCTACGATGCTTGGTTTAGCTGCGCTTCAAATCAGGTATGTATATACATAATCTTTACATATAGTTTGTATGTATCGTCGTCTCAAATATTAAACTGTATTAATTAATAATGACAGGTGGCACAAGTACTGTTGACTCTACCATACTCATTCTCACAACTTGGGATGATGTCGGGAATTTTGTTTCAACTCTTTTATGGATTAATGGGAAGTTGGACTGCTTATCTCATCAGTGTTCTCTACGTTGAATATCGAACTCGTAAAGAGCGAGAAAAATTCGATTTCCGTAACCACGTTATTCAGGTTTATTTCACACCTTTAAATTTGTTAATTACAATTATAACTTTTGGTTATGTTAATTTCTTGCTTTTATTTCTTTAAAAAGTGGTTCGAGGTGTTGGATGGATTGCTCGGAAAACACTGGAGGAATATTGGATTGATTTTCAACTGCACTTTTCTTCTCTTTGGATCCGTTATTCAACTCATTGCTTGTGCCAGGTTAATTTAATAACATATACATTCACTTTAATTTGCTTTATTATCTTTGTTGAAAATATTGGGAAATTTATTTATATATGATTAATTAATTGCAGCAATATATATTACATTAACGACAAATTGGACAAGAGGACATGGACATACATATTTGGGGCGTGTTGTGCAACAACTGTTTTTATTCCTTCGTTCCATAATTATAGAATTTGGTCATTTCTTGGACTCGCTATGACTACTTACACTTCTTGGTATCTCACCATTGCTTCCCTACTTCACGGCCAGGTAATTTCTTTAACCCAAAAGAAAACTTGTTTTGTTTAATTAGTATAATATATTGTCGTGGTTAATAATTGTTATGTATTTTTAACCTTGTTAATAAAAATAAAGGCTGAGGATGTGACACACTCGGGTCCAACCACAATGGTTCTCTACTTCACCGGAGCCACCAACATTCTCTACACCTTCGGTGGTCACGCCGTCACCGTGTAAGCAATTTTTATTTTTACGAGGAAAATAAAACTTAAAAAGTTGCTCATCAATGTTTTATTAATTAATACTATATACGTATTGAAAAAAAAATGTAATTAGGGAGATAATGCATGCGATGTGGAAACCGCAAAAGTTCAAGGCAATATATCTACTAGCGACTATATACGTATTAACGCTAACGCTACCTTCTGCGTCTGCGGTTTATTGGGCGTTTGGCGATCAATTGTTAACTCATTCCAACGCACTCTCTCTCCTTCCTAAGTCCGGTTTTAGAGACACCGCAGTGATCTTAATGCTTATCCATCAGTTTATAACGTTTGGATTTGCGTCCACACCGTTATATTTTGTATGGGAGAAGTTGATAGGTGTGCATGAGACGAAAAGCATGTTCAAAAGAGCCATGGCTAGGTTACCTGTGGTCGTACCCATATGGTTCTTAGCCATTATCTTCCCCTTTTTCGGACCAATCAATTCTGCGGTCGGATCTCTCCTAGTCAGCTTCACTGTCTACATCATCCCTGCTTTGGCTCATATGCTTACTTTTGCTCCTGCCCCATCTAGAGAGGTTAGATCTTTTTTCCTTCTTCCACACATATATAATTGTATAATTATCTTCTTTTTTTTCATAAGAAACATGCACTATTAATTAAGACATAAAAAAAAAAGCAATTGGTTACTAGTGAATTTTGTTAAGTGGTTTTTTTTTTCTTAGACTGTCAAGTGGTTTTATTTTGTGCATGTGAGAATAATTTTTTTTGGGGATAATTATATATATCTTAGAGCAATAAAATATTTTTAGGTTGTGTGAAAATTGTCAGAACGACTTTTATAATACATCTAATTATTGAGTTTCTTGTTGGCTAAATCATCATCTACTTAATTATTGTTACTTTTGATTAATATATCGTTAACAGAACGCAGTGGAGAGACCGCCGCGAGTGGTGGGAGGATGGATGGGGACTTATTGCATAAACATATTTGTGGTGGTTTGGGTGTTCGTCGTTGGGTTTGGGTTCGGAGGATGGGCAAGTATGGTCAATTTTGTTCGCCAGATCGACACTTTTGGTCTATTCACCAAATGTTACCAATGCCCACCTCACAAGCATTGATATTTACGTATTTAACCATTCAAGACCTTCTAGACAAGAGTTTCATCTCAGAGGTTTTTGTTTCAGGATCGAATATTATATCCATGCTATTATAATTTATTGAAAATCACATCTCTTTGTATTTGTTTGACGACAAATAATCTTTTACTTCGGTTTTTTTTTTGATTTGTTATGTTCAGTTGTACTTAGTAGATTTCGGGGAGGGGGTATTCCTTAGTTAAGGTGTGATGGCTATATCTTATGCCAACCATGTTATTATTAATTAGTGTTCTTCCCATAGATACTGTGTGTGTTTGTATGTGGTCTCTTTATTTTTCTACTACCAGAAATATAAAATTCCAGAAATTTCCTCTGCTTTCTTGGATTTTTTTTTTCACTTAAAGAGACTAATTAAATTTCATTATTCGTTATGAACACTAAGCTATTGATGAAAATTAAAAACAAATCCTGCAATCAATCAGTGCAATTATGGATATGGATCATTTAACTAATAAGTTTTTATCCTATAATGTGCATATGTTAAATAATATAGAAATTTACTGGCTTTGTTAGAGAATTTCTTAATTTCTTTAACAAATGCAACAAGTTATCGTCGAAGCATTCAAGTATAGATCTAACATTTTTTTTTTTGAAAAAGACTATGGATCTAACATCTAATTTTCTGTTTCTGAATGCGAGTGATCGCGAAATATTTCCATCATGGGCAAATTAGCATCACATCAAAAAAGGAAAAAAAAAGAGAAAAACAAATGAAAGGCGATTATTCGAAAAAAAAAGTTTCTGACTAAAAATAAGAGAAAAAGAGGCAAAAAGGCTATGGCAGGCTGTCAGTGTATTAGGACTTATATGAGTTGGGGAGCCTTTTCTTTACAGTCAATTGGTTGGTCATCACAATCTTGTTAATCTCAAATTACTACACCGATCGATTTACTGGGTGGTTAGGACGCTTACGCTTTCATAAAACCAAAACAAATCATTCCACTAAATACATTGCTCTAGTTTAGTTTTCGTTATGATGTAATTACAGTGTAAGTAAAACCCATCGATTTATCTTTTCAGCTGGTAGTAATTGAGTAGGAACAAGCTTGTTGTAAGAAGAAAAGTAATGATAAGTAGGAACAAGCACACTATCAAATTAATCCGAAACCTGACATTTGTGTTGATTTAGCGAGATGTTGACGTTTGACTAACCACTTTTATTATGTACTATCCAAATGAAATTCGTTCCTTTATATTTCGATTTGATATATCAATAAATAAAAAAAAAATTCGACTAAATTAATAAGCAGCTTTCTTTTCGTTGATCATAACCAATGTCTTTTTTTTTTTATGTGTGTGCAACTTGTCTATTTACTCGCGAAAGTATCCCGTCAGAGTCATTTTTCTGGTAACAAGTCTTTTTGTTCTGGTAATAAGGGGGAATATAAATTTCTAAATGTTTTTTAACACCTAATTTTTATATGTCTAGCATATTTCAAAATTTTATTAATTTTGCAACAATACCAGCATGACGGAATAATATATATTGATTATAGAATGAGAAAAATAAAACAAAAGTCAGGATTCGGAGTGTCAAAAGATTTTTGTTAACAAACACTATAAACGCTTTAATGCTGCTTTTTGACTAGCTTTCTAACTTCCATACTCCAATCAATCTCATGGGAAGTCGGGTCACCATTCTGCCATTTTCTTTACCTGCTAAAGAAATAGACAAAATAATAAAAACTACAACAACAACATGGCCAATATGAAATGATACAAAACACACTATCATAATCTTATCCCTGAATATATATTTAACCTAATTTGTGTTGCAGTGAGATATTGCAATGGAAGAAGTTAGCCAGGAAAAGGACGAACTTTGGCAAAGTTTAAGAAAAACAATTTACAATCTTTCCTGATTTTTTTTTTTGTATATTCCCTTAACTAAAATACTACAAAATAAATCTAAGCCCTGTTAACTATTTTGTTTTCTCTGTTTAGTGTTTTCTATCACAAACAACCAAATACGTATGTTATGGTTTGCTTGGGCACATGAATTCCAAAACCAAAATTTGTGATATAATTTTAGAATTCGAAAGGGTTAAATTAAGTTTAGCTAGTACTTAATAAGAATGAATGTTCTGTATTCAGAAGAAAATCCGAAAAGAGCAAACTTTAAACCATCAACAGAATTTAAAATAGATTCAAAGAGTGTAGTTTAATCATTAATCTCATTTCAAGTTGCACTAAGACATTACATAGGAAAACTAAAAGAGTCGAATTTTGACAAAGTTAGGGGAATTTTTTTATTAAAAAAAAAATTAAATTTTTTTATTGAAATGTTCTATTATGGGGGCAAAAGCTTGTTTCAAATTCTGGTGGATAAAATTTAAAATCGTTATAAGAAAAAAAAATTTATATATACACTTTATATAGATGTAATCATCATAAAAAAAACAAATAAGATGTGGGTTAAGATTTAAGAGTATTACTTGGATGGGATATGGATTTTTTTTTAAGTCCGACAAGAACAAACATTAAATCATTAATAGACAATTAGATAGAATTTACAACAGAAGAAAAAGAGTTTTCGATCAATTTCTAGAAAAGTTACGAGAACACGACAGGACACGAAAAATCAAGATGAACACGTTCTCGCGTTGCGTTCAACCTTCGTGTATGATTGCGAAACAAAGAATGCAAATCTATCTACTAGTGAACTGAATTTTCTGCAAGTGAGCAAAGAAATTGAGAAAAGGAATGACAAAAAAGCGTGTGGATAAGGCTCGCACGTGCATGGGGTGGCCTGGTGAAGAAAAAAAATCATCTTCGATATCTTCACCCTTTTTCATTTTCCACAACCTAAATTTCAGAGAAAAAGCGACAAATCACATGGCAAACTTCAGATGGCTTTCGTTTAAAAAAAAAAAAACATTTTCAGCGGCATCATCAGTTTCTGTTACTAAATATAAAACCATTGGTTCTTCGTATTCAAAATTAATATTTTAATTGTTATTTGTTAATCGCATCTAACATATTGGCGGATATCCACTTTTCTATAAAAATATACAGCACAGCTAAAAAACTAAGATTGTATGAAAACTCTATCTAACTTTATTTTCAACTTGAAATCGATTTAGAATATAAATTTATTTAGAACTATAAGGATATGTCGCCAAAACGTAATTTATAAAAGTGTCAAGTTAAGAATGTTTTGAAAACATCCATACTAGTTTTAAAAATGTTCGAAACATGTTTTGAAAGCATTGATTCCAGATTTGAAAACGTTATGGTTTTCATGATTTTAATTATAAACCCGTAGCTAGGGACATGAATAAGTTAAAAGTGTATGAATACTTTCGTACTTTTAAACTAAACTAAAAAAGAATAAATAAATCTTAGAAAAAGTTGTTTTAGTTTTTTAGCTTTTTTTATAAACGTGATTTAAAAGACAGTTCTATGTAATCTTATGTTTTCAAAACCTCTCTGTTTCTTATATTAAAAATCATATTCGATAATTTTAAAACATTTTACTTCCACATACACGCATCCGGTTCTATGCAACCCTGCAAAAGCATAGTTTTAAAAAATTATGATAATTCAAATGAATAGATAATTAACCCAAATGTTCTATGTTTAAACTATTATCGTTTGATATTCGAACCAAAACACTCTAAGTTCTAACTAACAGTTGTGATTCAGTTGTAACCAACTATATATCGAACTTTTTTCTTAGTATTTTCCTTGGCATTTATAGTTTTTTAACTGACAAAAATATTCAGTTTTTTACATGTTTTAAAGATAGTTTGAACTTCATCATATGATATATCTTAGTTACAGAAGAAAACATTATAAATTTACGTTAAAGTAGGTTTCACAAATAAACAAAAACAAAACAGACAAAAGATGGGTATATACGTGACAGATTTGTAATCTTATGCGTTGGAGTGTTTCTCATAAATATGTATGACGATTTGTAAGCTTTTGCTTTGAATATATATGCATGTGTTATATATATATATATATATATATATATATATATATTTCTTTTTTGGGGTGGAGGGGGGGGGGTGGGGGGAGGCAATCGTATTGTCATTTCAATTAACGTATCAGCATAGTTTTAAAATTGAAGATGTTTGAATTATAATATGATTAAAATGGATGATATTCTATATTTTTGTTATAAGTAAGTAAGTAAGTCTGACTCATAAAAAATCAAAACTACCATTTGAAACGCCTACTTAGTTTAATCAAGAAAGAATTTCAAATGAGACTCGTGTATTGTAGTAAACTTCGATCATCATAGGAGGGTTTGGAATTTTGGGGATATGATTTTATAGTTTAAAGCAGATTCTAAAGAGCCTGAAGTCTCATCTACATTAAGCTATGGGCTTCTTCATACACACACATGTTTTATTCTAATTAATTAAAAACTGATATGGTTTTGGTTTATAGATTAATTAATGTTTCTACCCTTGGTTTGTTCCATACTTATATGGCTTTGCTCTCTGACTGGTCCATTTTATATTTATGGTTTTATCCTCTAACTATTTCATATTTATTTCTATACATTTGGTTTTTTTCAATAAATATGGTTTACCTTATATTTCTTCCATATTTGCGTATGTACCCTCGATTGTTTCATAAATATGGTTGTGCTATCTGATTGGCCATTATTATGGTTTTCACCCTCTGATAATTCTAAATTTGCGTATTTTCCCTCGGGTTTTTACTTGATATGTATTATGCCCTCTGGTTACCATATGATTGGTATATATTTATGTAAATGCAAATCCATTATTACGTAACAAACCAAGAGCAAAGGGGACAAAAAAAGGAACATGAGAGTGAAACACTGAAACTGTAAATATAGTTTAGCCAGTACAAAACAAACGAGATGTATACGCTAATATGGAGCAGTTAGATGTTGAAACGACTATTCAGAAGGAAAAACAATTATTATTATGAAAATCAATCTCTCCTCCATTGTAAGTTTTTATATATGGATAAAATCTTTCTATTTCATCGCTTTTTCATATTAACAGAATTGAGAACAAAATTTATAAAGAACAGCCGAGTTAATATATTTCTAATTAACGTTGCCGAATTCAATTTAACTCGGTTCAAGACGTATCCAAACTTCGAAAGGAAAATCACAAAAATTATAACAAGCAGCTTGACTATATGAAATAAGCTTAATGCGATTACAAAAAATAATGGCAAAAAAAAACAAACTATTTAGAAAGAGATATCACATTTGTAAATATGCTCTCCAAAACTTCACCAATACAAACCACAATCAATGGACTTTATATCTCTTCAAGATCGCAAACAAACAAAAACACACCGACTTGGTGAAGAAATCAATATTCCAAATAAGAAAATGGCAGTTAATGGAAGAGTGATTATAATATCAATGGCAATGGTGGGCTATGGTAAAAACATTGGTTGAAGGAGTCACCGAGTCAGTCCTGAAGAGTTAAAGAGTTGCATCGAGAGTTGTATACCGATTACGATTACCGGATAAATACATGCATCCTGCATGAGGCTAATGATCTGACCATGTGCGAGAAAGCATGTCGCAAGTATTGCTTTCAAATCGTTCGTAAAGCTCCTAGTGGTGGGTTTGTGGAATTAAAGGATTTTCTGCAAGTTCTGGTGTAAGCCCTAATTAATGATCTCAACATCATTAATAATTTCTATAAATATCTATTTTTTTCTTTTTGTTTGTAATTCAGTGTGTTGGCAATTAGTAAGTTAGTATTATGTTTTTTTTTTTTTTTATCTACATCACTGCCAACGTTTGGCAAACTACATAAAAATGATGTAAAATAATAATAATTATATACTCATGTCTTTGGCTGTATGCATGCAGGACAAAAACATTTCTGGAATTCTTAACCGGAATTTAGAAATAAACCAAATGACCGGAATCTCAATTAACCTCCCCTACTGATTCTTGATGAAGCATGAATAATATCCTCAGTATTGTGTTTCGGTGTTTCCTAATATTGTTCCAAATATTTAGGTATCCGTCGTTTCTAGTTAATAAATGTGCCCTCCCCACTGATAAGAGGGTCTAAAGCTAATTACCAGAAATTTGGGTGAATATGCTAAAACGTAAACAATAAAGGGGGGATAAGTGAAAATAATCCCTCAAGTAAATCACCTACTTTAATTAAAAATATAGTGTAGCTCAATAGCCGTCCGATGAAATTCTAAACACACGTGTTACACGATGAAGCAACCGAGTCAAGCTCTGTATAAAATAGTAGATGCCAAACAAAAAAAAAGAGGAGAAAATTTAGAAAGAAAGCAAATTGGAAAAGGCGAGAAAGTGAGAAAGAGAGAAAAAAGAAAACATTAAATAAAAGGAAAGAAAAAGAAAAGAGGGAAGACAAAAGGAAAGGCAATAACAAGTCGGCGTAATCCGCCGACCAATCATCACGGTCGTTTTCTCTCTTGCCCAACCAATAATATATACATTTTTTTTAAAAAAATTCTTCTTCATCTAATAAGATCCAGGATCTCGTTTTCTTCTTCTTCTCATCGTCGCGATTTCTACTGTCTTTTTTTTTTCTTCTTTTTCTTTGATTTGTTTTCATATTAGGTGGTTGGATTTTTTTTTTTTCCATTTATGTTCTTCCGTTTTGTTTTTTAAATCTGATCGGAAGATACCCTGGATTTTAGCTTCTAGATTTGTACGTAGAAATCAATTGGAGTTAGTAAGTGTTTTACTTTAATCAATGAAGAGTGCTTCGCCGGAGCAATCATCAGTTAAAGCTGGTGAAAGAATCGAAAACGGCGACAAGGATAAGAAGAAGAAGCGCAGAACTAGTCGTCGATCCAAGAACAGCTCAGGTAAATAATTTTTGAATTTTGTTTGCGAATCGATTTCCTAATGTACGTTGCGTTTTTCTTTTTCTTTTATGGATTAGTTTGATTGAATAGTTAGTTAGGATTTGAACTTAGTTCTGAAACTGATTAGGTCCTTAGATTTGCTTCGGTTTTAGTATCTATCGTTTTATTGGTAATTCTGAGGTGTTTTTTAGTTTGAATCGATTGAATATTAGCTACTTAGCTTTTGAGTCGGATAAATGTTAGTTGCCTTACACAACAACCTTAATGTCTGGGAACACAGTAGGTTGTGCAATAGAAGACATCAATTTAGAAGCATCGGATGGACGAACCAGTTTGAGTAAAGCAAAAGATTGTGCTTCTTCTTCACTTTGTACTAAGCAGAGATCAGGCTTGGATGATTCCAGTGAATTAACGAGAGCGTCTAATGTTGCTTTCAATTCTATGCCGCCTTTGCGTTTCGAGGGTGGTGTCCCGAGAGCTCTGGAAGTCCCCTGGTCCGTTCTGCTGAAATTAGTAAACAGTTGTTGTCCAAGTCGTGTCCTGATCCTAGGGATTGTGAGCAGTCTCCTAGAATGGATGGTGACTTGTTCCACCAAATTGAAGGTTCCTCGCAGCGAAAGATTTTCCCTTCACACTGGTCTCTCGATGCTGTGAAAGAGGCTTTAGAGGTTTGTCTGAGATGTTCTCTTTATTATTTTTCTCATGTTTTCTTCAAAACAAAAATGGTTTAAGTAATAGTTGTCTTCTCCTGTATGCATCTCTGTAGAAGGGTGAAGCTTTTAAGGCACTATTTCGGGTGAATGCTCATAACCGCAATGAGGTTAGAAGTAACATCTCATTTTCCAAGAGACTTAAAAGTTCTTAACCGTCTGTTTCTTCTATTCACTTTGAATTCGTTTTTTCCTTTGAAGGCTTACTGTAAGATCGATGGAGTCCCTACAGATATTCTAATCAGTGGAAACGTTGGCCAAAATAGAGCAGTAAGTTTGGATCATCAACCTTCCTGACTTGTGTTTTTTGGCAGAGAGGTTTTATTTAATTCAAGTTCATACTTGTGTTTCTGTATATAGGTGGAAGGAGATACTGTTGCTATTAAACTGGATCCGCTCTCACTGTGGCCTAGGATGAAAGGATTTGTTACAGAAAATGTTGCAAAGTCTGAAGAAACGAGCAGTCCCCCAGATAAAGATGAGCATGTCCGCCATTTAGGAAGGGACGAGATAAATGCTCAAGTGAAAAATTCTGTTGGTGTGGTGGAAGGTTTTGAAGATGGGTATTCGACAAACAAATCTTCAGTTATAGGACACGGGGTTAAGAACTGTGTTAGTCGCGGTTTTACTCCATTACTGGATTCATGTTTGGGCTCTTTTAGTGAGCAGAAAGGAGTTGGCAGTGCGGCGGAGAAGCTATGCGCTATCATTAGTTCTTTCCCCAACAAACGACCAACTGGACAAGTAGTTGCTGTCGTTGAAAAATCACTTGTAAGAAATTCTATTGTTGGTTTGCTGGATGTGAAGGGATGGATTCATTACAAGGAAGGTAATGAAAAAACGAGCAAGTCTCCTTTGTCTCTTTCTGATGATGAATACGTCCAACTGATGCCTGCAGACCCTAAGTTCCCAAAATTGATTGTTCCCTTCCATGTCTTACCTGGAAGCATTAGAGCAAGACTTGAGAGTATGGATCCGACTCTCGAGGCAGAGCTGGTAGCTGCCCAAATTGTGGACTGGGGCGAAGGGAGTCCATTTCCCCGAGCCCAGATTACACATATGTTTGGCCGAGGCAGTGAATTGGAACCCCAGATCAATGCGATATTATATCAGAATTCGGTTTGCGATTCTGAATTTTCTCCTGGCTCTCTTGCTAGCCTTCCACGTGCTCCTTGGGAAATCCCAGAAGAAGAGGTTCAACGCAGAAAAGATCTGAGAGACCTGTGTGTATTCACCATCGACCCCTCGACGGCTACAGACCTCGATGACGCTCTATCAGTACAAAGTTTACCCGGCGGTTTTTTTAGAGTCGGTGTTCACATTGCTGATGTCTCCTACTTTGTTTTACCAGACACTACTCTTGACACAGAAGCTCAGTTTAGGTCGACAAGTGTTTACATGCTGCGGAGAAAAGTACCAATGTTGCCTCCATTATTATCGGAGAACGTTGGTTCACTTAACCCAGGAGCTGCTAGGCTTGCTTTTTCTATCTTCTGGGATTTAAATAGAGAAGGAGATGTGACAGATCGCTGGATTGGTCGTACTGTTATACGGTCGTGCTGCAAGCTTTCGTATGACCATGCTCAAGACATTATAGATGGGATGAATGACGTTGCAGCGAATGCCTGGCCTGCTTTGTACGGACCTTTCGAGTGGAGTGATGTAATTCGATCTGTCCAACAGCTTAGTGAGATTTCCACCACTTTAAGGCAAAAAAGGTTTAGAAATGGGGCGTTGCAGCTGCAGAATTCCAAACCCGTTTTTCTCTTCGATGAACATGGAGTTCCGTATGATTTTGTGGTGTGCAGTAGAAAGCCTTCAAATCTCCTTGTTGAGGAGTTTATGCTTTTAGCAAATATGACAGCGGCTGAGGTGATTTCTCGAGCTTACCCTCACAGTGCATTGCTCCGGAGGCATCCAGAACCTAATATGCGTAAGCTCAAAGAATTTGAAGGCTTTTGTTCAAAGCATGGTATGGAGTTGGACGTTTCTTCTTCTGGCCAATTCCAGGTGTCATTGGCGAAAATCACAGAAAACCTCAAGGATGACTCAGTTTTTGTAGACATTCTCAACAATTATGCTATAAAACCAATGCAATTTGCATCTTACTTCTGCACTGGGAACTTGAAGGAGGATGTTGCTGAGTGGGGACACTATGCACTTGCTGTTCCTCTCTATACTCACTTTACATCTCCTCTTCGACGATATCCCGACATAGTTGTTCATCGTGCGGTTGCGGCTGCTCTTGAAGCTGAGGAGTTGTTCTCAAAGCTGAAGCAAAAATCAGGTGGTGAATTGAGAAGCTGCTTCACTGGCATTCGTTTCGATAAAGATGCTGCAGAATCTATGGAGGGCAAGGAAGCATTATCAGTCGCTGGTTTGAAACATGGTGTTCCCTCCACTGAAATACTCTCTGATATCGCTGCTTATTGCAATGAGAGGAAGCTGGCGGCTCGAAAAGTCAAAGATGCATGTGATAAGCTTTACACTTGGTGTGTGTTGAAGAGAAAAAAGGCAAGTAAATTAGAAACTTTTGCATCACATAGGGTTGTTTTTTATGTTTATGGTTGTTAAGAAATCTCATTTATTTCCTCCTCTGCAGGTTTTTCCGTGTGAAGCTAGAGTAATGAACTTGGGATCAAGATTTATGACTATTTACATTGGCAAGCTTGGCGTAAGTCTCTGCTGATTCATTTGCCATATTTCAAATTATCTTGATCGTTATTTTTACAAATCAATGTAACTCTTCTTAACCATCGATGCTGTTACAGATTGAACGGAGAATATACTATGACCAGATTGAAGGCTTGTGTGCAGAATGGCTAGAGGCAACATCAACCTTAATCCTTGATAAACTCTATTCCAAAAGAGGTGGAAGAGGCTATTTCAAGCCCTTGAAAGAGGTTGCTTATTTGGTGAGTCCTTGTGACCTATGTGTTGCCAAATACAATGCACTGTCTGTCAATGACACCGAGCGAGAAGACGAGATTGCCCCTGCGGTATTTCCTTTGACCATCCAGCTTTTCTCGACCGTTCCTGTGGTTCTTCACGCTGTTGGTGGCGATGACGGTCCGCTAGATATAGGAGCGAGACTCTACATGACTTCATATTATTGATGATTGGAGCAAAGAGATCTCTGAAGATGCAGATTATAGCAACTGTTGTATATTTTTTTTTTTTTTCACATTACAGTTGCTGAAAAAGCAATCATGTCGGACGAGAATACAGCTCCGTAGTTGGATGATATAGACTAGACACAAAGAGACCAAATGTGGAGACTTGCCGTTGTTTTTGGTTCGGTTTGGATCCACATTGGTTTGAAGTTGTGTTAAAAATGTGTTTCTATTTTTTTTTGTTTTCATGGATTTCGCTTTCCCAATATGTTTTAGTTTTGGGTTAGCTGAAGAAATCATCAAAAGCTTTCTTGTTTGGTGACTTGCCGTTGTTTTTGGTTCGGTTGGGATCCACATTGGTTTGGTGAACTTTGCCACTAGCGACTCTCGTCCAACATGTCTTTATTTAAACTGATTCCTTGTTTTTTCTTCTTGTTCTTTGTTAGAAGATTTGTACCCCAAAAAAACATACATACACAAAATTAAAATTTGGCGGGGTCATCTAAGGCGGCTAGGCCCACAAATCATACTGTAAAAGCCCACTGACGTCAACAAAAAAGCTTGCGACTTTGGGAAAAGCTTGTTATTTATTTATTTTTTTTGTCAAAAAGGGTTGCAACTTGCGACTTTGGGAAAATTCCTGAAATTCGAGCGAATCAAAAGCCCTAAAAAGCTTAGGGAATTTCTGGTAATGCGGAGTCAATGTACCTGGACACACATGGTGTGATGCTCAGACAATTTAGCTTCAGATCCTCTCTTCTCCCATTTTCTTCTCATTCCCAACGAAGCTTTCTGAAGTCAGCATCCTCGACCCACCCTCGAATCGGAGCCACCATGGCCACAATTTCGACCCAGAACGAGTCGACTCAGAAACCCGTTCAGGTGATCTTTTCTCTTCATTTTCTCCATTCCGTGGGGTCTCTATCTCTTCTTATTGGGTAAATTAGTGTCTTTGCTAATCAAATGATGAAAAGGGATTGCTTCGATTCTCGCGTTTGGAATTTGGGAGATTTTAGTTTTGAATTTGGCACTGCTTTTGCAACATTGGAAGCTGCTGTTCTGTCAATTTGATGTTTTTTTGTTTTGATTTTCCTCTGTCCAAAATTATGTCAAAATTGGATTTTTCCGATCTGGATTCCACTTAGTTCATGCGGTACGGTCCCACGATACCTTTACAGATTACACTATGCCCATCAATCCAAAATTTCTTCCTGAAGCTTTTTAGCTCGTTTTCTTAAATAAGCTTAGTTATATCGGTTTTGCTTTATTGCCAGTTTTCCTGTAGACTTTCACTTGTAGGCAGAGTTGAAACCCCAAGAACTGATGAACTGATTTATCTATACATTTTGAACATTTTGAAATCTCATCTCTTAGGTGGCTAAGCGGTTAGAAAAGTTCAAGACTACGATTTTCACTCAAATGAGCACATTAGCTGTCAAACACGGAGCAATCAACTTAGGCCAAGGCTTCCCCAATTTCGACGGTCCTGATTTTGTCAAAGAAGCTGCTATCCAAGCCATTAGAGACGGTAAAAACCAGTATGCTCGTGGCCACGGCCTTCCCCAGCTCAATTCTGCTGTAGCTGCGCGGTTTCGTGAAGATACAGGTCTCGTTGTTGATCCGGAGAAAGAAGTCACTGTTACCTCTGGCTGCACAGAAGCCATAGCTGCAACTATGTTGGGTTTAATCAACCCTGGTGATGAAGTCATTCTCTTTGCACCCTTTTATGATTCATATGAAGCAACGCTCTCTATGGCTGGTGCTAAAGTAAAAGGAATCACTTTACGCCCACCAGACTTCTCAGTCCCTTTGGAAGAGCTGAAAGCTGCGGTATCTAACAAGACCAGAGCCATTCTCTTGAACACTCCACACAACCCAACCGGGAAAATGTTCACAAGAGAGGAGCTCGAAACCATTGCATCTCTCTGCATTGAAAATGACGTCCTTGTGTTCTCGGATGAAGTATACGATAAGCTTGCTTTTGAGATGGATCACATCTCCATAGCTTCTCTTCCCGGTATGTACGAAAGAACCGTGACCATGAATTCTCTTGGAAAGACTTTCTCTTTAACCGGATGGAAGATCGGTTGGGCCATTGCACCAACTCATCTAACTTGGGGAATTCGACAAGCTCACTCTTACCTCACATTCGCCACATCAACACCGATGCAATCCGCAGCCATTGCAGCTCTCAAGGCACCAGAGTCTTACTTCAAAGAGCTGAAAAGAGACTACAATGCGAAGAAGGAGATTCTGGTTAAGGGTTTGAAGGAAGTCGGGTTTGAAGTGTTCCCATCGAGCGGGACTTACTTTGTGGTCGTGGATCACACGCCATTTGGTTTGGAGAATGATGTCGCTTTCTGTGAGTATCTTATCAAAGAAGTTGGGGTCGTTGCGATCCCCACGAGCGTCTTTTATTTGAATCCGGAAGAAGGGAAGAATTTGGTTAGGTTTACGTTCTGTAAAGACGAAGAGACGTTGCGTAGTGCAGTTGAGAGGATGAAGCTCAAGCTCAAGAGAATAGTCTGAAGTTTGATACTTTGACTCTGAAGATCTTCATTTAAAAAAAACAAAAAAAAAAGCTTATTTGAATATGTTGTTGTGTTGTTTGTTCTTCTTCGGTTTCCATTTGAGGAGAGATTTTGATTCAGTAAAGGAAGCTAATAAAGTAAGTTCACGTTATTAAATGAGTAGAGTAAGTAGTTCAAACAATTAAAAAAATTAAGTAGGTAGACAACTTGTTATCGTAAGTCGTAGATTGGTTAATTAATAAATTAAGGTTGAATATTCTCTGCAAAACTGAAAATGATGTGATTATTGTATTTTTGGGTCGGATTATCTTTCCTATGCCGAAAGTTTAAAAGTAATTGAATGCATCAGAGAACTTAAGACTTTTAGATCTCAGTGAAAGGCTTAATAAATCAAATACTAAAAAAACATTTCATCAATGTCATTAGCTTAAGATTGTCGCTTTCTTCTTTTTGATAAAAACTTTAAGAAATATAATTTGACTATCTTACTCTGATCCAACGGCTATTATGTAACTATCTCTAATTCCGAATCTCATTATCGCCAGGTACCGAGATGACTAATGTTTTCCCCTTTGATGTTTTCAGAGATAAACTTGTAAAACTGGAACGTAAATGAACTATTTCTCTAGTAGAGATCATATGAATATAATTATTTGCTTGTAATCACATGCGAATTTTTAAAAGATATAAGAAAAACATCATAGGCCTACTATTGCGGAATGCACCATGCGACTATGCGAGGATGTTTGGTAAATGTTTTGTTTTCATTCACAATTTGATCCAAACCCATTTTTTCTTGTTTCTTCTCTTTATTGGTATATCAATTTCCTTATCAAGTAATTCATCTCGACCGTCCGATTTGGTAGATTACCAACACTTTACAGTTTTCACCAACTATACCCAATATGAATCGTTGATTCATTTTAGTCTATGGTATCGTACACTTTCAGACATATATAAAATAAAGTAGACTTACCACGAATATAGACTAAAGTTTATAAACATTTCTGTTCAAGTCCAAATCAACTGTTATTGATTAATATAGAAAATTCCCCCCCCCCCCCCCAAAAGCAGAGATATTTCAACAAAATTTAAGTTTTAAAAATAAAAAGTTAAATTAAGTTTTTTTAATTTAATTAATAGATGTGTGTGTAGCGGCACGTGCCGGCCTGCAACAGTAAAGCTAAAAAGCGTCCGCCTCCTAATATTCCCGTCAAGACCGGGACTTCTTCTTCTCTTACTCTGATCCAACGGCTACGGTTCTTTGCTTTCGCTAATCAACCGTCAGATTGAATCTAACGGTAGGTATTGAATCTAACTCCATCTCTTCTTGACTTCTTAAAATAAGCCCAAACTCGCTCCAAAGCCTTCTCTCTCTCTCTCGATCTCTCTGAAGCCAAGTGAGCTTCTTCTTCTTCTTCCTTTCGGCTTCGCCATGAATATTCTCCGGTACCGTAAAACTTTGAACAAGATTTTCTGGAGTTAGAGATCTCTCGCCTGCTTCTCCGTCAGCTATGCTCAGCACGGTGGTGCAGTGGTGGTTAACGTTTTTCCGTCTGAGATTTGGGCGGAGAAATCGAGAAAGAAAGTGGTGATCACTCTGATTAGGCTCTTCGCCGAGATCGAAGATTTTGAGATTTTTTGTTTTTTTTTTAGGTTAAGTTTGCAATTTTTTTTAACGCGAGATTATCGGAGCGAGGGGGAGAGATGAGCCAAGCGAAACTGACGAGGACTCAATCGTCGTTGCTCAGATCATCTCCGACGATAAGATCATCGATTCACAGCCTTTCTTCAATCACAGAATGTGACTTCGACGATATCTCTCACCACCGCGAACATGATTTGGAATCCGGCGAGAAAGAGGAGAAGCAGAGGAGAAGAAAACCGCCTAAATCATTCGGGTCAATTATTCGAACCGGGTCGACCCGAATAAAACCGGGTCTCACCTTCACACTCGCTTCCCTCTCCTTCCTCAGCCTCTCGTCTTTCTTAATATTCTTCGTCTTCTCTCAAACCGATGCGATTCTCACGTCGGAGAATCTTCTACTTGGTTTGATCTTCGTCGCCGTCTCTCTGTTCTTCGCATCGCGAAACATGGCGGTTATCAACAAAGCAGTATTCGCAATCAAAGAAACCAGGAAAAAGCTAAGATTCCGAATCAAACACAAACCGAAACCGGTTCAATGGTACATCGGCGACTCGAATCCGGAATCGATCGAAAACCAGAGAGAAGAAGAAGAAGAAGAAAAGAGACTGGTCGTCAAAGAAGGAGTCCAGTTCTTCAGCAATGGAGATTTCTACGAAGGGGAATTTCACAGAGGAAGATGCAATGGAAGTGGAGTTTACTACTATTTCGTTAACGGAAGATACGAAGGAGACTGGATTAATGGAAGATACGATGGCTATGGAATCGAGTGTTGGTCTAAAGGAAGTAAGTATAAAGGACAGTACAAGCAAGGACTGAGACATGGTTATGGAGTTTACTGGTTTTACACCGGAGATTCTTACTCCGGCGAATGGTTCAACGGTCAAAGCCATGGCTATGGTGTTCAAACCTGTGCTGATGGAAGCTCTTATGTTGGAGAATTCAAATTTGGTGTCAAACATGGACTTGGATCTTACCATTTCAGGTTAACAAAAAAAAAAAAATTATTCTTTTTTACGTATACAGATGTCTCTGTTTAATTTTCTGAGCTCTGGTTTTTGAGTTTTTTTTTTTTGTTTGTTGATGTTGTAGAAATGGAGATAAGTACGCAGGAGAGTATTTTGGAGATAAGATCCATGGATTCGGTGTTTACCATTTCGCTAATGGTCACTATTACGAAGGAGCTTGGCACGAAGGTCGTAAGCAAGGCTATGGCACGTATAGATTCAGGACCGGTGATACCAAATGCGGTGAATGGGATGATGGTAGTCTCGTAATCCGGCTTCCTCCAGAAACCGGCCCGGTACATAGAGCGGTTCAGGTATATAATAATACCAAAAGGATTAAACTTTTTGTTTTTTTTTTCAATTAACAAATGCCGGACTTTAGTTAAAGACTGAAACTTGGAAAAGTCACACATTGTTTTGATTCAAAGATACTTAAATCGTTTAACTTGGTACTTAATTGCAGAGTGCTCGAGATATGGCGAAAAAAAGTGTAAATCAGAGACGGGTCGATGAACAGGTGATGCGAGCGGTGGTTGCGGCTAACAAGGCTGCGACGGCTGCGAGAGTTGCAGCTGTGAAAGCCGTTCAAAATCAGATGGATGGTAAACTTTGTGAAAATTGAAAATGATTAGTAAAGATGACATTAACAAAGAAGTCAAGTTTTTTTTTTTTTCTTTTTGTCTTTTTATTGTAGCCCTGGTGAGCTTGAAATTATAAGAAAGCTTTACCATGGAGGTTTTTTTGTTTTTCTTTCTTGAACTAAGAATGTAAATGTATATAGAAGAAGTCATGTTTTGTTCTTCCTTTTTGTACAAAATTTAGGTGGATGATTGATTGATGTTTTGATATTGATCCGAATCACTGACAAGATATATTTTTCTAGTTTTGATTAAACGTTATCCTCAAATCGGAATCTGTGTTCCGTTTCGTACTTGATTTGATTTCCTTTTTCTAAAAAAAAATGCAGATTTTAGTATTATTATTACTATGACTTTTTAAAAAAGAGAAGAAAACAATGAAGAAGATTCTTCGTACCCAAGACTTGTCAACGTAAGCTATATGGTAGCCATTTCAAGTAAAAAAAGAAGAAGTAAAAACCAATGGATCGCTATGGCCTGCAACTGAAGTGGTCTGACCAAATTAGTTGCAACAATTCAAAACTTCTCGGAAACTCTCTTCATATTATGCATTATTAGGTGAACGCATTAAATTATTTTATAGGTACTATAAGAATCACTAGTTTTTTTTTTTAAATAGTTACATATATAAATCGTACCTGATCATGATTCTGTGATTGAACAACGGAATAAATAGGTTAGTAATTTTAAGAAAAAAAAAAAAGACATTCTTGAGTGTACGAGCCAGTTCAGTTCAATCTCAATGCGTCATCTTATGTACTCCATTGATTTTTCTGTTAAAGCAAGATTGAATTATATATATATATATATATATATATATAGGTGGATAGCTAAGCATCATCTCGAGTCATTCATTCTTTCAAGTTATATCTAATCACATTTATGGATATGAATAACAGAATGAAGTTTAAAACAAGCTTTTATCAGCCTTGTCATCATAACATCAACATTAAATTTTAAACTTTGATTACGGCAAAAACACGTCCAAAGCATGCCTCGTACGTTAATAAATGGTAGAAGAAGTCATGCATGTGTCCTCATCATAACTATCTCTCGAGGATGTTATTCTTAATTTTTGCTTTTATATACATCTTTATCCTTTTTATTTGGTTTTATAATTATATATCCTTCTTTACCAAAAAAGTAATTATTATATATCCGTATCTTCTCTTATCTAGATATAGATATACGTACATTCTTTTGAATAATTTTTATATGTTTGCAATGGCATGTTCTAGTGATAAAATATTCATCTATATCAAACATGTTAGTGTGCCATTTATGTTATTAATACATCTATCCATTTAAAATAATACTGTATTTACGTGATAGACTGATAGTTATTATGTTAAGAAACTTTGAGACTATAATTGTCGGAATAAGAAAATCGTTAACACTAATCTACATTCTAACACCTAGCCATGCTTGAGTTAGAAATGAATCATATTTTAGCCTCAATTCTTTAGCAGCAGGCCTGTACATCTATATCATTTGTCTTGATTCCTTGATTCATTTGGGCTGATTCATATCATGGCTACGTCTTAAATTGAATATTTATATATTATTGTAAATCGAATAATCGGTACCCTACGGGAGGTAACTGAGGTCATTGTAGATTTGCTTACGGAGTTTGACCCAAATGTTTGCATATTCAAACTTTGAAGTCTTTAACCACTTAGCATGCATAATTCCTCTAAGAAAAAAGCAGTCGGTCCAATTTTCCAGCTCCATAAACAGAAAATGTACTGTGCCCAATAAATGAAAACCAATTGGCATTAAATATTTCCATATACATGGCTATGAGTAAAAAGCATTTATTGAAATTATTGATATATTTAATCACTCACGACATGTAATTTAATTCTTTGATTGGTCAACTACAGATTAAGGCTGCCATGCTATTCGATATAAGACATATACGGACAGCCAATAATTCGTATCATTGCATGTAAACCATTTATTAGATGATTGATTATTACAGTTACACCCTTTCCATCTGTTTCAGAAAAAACAGTATCGTCGTAGTATCGTAGAGTTATTTTTTAAAAAAAAAAAATCGTATTTTTTCAATATCGAGGATTAAAGAAAAATTCAATATCAAATTTTCAATCTAAATAATAAAATTATCCTTTATCTAAAATTAACAATTGTATATTCAATTCTATTTTAAGTTAATCATGAATATAGTAAATCTATGTCTATTTATATAATTTAAAGTTTTTAATATATATAATTTACTGAAATAATTTGAAAGGAAAAAGTTATAAATAATTAAGAATATTTGTGAACAAAAAAATACTTATTTCCGTAGTATTAATGTACATTAGTTTAGTATGGAGTGGTCTAGTTTTTATGTAAATTTTTGGCATATGATACAGCTATTTCCCAATTTTACATATTTTATGTAATAACTCAATTCACAAAGCTAGCTGATTATACATTAAAGACTTCTTCATTTGTGTGAAATCTCTACAAAATTATTCATCAAAAACATATGAAGTTTCTAGATTTATATTGAAAATCTTAAACAACACTTTAAATTGTAATGAAATTCTTAAATAACACTTAATTTAAAACGGGAAAAAATTAATCATTGTTTTTTTTTTGTTACTTTCTTGAGATTTCATCATTCCATGTGACATGCATGTCTATTGCCTCGTTTACTACAAAGTTTGTTACATTCAAAGACTGAAGGTATCACACTAATAATTTTTATGGCGCTTCTTAAAAATACTAAACTCACGTATTAATATAAAATTAGTTAAGGGAGTGATCAAAGTGTTTGTCCAATGGGTTCATATTGGTCAAATAACTTTCCACGCGACACTCCGCATTCAGTGATGTACGCTAATACGAGGGGAAAAGGCCGTACCTCAACACCACCAGTACCAATAAATACCCAAATAATTTTGATAGGTTAATTAGTACCTGAACTTATTAAAATCGGTAAATACATACTTCAATAATGTTTTTTGGCCAATTAGTACATTGATTTTCTCTCTATTAATCAAACCCGTTAATTTGCAAACGGAATCCGACTCAGATGCCACGGTGGCAGTGCCGTGCTTAAACTCATCGAAGCTTTAGGCGAATCGGAAAAATGTAGCTTTTTTTTATAAATAATAAAATATAATATTATCATTAAACACACAATAATATTATTTTAGTATATTTTGTATTTTTCATATCATACATTATTATAACATTTGTTAACATATGTGGATCCATATTTATAAAAATGAAAAATATCATGAACAATACTATTATTATAGGGTTTTCAAAAGAATATCCTAACCATTTTTACCAAATTATATATTGGTAATTGTCTAATTTTTAACACTATAGGTACGGTTCTGCACAGTGGATACTGGTGTTCGAATAAAATCAATACGACATCATTTAAAGTTAAAAATCAGGGAAAAAAAGACAAAACGACGTCGTTTTAAATTTAGATATATTAAATAAATGCCGCATCTATATCTTCTTTCGTGGGAGAAAAAACATCGATAGTTAGGATTTAGATGGTGTTCAAAATCAAATCGGAATGACTTCATCGTCGAATGCTAACGCTTTTTCGGAGATTCATGGTAGGTTTAGGTTTGCAATTTTGGTTTTGATTTTGTTTCAAACACTTTTGGAAAATCAAATCGAAATTTTCAATTTTGATTTTTTTAATGTATAATAAATTTAAAACGACGTCGTTTTTGTCTTTTTCCCCCTGATTTTTAACTTTAAATGATGTTGTATTGGTTTCATTCGAACACAGTATCCACCGTGGCATCTGAGTCGGATTCCATTTGCAAACTAACGGGTTTGACTAACAGAGAGAAAGTCAATGTACTAATTGGCCAAAAAACATTATTGAGGTATGTATTTATCGATTTTAATAAGTTCAGGTACTGATTAGTCTATCAAAATTGTTTGGGTATTTATTGGTTACAGATGATAGTGTTGAGGTACTAATCGGCCTTTTTCCCCTAATACGAGTATAAGTTTATTCGTAAACATGATCAATTCACAACTTCGATACAAAAAAATCCTTTAACAAAAAAACAAATTCGATACAAAAACTTCCTTTAACAAAAAAACAACTTCGATACAAAAACAAACAATTGGTTTAATCTTTATTAAAAGAGAGATTATTTTTAAATTTAAAAACAAATTCAGATATATTCCATACTGTGGTGACATTCACTTATAACGTTTCGACATTCTTTATATCACTTACAACGTTTCGACACTCAAAATAACATTATTTATGCAGAAATCATCTATCCTCAAACAAATTAATTCATTTAACCTTTTTTTTTCTCTTTATGGATGATACATATACCACGACGAGATAAATAAACAACAACAACGAATTTCTCAATCATTCAACTATTATGTTGTCAGAAACATTTTTTGGTCAGTGAATATTGAATTCTATAATGCAGTTAAACTTTTAATATGTACAGTAAAGAGAACGATAAGTTTTTATACTCAATTAATCTAGAAGTTTAGCACAATATTATCTAACAATTAACCTCTTCAAATTACCAATCAAACAGGAGGAGACAAATGGTAACCTCTCGAAACTCATGCAGTCATGCTCTCTTTCTTCCTTTAGTTTATTTGATCATTAATATTTCAAGTGGATTGCTACAAAACATGCAAAGCAGACAACATAATTACAAGTTGCATTATCAACACTAAAACTAAAAAAAAAAAGCAAACTGACTTTTCATTTGTTGTCATTCTCGAGTTTGGCATTTACCAGTTACCACCTTTTGGTGGACCATTTCATTTCTCAGTCGGCCCGCTCCTCTCTTCCAGCAAATGTTTTTTGTTGAGTATTTATTTATTTCTGCTGACGAAAGATTTAATTATTTATTTTAGTTATAAATATATATATATATATATATATATATATATATAATGTTCTTGATTGTTTTGGATTTGAAATCTAACGAAGACTCCCATGTTTCATGATTTCAGCAAACAACTCAATTAAAGAAAATTTGGTTTCAGAAGAAGCATCCGTTTCAGAAGTGACCAACACTAGTGACAATATTGTAAGAGCAGCTTCATCAGGGCTTTTTACCCATTTTTCAGCACAGTTTCATAGACAAATCAATTAAATTTAAATGAAAAATCCAACATTTTTGACGGACTGCTCCTTAGATAAGGAGCAGAGGAGACGGTCTCGTCGATGACGTGGAAGAACGTCATTGATTCGTTCTTTTTTATGTTTTATTTGTTAAAGATATTTTTTTAGTTAGGAAAATTATTTCCTCATTCTCGACCAAAAACCCGACTCTCTCTATCTCTTTTTCTCTCGTTTGTAACGATGACTTTTCTTTTGGCCGATGATTTTCTCTCCTACGTCGACTTCTGGTAATTTATCTTCATCTACTTGATCGAAATTCCCAATCTCTTCTTTTGCAAATTTTATTTTTTATTGTTTTGTTGGGTTCAATTTCAATCCCATCCTGATGCGTTTTCTATTAAACCCAAGGATTAAAGATCTCAGCAATGGCGGTGACAAGTGAGAAACAGAATTGCGAAGCAGTGGTTCATTGTTTTCTATTAAACCCAGGGATTAAGCCATTGTTTATTATGATCTGCGAAGCAGTGGTTCATCGATCATTTTTGTCTACTCTGTGTTTTTTTGCTTGAGTTACACTAATGGAGGAGATAAATAAAAGAGTCTCTTAACTATTCTCATCTTCCAAAAAAAAATATTAATTAAATCCTAGAAAACCCAAAATGGGTTACACTAGTGGAGATGCTCTAAGCCTCCTCTTTCTTTTTCGCGTTTTGGTGAGGAAATTTTTTTATAATAGAAAATTCTTTCTTTTGGTCTAATGTCAACATGCCCAATGAGGCAATGATCATCATAATCAGAAATCAGAATGCTATTGATTGTCGCTTAATATATGTTTATATAACCTCGTACAAAATAATTTAACTAGATTTTTTTATTTTATTCTTCTAATATATAATATCCTCAATAATCATAATACTAATCAGAAAATCGAAAGCTATTGCTTGATTTAAAGCTGAAGTTCTTGCTCCATTTTCATGGATTTAGAAGATTCAGAGGCAGATAATTTCTTAGGAACATGATGCGGACATTGTATATATATGTTGTTTTAAGTTTAAGCTTTTTAACATTGTTGTTATAAGTTTTAAACTTTTTGGGTTGTTCTCTTCTTTTTTTGTTAAAAGTTTTTTTTTTGTTCATAACAAAAGAAAAAGACTTTAGAAATTATAATTCTACATACTTAACTATTTTATCTATATAAATAATCTGGCATAATTTATCTCTAGGAAAATTTTGAAAAAAAAAAATACATATCTTTCATACAAGAAAAAATTAAATATAAGGTTGGTCTATAGAGATTTCTTATAGGAGATACCAAGCCCAAGCCCAAGCCCGTAAGAATAGTATGTTTATATTGTCAAAAACCAATCATGTCCAAATCACAAAACCAAGACATTCTTAGCTATGATCAGATTATTCAGATCCATGGCGTTTCCACTAAGATTCTCAAGTCTCAAGTCTTCAAAGGATGTTTTCGAATTCTTCCACTAAGATTCTCAAGTCTTCACTAAATGTTTTCGAATTCTTGGACGAATCTCTTTGATTTCAAAGTGTTTACGAGATTCTCACCAAAAGACAAAAATCGCCACATAGACATGCTCCGCTCCTATAATGGTAGAATCTCATATTATCCCTCATTATAATCACCTCCCTGTAACTTCCGACGCCAAACGCATGAATGTGTGACAAAATGTTAACAAGATTGGTTTCTAATTTTCTATATGCATCAGCTACTTTCACCAAAAAGTACTATGTAATAAGTAATATATAGGTTTTCTTTCAAATTTAATTTTGATGTAGTATATATGGAATAATTTTATTGTTGTTTCTAGTTTTAGGAATTTTAGGGCCGGATCTGGATGCGGTTCAAGAAAACAATTGAGATGGATGGTTCAATTATTCGTTTCCAATAGCACAAAAAGAAAAGAAATAAAGAAACATATTCAAAGATAGATTTCAAGTTTCAAAGATATGAACTTCGTGCATTATTTGACCTACCACGCTATGTAAGGCACATATGAATAATGGAATTATAAACTCTTATATATATAATTATTGATTCTTATATAAATATCGTATATAAATTTTTGGGCTTTAACATAGTAACATGCATGTATGTACTAAATAAAATAAAGTATGAAACATCTATTAGGGAAAACTTGTACACATAGATTTTGTTTTTCCTCATGTTGTACATACGCATTTAATGTATCATATATGTATAGCTGTTTTATATAGACTCTAGTGATTGAGAGCTTTCATATCTAAGGTATAGTCAGGTATACCGTTGTGTATCGTGAATGGTTGATTGTCATTTATACCTCTTATAGTGTTTTGGTTTTTTTGTTTACTATAGTGTTATGCTACAAGTTGAACCATAGATTACTCCATACAATTCGAAACGCTTCTTTTAATTATTAAAAAAATAGAAAAATCAGAGGTTTATGAATCGAAATCCAGACTAGTATGTGATACTATTTCTTACTTTATTTTATAATGGTTTGAGTACTATTACTTATTATAAGTTTAATAAAATAAACTGAAAAAAAATATATGAAAAAGTCAAGAAGTGACAAAAAAAGGCTTCTAGTTCATGTGATCTTCTTTTAATTAGTGTGTATATAATCTGTGTGTGTATAAATACATATTTGTCGTTAATTCGCTCCGAGCAAGTAGCAACTTGAAGAAACAACAACGAATGATAATTGTTACAAAAAAAAAAACAACGAATGATAATTGATAAATTTAAAAGAATAAATTAAATGAAATAATGTGAACCGAAAGTGTTTCGTAGTATAATATGGACCGTTCGATCAACTGAAGCTCCATAACTGAATATCAGCATCGTCGTAGAGGTCATCCAATATCGTTGTCTTCGAGCTAATCAATTGTGGAGAATAATCAAACGAAGCTCCGTTGATGAAGTACATCTCATTATCATCATACCATGATGGAAGATCCATCAAAGAAACATGTTCATCCACGAATGATCCCATTAATGACACCAAATCATCATCATTTTGGTGATCTTCTGGCGGAGAAGATGCAGCTGAAGAAGAAGGAGATGGATGGTGATGGAGATCACTATCATGCTCATCATCATCATCATTGGAGGAGGAAGGAGGGGCAATAGGGTCAGAAGAGATGGAGATAGCGGCTTGAGCGGCGATCTTTTGGATGGATTTGGGGGACAAAAGAGTCTTTTCATCGATGCCAATAAGAAAAGGAGGAGTAGTAGTGATGTAGGGGAAGTTGAGATTGGCTTTAGGGCCTTTAAGACACAAGAGAGCAGCGTCGTAAGCCCTAGCAGCTGCTTCTGCGGTTGAGTAAGAACCTAACCAGATTCTTGTCTTTTGATTTGGTGCCCTAATCTCCGAAACCCATGATCCCCAGCTTCTCATTCTCACCCCTTTGTATTTCTTTATCTTGTTCTTACAAGATTGATGATGCAATGTCAACGAGGAAGAAGAAGAGGAAGAAGAATAAGAAGAAGAAGAAGGTTGAGACAGTGACGATGAGGAAGTGGTAACTTGGAGCTTACGTTCTTGTTTCACCATTGTGTATAATACTTTTGTGTTTGATTGGAATGTTTGATACAAATTTTGATGGAAGAAAGATTATTTTGGATGAGAAATAATGTTGACGGAGAGGAGATTATATATAGCAATGGATTGATTTGATTTGGCGAGTGGGGGGCGTGGGGATAATGGTTTATTTTATAGATTAAAAATTTAGTCAATGAAATAGTATGATTTTTGATTTTTTTGTGTATGAATGTATGACGTATTTGGTGCATGACAGGTGGATATGTCAGATTTGTTTTTCTGATGTATATAATATGATTTCCATATATCCTACTACTATTTAATACAATAAATTGATTTACCGGTTAATTAATAGGAGTATGTTTTTTTAAATATGTATTTGCTTTGGAATTCGAATACTACGTTTTTTCTTTTCTTTTCCGAATACTACGTTGTTTGTTATATTTGTATAATATATATGTAAAACATTGGTGTTACCGTGTTAAGGTGAATAAACTTGAAGATCAGTAAAACACACATAGTAAATATATATATATATATATATGAATATATATATTTCTATATATCTACGATAGCATTGGTGTTACCGTGTTAAGGTGAATAAACTTGAAAGGAACTATCGGAATTAAATAACATTGTTGTCGGGGAAAAAAACGAGTGTACAGCTAGCTGTACGGAATCTACTTAATGAGGAAATCGAGAATTGCTTTTATTCGTAATAAGTTGAGGCTCAGATTTTTATCTGTAATAAGGAAATTGATTTTGGTCGAAGGAAAATGAGGTTTTAATATTGAAAATTTTGATGACTTATTGCCATCGCTTTCCAGAAATGCAAATTACAGCTGCGTTTGAATGTGTCAAATCCTACGATTTTTCGAAGAAAGTGACTCTTCAAACCTGCTCAATTCATTGGTCTATGTTTTGTTTTGTTTTTTTTTTTTTTTTTTAATTTCAAACGAATTAGTTTTACATTCTGTTATTTTACATTGTGCTTTAATCCATGGGTGGTAAAAAAATGCCGAACATAACATGCAGAAGGAATACTAATTTTATACTATATACACCAAAGTGATATGTTCGGAGAGTGTTTAACTTGCATCCCATTTCCCAAGCTACTCTTTTCTTAATACCATATTTTACTCTATAATACTATATCAATTGGATTAACTTAGCACCCAAAAAAATATCAATTAGATTGACTATAGGCTAAATCGTAAATTCTGTTTTTACCGAAAAATGAAGAATGATTGATATATAATGAAGTTAATAAGGATAAACCAAAAGGGAATAATAAAGAAAATACATAGGATTCTGATATGAAGGGGCAACGAGAGGCAGCTTCGTGAAGTAACATGTTAGGTCTCTCTCGCAAACAAAAATGATCATAAACTAGAATAAAAAGTTTATTAAAAAAAGGTCTAAACATCTATCAAAATTTCTGTGTACTTGTGCTGTAAATTATAAGATATACTATGATAAGATAAGAAGATATTTTAATAAAATATCAATGGAAATGGAAACGCGCAGCCAAATAGTGAAGAGCAAATATATTGGCGAAGACTGGAGTGAGTGAATCACTTCAAACAACAGCTGTATCCACTCTGTCTGAACAAAACCGCGTTTTCTCTCACTCTTCATATTTTATTGGTTAGAAACATTATTTATATTTCGCTATTTATATTTTGTTTCGTATGATCATACGCTCTCAACACTCCTTTATACACACAGAGAAAGCTGTAAACCGAGATATCGACAGTCAAAAATCTCTAAACCATTATGGTGTGAGTTTATACTAATGGTCAATAAGTACTATATTGATATCAGCGTAACAAAAACTATATGACTACAATATTTTCCTTTTTCTTTTTATAACATTTTCAAATAGAAAGGCAACAAAAAAGTTAACCAAAACTGAAAAAGGCAAAGCAAAGTTACGTGTGATTAGAGACTGAAGGAATCATGTGTTTTTTGTTCTTTCTTATTTTCCATATAGATTCAATTAATACACATCATATTTAAGCAAACGTTACTTTAAGTGTTAACTTTCCCCTTTGCTCTTTTAAGTCCGTTTTGTGAACTTTGAGGAGATTCTCCACGTCGAATCTAGCTAAACTACACAACTAGATTTACCTATCTGTTATACTTAAACAGCCAAATGATTAAAACTTTTTTCCAAATTCTCCATGCATATTGTATTTCTGAAACTTTTATACAAATCAGAGGATTATAACTCAGTATAATTTCATGTCTTTGGTTAATCAATAATTGATTTACATTATTACTTAGAATGTATCTGTCGAAAGTGACATAATTAAGGTGAATATTGGATATTTTTGTTTTTATTGTTTTGCCTTTATTTGATCGTTTCTACGATCAGATTTGAAATCCAGTATCATAACAGCATATTTCAAAATTACTTTAGATTTTCTGATTTACGAGACGTCGAGATTCTATATATATACTAAAAATAAGTTAGATACCAAATTAATTAGTATGTTATAGACCAAAAAAAGAATAATTAGTATGTGCATGCATGTGAGAGAATACGGAGGTGTGTAGATAGATACTAAACCAAGATAATGATTTTAAAAGAAGCATGTGTATTTTGGAAAAGCCAAAACAAACCTTATATGACTTTAAGACACACAAGAGCACATGTTGGAAAAAAAAAAGACACACAAGAGCACATGATCGAAGAGTGGAGAGATGGCATGTTCTTTTTTGGGGACAGCCTTGACTTTCTCACGAAGCCTTAAGGGCTTATGAGACTTGTCTTCCCTTAGACATTTCACACTTTGGTCCTAAGCAAACCCTTAAAGGGTCAAAGAGAGACGATTTTTGTCAGCTTTCCAGCAAAAATTACTTTTTTTTTTGCATGAAGAATTTAAGAAAATAAAGCATGTGGAGGCTTCTTGATTCCATTTCCACTATAAGGCCAATTCTGGCGATGTATTTTTAATTTGATTATTCCTGCAAGAAAATTCTCCATGCAAGAAATTGTGTGTGTGTGTAAATGTGTGTTGGTTTGTAACAATTTTTACCGGTATGAAACATTAACCGTACAGTACATCATTTTCGATATTAAATTATTATATCCAGACGGAAATTTTCATAACTATCACGCGACTTATTATGACATAGCTACTGACAGAGATTTACAAAACATATGTGATTCCATGTGTGGTATAGTTAAAATATTTTGATGTCAAGCTGGTATACGAACAATCTTATGCAGTTTTTTTTTAAAAGAAAATGGTGCACACATTGGGAAAATAATGTCACTTTCCCAAAATAGTTTTCATCGCACATATAGATTAGTGTTTCCATACACGCACACGTATACATGTATCCTTTCTTCACTGAGAGTATACTATTTCATAGCTATAGTTGGTTCGTTGGGTTCGAGTTCGATGGACCTAGATAACACGTCGTCATTTGGATAGATCAAAGTAGTGTTATTAGAGTATGTCCAGCAGGGATTTATCAAGAGTTCATGACACATGTTTTAAGACGAAATTCAATAAAATAATAATTTTAAAGGTAGAGGTTTATGGCTAAAATTCTTCCCAACGAACCTGAAGAATCCAAGTTCATCCAGATTCATCATACATGGAGCATCCTGATTGGTCCAAAAAAATAATTTTCGAATTTAAAAAAATAAAAAAACAAAATAAAAAAAAAGTATTATTATATTGGAATGAACCTCTTTCTCAGAAGTTCACTGTGGACATCGTCTTAGATTACCAAACATTTGGTAATTTGTGAATAACTTATATGACAAATGTTTTGTATTTGTCAACAGTATTGATCATGGCAAATGTTTACAAATAGTTATATTATTTTATTTTTTCCGAAATTTACATGAACAGCATATTGGTTAAGCGGTAGCCCATACCTGGCGGCTTCACCGACGCACCGTACTCCCTCCGTACCTTCCCAACAACTAAACAAAGACACGACCTTTACCATCACATCACATATGTTATCTAACAATATCTTCTTAATTTTTTTTTTGTTAAAACTTTCTTCAATTACATAGAAGATTAAAAAAATAATATTATCGTTCTCTTAATTAATTCATGTAGGGGCAAATAATTTAATGCGATATCCAATATAATAAATTTTTAGACACGCTGAGGAGAAAGTTCTAGGAAAATAGAGATGCCTTGGGTTTCATCATTATGGCTGGAGATATGCTCATATATAAATACTTAAATTACACTAATCATCCTCATTGTCACCAGTTCACCAGATTTTTTTTTACTTTCCTAGGTTGCATAGTTTCAGTAAGATAATCTAATTTCTGTTTCAGGATTAAAAGATTCAACATTTGACCTTCAACATTGGAGCTGTATACACAGGTTCTTCTCCTCATCTACCTTGTAGTTCTTGTTCAACGGATTTGGTTCTATAGCTTGAAATTTGGTTTTGGTAGTATTCCGGTATTCATCTTGTAGGGTATTGTGATAAGATTATCTACTTGCTAGACAAGTTAACCGGAAAAATTTCAAACCGGAATAAACTGTTGGCCGGCTTTCCATCGATACCAAGTTGATTCAATCACTAGTGCTTATATAATTGAACAAACAAAAAAAAGGGCTAATGATGAGATCTTCTTGCATCACACCAAGAAAACTAAAGAGTAAGAAGCAATGGAGATAAAAAAATCTTCTTGCATCAAACCAAGAAAACTAAAGAGTAAGAAGCAATGGAGATCAAAAACGCAACGAATGAGAAATAGCTCAATGAGGAAGAAGCAATAGAGATACTCCCGGCGGGACCATTAGCTGGATTGCCCGGAATCGAACTGCTTGAAGAAACCGTAGATCCTCTTGGTGAAGCTGCAATGGATCCTCCACCAACGACACCGTCAGACTCTGGTGAAGGTGTAGGTGTAGGTGAAGGTGAAGGTGAAGGTGCATACATCAGTTCCTTTGGAACAGTATCAGGTGGGGCTAAAAGCGGCGCTAACTGTTGAGGTCCTGCAAAATATTTTGCCAATTTTGTACTTTAGTTAGAGACCAACCATTTCATTCATTCATAGAGAGGACATGATGAGTCATCATTATACTGACCGGGACATCGAGGTTGGAGAGACATGGATAACCTGAAAATCAAACCGAGAGAGATAGAGATCGGTTAAATAGGTTGTTTTAGACTCATTAGCACCTGAAATTGCGATAAGAAAAAGACTCATTACGTGGTCAAGATAGTGCCATTAGCGAAACCGTTGTAACTACAAGTAGTAAGTTTACAACCAGCGCTACTCTGCTGCGAAGTGATGTTCCCAAGCATGAACTTGCTGTTTCTACATTGCATACTAGAGCAAGAGACTGCCAAAGAAGCAGGCTCACAATACATACTGCATCACACCACAAAATTGCAAATGATCAGCTAGTTAGCCAAAATCGACTTAACACAGAACTCAACCGCTAATTACCTGCGGCTTCCGAGTGCACAGCTGCATTGTACACAGTGGCCTGCGGTGAGGGCATAGCTTCCATTTGGAATGATCAATCCGTAATCCGTAGCGTATTTGGGGAAATTCGAACCACAAGCTGTGACGTTTTGGTACAAAAGAACAACAAAAACATTCAACATCTACGTAGTTACACAGAAAGATTGAGACTTAAGACTTCTTATGCCTCTGAATCGAAATTTTTTCTAGAAAGATTGAGACTTTAGACCTCTTATGCCTCTGAATCGAAAAATTCTATAGAAAGATTGAGACTTTAGACCTCTTATGCCTCTGATCGAAAAATTCTATAGAAAGATTGAGACTTTAGACCTCTTATGCCTCTGAATCGAAAAATTCTATAGAAAGATTGAGACTTTAGACCTCTTATGCCTCTAAAGATAATTTTTCTGATTCCAGGTTTCTAATTCAACAAGGAAGAGAGAGAGCGTGAGTCTTACCTAGCAATGGGACAGCGAGGATATCGCCGGGATTGATATCAGGAGCTCCCATGGCATTGACGTTTGTTAAATCCGTAACAGAGGTCGAGAATCTCTTTGCGATTCCAGTCATTGTATCGATTGGTCTCACAACGTAAGATAGATAAAGTGCCGGGAGAGATTCGTCGGTACCATTGAAGCAAGCGCAAGGAAGGGGAATCACAAGGCTTGTACCTACATCGAGAGTAGAAGATTCAATCGCCGGATTCGCCACCTGAATCTGCTCCGGCGAGACCAGACCACCGTAAACAGAGTCGGCGATCGATCCTAGGGTGTCGGAAGTACGGGTTTTGTAATGGGTAGAGAGGGATTTCCTGATTCCGTCGACACATGAGCAAGTGATTGGGATTTTGAGGAAGAGGTTTGAGGGGAGGACATGGTTCTCGACGTCTGGGTAAGAGATATCGATGGAGTTGGAGAGGAGCACGGAGATTGGGTCCACTTGGAAGAGGGATGCGACTTCTGTTACTTTGAGATCGGCGTAGAGTGTGTACCCGAGCAATGAATTACAAGTGTCGCTCGTGGAGCAGGGCTCTATTGTGGATTTTGCAGTCGCCATTGAAGATAAGCTCGAAGCTAGAATTAGAAATAAAAGTAAGGGTTTTTCTGGGTTCTTCATATCTGATTTCCCTTCCACAACAGAAAATAAAACAGGTAATTGCTAGGGTTTTACGAATTTCAGAATTTGTAAGGTTTTTACACACACACACACACACTCACTCTCTCTTTTTCTGGAAAATGCTAGTATCAGCGGAGAGTACAAGCAACAAAAGAAGAAGCTCAGAAACAAGATTACAGGTGATTTTGGGTTTGGAAATCTCTTCGTCCTCTTCCAAGGAGAGAGAGAGAGAGAAAGGAGAGAGAGAGAGAAAAAAAAAAGTTACAAACTTTTTGTAATACACTATTGTAGTTGAGAGCTGAGTGAGCAGCAGACAAAAGACAACGGTAGCTTTGCGATTTTGCAGTTAACATATTTTGCTATGACGGATTTGCCCCTCTATGTATCCGTTCGGTTTGACCCCACCATGTAGGTACATCATTGAATAATTCACCGGTTCAAGGGTTAACAAACGTAAATTAAAACTTCTTTTAAATTTTCATCAGTTAATTTTTAGTCAAAAAATAATTCATCAATTACAGTTTTCTTATGATAAATTATATATTTAAAATAAATATATCATTTGAATCCTGTAAACTAAATATTTCATATCATTTGAATCCTGTAACTTAACTTCAACCGGAGTCGGTTAAGTGGTAAGAGGTAAATCCGGGAAATTATGTCCCTCAATTGAGGCCCACTTCAAAGCCCACTCGCCTTTTTTTTTTGGAGCTAAAGTGCTAAAGCGAAGAGATTGTCACTAGTGTAAAAGAGCTGGGGAAAAGCTTTGATCCAAACACGGTCTTCAAGTTTAGCGGGAAAGAGAAAAACAGAATCTTCTTCCCTCCAAATAAACAGAATCAATTTATCAAGAGTTGTTATTTACATCGGACATATCGGTTTTCTTTTAACCTTCAACGTCGTAATTTTATCTTAACCAAGATCCCCAAATTCACACCAAAACCCTAGATTCTACCGTAAAACTCTGATTTCTCGAAATTCAAGTTCGTAAACACTTAATTGACGATTTGTCCCCATGGACGAATTAACTGAGAGAGACGGGATTGCCGCGACGGTGATCGAAGTGGATCAGACTCCACGGAGGAATGTTCGCCGGAAGTTGGTTCAGTCGACGCTGGTCCCGCATAAATCGGAGGATGTAATTGAGTCCAATGGGGATCGAACCTGCGATGCCGGTAATAAGGATGAAGGCGAAGGAGGAGATGGAGATCTCTGTAGCAGTCAAGGGAAGAAGACGAGAAAACAGAAAGAGAGGACTCCGAAGAACGGAGCTACTAAGAAGGTTGGTTCGATTATTTTTTCATGCCTAGATTACGGTGTTTAGCTTGCTATGTTTGTCCTCCCGAATTTGGCAGCTAGGAGAATTTAGGTAAGGACTCTACAATGTGCATTACTTTAGAGAAGATTTAGTAATCGTGGTCTCTTTTTGTTTGATGCAGTTGGCTAAGGGAAAGTCGCCTCGAAAATCAACGCCTAAGAAAAGTTCAACTAAAAACGGGATTGTAGCTGGTTCTGATCAATCGATTTCTGCCAATGTCTCAACTCCAGTTCCCAATTTGCGGCTTGAAGCAAAATTAAGAGCTGAGGTAAGTAAATCATCATCAGAATTAAGCACAGATGTGAAGTAGCTTTAAACACTTGGGACAAAATTTGTTGTGACCTTTGGCCTGATGTAAATTGAGTCTGAATTTTGGGCATTTATTGGTTTCTATATGATCAGGAAGATTCGAGGATGTCTGCAGGCAAGCAAATACATCCGTTTTTCTCGTCTTGGAAGGGAGGTAAGAAAAATCAAGAAGCAGCCGCAGCAGAGAATGGTAGCTGTCAGGGTCAAGGAAGAGATAAATTCGTCACCATCGGCCCCATCCATGTATTTGAGAGGTTTCAGGTATGCCGTATAGATAAAGGGTAACTTCCTCGATCGTGTTTACTAACTAAGCAATCCGAATAACGAAATCTTCTTCTTAGGATGTACATCGGACCATTGATTGGAAGAACTGGACTTTCTGTGAGCAAACATCCACCACTTGGAGTTCTGATCAACAAAAAAAGTTCGACTCTCTTGAACGCCGACCCAAGGAATTTGATCTAAATGAACTGCCGCCTCCTGACGTGTGCATCATCGATGATGAAGAGCCTAAACAATGTGCTAGTCAATCAGAAGTTGACATAGAGGTATCTCCGGTAGTCTTAGTAGCGTATCAGGAGGAGAAACGTGGGTACCTTGGCTCCTTGGAAGGAGCAGAAGCGGTAATAAGCTAAAAATTTCCAGTTTGGTCTTTGTTTTTCGTTTCTTGGAACCATTCATGACAAAGGGTCCTTCACGACATTCTTTCTAGGGTTGTGAAGTTCATGAAGCAGTTAACTTGTCTGATCGTGCTGGTAGTGCAGCAGACATTTCTTGTGAACTGCAAAGCATATCATGTCGAGAAAGGTGGCAATTTTGTGGTTTGATATCACTAGTAGAACACATGTTTGACCTTTTATTTCTAATCTGTGCAATAATAATTTCAGTAGCCAGCCTCGTAATAGCTTATGGGTAGATAAGTACCAGCCAAGAAGTGCCTCGGAGGTAAGACAATTTGAACATACTGCCTTCATAGTGGAATATGCATGTTTATATCTTCTGGGAAAATATGATTAAAGAAAAGCAGCAAACTCAAGTTTCTCATATTTTCTTACTCGAGTTCTTGCAGGTATGTGGTAATACTGAATCTGTAAAACTAATGAACGAATGGCTGTGCCTATGGCATGAGAGAGGATTTCAGCCAAGCAAAGAGTTTTTGAGTAGTGATGAAGAGAAATCGCAAGATGCTGATTACAACTGTTCTGAAAGTGATTCTGACTCAGAAAATATTGGTGCCGAAGAATGCCTGAAAAATGTTCTCTTAATCGTTGGTCCAGTTGGGGTGTGTGATAAGATATTCTGCCATGAACTGACAGTTTTTACTTCTACATTGCTTTCTGAGTTTCATGAATGGGACTCTTACATTTGTGAGTATGATTGTGGATGTGTTTCAGAGTGGGAAATCTGCAGCTGTTCATGCATGTGCTAAGGAGCAAGGATTTAAAATCCTTGAGGTATGAACGTGTTACTACTAAATGTATCTGAAGTGTTTTATTCTGCAAGATGACCCTTTTTTCTCTTCTGGCATGGAAATATTTACTTTTGGAAATAATCTCTAGCTAATGTATAGTGAATGCCTCTAATGACTTTTTTTTGGCTATAGTCGAACGCATCAGAATGCCGAAGTGGAACAGTTGTTAGGCAGAAATTTGGGGAGGCTCTCAAGTCATATAGCTTGCAAAGGTAAATAGAGTAGCAGCAGTTATGAATGTTTAAATCTGCTATTATCTGTTTTTTCATCGGTGCATGCAAAGTCAAGGATACTGTGTTTATATTCACGTAATTTCTTTTGTCAGATCCTTGGACCCTCTTTTCTATTCCTGTAGTGATGGTACTGGGGTAGAGGATGTGATTGAAGTGACACCTGTATTGCATATCCAGAATGACAGAGCTAGCGTGAAGCCTTTAATTCTTTTTGAGGATGTAGATATTTGCTTTGCTGAAGATCGTGGTCTTGTTTCTGCTATCCAGCAAATTGCTGAGAAAGCAAAAGGGCCTGTGGTATTGACTACCAATGGTAGTATTCGTTCAATATACTTTTTTCCCTCACTTGTTGTGTATCTTAATTATCTAATGATAGCGTCTGTATTACATGGATATTTACAGACAAGAATCATGTTTTACCAGACAACTTGAAGAGGATAGAAATACGCTTTTCTTTACCATCAACAGAAGAGCTGTTTAGCCACCTTTCTTCGGTAAATATTCCGATGCGTAACCTCTGATTGTTAATTGGATTCTTCTAACATTTGTTTGGTTCACAGGTTTGTGCGGCAGAGGAGGTTAAAGTTAATCCTGGTTCACTAGAGCAATTAACCAATTTTAGTGGTGGTGATATACGGAAAGCAATGATGCAATTACAATTTTGGTTTCAGAGTAAATCCAAAAGAGGTACATTCAAAGAAATATTTTATTTTTAGTCTCCACAGGTTCACTAGTTAAAGACTAGGTGAGAATATGTTCAGCTATGTATAAAATATGTTCTAACGTCTGATCTCTTTACATTTCAAATTCCAATACCCAGCTAGAAATGCGAAGAACACTGGTGATCCAGATTTCTTTGATCATGAAGCTAGTCACGTGCTCCTTCCCAAGATAATTTCACGGGATTTTCCTTCTCAGTTATCTCAGTTTGTGGAGAGTGAGATTGCTAGATCATTATCCATGGCGGAGGAAACTTATAACACAGTTGAAGTATTTGTTGAAGAGGTTGAAGACGAAAAAATGCTTAATAGATTGTGGAGGCGGGGCACAGAAAAGAACAGCATAGAATCCAAAAAAGCAGCCATGTTAAGGCAGAACACTTGTTTTGAGGATTATGATGAATTAGAAGACGTCTTAAGTATTCCGTTTGACCTTAGCAACACTTCCTACCAACCACTGTCTTTCTCTCAGCCAAACAGAAGGAGGAAGCTCAATGTCGTGATGTCCTCTGACTCAGAAGATGACCCTTTAAGTGACATACGGGTTTCAATTTCAAGACATCAGAAGGACGAAGGACTAGTTGTCCAAGAAAATGGTACGGTGTCCTCATATTGTCCAGATATGCAAATGGAAACAACCCCACTAGCTGATCCTTCAGTTCCTTCCAGGGCAGAGATATTAGAAACAAGTTGTTATCAGTATGAGAAATCAATAGTCTCTTGCATTAATGAGGTGTCCCAGTCAGTTGATGTATCGTGTGTACCAGAATCTTCATATGTTCCAGAAACTTTAATGGATGGTGATGCTGAGCTGTCCCCAAGAGCGGTATCTTGTGGTCATTTTGATGGAAGAGTAGAAGTGTCCATGAGTGAAGATGTTGTACATAATTCCCCATCAAAAGAGATATACATAGACAGATTTCCGAGTTTTGATTGCTTAAAGAATACATGTGAGAACACTGCAGAATCTTCTGATGGGGCAATGATGGAAGATTGTTTTAAGGAATTTGTAGGGAGTTCCCAGAAGATGCAACAAGTAACAGATGAATGCAGCCGTATAGATTTTGGTATGACAGTCAAGACCGCTCAAAAATCGAAGGTTAATACCTCAAGATATACGGTGCAAGAATCATGGAAAAAACTCAGTTCGATTCAAGCTGATCTGAAGCCATACTTGGATTCAGAACCTGTAGAAGCTCCAGAAGTTCTTGACATCACTCATCAGATAACCAACTTAATTTCAGAAGCTGACCTGACGCATTCTAGATGCCTGAAGTTTGTGAGTATTACATTTACCCTTCAGCTTCCTTTATTTCTAGATTTACATTCTAGATTACACTCACAGTTGTCAGGTCGGACGTTTTTAACTAATGGAATTTACTTCTTAGGTTGCTACGGAGCCAATGATGAACACTTCTGGAGATCTTGACACGTCTGGTCTACCTCATGTGCTTGAACATATGACTTCCACCGTGGCGCAGCATGGATTTAGCTTTTTCACAAATCAAATTGCTACAACAGGATCTGTCCCTACTTCATCAGCCACCATGGTACCAGAAAGAGGTTTGGTAGTAGACGAGACAAGGCAGGATTACACATCGAGCAGTGGAAGCTGCTTGGATATGAAACCAGAAACACATATAGACGTATTGAAAAGGTAATATCATCCTCCCAATATATTTGAGCTAATCATTTTCACTGGGTTTAACTGTTGCAATGGCAAATTTCTTGCTGATACAGTTATCTTCCAAAACTTTTAACTGTTAAATCTTTCTCATTATTCGAGCTGCTGTTTTTTCTCGAAAGCAGTGAGCGAATGGTACACCTTTCCAGCATATTAAAGTCAGTAGTTCCTCCGAGATCATTGGAAGGAATCGCTTTCCATGAATATGCTTCATTCATAGGGCAGATTTCAAGAGCAGATCCCTCTAACTTATCCGGAGCCTTGGAGAAAAGCAGACGGCGAAGGTCAGTACGAATTGCTTCACGATATATTCTTCGTATGATTGAATTCTCTCTTAATCTCCATTTCTCCTCGATTCAGGTCAAGAGAAGCTCAACACTATCTGTCAATGGATCTATCCTCAGAAGATATTGCATTCTTAGGTCAACACAGCACATACAGAAGAAATGAATAACAATAGACTAGTTTCAGTTGTATATTATTTAGAAAAGCTCCACACATAGGAAGAGTTTTTAACGTGTTTGCTCAGCAACAATTTAGCAGGGATTAGGGATCGATCTTTGGGACCTTGCTTTAGGCATGAACTTAGTATAGTTTCTTCATTTATATACACAGAAAAAATTCAGAAAGCAGCAGTTGTTGTAGTTCTCTCCTTCCGGTTTTGAAAATGTATTCGATAAATTAAAGATTCTACATATCACAGAGATATAAATAGTAGGAACCATTATCTCTTCTATGAGACCCAAAAACAAGACGAAAAAAAAACAAAATGTTACTTTTTCTCTATTAAGGTTTTCGAGTAAACTGCATATTTAGTAAAAATTCAACGCCTCTTGTGTGAATGCTTCTCTTCTGCAGCAGCAGCTTGCACCAGTGAATACTGAATTAAGTTCAGACTTTGCCTTCGAGTTTATCGTTATTAACGAGAGGGAGTAGTTCCATCTTGTTTCTTGGGGTACGAGGAGTCCTAGGAGTTCCAGGCGTTTGCTGCGAAAGCATATGCCTCACGTATCCATAAAACGTGCAGCCCAAAAGCGTAATTCCGCATCCAACAGCATTCATATACGATATTGGGTTACGGAATATCAACCATGACACCAATACAGCCACCGCAACCTGCAAACAGAGTATGAACCATGCTCAAGACATAGATGCGGAGAAAATAAACTCAAGAGCAATTTGAAAGAAATTGATTAGTTACGTGGTTTAGGATTGTCTTTGTTACCTTAAGGTTTCCAGCTACGTTGAATGTGACTGCGGTTGTGGAGTGAATGACATAGAAGATGGAGAAGTTGAGACAGAAGGCTAACACACCAGAACTGAATATTATGATGAGAGCTGACCATGGAGACGGGTGTGCTTCAAACCAGCTCAGAATTCCGTTGCCTTCCAGTAATAATGCCGGTATCCCCAGAATCATGGTGGCGAAAGGCGCCATGTAGTATACTGTGTTTATGCTATATAAAGAAAAACAGAAAAAAAAAATCAAATCTTTCTTCTTCGCAGATGAATATTCAATCACAGGCTCACTTCTCCAAAGGTGATGTGATTGACTCAACCAGAAATAGAGATATATCAATCACCACTGAGGCTAAACCCAATTAAAGTGACTGTTTTTTCAATTTGGACTAAGATACCATCACATGATTATCTAGTGCAACAGAAGCAATTGATTGCATATCAAATCCAAAAAGACACAACAGGAAAATACAGACACTGAAATTGGAAACTACATGAAGTTTTCATGACTTAGCACCCATCATGGAAAATAAAGTTCAAAACTGAATGGTATAGTAGCAAGAAATTCATGAGGATATCCACCAGGTAAGAGCACTGACCTGTCAAATTTGTAACCATGAAGAAGAGATTCGGCTAGAATGGTCTTTGTGGAGGTAGCTAAACATCCAAACAGGGCAGCACAGAATCCAAACATGTTAAAACTAAGTTCTGTGATAGATGTCAGAAGAATTCCTCCAACAATGGGCACAAGAGACGCCCAAATACGCCAATCGAAGTATTTCCTCCATACCAGCCACTGTAACACAACTGCTCATACATATATGTATATAGGAAACATCAGATTCTATTGAGATCCAAAGATCAGTAACTGCAAATTCCATCTCAAAACACTAACCTGTAGTTGCTGGAGTGAATGATTTAATCGTCTGCATAAAAGAAACCGGGATGTACCGAAGGCTGACATTTCCCAACACTATGTTGATACAGAACACGAAAGACATTGGGAAAATCCTCCTCCACCGATCTTCTGGATCGACCACAATCAATGGTTTAAGCTTGAGAACTTTGATCACAATGTATGCTCCAATCGACGAACATATGAAGTGAACACATGAAACCGATAGTGGAAACTTGAAATCCAGTTTCTGCATAAGTTTTCAAAACACTATCATCAGTCTGTGAAGCTGAAACCCCAGAATAGACTCATCCGAAATCAAATTCAATTTTGAGAAAAGAGGAATCTCAAATCAAAACGCCAAACATTACAGTTTTTACAATTACGGAGACAGATCAGATCAATAGAAGATAGATTAAACGAAAAAGAGGATTATACAAATTAAGTAAAACCTAATACCAAGGAATCGTGGGGAAAGTGACGGTAAAAGATACCTGGAAGATCCATTTGTTCATGATGATGACGGTAACGTTGAAACCCCACCACTGAAGAATCGCTAGTAGAGATCTGAACACACTTCCCTCTTCCATCTCTCTCAATCTTATCTCTCCCCCGGAAATTCAACGAATTTCGGAATCAGATCGCAAAATGACAAAAACCCACAAAAGTTAACGAGTTTTTAGAAGTGAATCCGTGAGAAAGAGAGAGACCGAGAGAGCGAAAGCTGCGCAGCTAAATAGAGGAAAAGAGGGAAGAAGAAGAGAAAACCCTAATGAAAGTGAAAAGTGGAGAAGGTAACGGTAGCAGTGAGGTCTTCTTCCATGTGATTTGTTTCGAATTCTCTTCTGTTCATCAATCTCAAACGTCTCTCTCCATCTTTCTCTCTCTCTTATGCCATGAAAATAGTGTTTTGCTCTTCCGTAGGATTCCATTTAGTATAAGAAATTAAAAAAATATATAATTAAAAATTAAAAAAACTATTTGACAATTAAATTCTTTTGTTGAGCTTACTGTAATTCAATTCATCCGAAAGTAAAAGTAAAATCTATCGGCAACACAGAAAAAAAAAAAAAAAGAGTTCAAATATCACGAAATAGTATTTCCATGTTATGTGGAGGTTGAGTCAATTGTCAATTTCCAAATCTCAAAGCATATGGTATATTGGTATTACAATATCTTTTGGCGACAAGGTTTTATTACATGTGTAATATATATTTTGTCAACAATATGTAATATATTAATTTAAACATATAATAGGAAAATTAACCTAAATGTGATACAATAAGTCAATACACTATGTATAAATATCACTTGACTAAACGTGATGACTAATTTTATATCTATAGAATATAAACCTTTCGTGCATGTCTAACTAACATATGACTGTTTTATATTAGCACTATTAAGTTTGGATAATAGCCTAATATCAAGTAAAACTAATAGTGATGCTGAGTATACAAATTTTCACCAATACAAAGCTAAATTTTCACCAATACAAAACTCTGTAGTCTCCCTTTTCTTTTTGAAAGTTTGTGTTTATGTTTTTTTCTTTGTATACAAAGCTAAATGCACAACTAATATCAATGCGGTTGTTTTTTTTTTCATGTGATAAACGACCCATTTTTGTTTTGTCACAGGATTTTGCTATTGTCGCAATTAGAAAACAATTTTAGAAAAATAATATTTGTTCTGTGGTATATTGTCCCACATAATTCCGAGTATACGGGGAGATCACTGCCGTCCGATGAACATATTTTTATCATGACGTTGACATGCTATGCTACTGTCTATTTTTATTGGTTATGAAATATCCCTCTAATTTATTGGTTACAAATTTTTTTATTGTTAAAAAAATATAGGGGGAAATTTTAAAAATACATATTTTTTGTGGGTGATTTTCAAAACTACAACTGTTTCATGTGTTGTGATATATTGGTTACTGTTTTAACACTTTTGTTCTATTAAAGTTGAGCGTTTACTGTCAACAAGTTAGACGTTCTATAGTCCACATTTAATTTATTGTTTAGACGTTCTATACTCTAAATTAATTACTCTAACGTTATTACTTTTGTTCTGGAGTACTATTTGTACGCTAAAGTTAAATTTATCAAAATTATGGACCAAGCTACTCAAAAAAATGCAAAAGGATATACTGAGGAAATTTACGAAATAGCCTTTAAACTTTAATATGGTCTTAAGTTTTCTCTGAATATAGAATAGGTTTGGCAGCCAAATTTATTTAAATAAAACGGCGACGCTATTTAGCCATGGACATCATTTATTATATATTTTCAAAACTCTTTAAAAAAAAATTAATGTATACGATATCACGAGCAAAATGCATATAACATTTATATAAATTTACATACACAACCCGAATTTAACATGTTTTACGTACGACCATCCATTATTGAGTTTTTACTGACTTGGTCAAACCACGAGAAGGCAACCCATCTGATGATCTAACTTTATGTGAACAATAAGACAGGGTATATACATATATATATATATATATTAAAATAAGAACTTCAACAAAAGTGAAAGATTCAATTTCTTGAATGAAGTAGGCAGCAAGTTTTGGTGTCCCTTTTGCATAGTGTAAGCAATGAATACTAATTGTGAATTAACTACATGTGTGAAATGCAAGGCAAGTACTAGTTTTCAAGCTAAAATATCAGAACTTTAGCGGTCGCCTATAACTAAGTGAAAATCATTTTTCCTATCAAACTTTAGGCGGTCGATAAACATAAAAGGTTAGCCAAAAAAAGAAAGATAAGTATAATATAGTGAAGACGCTGCTTGCGTGTCGAAATGCATAATAGTATTAGCTAGGGTCTGTATGAACAAGAGAAGCTGAGGATATTGGGTCTTGATTTGATTTTGTTTTCTTTCCTCGAGGTCTTGGTTACTCGTAAAATCATAAACAGAAGGAAAAAAATCATTATTCAAATGTTAATTATGAATTCATTTTCATATTTGCTCTCCATAGCGACCAAAGTCATTTTCCCACATTACTAATTTACTCATTGATTACACATAAACCAACCTTTCACAAACAAACAAATGAGGAAACCCACTTGAGAAATAGGGGAAGAAACCTACAAAAGTCAAAAAAGCATCTATTTAGAGAAACTTGTCGTCTTAATTATCAACCACCATTATTGTTATTCCTTATGCGGGTTTCAATTATTGAACATTGATCCAGAAGTTACAAACCCAAAAATGAGATGAAGGCAGAAAATGATTAAATGATTATTATGGCAGAGACTAGTGTGTGTTGCCACTAAGTGTGTATGGTTGTATCATGCACATGGGTGGTATTTGTCCCTTTTGCTTACTACAACACCAGTTAATGAGTAGAATCTGATCTACAACACCAACCAATAATAATAACTATATGATATGAACAAATCATAATTACCTATTCTAAATGTTTTAAAAATTGGGAGACGCTGACCAAGTAAGCAATTTTACCATTTTTTACATTTTTATACTTCAAAAACTTTAAAATTTGTTCTCTAAATTAAAAAAGTAAGAATTACCTTTCCTATATGCAAATGTTGACTTCGAAAAAAAAAGAAGCGAACGTTTCCTCTTCGTTACATATAATTGAGGCTTTTGAGGGATTTTTAAGTGGGCCTCGTAGGCCCATTTTGATAATCCTTTTTCTAATGAGCCCAGTAAGTTGTCACCATTCTCAGTAGAATCTCCAATGGGGGCAGTGACGACACGCAGAGATTTTTACTACTAAAAGGAAAATAAAAAAAAAGAGGGAAAAAGGGTCCCTCCCGCCCAAAAGCTCCCTCCCCTCCTTCCTTGCTCCGCAGACACACCGTTGTATTCAGATTCGCTCTTTCTTCAGTTCAGTGAGGAGGAGTAGTATCTAGGGTTTTTTTTTTCTTCTTCTTTTCCGTTTCGTCTCCATTTTGATTTTGGTTTCAACTAGCGGTGTACGGAATGGAGAAAAATCCGACGCAGATTGTTTCCGAACTGGGTTCTCGATTGCTTCAGTTATCTCGCCCGAACAAGGGTTCTCTGGTGAAATCACTACGGGTAATTTTTCTAAAGCTGATTCTGATGAGATGACTAGTTTCCAACATGCAAATAAGAACTGGGTTTGTTTTGATTTACTAGATTTTGATCATTTTGGGTTTGATTTCTCCACTGTTGAAACCTTGTTCTTACTCCTAAATAGCTCGATTCCTCGGGAATCGACTTGAATTTGAGTGGGTTTGTGACTGGGTGCGATGGGAATCTAACTTGCGAGGATTTCTTTATACCTATTTCAGTGTGCCTTGGCTCTCAAGGGTTTTGTGGTAACTGCATCTCTCGCTTTGCACATTTGAAACCGATTTTGGGGGTTTTTTTGTTTGTTTTTGTTTTTTCGTTGATCTACCTGTAAGCTAAGATCTGACGGTGATATGATATATCTATATTCTAATCAGATCCGAAATAGTCTATTGGGACGATTTAGCTTCATGGCCACTTTAGATCATGTTATTGTGCAAGAGTTTGCTTACACCTATTTCTGTAACTCTGCAGGAAGCTGCTACTACCCTGTCACAAATCGAGCAGCCTTTAGTCACCGAAATTGTGAATAAGAAAAAAGCTCTGAAACTGCTCGAAGCTGAGCTAAGACCTCTGAAGAATTCCATTTTAAAGCATGACCTCCTTAAAAATCGTGATAATGACGTGAGTCTTTTAGTCACTGTTTGTGTCAGCGAGATTTTTCGGATTCTGGCACCTGAGCCACCTTTTGAAGACAAGTATCTCAGGGTATGAAGATTCTTCAAATCCACCCCAATAAACATATTTCTTGTTATTTTTTTCTCCACATTGGATCCTCATCTATGGATATGGTTAATGTTTGAGCAGACACTTACGTATTCACAATTTCAGGATATTTTCAACCTCTTTCTTGCTGAGTTTTCTGAGCTATCTGATACTGTAAGCCCTTATTTCTCAAGAAGGGCGAAAATCTTGGAGACGGTTTCTCGATGTAAATGTTGTCTGCTAATGCTGGACGTGGACTGCCATGATTTAATTCACGAGATGTTTAACATGTTTTTCTCTGTTGCAAGGTAAGAGTTGAAAAGATTTATTTCGTACTTTCACGGCTACTCTGATATTTTCTTGGTAATAATGAACTGTATTAAAATGGCTGTTTTTCCATTTGCTTTACAGAGAGCACCATCAACAAAATTTAATTCAGCAGAAAAGTTCTAAAATGCAGCAGCGAAAGGCTACCACGCAGCAATCACAACAAAGTTTATTTAATGACATTTCAACTATAATGAATGATATCCTGAAAGAAGAGGCAAGTTCGTCGCTTGTCGATGTTATTCTGGAAAATCTTGTGAAGGAGGGACAGGTATGAATGTACGGAGTTTAAGTCTCCATTGATTATGATTTTCAAAATTATCAGATGATTATTTTACTCTTGTTTGCTTACAGGATGCAACTCCTGGTGCTAATAACCTTGCCAGTTCTCTCATTAAAAGCTGTACCGACACGCTTGAACCGTTCATTTGTAGCTTTCTAACATCCTGTTTTATGGAGAAAGATTCCATCCAGAGCAATCTCAAAGATTCTTATCATGAGATCATATTTATGGTCTCCTTAAATGCTCCCCAGATACTGCTAGCAGTTATCCCGAACTTGACCCAAGAACTACTGGTATTTACTATACACTTGCTTTTAAATAAACATATGATCTAACTTTTCTATGAAATTGGTTAAATTGTGTTATTTAGGAAGGTATATACTGCTTTGTTTTAAATTAGTTTTTATGTTCCTGTTTGGTTTTTTGGCTATTCACCTGGGCTGCTATTTTCTCTGTGCAGACAGATCAGGTCGATGTGCGAATAAAAGCCCTTAACTTAGCTGGAAGGATTTTTGCACAGCCTAAGCACTGTCACGGAGAGATATATCAAGATCTTTTTGCGGAGTTCTTGAGACGATTCTCAGATAAATCTGCAGAAGTCAGAATGGCTGCATTGAAATGTGGCAAACAGTGTTACGTGGCGAATCCCTCTGGAAATAAAGCATCTGGAGTTCTCAGTAATATTCATAAAATGCTTTCCCTTTTTGCTTTGGTTCTTCCTCTCTGCTTATCTTCTAATAATCCCTGGTGTCCTTTATTGGCTTTTCTATGTCTCAGCTGCCATCCAAGAACGCCTATTAGATTTTGATGATAGGGTTAGAACACAGGCTTTGGTTGTTGCTTGTGATATCATGAAGTTTAATATGAAGTATGTTCCTTTGAATCTGATTTCTGAAGCCAGTGAGAGACTTCGGGATAAGAAGGTACTCTACTTTTCAGTATATGAGGCGTTACTAAGGGGGCTATTCTTTTTCCAGATTACTCACCACCTTATTTCTTATTGTGTTTTTTTTTGAAAAAGATATCCGTTAGGAAGAAGGCTCTGCAGAAGCTGACAGAAGTATATCAAGATTATTGTGACAAGTGTTCAGAAGGATACATGACAATAAATGATCAGTTTGAGCAAATCTTATGCAAAATCTTGCTGCTTTGCTGCGATAAAGATTGTAAAGAATTATGGTAGCATAATTTACTAACTATTGTTGAATTGTTTTAAAGAAAAAAAATATATTTTTTGACAAACTAATATAGTTCTATGAATCCCGTAGGTCCCAAAATATGGAACTTGTGCTCTCCGATGATCTCTTTCCTCGCCATCTTCCAGTTGATGAGAGGATGCGGCACTGGGTCCAATGTTTTGCCGTCATGACCCATATTCACTTGAAGTCACTCAATTCAATATTATCTCAGAAAAGAAGGTATTCATTAGAGTTCACCATCTAATATAGGTTTAAAGGCTTTCTTATTATTCACTCAGTATGTTTTCAGGTTGCAAAATGAATTGCGGCATTGCCTGACCCTGTGGCGGGAAGCTAAGGTCTACATTTTTCTCTTAAGTTTTGGTGCTCATAGATCCTGAGGGCTTCTGGGTTTGCATTACTAATTTTAATAATTTGATCTGATGCTTGCTTTAGGATCACAATATAGAAGCAGTGCAAAGAAAACTGAAGAGCTATTTTGCAAAGCTTTCTACTTGCTTTCCAGATGCCTCCAAGGCAGAAGAGTTCTTTCAAAAATTAGACCAAATGAGAGACACGACAATTTTTGATGCCTTAACTCTACTGCTGGATGAACTGACATCCACAAAAGCCCAGATTATCAGAGTAAGTCCAAAATTTTCTGAGCATCAGATAGATTATTTACTAATGTGTAATTTATGCTCAATGTCTTCACAATTCATAAGGTTTTTACTTTTGCTCTGATATCATTAGTATTCTACTCTTTTCTATTCTTGAAAAATTCTATGATGCATTATTTTAGTATTATCAGCAAGCGTATTTACTGGAATTGCATTGGTATTCAGAATGAAGAAAATAAATTGACCTTTTAATGTGCATAGTGCATTTATCTACATATGTGAGCATTTTTCTCATTGTTTTTCTTTACTTATTGTTTTCAGGAGAAGTTTCTCGAGACGATTGGTGCTAAACATCATCTTTTCGACTTCCTGCGCATACTTTCTACAAAATGTTCGCCTAATATATTTAGCTCAGAACATGTCCAGTATCTTCTGAATCAGCTTTGTAGCAACACCTCTGTTAACACGCAGTTGAAGGCCCCTTCCATCAAACTTCTTCTGGTAAGAACAAATGTTGGGAAATATGCTGACATTCTCTAATTGTTATCCTTATATTTAAATTTTTCCTTGTTTCCAATTGATATTTGTACTTTGTTCATTTTAGGTGTTCCATTGTTAACTTTTAATGTTCCATGAAAATCTTAACTTGTCTTTTAGATATATCGGCGTTCGTAAGTATACATTAGTATAATGCTTACATCGACTTCGAATATGAGAATGAGACAGAGTTACTGATTTCTAAATTAGGTTATCCTCAACATGTTCCCTTCTTACCTGAGAGGTTCAGAGAAACAGTTTCTGAAGCTGCTAAAGGAGAATGTTTCAGTTGGTGACGAGCTAACTGAAGCTTTATCAAAGGCAGCTCCTTATATTTCTGTCAACTTCGGGTAAATCTCTCCACCACTATTTGGCTTGCAATGGATATAGGTTAAGTTATCATTATTATATGTAGCGATCCTGTATATTACTGTGGTCTAGTAGTCAGAGTACAATCTGGAATGCTAGAGCTACTTATGATATCTTATGAAAATGTTCATCCAGTTGGAGTACATATATAGAATCTTAGTGTTGGTAGAGAAATCTGTTAGTATGGCATTTTCTACTGAGTTTGTTTTCGTACCTAGACACAAAGTAAATAAAACTATTTTCAAAGCTAATTGATTAGCCAATTGTTTGATCAAATCAAAGTATTTCCTGTCTGTCTCTGTATTTTACAGAGTCTACTCTCTGAAATCCGGTCCTGGAGTGCCAAGTTTACAGACAATACCGTTCCATTTACCTCCACACTGCAAATTTGTTGTGCTGATATATAATATAAACTCAGCAAGCTGTTAGGCTTAATAGTTCTGCCTGTTGTTTACTGAAAGTGTACTCCTCCCATAACTGATCGAAAGTCTGTGATGGAAAAATAATTAAAAGATATTATTGTTCGAGAAGATACACTAAACATTCTTATTACAAACTTTTAGGTATAGTCACGTTATATAGTCTATTTTTAAACAGTATTTATATTTTATTAGATGCTTTTAAGTTCGTCTTAGATATTTTTTCTTCTTAAATATGGCTTATGTAAGTTAACCTAGACAACTAATATTCTTTTATGAATTAGTTAGATCTGGACTACTTTAGACATTAGTTTGCCTTTTGCAGTGACTATTACCCTGCTCTGGAGAAGGTGTGTCTGGAGGGTACTCGCTCTCAAGCAAAATATGCTGTGTCTGCCATTGCTTCATTGGCTGGATCATCTGACAAATTTGTCTTTTCCGAGTTATGCGAGGTTATTTTTTCCGCAACCTGAATGTGTGTTTATTTTTTATACTCCACACTTACGTGTTCACTTATGGATTTCCTAGATTGAAGGCTTCGATATATTTCACCTTCACCGTACACCCTTTTTATTAGTGATAGTTTTCCTTTTTAGAGAAAGTTGAGTGTTGCCATTGATTGTTTTGCTTTCCTCTTACTCAGATGCTCATAGATTCTTTGCTGGGTGGACGGAACATTCCAACAACTTTGCAATCTTTGGCGTGTGTTGGGCAATATTCTGTTTTGGCATTTGACAGTATATATGAAGATATCAGTAGATACGTATACCAGGATTTTCAAGTAAGTGACAAGAGGTGCTATTCTTGGAAAGTGCTATGGAGATATCCAGCTAGTTCATTGTTTTCTTATATTTTCCTAATTGTTGATGGTAATATTTATAGGCGGAACCATCTGAAAATCAGCCTCCCTGTGACCAGTCTTCTGGTTGTTGTAACTCGTGCAAGCTTAAGGCAAGTATTAGATAAATAAACACTTTTGCTTTCCGTGTATTAGTGTCTGAGAAAGTTTAGGTCTTTAACATGTAATTACAAAGTTTGCAAGCGAGCCGGCTTCTGCTCAACATGTTCCAGTTATATGAGTACTTTGGACGAAGTTCAGCATTTTCATAGATTAATGCCGAATTTTTAGGAAAACTGCTGCCGCATAAAGCATTAAGTGTGAATCACATTATCGTTAAGAATGATTCCTTTGGTAGTTAGACAAGGATTAAAGTGTGAGACTTAAGATTTTAAGATGTTTGATTTACGATAAGTGCAACGAAGTTCTCAAATATACATCATCAGTTTTGACATGTTATCTTTGGCAGATATATGGCCTCAAAACACTTGTGAAAAGTTTCTTGCCTCGTCATGGTCGTGGTCAAGTCGTAAGAAAAATCGATGACTTGTTAAACATTTTGAAGAAAACACTAAAATCACGAGGATTAGATGGCATCAGATCATGGTATGTTCTTTTGGGTTGTTATGCAAATCAACCATGTCATACCGGCTCTTAACACGAAGCAGCATTTTTTCATGAGTTTTCACAATTCCATTGTCAGTGTTCTCTTGGTCCATTCCTGATCCTTGTTGACTTCTCATATGATCTAAGGTGCTTACCTGCTCTTGAAATTTCTAGCGATGACACAGGGGCTAATGTTAGATTGGCTGCTGCGAAAGCTGTTCTATTGCTTTCAAGGAAATGGGACCATCATATTTCTCCTGAAATTTTTCGTCTTACCATCTTGATGGGAACGGTAAAGTAACTTCCATCTTGACCAACAACCAAACAGTTTTTAAAAGATTCTTGAATATTATGTTAACTGCTTTTTTTTTCAAGTATTTTTTTGTTAAAGTGATGGCAAGTCATGAGTCCACTGTTACAGCGGCCACGTACTGCATCCTGCATTTTATAACTTATGAGAGTATCTATCCTTGCATATACGAAATATCCATAAGTTTCTCTAATAGAATTGCCGTGGGTTTATGGTAATATATTCCTGAAGAAAGAAATGTTTTTAGTAGTGTTAACCATGTAATGGCAGTGAAGGCTTTTAATTGGTTCTTTTGGTCTCTTGTACAGGATATTTTGTGATTACAAATTTGGATTCATTTGGTGAATTTATGGTGCACTTAATTGTCTTTCTGACCGTTTATCTTTGTCTTCTACCAGGACTCCAACGCCTTTATTACCAGGACTTTTCTCACCAAATTACACAAGCTGCTGACGGAAAATATGATACCCAGTAGATATGCATGTGCTTTTTCGTTTTCCTTGTCTGGTCCATGCAGAGATCTGCAAGATGATGTAACTATCTCATACTCACTCTAAGAAGGGAATATTTCGGTTGTTTTACCCTATAGGTTCTCTGAGAAATTTCTTGTGTCTTTTTGTTCAGTCACTTAGGTACATCAATGGATTCATCAGAAATGCTACAAGAGAAGCTCGGGCACATCGTGATTTAGATCAAGGGGAATCACTCACTGAAAGTCCAGCTTACATGATAGTGTTCCTGATCCATGTTCTTGCACATGACCCAGAGTTCCCTTCAGAAGACTGCAGGGATGAGCATGTCTATGCTCGGTTTTGTGGGTAATTGCTAAGTTCCTATTATTGTTGGTAATTCGTTTCTATTTGAATTTTTGTTCTTACTTCTTCCCTTTGGCAGCCCTCTGTTGTCGGTCTTACAGGTGCTACTTGGTAACAAGGAAACAGCCCCTTTCTTGTTTTGTATCTTCCGTGCAATTAAAAGAGCCGAGGATGCTGTTTATGCTTGTATAACTCCTGTAAGTGTGGCGTGATAGCACTGAATAACACAGATGCTCCTTTACCATTCTTAGGCCTAACAATATTTTGCTTTAAACTGCAGAGGCTGCATATTCTAGCTGATATTGGTTACGCAGCTGTCAACACATTAAAATGTATTGCCGTCACTTCCCCAGAAGCTCCACGGTCAATTTTACTACCATCGTCGTTGTACAAATTAAGCGTCACTAGCATGTCCGATAGCCAGGCAAGTCCTGCATTGCGTCAATATTGCTCCACTTGTGACATTAACTAACATTTTATGATTCTGGGAATGCACTTTGCAGAATAAGAAGAAGTCAAATACTCAAAATGCTTTGGAACAAAGTTTCACGGAAAGAGTGGTTCATATTTTCCAATCACAGATCTCCATGGTATATCCACGTTGCCACTTTTTACTGTCCTTTTACCAGTTTACTTGCTTATATTATGCTATGTAAGCTTTCCTTTTCCTGATCCTGTTTCTGCCAACTATAACTCTTTCCAAGCATGATCAGAGGTGTCAAGAAGATATCCCAGCAGTTGTTTTGGAGGATAGAGTTTTGCCTTCATTATTGCGCAATCAAATCGAAACCTCACTGACTGGTTCAACCGAAGCCAGCAAAAACAACACAAGGTGTAGCAGGAAGCGGGCTCATTTGGGATTGCCTGAAAAAAGTACTACATCCAGAGAGAAGAAGAATTCTTCTTCAAAAAAGTGTAAAACAGTAGAGGGCGCAGAACATATATCATGTAATTCCATATCTTTGAGAACAGTTGAGTCGGAAATTCCTATAAAGAAGCTAGAAAGACACAGTACTTGTTCAAAGGAGAGTGTTGGGGCAAGTGCTAGCAATAATGTTACATCTTCCAGTCACTCCGGGGTAGTATCTGCTATAAAGGTAAATGCATAAGTGTATGTTAGATCTTCATATATCTATCTTTATCCTCCTGTAATACCAGAAAATGATTGTCACAGGATATCAGCAACCATGGCGAAGCAATCATTGGACAGCGGATTAAATTACTCTCCCCTACTGATGGATGGTAGAAATTTTCTTATAGACAGACGACCAAATATATGCCGGAGTTTCTGTAATATTTTTTTTTCTTTTTTTACCAGTTTCTATCCGGGCACTGTCGAGAGGTTTAATTCTAAAAGCAACGCTCACAAGGTATGCCTGTGACTTCTGAGCCATGTTATTCTGTTTTTTTTTTTCTTTCGTTCATGACTGTTTATCCATTCGTCCCCATGGGTGTTGGCAGTAATTCAATACGAAATTTGTCAAATTCTATACTTAAATTAGTGCAGAATACTTCTTCGTTGTAGATCCATGGCATATGATCAGATGAAGGACAATATTTATTGTCTCATCATCGTATCTTCGTTTGTACTAATTTCGGAAGACATTACATTCTTGGAGATATTGAACATGCTTCCTTTGATTGAAATTTCAATAGTATGAAGGCATCATTAGTATTTTATTTTCAAACAATCTTCTGCTTTACTTATGAGCTGTCTATGCTGGAAGTTGGTCATATAAGATACATCTTTGCATGGCTTTTCCTATGACTTTTGCTTTTTCATTGAGTACTATAGCTTATGTTTTTGCTTTATTGCAGATTGCTTTTGATAATGGCGATGTTGAATTGGTTTGCTTGAACAGCGAGAGCTGGGAGACCCTGAGTCATGAATCCTTGGGGCAACAGGTAAATCGAATGTTTTATGTATAATTCATCATTCAAGTGCTAACATCTTGGAATCCAAAATGAACCTGAGACATGTACAATAGTGTAACATTTATGTTTGGCTTCCTGTTATTCAGGAATTATTGGGAAAGGAGACAGAATCTTTTGGTTCTCGGAATTGGTGAGTTACAATTAACCGACTTTCTTTGAACTGCTGCATCTCTGGTTGCTCTTTTCCCGTGTCATCTGTAATGATCCAGCGAGAGATACTTTGCTTTCTGCAGCGTCCCTGAAATTACTCATGCAAAGGCTAATAACGACCAAAAGAAGAAAACTACAACAAAGCAGCAGAAGAAAAAGATGCCTACTAAATTGATAACTCCAGCTGGTAAAGTGTTGCAAACCTCTCAAGTCCATCTGTTGGAAACATAAACATATGAGGTTTCCATTAACCATTAACCATGATCCATGAATGATTCGCATAGTCCTTTTTATTCTCATAAATGAATAACAATTTCAGATTTGCTCACATTTGGTTGGTTATTCATAATGTTCTTCTTGATTGCATTTGGATTTTGAAATCTAACGAAGACTCCCATGATTCATGATTTCATCAAACAACTCAATGAAAGGAAATTTTGATTTCAGGAGAAGCATCAGTTTCAGAAGTAACCAACACAAGTGACAACATTGTAAGCATCCTCCTCTATAGACAAAAATCTTGTTTTTTTTTTTTTTTTGTTTCATCTAATGTTAGTATGCCCAATGATCGTTAGAATGCTATTTTGCTTGATTGAAAGGTGAAGTTATTGCTTAATTTTCAGGTACTTAGAAGAAGTCGGAGACAGCGAACTTCTTGAGGAGCATGCTGCCCGAACAACGGAGTTGCTAAATATATATGTTTATAACCTCGTACAAAATAATTAACGAATCCTTGTCTAAATCTAAATTGTTAATGATCGAATTCATGCCAAAAAAGAAGAAGAAAAGGGTAAAAATATAGGACAGAAAAAGTCGTTTAAAGCTCTAAACTGTGTTTTAACATTGTTGGGTCTTCCCTTGTTCATTTTGGGTTCTCGATTTCATAATCAATCAGGTGAAGTCACTTTCAAACGTATCTAATTAAAACCCAAAATATACCCAATTTCACCAAACTTATTATTAATAATATTAATATTATTTTAGTTTGTTGTAAATGCAGTTTAAATTTGGTTGTGGAATTAGGTGCGAAAGGTATGAAAATCGACAATTAGAGCATTTTGTGGAATGAGATTTGGCGTAGCAACTGGAAGAAGTTATTTTGCATTGCATGGCCGTTTGTCAGATGGACCTAACTCACATCCTACGGCCCACATCACCCTCCACGTGTATGGACTTGTTATTTCCTCCTCAAACTCAAATCATTTCAAAACAAAAACCAAATTCTTATTTCTTTATTAATTGCTCGTTTCGTCTTTCCGCCCCCACAGTCCTCTCGACGTCTCCGCTAAAAGACCGTTATACCCTCGATCGCTGTTCTCCGTCTCTAAAATTGGAGCTTGCTTCCATCCCTGCTGCTTGTTTTTTAATTCCCGACGACGCTTTCGTCTTGCTTCTCTCCAATCCATTCATCTGCTTTCGATCACACGGTAATTCCCATTCTCTACTTCTTCTTCTTCCTCACAGTTCTGATTACATTATTCGAATGTTTCATGGAAGTCTTTTCGTCACTCTCTCCCTTTTTCTCTCTATGCGGCTTTGATTAGTTTGTTCTACTCTCGCTTTTCTCAGATCTTTCACTCCTTTTGTTCGCTGATCAAACGAAATGAATAATTCTTAGTTCACGAGAGTGTTCTGCTTAACCAATGTTATTTGTAGCTCTTCTCTGTATTATATATAACTATCCTCTGACGTGTTTGCCTTGTATTCAAGTTGGTTTTTCGCGAAATTGATTACATTAGTAATGAATGATGTTCAGCATTTGATTGCAGGAAGAGGTGTTCATTAGCTATTATATTCATATAGTGAAATCTTCTGGAAGATGGTTCCTTATGCTGCTGGTGTCATCGTGCCTTTAGCTTTGACGCTTTTGGTTCGGAATTCGAAGAAAGAAAAGAAAAGAGGTGTGATTGTTGATGATGTTGGTGGAGAACCAGGTCATGTCATTAGGAATCACAGGTTCACTGATCCTGTTAGTTCCCATTGGGATGACATCTCAACACTTCCAGAGCTCTTTGAGGTATCGTGTAAAGTTCATGCCGACAGGTTTTTCCTTGGAACCCGTAAGCTCATCTCAAGAGAGGTTGAGACTAGTGACGATGGAAAATCATTTGAGAAACTTCATTTGGGTGACTATGAATGGATGACGTTTGGGAAAACACTTGATGCTGTCTGTAATTTTGCTTCTGGTTTGGTTCATATTGGACACAAGTCGGAAGAACGTATCGCCATTTTTGCAGATACTCGAGAAGAGTGGTTTATTTCCCTACAGGTGCGTTTCCATTTTTTTTCCCTACTGTTTTCATTTGAATGCATTGCTGATTCAGCTGTGAAAATATGCTGTGATTCACTTTTGCAGGGTTGCTTCAGGCGCAACGTCACTGTGGTAACTATCTATTCATCTCTGGGAGAGGAAGCTCTTTGTCACTCGCTGAATGAGGTAGCGCCCTTGCTTCTCTTCTCTGTTTCATCTCTATTATGGTGGCCTATATCCATGCCATCACCTGTACCGCTTATATGTTCTAGTTAGTTATGGTGTTTTGTACACAGTACGGTATGATATTCCTATTGAATAGGGTGAATGGGCTTTTTGTTATCCTGTTATTAAGTATATATTTTATATTTTTGTATGCTTTCCTCTTCTTTTTTTGTGCTTTCATGTGTTCATGATTCCCTTTCTTTTACTCTCCAGACGGAGGTCACAACCGTCATTTGTGGTAACAAGGAACTCAAAAAGCTTATGGACATAAGCCAACAGCTTGAAACTGTGAAACGCGTCATTTGTATGGATGATGAGTTCCCATCTGATGCAAGCAGTAGTTGGAAGACGACTTCATTTGCTGATGTTCAGAAACTTGGCCGTGAAAATCCTGTCGACCCTAATTTTCCACTTTCAGCAGATGTTGCTGTCATCATGTACACCAGTGGAAGTACTGGACTTCCCAAGGTTAGAAGGTTTTCAAAACCAGTTTACACTTACCTTTATTGTTTCTGAAATTTAATACTTTTTTTTTATGGGTTTCGGAAAATGTCTTTATCAGTTAAGAATACTCGGTTGTGCATAAAATTTCTCATTCTGTGATTTTCCCACTTGCCAAATTGTATAGGGTGTTATGATGACACATGGCAATGTCCTAGCTACAGTCTCAGCAGTGATGACAATTGTTCCAGACCTCGGAAAGAGGGATATATACATGGCATATTTACCTTTGGCTCACATCCTTGAGTTAGCAGCTGAGGTATCTTAAGAAACTTTATTGCTCAATGCGTTTATTCAGCATTTCTGTGACTCTCAATGCGATTTTTAAACGGCCTGAATATCGTTGTTGTAGAGCGTAATGGCTACTATTGGGATTGCTATTGGATACGGGTCTCCTTTGACGCTCACTGATACTTCAAACAAGATAAAAAAGGGTACAAAAGGAGATGTAACAGCACTAAAGCCCACTATAATGACAGCTGTTCCAGCCATTCTTGACCGTGTCCGGGATGGTGTGCGCAAAAAGGTTTGTGCATGTTGAATACATATTGAAATTCTTTGGCTTGTTCAAGCAGTTGAGCTGTTGCTCTGCTAGTTTTTTTAATGATATCAGCCATCTCCCAGCAACCAAATTGTGCTAAACCTTATAATTGCAAGAGCACTGACAATTTCTGATCGTCAGGTCGATGCAAAGGGAGGATTTGCAAAGAAATTGTTTGACTTTGCATATGCTCGGAGATTATCTGCAATCAATGGAAGTTGGTTTGGAGCCTGGGGATTGGAAAAGCTCCTATGGGATCTGCTCGTGTTTGGTAAAATCCGTGCAGTCTTGGGAGGTCAAATCCGCTATCTGCTCTCTGGCGGTGCCCCTCTTTCTGGTGACACTCAGAGATTCATTAACATATGCGTTGGGTAAAAGCATCCCTCTTTCTGGTGACACTCAAGAGATTCATTAACATATACCATTTTCTCTGATCTAACTTTCTGAAATTCCACAGGGCTCCAATCGGTCAGGGATATGGACTAACAGAGACTTGTGCTGGTGGAACCTTCTCTGAGTTTGATGACACCTCGGTTGGCCGTGTGGGTGCTCCACTTCCTTGCTCCTTTGTAAAGGTAACCTCTTTACCTTATAGATCCTCTAGTTTTGTTTCATGTCTTACGCACACAGGTTGTTCATCTTAATGCTTTGTTAGCTATTTATGGTTTATTCAAATTGGATGTAGTAGTCTCTTATGGTCATATGCTTATATCTTATTTCAGCTAATAGACTGGCCGGAAGGTGGGTATCTAACCAGCGATAAGCCAATGCCCCGTGGTGAAATTGTAATTGGTGGCTCAAATATTACGCTTGGGTACTTCAAGAATGAAGAGAAAACTAGAGAAGTTTACAAGGTGGTAAATCATCATTATCGGGCTTCTGCAATGTTTTAGATTTGTTAATTTTTGCTCTAACCGTTCTATAAACATTAATGTTCAAAGGTTGATGAAAAGGGGATGAGGTGGTTCTACACAGGAGACATAGGACAATTTCACCCCGATGGTTGCCTCGAGATTATAGACCGAAAAAAGGATATCGTTAAACTTCAGCATGGAGAATATGTCTCCTTGGGCAAAGTATATTCTGAAACCAAAAAAATTCCTCTTGTTTTTACTCTTTTTTCACTCAGTTCTCCAGATAAGCTTATTAAGTAGAGTCGTGTCTTTGCAGGTAGAAGCTGCTCTCAGTATAAGTCCCTACGTTGAAAATATAATGGTTCATGCTGATCCATTTTACAGTTACTGTGTGGCTCTTGTGGTCGCGTCACAACAAACTCTTGAAGGGTGGGCATTAAAACAAGGAATAGACTCTGCCAACTTCGAAGAGCTGTGCGCGAAAGAACAAACAGTGAAAGAAGTTTATGCGTCTCTTGTCAATGTATGTTCATCATGAAAACGCATTCCCCAGTGATTTGAGTCCACCAAATCAGATCTCTATAATATATGTGCTGTGTTTTGTAGGCGGCTAAACAATCGCGATTGGAGAAGTTTGAAATACCAGCAAAGATCAAATTGTTGGGGTCTCCATGGACGCCAGAATCAGGCTTAGTCACAGCAGCTCTAAAGCTTAAAAGAGATGTAATCAAGAAGGAGTTCTCTGAAGATCTCACCAAGTTATATGCCTCCTAGATCTTCTTCTTCTATTCTTTTTGTTTTTTCTTCTTCCCAACGCATTCGAAATACATAAACAACAAACAAACAAAACTCAGTCTCCAAAAGTACACTGTACACAACGTGTGTGCCTTTCTCTTTGTTGTTTGCATTGCCTGGGAGATGAAAAAAAATAGTTGTGGCCACAAAACTTCATTAGGAGTCTCAACAATCTCTAGGCTTATAGCCCATACCACTTAATGGGTCTTTATCAAACTAAGGCAATTGTTGTCAAATCTTAATCCATCTGTCATGAAGCCAAGACTAACTGTATGAAACAGCGAAATTATAGTATTGTTCTTGATAAAACTATAGTTTTTAATTTGTTATCTCTAGTCTCGAGATAAACGACACTAAGTGGGACTAGTAAGTAGTAATGGTGATTTGGAGTGAATATAAAGCTATCTTACCAACTACTAACGATTAAGATTTAATAAACAGGAGAGTGGGAGTTAATAAAGCACTCGATGTTTAAATTAGTGTACACTGTAAGAATAAATAAAAGAAGTATATATAGATCGTAGAAAAGTAAGAAACTGGAAAGACAAAGGAATTTAAAGCAGAGTAAGAGGAGCAATATCCGCCGTCAGATAAATTGTGTATCTCACTGATTTGTCAGGGAATCCAATGGTCAGCGTCAGCTCTTAATCCCATGTACTTAACTTTTCCATTACAACCTTCCTTAAATTCAAAGCTGCTTTCTATGTTCGATAATTTTCTTAAAATAAATTTCAATAATACTTTTGCACACAAAAAATTTCAATAATACTTGATTAGTATTTTTCTAGCGTGAATTGAGTCAATTGTGGCGCAATATAGTTTTATTTTTGGGAAATTTTTGGATCTGCTTTTACAAAACTAGAGATCTTACTAATTTATTTAATTTTCAGTATCTTTTCCTCAATTCCAGTTTTTCTTTTCTTCCTATGTAACGGCCTTTTTTAGAAACGGGGAAAAAATGCAATGGAGACAAGAAATAATTAATGTATGTTTATTCACGGGCGGGAATTGTAAGCAAGTTTGGTTTTGAAACTCATATAGTGGAAGATCGAAAATTGAAGTACTTTTTTTCAACAATTCAAATTAAGTGTAGTTACTACTGTTTTTTTTATAGAAAATACGTTTCTTCATACATTAGTACATTTACATAAATAAAATATTATTCAAGATATAAAAAAAAATAAAAAAGCTGGAAAAGTTAGATTTTAATGTTTGAGTTCACAGCTCCACATACAGAGGATCACATGCCTTCTCTCTCTCTCTCTATCTTTTGAATTAAAGAAGGAATATGTTTTAAAAATTAGAAAACTTAAATTAGCAAAAAACAAAGATATAGAGCATTCTCTCTCTCTGCGCCTTGTCGCTGTTAAAAATCGTAATAGTGTTCCAGACAGTAGAAGAAAGCTTATTCTTCTTTTTTTTCTTTCTTAATCGCTGATTTTTGTTTCCATTGGGACGTTTTGGGATCTCAAAGTTCTTCAGACAGTCCCCAGGCTTCGGACAAAGGTAATTTTATTTCATGCTCGTTTGAGCTCTTGTAAGATTCTCTCTTCCACAGTATTATTTTTCGTATTTCATTGCTTCTTTAATTGCTTTTTGTTTCTGGAGAGGCCATTGTTTGGAAATGTCTTTAAAGAGCAACTTATTTTCTGGAGTTCCGAATCATCAAACGAAGATTTAGACTAATTTTATCAAAAAAGAAAAGATTGAGACGAATTAATACTGTTTCATTACTGTGTACTTCTTTGATGTGATGGCCTTGGATTTGAGTTTTCGGGAGATTTCAAATTAAGCAAATGGGTAAATATAATCGAAAATTTTCGATTTTGAATGTGGTTTGAAGCAAAAGGTTTCAAATTTAAATTTTAAATCTTCCAAATTGATAAGCTATGTAATTGTCTTGTAGCTTTCTCTGTTGTTAGTGGATATTTAATAGTATGAAACGGACATCTGGAACAAACAAAGGCACATTTGGTTTGATATAAGACAAAATGAGTTTCTTTTTAAGATAAATGATTGGGTTTACTCAAGATTTCTCTTCTCTTGCATGTTAGTTGGTTGGCTGAGCTTACTTCATCTCAAAGTCTGTTGCTTTTATTTTATTTTTAGGGGAGTTGAATTGGTTTCAACGTTTGGAAGAATCAAATTGTGTGTTTCTCTTCTCTCTTCAGATCCTGAGACTGTTATGTGCTGATTGATTACTGTTGCAATGGAGAAACGAAAGAGAGAGTCATCTGAGAGAAGCTTTGGTGAAACAGAGTCGGTGTCTTCACAATCTGAGAAGGATTCTGAAATTCAAGTAAGATAAAGAGCATAGCTGGTTTTCTTTTTTGAAATTTCATATTCTAGTGTCGTTTCTATCTAAAAGATCCTTATGATGCGTATTTTTTTCTCAAGCCTGAGAGCACAATAGAGTCTCATGATGATGGGAAACAATCAGTGGAGGAGGTTTCTTTGGAAGTAGAAACCGAAACTGAAGACTTGAAAGATAGCATGAGGACTTTAACAGAGAAACTTTCAGCTGCTCTTGCAAACGTGAGTGCTAAAGATGAACTAGTGAAGCAACATGTCAAAGTCGCTGAAGAAGCTGTTGCTGGTATCAGTCCTTTTCCATTTTCTGGATTTTTTTTTTGGTTATGATTCGGTGAATCTTCTTAGAGTGAAACATATGTTCTCTTGAAGGGTGGGAGAAAGCTGAGAATGAAGCGGTTGAGTTGAAGGAGAAGCTTGAAGCTGCCGATGATAAGAATAGAGTGTTGGAAGATAGAGTTAGCCATCTTGATGGAGCTCTCAAGGAGTGTGTTAGACAGTTAAGGCAAGCAAAAGATGAACAAGAGCAGCGAATTCAAGACGCTGTGACCGAGAGAACTCAAGAGCTGCAATCTTCTAAAACCAGCCTAGTGAACCAGATTCTTGAAGCTGCCACCAAATCCGAGGAGCTTAGCCAAATGGCAGAATCTGTGGCGAAGGAGAACGTGATGCTGAGACACGAGCTTCTTGCACGATGCGAAGAGCTAGAGATCAGAACGATTGAGAGAGATTTGAGCACGCAAGCAGCTGAAACTGCTAGTAAGCTGCAGTTAGATAGCATAAAGAAAGTGGCGAAACTCGAGGCTGAGTGTAGGAAGCTTCGGATGTTGGCTAAATCATCATCATCGTTTAATGATCATCGATCTACTGATAGTCATTCGGATGGAGGAGAAAGAATGGATGCGAGTTGCTCAGAGTCATGGACATCATCTACATTGATTGAAAAGAGAAGCCTTCAGGGAACTTCTTCTTCAATTGAAGTTGATCTCATGGGTGATTTTCTTGAGATGGAACGTCTTGTAGCTTTGCCCGAGACACCAGATGGAAATGGTAAGAGTGGACCTGAGTCTGTCACAGAAGAGAACTTGTTGGCTGCTGAAATAGAAGTATTGACTTGCCGGAATAAGGAACTTGAAGAGAAGTTGGGGAAGCTAGAAGCGGAGAGAGATGAGCTCGTTAAATGTGAGAGAGAAGTGGTGAGCACATTGAGATTTGAGCTCGAAGCTATCGTTTGTGATAAAGTGGAGCTAGAAAATAAGTTGGAGAAGTTAGAAGCAGAGAAAGATAGGCTCGAAAGCGAAGTGAAATGTAATAGAGAAGTGGAGAGCACATTGAGATTTGAACTTGAAGCTATAGTTTGTGATAAAGTGGAGCTAGAAAATAAGTTGGAGAAGTTAGAAGCAGAGAAAGATGAGCTCGAAAGCGAAGCTAAATGTAATAGAGAAGTGGAGAGCACATTGAGATTTGAGCTTGAAACTATAGTTGGTGATAAAGTGGAGCTGGAAAGTAAGTTGGAGAAGATGGAAGTTGAGAAAGCTGAGCTGCAGATATCTTTTGATATAATCAAAGATAAGTATAAAGAATCTCAAGTTTGTCTCCAAGACATTGAAACAAAGCTAGAAGAGATACAAAAGGAGATGAAACTGGCCAACGAACTAAAAACAGAAGTTGAATCTCAAATCAAATCCATGGAAGCAGAGGCACAGAGTAAATGTGCAAAGATCGAATCCTTGGAAGAAGAGGTGAGAAAGGAGAGGTTTGCTTTAGATGAGCTTAGAAGAAAATGTGAGGCTCTTGAAGAAGAAGTGTCTCTCCATCAAGAAAACGCAATCAAGAGAGAAAATATAGAACCAAAGATCAAACAGGTCTCTGTCCACAAGTCAGGTCTTAAGTAAACTTTTGCTCTGTGTTCCAAACTCAATCCTTTTTACTCACTAAACTCTTGATTATGCATTTTCAGGAAGACATGGTAACAGCTGCGGGGAAACTGGCGAATTGTCAGAAAACAATAGCTTCGTTGGGGAAACAGCTGCAATCTCTCGCAACGCTTGAAGATTTCTTGATCGATACAGCGAGAATTCCAGTGGCTACAAATGGTGTAAGCAGCAGTAACACAGAGAGTTGGAAAGTACACAAGAATGAAACTTTCATGGCGAGAAATCATCCCGAGTCCATCAAACCAGCTAAAGAAACATCTTTATCTTCATCTTCTTCTTCTTCTTCTTCTTCTGTTGGTGCTGCTTTGGCGCCAGTTTCATCAAATCGAGGGAGTTCAGAGAAGAATCGCAATGGATTTGCTAAAGTATTCACTCGAAGTAAAGACGGGATCCATCTAGCCATTTAGCATAGCTTTGGCTCTAGGCAGACACAATCTTCTGTTAGGTTGAAAGATCCTTTTAACGGTTATTAACACCTCTTTGTTCCTTTTCCAGATTTTGTATCCTAATCTATAATGTTATCTTTAGTGTATTCAAGGGATTTTCAATGCATGATGTTTCTTCTTCCTCTTCCGTTTTTGACAACATGAATGATCTTTCTAAAGATTTCAATTTTGTTTTAAGTAAGCTTTTATGTGATGTTCTGAGTCATAAGATGATCATAACAACGTTGATCATGAGGTTGGTTGGCAGTCAAAACGTCATCGTAGAAATACAATCAATGCAACAGAATAAGCATCTGTGGTTCTATGGTGTAGTGGTTAGCACTCTGGACTTTGAATCCAGCGACCTGGGTTCGACTCCCGGTAGGACCTCTTTTTGTCCATTTTTTATATTTATTCCATGATTTCTATTTTCTTGGCCTTTCCAAACCATTTATGGTTAGTTCGAACTATCTTAAGTGATAAAGAGTACGGGCCTTAATAAAATGTTAACGTTAAGTCTCTAACTAAAACATGTAGTCAACAAAAAGAATTATAGTTCAAAATCAAAACCCTTTGTTTTTTGACTATATTTAAGGGTTAAAGGCCTACTTGAAAGCCCATTAAATGAATCATTAAATATCAATAGTAAAGCCCATTAAAAGGCCCAAATATGATAATTGGAAGGATCAGATGAAGAAACTTTCCTTTTTGATTTCACATTTTACAAAAGTTTGGACAAATCATGACGACGAACACGGCGGCGACATCGGAGGCGAAGATGGCGGTTGAGCCACCGAAGATAGTGTGGAGCGAAGGGAAACGCCGGTTCGAGACGGAGGATCACGAAGCTTTCATCGAATACAAGACGAGAAACAACGGAAAAGTGATGGATCTGGTCCATACCTACGTTCCTTCCTCCAAACGAGGGTTAGGTTTAGCTTCGCATCTCTGCGTCGCCGCTTTCGAACACGCTTCCTCTCACTCCATCTCCGTCATCCCTTCCTGCTCCTACGTTTCCGTATGAAAATAATTTTTATAGTTGTAATCATATATATATATTCTGCTCTCGAAATTTCCTGGATTTGTTGAAAATTGAATCGGTGAGTTTTCATGTGATTTTGCCAGGATACGTTTCTTCCTCGAAACCCGTCATGGAAGCCTCTGGTTTATTCAGAGGATCATCTCAAGTCTAGCATCTGATGAAGAAGACTCGTTTTCTAATCATCTCTGATTGTAATCAAAGCAATGAATAATTTCTTAATCGAAATTTGGGTTTTTTTTATTTATTTATTTTGGCTTGTGCTTCTGCATATGACTAGAGATAAGAAAATGGCAAAGCACGCAATTAAAATAGTAAAAACCATATTTTACCTTTAATATGAGGATACAATACCTGAAAGTGATTAGGCCTAGTCTAACAAAACTTTCATGAGCCCAATTTCTTACTAAAACAATATAGAAACGTTTTAAGACAAGGAACAAAATTTCCCGACAGGAATTTAAGCATTTGAGACAATGTCTCAGTTACAAGCCTAATGTTTTCATACTTATCGGAATGATTAGACTCGGTTTTATTCTTTTGAAGAATATTTTACGATCACATTCCGTTTAATGCTAAACAATCACTATAAAACTATACTCCCTCCGTTTCACAAATAGTGTCATTTTAAGGTTTTATTTTTGTTTCACAAAGAGTAACGTTTTATATTTTTAATGCAGAATTTTAAACAATATTCCAGTTTTAACCTCATTGATTTAATCTATTAATTAGAGAAAAAAAGTTTTTTAATGTATTAATGAAGGGCAAAGTAGTATTTTTAATAGTTTTCTTAATAAGTGTGAAAAATGTAAGAATGACACTCTTTGTGAAACGGAGAGAGTATTACATAATAAAATCATTAACAAACTAAATTAATAAGTTCCTCTCATCAATTTATTAATTTTGCGCACACACACACAAACAGGATTTTACAACCACTTTTTTTGTGAAATCATTATTTTGTTTCACATGCACCAGACCCAATCATTATTTTGTTAAACAAAATCCAAATCTATTTGTGGAATTCGATAACAGAATATGAATAGGCAGGACAAATGATTTCACATCGAAGAAAACCTGAACGGAATGCTAAATCCTCGAACTGCGAAAGCGATCTCTCTTTACCACCCGAGCATTGTGTCAGCATCAGCATGTCCATAGCATACACAGTGTTACAGGAAAAATCACCACCTTTTGGTTCTGTTGGTGTAACCATATCTACAATTATCACTTTTCCTTTTTCTGGTAGACTCTTCCAACAATTTTTAAGAAGCTTTATACAATGTTCGTCCGTCCAATCATGCAGGATCCACTGTCAATAATTTCACCATTTTTATATTAAAAAAATTGGCTCAGAAGATAAAAATATTTATACTCATTTATATATAGCCACATATTGACATATATACTTACTTTCATAAAAATGGCATCTCCCTTTGGAACTTCTACAAACATGTCTCCGGAGACATGCTCCACTCCTATAATTAGTGAAAATTAAAAAAAAAAAAGCAAAAGTTTTTAAGAGGTAGTTACCTAACTAAAATTTGCACTAATTCAATATACAACTTAATTATCAAATATATTGCTGAGTTTTGTACCTGAATAAAAAGGAGCATGAGCTAAAACTTGAGGCAAGTCGAAATTAAAACCCTTGATATGAGGATACTTGGAAGTCACCAGACCTAATGTGGTGCCAGTTCCTCCTCCAACATCTACCAAAGTGTTAACATCTTCAAATCCTCTGTAAACTTCTAGAACCTTCTTGATGATCATGTTGGAAGGTTCCGACATGGCACGATCAAACACTTCAGCAAATTGTTTATCTGAACAGACGTATTCAAAAATTCCCATGCCATGGGCAGAGCTGAATGCATCTCTTCCTTCTAGTATCACATCTTTAAGATTTGTCCTGTGAACACAAAAAATATATACATTTATATATACAGTAGAACATTTTGTAAATCAGTTTAATTAGTTAGTTGTTTATTAAATGGTTTAATGATCACTAACTCGATTTGACTTATTTAGTATAGAACAATGAAGCACGTACCAAGTCTTGAAAAACACTTCGGTGTGGAGCAACATAAACAGAGACACCAAAGAACCTGAACCGTCACTGTCTTTCAAGAAATATTTGCAAACCGGTTCGGCTGCATAAACCCTCTCCATCTTTCCGGTTCGACCGTTTTCTCTGCTTTCAACCATACGGCACTTCAAGATCGAGTGGCTTACGAGCAACCGCAGCATCCGGTCGAGCAACACTGGCGCCTCCGGGTTGGTGGGTTTGGTTGGGAGACTACGCGCTATCTCATACGGTGAGAGCCACGCGCCTTTTTCTGCCGCAGCGACTGTGTCGATGACGCCAAGCTCCAAGGCGGCCTTGAGAACCATAGGGAAAGCCACGGTGTTGACGATACTCTCTGCTTGCAAGCTCACCATTTTCTCATCGGTTTCTTGTTCTTCTTTGGTTAATACCGGTTCAGGGTAAGTGGTGGTTAAGGGATCTTGAAGATGTGTTGACATTGTTGTTGTTGGTTAGAAGATTGAATAAAAAGAAGATAAGATTGCAATGGTAGAGTTTTGATTCGAGAGTGTGGTTTTAACAGTCATAGTTAGTGCCATTTTTATAGGGAAAAACTCTGAGTCAAGTGTACTGATCCAAGAGTATGGTCAATAATATTTTATTCATGGGGATTTGCGAAATGATGTCAAGATGTAATGTGAGTGGAGCCATGGACCATCCCCAAAAAAGGAGAAGGTTACACAACACCTAACGTATTTTTTATACTTCAATTTGATTTTTCTTCTTCGTTCTGATATTATATTACGTAATGGTACGAAACTAGAACATGTACAAGACCACAAGCACTAATTCTCAAATAGCCTATAGTCTACACAAGTACTTAAAAGACTTAGAAATATCAAAAATGTATTTAAAGATATATTTTAGCTTTTGTACCTGTTCGTTTGTGCTTTTCTTTAATATTTATAGGATATTATTTCCAACCAGAGGGGTGGGTAATGGAAATGAATAGATTAGATGTATATTTATTGACCAACCAGAGGGATGACACCAATTACACTCCATCTAACACATACAGGGCAGGGACAGTAGTCACGTTACAAAGAGCCAAACGAGAAGAATAGCCTTTTGTAAAGTTAAATAAGTTGCACCTAATAAACAATAGGACTCCATAGAACCAAACAAGGAACGCATAACAAAAAATATAATGCGGAACCTTCCAAAAAACTGAACCTAACAACAAAAATATTAACTACGCATCAAACACTAGGAAAACCAATTACATAACCTAGGAAAACCAATAGCTACATAAGACTGAAAGCGAAAGTCATTCGTCACATTTTGAGCAATGAAAGAAACCCCTCTATTTGAAGATCTCTTATATATCCACTTCCACTCTCCAATTAGTTCCAAAAACTAAAAACACACAACTTTTAACATTTATATAATACTCATTTAGAGGAAAAAACTGATGATACCCAATGATTATTATTATTTTTTTCTTTTTGAAAAGTAAAAAGCATTGATGATGATGCGTCAAAAGTAGCTGATAAATTATCACATCTTTCCCCGGAGGAAATCAATGGGAATCCGAATGATATTTTTTTTCATCACCCTCAATACCCAAAGATATGTAATCATGAGATTGATTAAAAGGTCCACAAATCCACGTGAATCAGGATATCACTTTAAAGGAACCAAACAAAGAATGATTGATTCATTTCTTTCTTTATTTGAATATACGAATAACTGGTGGAAACTTCATATATATTTATCATGTGTTGAATATCGCCGACAACGCCATCGTCATTGACAACTGAGGTTTAGTAATTTAATCAATACATCGTATCTCCGCAGCGTCATACAGATTCTCGTCGGATTAGTTAATTGAATATAAGTTGGAAACACAATGTTCAAAATTGTTACAATGTTTGCAAGCTGAAGATGAGAAAAAAATATGTTTGATGCTAACAAAACTAAAAATCTTAAAAACCATTATAGTATCCACCTTTTCGATTCATTTTGTTGATTAGAGTAAATTGATAAATTTCTTCTCTCATGGATTAAAATCAAAGAAGGACGATTTGCTTAAAACGTTCAAAAGAAGTTGAATTAAACTGAACCATATACCAACAGTCAAACGAATTAGATGATTATTACTTTATTAGGTTTCTTTTGATCGAAACTTTTATTGGTGAGAGACTTTTGAGTTCCAATGGCAGAAAAAGAGAGAGCAAAAAAAAAAGAAGAAGAAACTGTAACTATAAAATAAAAACTCGGATGGATAGGGAGAAGAAGAGAAATGCTCCTACTCAAATTCCATTAGAAAACAAATAAAAACTCAAAAGACTTTTACAGCTCGTCCTTTGCGGCCGATTCATCAGTCTTCTTCGATTCCTCAGTCTTAGTAGTAGAATCTTCACCATGAGAAGTTGGCTTGTTCTTCTCAATAAAGCTTATGAAGTCTTCCTTTGTTCTGCTTCCTTCGTACGGTACAATGTTTCCACTCGCTGACCTGAAGTAAATGGTCGGGAAGCCTTTAACATCGAAGGGTTCACTTGGGATATCATTTGCGGTTGCGTCCTGTATGTACACACCAGACATTTGCGGTTAAGTCCATCCTGTAAAAGATTGATTTACATGTAGACAAAACAGAAACACGAGAAAGAGGCTTACTAGTTTCGCTATGATCACACTTGGGTCGTTCTGGAACGACAATGCCACTTCGTCCAGGATCGGGGCAAGTTTTTGGCAATGTCCACACCACGGTGCATAGAATTCAATCAAGACTGATTGATAAATTGATTGCTTAATCAGTTTTTGATTTGCAAGAAAATTTGAAACGATTATTAGAGTTTTCATATGTGCTCACCGTTCTTTCCTGACTTGAAGACTATGTCGTCAAGGGTCTCAGCTACAACAACCTTCACTGGTTCGTTGTTCTCAGCTGGAATAGGCTGAGATTTTTTGAAGGCTGCAACTTTCCCATCCTGTAGTAAACATGTACTTTGGTTAGTTTACATTGATTTTATGTAGTTCTTTTACATAAAACTCACGAGAATGTGTGTAAAGAGAATGAAACCTTGAAGTCCTTCATCCATGATTCAATTTGGTCAGCCTCAACATTTGCTTTCAAATACTTCTTGCTATCAGTAGTCTGGATGATTACGAGTGGAACTTGGCTCTCTTCGAGTCCGAAGTACTGTTAAACCGACACATGAAAAGAAATACTCTGCTTAGTGATGCGTATAAGCTATTAATTAGCAGAAGAAAATAATTGGGAGAGACAAACTTAGATGGCAACCTGCAAAGCGCCTTGGCTGTTCTCAGCATCACCCACAAGGAAGGCAAGACCTTGTCCTTTGTAGGATGTAGCAACTTCACGGAACTTTGATTTTAGAGAATCAGCTGTTTCTCCGGTGAAGTTTACAAACATCATTGCCTGAATTTCAACATATAACCACCCATCAAAACCAGAGGATCATATATGACTTTGTAAGCAGGAAATTTTTTTTTTGAAAACCAGAACCACACAGATGCTTTGTTAGTACTACGCAACCATGAACAACCTTCAAGCAAAAACAAAATAACTAAAACTACCTTCTTCAAATAATATAGAATAGTTTTTCAGTAATAAAGCATAACAAAATGTCCATTTATGATATCTAACATAACTTTTACCTTAGTGGCAGGGCTGTCAAAGAATTTGGCAACATATTTGTGGTTGCTTGGATCACTATCAAAGACGGTGACAAGTGGAATGCTTGATTCTTTGACAAATTTCTCTAGAGCTTCCCCATTGAAATCCTGAATTCATTATTCGTAAAACAATCTGCATCATTATTTCATATAACATATGACAAGCCATTGATGTAATGTACAAAATGACAAGTTTCCCATGTACCTTGGAATCGACAAACAATTCATCGAAAGGCTTGAATAGCCTCACTAAAGGTCCTGCAACAGATGACTCTCCACGAGGAAGAAGCTTAGCATCCAAAGTGTGTGCGAAATCATAGTCAGCGCGCAGTTTCTCAGCAAGGGCCATGAAAGAATCAAACTCCTCACCGGATAACTTAGGGAACACACCAACCTAAGACAACAAAAATAGACATCAACAGCTGCAAGACATGATGAATCAATGGAAAAGAAAGTATTTTTTTCTTTTTCCAAAATGGAATAACATCAGAGGCACTTACAGCAACAACATTCTTGTCACCCACAACCTCAGAAGCAGCAGCAGCTGACTTAATTTCAACTGAAGCAGGTCCACTTTGCTTCTTCAGGTAAGTTACAATACCCTCAGCCTCACGAGGTCCGTTGTAATCTTGAATTGATTTTCCTCCATTTCTCAGAATCTTAATAGTGGGGAAACCCTGAATCTTGTACTCTTTTGCAAATTCTTTGTTTGATTCCTGACTAGCATCAATCTTGGCGAGAACGAGGGGAGGATCATGGCTTCTCAACTCTGCTGCAGCCTTCTCGTACTGTATGCAAGCAAATATCGCCCGTGTTAGTCTTAAGCTGCATTAGTTTAGCAATGTTTAAGTTCATCTAATTAAGTAATTGAAAAACCAATATATCACCTCGGGAGCAAGCTTCTGGCAGTGACCACACCTGAAAATTAGCATAACAGAGATTTTTAAGATGATATGATTTCACGCATCAATTACAGACGAACATAAATTAAGAATCATTGACCCAAATCCACAATTGCGACAAAACAAATGCCTATGGAAACCAATCAACACTCGAAACACAATCAATGTCAACAGAGATCTCTCGATTAAGATTAAGAAACCGGAGAAAGAAAGTAATTACCAGGGGGCGTAGAACTCGACAACGATGAAGTCGTGCTTGTTGATGGTTTCGGTGAAGTTAGAGTGATCCAGAGTCAAGACGAATTCCTTCGTCTCCGACTGTTCGCTTCTTATGGACGAAGCGAACAAAGATAACAAAAGGATCGAAAACCACGCGAAACCCTTAAACGCCATTATCGCTCTCTTCCTACTCTGCACCAACGTAATATCCTCTTTGTTTTTGTGTCTCAGAGGAAGCACTGAAACGAGAAGCTGTATTTATATTAGCGTTTTTTTTACACTGGAAAATTAGTCAAATTACGAAAACGCTGTGTCCTAAATGGTCAGAAATACACATGGCCAGTTTTCATTGGATACACCTCGTCATTGTTTTTTTTTTTACTAACTTGGAAACGAATTTTATTGACTATTGACCACATCGGTTATTAAATATTTCATGATTTACTTCCTTATCCAGCTTGTGGAAATCATAATGAGGATTCCACAAAATTGTCAAGGAAAACCATTTCTAAATTTTACCTTGTGGAAACCACGTGGCACTTTCTAATTGATCGTCTCTTAGTAGTTTTGGTCCCCCACTGGGTCAAAATAAAAATTAATTCTCTTTTTTTTTTTAAAATGGATGACTAAAAAATGTAACGTAGGTTTGACTTCGATAATTCGACATGGATTAATCTAATACTCCCATAGATGGTGCCTAACACATATTCTCTCCCTCTGTTTCTATGTTGCCATATTGCTTCACAATGGCAACATTGCTCTTACCAATTTTTTAACATTTCTCTTACAATATTAGCCCTTAAGAATTAAAAAGTTAAATGTAGGTTTGACTTTGATGATTCGCCAGGATTAGTATAATAATAACAATACTCCCATAGATGATGCCTAACACATTTTCTCTTCTTCTGTCAATATGTTGCCATATTGCTTCACAATGGCAACATACCCCTATATGAACAGTGCTCTTACAATTTTCTTTCAAAACAATTTGGAAATGTATCCCACTTTGTATCATAGAAAAACCGATTTTGTTCATCTATAACAGATGGATATAATTTCCGGTAATGAATGAAATAACATGTAGACCGTAATGCACATAACAGACTATAAACGAATCCAAAACATGGACATTCTTGAGACTTTTCTAGTTTATGCATCTAAACTTGTCAAAAGTTTGAACCCATTGCCTGCAAGGCTGAACATTTTACGATCGTATTTGTTTTCAATAAAAATTCAGCAGTACCTTATGGGATCATATGTAGTTTTTTTTCTTTTCTTTTCAAAACAACGATCCAATAGTAACCAATTGATAATAGATTAGTTTTATATGGTCATGCCTAACCATATTCTCTTCTGATCTGTTCTACATACATATATCCTCACCAAGACACAATGTTCATGTATACTATTTTCTTTTTGAAATCCTTGATACTCTTGTAATCTTTCCTAAGCTATGATTGATCATTTACCATTTTCTATTCAAAAAAATGGGCGCATATAAGTAAATAATTTCAATATCCTCTAAGTAATTTAAATATCCAAAACTGGATAATTTCTCTTCGCAATTTGAACCGGATTACAAAGCAAACTAAATAACACCTAACCAACCAATAAATGAATATTAAAACTTATTCTATACGGCAATTGCCTATATGAACCTACAGTATATCTATTTTTTTTTTTTTTGTGGTAACAAAACTTCAAAACGGTGCGAACTGTGGCAAAAAGGTCCACACTCTCTACTCAAGAAGAAGTCTGAGGATGTTGAAGCCTAACAACTTCATGAGCTTTCACAACTCCTGCGGTGAATTTTCTCAATGCACCAAAAATGGGAACTAAACCAGCTTTCAAGCTACTCGAAGACGCATTGTTCACAAGCTTGATATTTTCTTTACCCTTGCCTCTCTCATCTACTAGCTTCTTCCTCATCGAATCTAAATCCACTTTCAGATCATCCAACACCGATATCGCACTCTCTGACCGACCTCTCGAAACCACGCTTCTTTTGTCTGACTCCGCATCTCGATGCTCAAGTTCCGCTTTTATCCTTTGTTCTTCTTCCTCTTGCTTCTCCCATAGCTCGTGTAGGCTTGACGCGAAACCTTGCATTGCATTGCTCACATTCTCTCCAGATATTCTTCCCATTGCTTCTTGCCAATCTTTGCATATGATAAAAACGGGAGGCGCGCCAATCTGGCTAGGAGAGAAAGGAGCGATTCCGTCCTCTGTTGCCTCGGGTTCATAGTGAAGGCATCTCGAGAGCCATCCGTTTAGAGACTGGACGTATGATTTCTGAGTGTTGATCCAGTCGTTGAAGCTCTTGCACCATTCTCTAAGCTCCATCTCAAGATCAAGAATTGCTCTCGAACCAGAGTCTCTTTGTAAGACGGTGTTCGCCTTCACAGATCGAACCTTGCTCTCCATGATTGCCTTGAACTGTTTCTGGTGGCACTTGAGCATCGATCTCCACATTCTTATCAACCTTCATAGAACAAGTGTCAGTTTTCTTACAGCTTACTAATCTGTATGTAGATATCAAAAATGGATAAAAGTTGATGTACCCATAAATTAACTGTGTGATTTGTGGCTGCAATTCTTCATCTCTGAGTTTATGGATTCTATTGGAAATAGAATCAATAGATCTTATAGAGATATCTATTTTGGTCAGAAGCTTCCTGATATATGCTCGAGTAGCGTCGATCTTGCTAGATTCAGCTCCAAGACTATCCATTTTTTTCAGTGTCTTGCACTTCTCTTCATAGATGGCACGGAGCTTTTCTTCGTCCTGCCATCAAACACGAATCACAATGTAACGAGATGCAAGAATAAAAAAGAATAGCTAAATCACATTGGAGATTCGTAAGCATCAATACCTTGACTTCCGTGTACAATTTCTTTTCCCACGCATACAGTTTCTCCAAGGTTGATGAAAGGTTTCCATTGAAGCCTCCATTAACATCTTCTCCGTTATATGCTTTCGCCATTTTCAGTGTCCTAGATGTTAACCGTATTGGTCGTTCGGGCTGAGAGCGCGTGGATGGTGCTACCAGATACATGATTCTGGATAAAATAACTGAAATAAAACATTTTGTTTAAAACATTACTTCCAAAACATGAGATAACATTGCAAAATTTGAAGGCACGGTTGCAAAGCAGATGGTTTCATTTGATTTGTAAAACTGTATCTATATACCGAAACGCAAATGATTCAAGAGTACAGAATCTCAGACAGGTAAGACATGAGTGAAGACACGGTTACCTTTAAAGCCACTGTTTTTATGCTGATAAGGTAACTTGCTGACCTCAAGTAACACAGCAACCTCCTTCCCATACGAAGAAGCAATCTCGAATTCACTCTTGATCTCCTTGACAACTTCTCTGAGTTCTCTAGTGGCATGGATCGACAAACTGGATAGGCTACTAATCTTAGAGGATTCAACATCAAAAGAGGAAGAGCTCGTCTCCTCCAACTCAAAGCTCACTCCTTTCTTCCTCCCATACTCATCTTCTACTTCTCCCGAGCTCTTCGTTCCCATGATCGTCTCGTGACCGTTTGAACTGTTGCTGCTCTTTCCCTCACCGCTCTTAACATAGTGAAACTCAGATTCTACATCACTTCCTGAAAACGAAGACACTGTCTCTGAGTCGACGGAGCTCTCAGTGACTCTTTCCGGCATTGGCTCTGCCTTGGGAGTTTCTTTGCCAACATAGCCTCTTCTGCGCTCAGGGAAATTGTTGTTCTTGCGCTCGTCTCTGTGTTCTTTGACCTTCTCCAACCCTGGTCTCTTAGGACGTCTATATGCTTGCTTGATCACTTCGTGCTCTGATTCTTCCTCCAGCTCAGGAATCCCTTCCCTCTCTCTAACTTCCTTGGAATCAGGGCTACTCGAGATTGACGCCATTCCCGGCGGATAGTAGCTCGAAGCACGGTGGCTATAATCATAGGCATCAAACACATTCAGGAAATCCCAAGTGGAAACCGTAGGTGGTGATGGAGGCGCCGGAGACGGCGGTCTCCGTTGGATTCCTGAGCTTGGAGGAGGAGGGTAACCGGAAAACCCAGGATTAGGGGAATAACCCGAGAATCCGAACCCAGAACCCGACGGCTCCACTCGGTGATTTTCCGGCTGAAATATGAACGGTCGAGATGGTGGCGCAGATTTCTTCATGAAATACATACCTGGATTCGCGTTACCAGCGAATCCCCATCCTCCAACCGCGTATGGGTAACCCGGTGGATAACCCGATGGATAACCCGGTGGAGCATAGCCAGTTGGATAACCGGAGGAAAATGTTTCGGTTGACCGGTTTAGCTCTTGTTCCGGAGTGCTGTCAATTTGGATATGAGATCCAGCTTCAGATCCCGATTCGGATTCAGATCCGGACGATAGATGCAAATGTGAATCCTCTGTATCTTCTTGCTCGAGTTCTCGTCTGTCTTCGATGACTGAATGAGAAATCGAGGTTGAAGAAATCGAGCCCTCGTGTTTCTTCGGCTTCCCTTCGTCGGACGGCAGTGTAAGAACAGGAGAATCCGGCGAATAAGACGACGAAGAACCAACTGCGATTTCCTCGTCGACGAAACGTTGAATAGCTTCGCCGACGTCGGAGAGAGACTGGAAGTAAACGAGGTGAGCGACGGCGAGAGCAGAGCGATGATGCGACGCCGCTTTAATCAGTTCCTTGCGCTCTCTACAAAGAATCACAAGCTGCTTATCATCTACCTTAGATCCTCCGCAACCCATTTGATTTTAAGAACAGAGAACGTTCTCAGAGGAGTCTCATTCTGCTTCCAGCCCGATAATTCATCATCGGACATGGAGCAACCATCACTAAGAAGCAAAATCTCAGGGGTTTGTTCGGAAAAATCGGAAGAAGAGAGCAATTTTTCTTCGAAGAAACAGAGCAAAACTGTGTTTGAAGAGCCCTTTGTTCTCGTGTATAGACGAATTTTTATACATAAACACGTGCATGAGTGACAGAGAAAGGAACAGAAGAATCCATGGCTGCTGATTTATGTGAAACGTGAATACACGAATCAGAGGAAAGAGACAAGAGAAAGAAAACAAAAGAAAAGCCTGTCGTGTTGCAAATAATTTAGCTTTACTAAATTTCTTTCAGTAGATAGAGATGTGCGAAAGCTAGGGGATCTGGGTAAAATATTAATTGCAAATTTAATTGGGGAAGAAGAAAGTGGGAGCGACGACTACGAGGAATGCAAATAAAAGTATATAAAAACTGACATTGTTTTTTTTTTTCTCTGAAATTCTTCGCAATTCACCGGGAGAAAAAGAAGTGAAAAAGAAGAGATACTGTATTTGTTTTTTTTCTTTTTAACCATTTCTACCCTAATATAAAGATTTATTTAATCGTAGCCCTTACCAATTTTGCCAATATTTCTATCTTTGTGCACACAACACGATACTGCGGTATACAATTTGTACATACATGTCCAAAAGTGGTAGATTAAAGCTTTTTCGTTCTATAAGACTATATAACACACATAGACAAAATAGATTCCATCATTTGGATTGCTTGTAAAATTAGGAAAAGACAAGAAAAATGGATTATAGATTACCAAAAAAAAAGGCAAATAAATCGGATATTGTGAATCTTTTTTTTTTTTTGTATTGGTCCATTCCCAATGACCCCTTGTTCTCTTAATTTCAGTTGCATATCTCCCCACATCTTAATGTCGCTGAGGATTCATTTTTACAATTTGATAGTCACACTCTTCAAACTTTTTTTCTTTTCTCATACTGAAAAGATAAAAGAGATCAAACAGTATTTAAGCCGTTTGTATCACTAGGGGGCGTATTGAACTTTTTTTTTATGCAAGTGTTTAAGAGAATCAAAATGTAAATTAGTAGATATCGTCCCTTTTTCAACCGAAGTTTCATTATTTTTAAATTTGTAACAACTAACAATAATGCTTTTTTTTTTTGATAAAGAAATTGTAACAATAATGCATATAAATAACATGAGACATTGAGACTGTTGGGTAAAAAAGGAAGACAGGTGCTTCCAAATCCAATTCACATGCACCACCTCCTTATCCTAATCACCAAACGACCAAATCATAACTTAATCTTTCGTTTTTGTCCTCAAAATTAATTTTATCCCTTAAAGTTACATGATTGGCACTTGCTTTCTCTTTAGTTAGCTCTGATTTCGTCATAACAAACGAGAAAATATGATCACATTTTATAATATACAAATACAATAGAAAGAAAAGAAAAAAAGGTTTCAGATATCGATTATAGAACAATGGGAATGAGTCTGAACAACCCCATCGGCTCATCGTAAGCTTCTTGCGTCATTAGAGAGGTAGGAAAATCGTTTTCCATACCAACCATTCATAATTTAATATTGAATCATAATCAAACTTTGGTTGTTGTAAAGGAAACATTGATATTCCCAACAAGTAAATATTCATGAGATACATCGAGCATCACTTTGCACGTCCATGTCGCACGTGGTGTTGCAATCTTGAAAAGTTCATCATCTAAGTTAGTGGAGTAATTTTTTAATACCTTGTGTTCGTATAGAATTAGAAACAAGTACGATGGTTAACCTAATCCACGAGAGAAGACTTTCTTTTTTTTTTAAGTAGGAAGAATCTTGGATGAATCTAAAGAAAGGTCTATCGATAAAACTTTATTTTAATCTCCACAATTATAGTCGTGCATATGCGTAACAGCGATTAACACACTGCTCTCAAAAACATTTTAATCAATGCAAACTATATAACAGTGATGTGTTCGTTTGCAAAGAATATATATATATATATATATATATGAACACCACGTGAACCCTTATGTATACAGGTAAGATAAATCAAAAATATATATACTTTTTCTAATTTATGCAATTAGAAACCAGAGTAATCGGAGTTGTTATTACCAAAGAAAGTGAACAAGAGGACCAAAACGCTGATGGCGATAATGATGTTGAGGAAGTAATTAGTGGGTAAGGGCTTATTTGGGCTTCCTCCAATTGCTTCATACTCTGCTCTTATCTTCTTCTTCATTGACTCCGAAAGCTCCTTCTATTTAGAAAAAAAAGAATCAATCTCCTCAAAAAATGTATATTACAGTAAGCTACAAACACTTTTTTCTCTTGTGTACTAAAGACAAACCTTTCCAGTGGAATACTTAGCGGCTACGAACTTCTCTGGAGTTCCTTGTGCAGGGTCGTTGTCAATGATGATACCCTGATTAACAGCAACATTAGCAGTTTTAGACTATGTTTAATGTTGGTTAAGTCACTGAACTGGATTTAAAACGCATAGTTAACACTAGTGGCTCGAGATAAGATTATTGTCTTTAAGATGTACCTCAGGAGGATCAAATTTAGCCCCGAGATTGCTGAGCTTGGCATGAGCTTCAGCGTAATCCTTGAAAAATGCAGCCGGATCTTCAGCATACTTCTCTGCATAGTTCTGTACAAAAAACAAAGTGTCAAAAAAAGAGAGTAGGAACTACTAGTTCTGTGGCATCTTATCACTGGTTTTGTTAACCTTGAATGAAGGATCTTCAAATAGCGCAGCATCAGTTGGTAACACGAGAAGATCTTCGTCCCTCTTTTCTTTGATATCCTGCAAGTCATACAACTAAGAAACTGAGGATCTTATTCATATATATTAACTTGTTGAAAAACTCTTCTTCATTCCCCAGTCCAAGCTACTTAAGACAGACAGAGATAGAGAGGTAGACCTTGAAATAGGAATTGTCAAACTTAAGCCATTTCACCGTCCAAGACTGTCCCCCTGCTTCTCCAGGTCCAGTTTTCTGCCAGTTTTGAACGTTTACATAAGATCTCTACACTGTCATCGCTACGACCACTATTATAAGAGAGCTTTACGTTTTGTCGTTTATTCAATATGTATATACCGTGTACTTTGTCTCAGGTTTTCCCCAACCGCTACGTTCTGGTCTGGCTCTTCCTAGGGTATGTGCACCAGATAAGGCAACAATCTCCTGCTTGAAAAAAACAACATTCGACTGTCAGCATAAAAAAATGAGAGTAATTCCTGTTTGACATGAGCAACAGAAAATGAGACAAAAAAAAAAAAAAAACGACCTGATCATTGAGTCCCATTCTGTAGAATACATCTCTCAAATGATCAGCTGGTGAAGGCGGTCCAGCATCTAAACATAACATAAATTTTCACCCTCGTTATTTCAATTATTCCATAAACAAAATCTGAAAACAAACTCAATCGAAGCCAAGAAAACAGACAATGCTAAAAGATTAGTTTAACCAGGGAGTCTTCCTTCTTCTGGACATTGGTCTGGTACCGAGACATCAACTCTCCCATATTTCATCGGGATCTCAGGACCACCAGCCTCCTGAAGTTTTTTTTTTATCTAAAGTTATCAGTAAATTTTCAAGACCAACTTAGTATCACACTAGCTAATTCAGAATAATGTAAACTTTTAGGACGACCTCCACTGCAGTGGCACTAGCTAACTGGAATAAGTCGGCGTAAGAGATGTTAGAATACTTGTCTTTGATAGGCTGAATTAGATTTAACGCACTAATGAGACCTGTAGAATGTAAAGATGAAAAAGCGGTAAAACAAAAGCAAGTCTTGAGGAGGCTAAAGACAAAACAAGTGTATACCAGCATTTGCAGCATGCTTAAGCTCAGCCTCAAATCTAAGACTTCCATTAGCTCCACCTCTCTGTGGCCACTCCTCGATGTTCTTGTTATATGTGCCAGCATCGTGCCATCCCAACCTGACCTGCAAAATGTAAATATTTGTCAAAAGACAAAAGCACAAGAATTTCAATTCTTCAAAATCAAGGGATAAGAAGAAGAAGAAGAAGAAGAAGAAGAAGAAGACAAAGGATACTCAACGAATATCGGATGGCAAAACTTTGTCCGGAGAAGAACTTTGATATCTTCTTTAGCGCTTCTCAATTGAGCTGCATCAGAGGCGGCACATTTCGTGCTACAACCTCTGTTCTTCGTCCCATTAATCGGATATTTTCTCTGTAACCAACACAAATTGTTAAACTTTACAAATTTCTTCTGATTCCGAAACCGAAATTCGGCGATTGATTACCTGAGTAAAGGAGAAATGTGGAAATAGAGAGGAAGATTTGACGCTTCGGAGAGAAGAGAAAGAATGTGGTTGTGATGAAGAGGAAGAAAGAGCAACGAGAGGGGCTGAGGAAGAGACGGCGGGGGAAAGAGAGACTTTGGTGGAGGCGGAGGAGCAGAGTGATGAGTGAGAAGCGGCGGAGAGAGAAAAAGCCATTTTGTCTACGGCGGCGAAACGGCGGAGGAGAAGAAACTAAGAAGACATGTGTCAGTGACTTAAAGCGATGCCTTTGCCAGTTGGATGTATTTGGAGTCACTCACTCGAAACTGGATAACGATATCTTCTATCACCTAATTCGCAAGTGATTCTCACGCTCCTTGTATCTATCTACTAATTGACAAGTGATCCTCACGCGCCTTCACAACCAAAAATAGCCAATTCCTGTGAAAGTTTTTTTTTTGAATTATTAGAAGAAAAAAAATCTGATATAGAATTCACTCAGAAATGGTTAGAGAAATTATAGAAGACAGTGGAAAAATTGAATTTTCTAAAAGTTATATAAACTTGATTAAAAAACAATTAAGGAAATTAGTATTTTTCTAGAGTTTATGGGCCGAGCATGTTGGGCCTAGTACATCTGAATAAAACTCATCGGTTTTTGAATCAATTGTGCTTCGCGCGTGCTTTACACGGGTCAGTGAGCGTTGCGCGTTGAGATTTTTGAGCCAAAGTCCAATCTTCTCAATTAGCTTACGGGGACTTAAAAACCTCTGTAGCAACTTGCAAGAAATTGAGTGAGAATTCCTAAAGAAGCCTCCTTTCTGTTGCCTGGTGTCAACTTTTCTTCTTCAAAAGGGAAACTTTCTCGGGATTTGGTTTCGCTTTCTTGGGGAAAAGGAAATGATGAATCCGAAAAGGGAGACAAGAAAGCTGTTCCCAGGGGTTTACTTCTTCTTCTTCATCTATTTGCTCGTCCTCTCTGCTCGCTTTCAACCCTCAGAAGCTACCAAAGATTCGTCAGTTCGACAGGTCAAGTTACAGAATCATCGACTTGGCTCCTCTATCGTGTTTCCTGTCTCCGGGAACGTTTACCCTCTTGGGTAAGCTGATCTCTCTGTGGAAATTTCACATCTTTTGTTTGAATCTCTCCTTTTCTCGGTAGTTTCTAGTGACCCATTTGCGAGTTGGATCTTCTCCGTTTGATTTCTGTTTCGGGATTCTCGACTCATGTCTGGATTTTGGGTTTGGTGCGGAAACTTTGTGCTTCTTGCATCTGTGGGGAATCAATCAAATGCTTGAGAAGAAAACTTTTAATGTGAATTCTTGATTCTATTGATGTGAGGGGATTTCAAATTGCAGGTTTTTTGGCAATGTGATTCCGAGATCCACTTAGATTTTAAACGCCCAATTTGATTGCTTAAGTTCTTGTTTGCACTTGAAGTCATTTTTGGCTCCTTTCACGAATTCATCTTTTTCTTCTACGGGGTTTTTTCAGGTACTATTATGTGTTGCTTAATATAGGAAACCCACCAAAGCTCTTTGACTTGGACATTGACACTGGCAGTGACCTCACTTGGGTTCAATGTGATGCACCCTGCAACGGATGCACAAAGGTATAACTTTGATTTGCATTTTTTAGTGTGTGACATAATAAGAAAAGGTCTTTTTTGAATCTAGAATCTATCTGTCTCTTCCTGTGCAGCCTCTTGCTAATCAGTACAAGCCTAATCGCAACACTTTGCCTTGTTCACACCTCTTGTGTTCTGGCCTAGACCTTCCCCAGAGCAGACCTTGTGCTGACCCTGACGATCAGTGTGACTATGAAATTGGGTATTCTGATCATGCATCGTCTGTTGGGGCTCTCGTTACTGATGAGTTTCCTCTGAGACTCGAAAATGGCTCCACTATGCATCCCCATTTGACATTTGGGTTAGTTTTCCCACACATTCTAAAGAAAGATAAAAGACACTGAATAGGTGGGCTGTAAAAGTTGGTGATTTTTGAATGGATTTCACTTTTCAGATGTGGGTATGATCAGCAGAACCCTGGTCCACACCCTCCTCCCCCAACAGCAGGAATCCTTGGCCTTGGCAGAGGCAAAATAAGCATCTCATCACAGCTTAGTTCCTTGGGGGTAACAAAGAATGTGATTGTACATTGCTTCAATCATAATGGTAAAGGCTTTCTCTCTATCGGAGATGAGCTTGTTCCTTCTTCTGGCGTTACATGGACTTCATTGGCTCGTAATTCACCTAGGTGAGCAACCTTTGAGCATCATCTTCTTTGTCACTTAACTTTTTTAATTCCCAAGTTGGAACTCATGGTGCGACTGTTCTGTTTTCTTTAGTAAAAACTACATGACTGGACCAGCAGAGCTTCTCTTTAACGACAAGACTACAGGTGTCAAAGGCATTAACTTAGTTTTTGATAGTGGAAGCTCGTACACTTACTTCAATGCTGAAGCATACAAAGCAATTCTCGATCTTGTAAGAGACAGTTTCTTCTCTGAAAGAAAAAAAAAGATTAGTTTCACCAGTTGTGTTTTACCACAATTTTATGACTAAATTGGTATGTGTATATCTCTTGCAGATAAGAAAAGACGTTAAGGGGAAGGCTTTGATGGACGCAAAAGAAGATAAAAGCTTACCGGTCTGTTGGAAAGACAAAAAACCTTTGAAATCAGTTCATGATGTCAAGAAATACTTCAAGACGATTACTTTACGATTTGGGAGTCAAAAAAGTGGTCAGCTATTTCATGTTCCACCTGAGTCATATCTCATTATCACTGTGAGTCACGTCTATACTGACTATATTATTGACTATAATCTCCATAAAAATCCATGGCTGAGAGTTTGTTTCTTCGTTTTGGGTTTTCAGGAAAACGGAAACGTGTGTTTGGGTATTCTAAATGGAACTGAAATCGGGCTCGAAAACTACAATATCATTGGAGGTAAGCAAATAGATATGCTAAGTTTCCGGTCTTAAATGTTCTTGGTTTGTCTATGTTCATCACTTGACAACAATATCTGATGGCTATTTGTGTGACAGACATATTTTTCCAAGGGATAATGGTGATCTACGACAATGAGAAGCAGAGGATTGGATGGATTCCTTCAGACTGTAACAAGCTTCCTAAGTTCTGAACCTTTTTCACCTTTCTTTCTAGTTGTTGTCTTCCTCCAGTTTCATCCAAATCTATAAAATACAACTCTGCTTTTCTTATTCTTTCTATTTTTGCCTTTTTTTTCTTAACAGTTTGGATCAAGACTACGGAGAAAATTTGTCGGAGGAGGCATATCCAAGAGGGTTTGGTTTTCTAGGAGGGCTTTTCTCAGGAACTGATTCTTCTAAAAACAAGAACTTGGTCTCAGATGGAGAGCTATGACACAGAGAAGAGTTTTTAGTCGTTCTAATAATAAAAAAAAAAAAGTAAAAACTTTTTGAGGTTATGCGGTTATCATAGAAACAAGGAAATATTTTGTGAATATATATACCCCTTGTGTATCATATGTCATCAGATGTAAACATATAATGAAAAAAAAAAAAAAAGAAGAATCAAATCTTTGAAGAGCAAAGTGCAGTGTTCCAGCAAGATATGAAAACTTTCCTTCTCTGAGTGAGGTATTTGAGTCTGGTGTAAGAGAGATGTGAAGTAGAGAATGCTTAAAAACTTTTCTCTACGCATGTAACTCATATCCTAATTTTTCTACAGATTTTGCTCTTTAAGCCTACATGAACTTTTAATTTCTGTAAATTATATTTGTAAAATATAAAAACAAACAAGTCAAATATGTTATAAATGTTGAAATAATATTCTTACTTTGAAGCTGATGGATATGAGTAAAACATGTTTTAATCTAATTTAATTTTTCTACAGTATATTTCACATATATTTTGAATTTCGGATACAATTGAGTTGGGCTTTTGTTCTCTAGGATATAAGCCCAAGCACAATTCATTTCTTGAGGGTAAAATGGGAAATAACGAGTAGACAAAATGGCGGAGGAAGGAAACCTCAAAAATTGGAGCTTGGCGCCATCAGCGAGAGAGAAAGAGTGAAAAGAGGGCTGAGTGAGAGAGATTCCGAAGCAATTTTCGTTTTTCGGCGGCGAAGATGACTGATATAACATCTGCGATGGACATTGACGTAGACGAAAATCATTCTCGCAAGCCGAGTAACAAGGGCAAAGACATCGCCGGTTTTGGTGGTCCGCCGCAGAGTAAGGCGACGCCTTGGGTCGAGAAGTATCGACCTCAGTCGCTAGATGATGTCGCAGCACATCGTGACATTATTGATACGAGTAATTGAACTTACACACTCTCTCCCTCTCTATTCTCACCACCTAGGGTTTTCTTTTCCAATTTTAGGGATTTAGTTCTATTTACAGTTTTCTATTTATCCATGGAGAGATTTCTGAAAAAGCCTAAAAGATTGTGGTTTGAGATTTTGGGTATTTTTCTACTTACAAAACTATTTGAATTATGGCATTGTGCTTCTTATATTGATAAGCCAAGGCTTTGTGTTGCTGAATTGAAAACTGACTTTGTTTCTACAAAGTCTATCAAATTATCTAGACTAATTGCTCATTGAAGCTTCTGATTTTTGTTTTTTTTTTTGGTGATTTGAAAACAGTTGATAGGCTGACCAATGAGAACAAACTGCCCCATCTTCTGTTGTATGGTCCTCCCGGTACAGGCAAAACATCGACCATTCTAGCGGTTGCCAGGAAACTGTATGGACCAAAGTACCGTAATATGATTCTTGAACTGAACGCCTCAGATGATAGAGGAATTGATGTTGTAAGGCAGCAGATTCAAGATTTCGCTAGCACGCAGAGCTTCTCACTGTGCGTGATTCCATCTGTGCTTTTGATTTCTTGGTTTGTTTATCATAGTATTTGAATGCATCAAATTGTTTTCTTTACCTTATAATATGGAATGCAATTGCGTGGCTTGAGCTATGTTTAAGTGTAGCATCATGCTAAGTAGAACAAGATATTCTTTTGTGTAGCAAGTTTGTTGTCTATTAAAAAAATAAAAAATCATGGTTGCAGAGGAAAGTCTTCGGTTAAGTTGGTTCTGCTAGATGAAGCAGATGCCATGACAAAAGACGCTCAGTTTGCTCTGCGTAGAGGTAAAACTTTATCTTATTCCTAGCTCTCAGTTTTTCTGTTTAAGTACGGTACTAACATGTTTGGCATGCTTATTTTCTTAAATTTGGCAAGTGATTGAGAAATACACGAAGAGTACTAGGTTTGCGCTCATTGGAAACCATGTCAATAAGATCATCCCAGCTCTACAGTCCAGATGTACCCGATTTAGATTTGCCCCTCTTGATCCTGTTCATGTGAGTCAACGTCTTAAACATGTCATCGAAGCTGAAGGGTGAGAATAAAAGTTATCTCTTTCTTAGAAACGATTTTGTTGCTGTTTTTTTCTCCACCCTTCTCTTTGTTGATTATTTTTATTTTTAATTGGACTAGGCTTGATGTAAGTGAGAGTGGTTTGGCGGCTCTTGTACGGCTGAGCAATGGAGACATGCGAAAAGCCATGAACATTTTGCAGGTTCTGTAAATGTCTCCTTTTGCAGATTCTGTCTCCTAATGTACAATTGTAAATCTACAGAAGAACGTCTAACGGGTTAATGTGTGTGTGGGCAGTCAACGAATATGGCGTCAGAGAAAATTACAGAGGAAGAGGTTTACCTCTGCACTGGAAACCCACTACCCATGGACATTGAGCAGATATCTCACTGGCTTCTGAATGAACCATTTGCTGAGAGCTACAAAAGTATGTAAACCATAACTTATATCGTATTTTATGTACTATAGGTAAATTGATTTCAAATTTTCCTGGATCTTGATTGTTATTTTCACTCTCTGCAGATATATCAGAGATGAAGACGAGAAAAGGACTTGCCATTGTTGATATCGTCAGAGAGGTTACCATGTGAGTGACATACTTTCTACTTGTGTGTTATCTGTGGGCGTCTGAGAACTAACTCTTGTTTCTCCATCAGGTTTGTTTTTAAGATCAGCATGCCATCAAATGTCAGAGTTCAACTGATAAACGATTTGGCAGACATCGAGTAAGTATCTTTTGCCAATATCTTGTTATAAAAACTTTGCAGATTGGTTAATTCTAAAATGCCTGGAGTAGAGTGTTAGCTTGTTGTGATTATTTATTTCAAGTCGTTTTTTTTTTACGGGTTTATAGGTACAGATTGAGTTTTGGATGCAACGACAAACTGCAGCTTGGAGCTATTATTTCTACTTTCACACACGCCCGGTCTGCCTTGGTTGCTGCAGCAAAGTAAACACTCTGTGTTTTTTTTTTTACCCGCAGTAGCTTTGTATGAGTTGGTTTTTAACTCAACAAAACAAGAATGTTTTACCTCGGTGATGTCTGCTTATTTTGAAAGTTTCAATTCCTCGATCAAAATGTATTCTACTTTATTAATGAACAAAACGAGTAACATACTTAGAGAAAAAGAGTGAACTGATGTGTCCATACCAACAGCAACATATTGAAACATGGTTCAAAAAAATTCGAAACATACCGGTCGGTATAAAGATATGCTGAATTCTACTATGATGAAACTTGTGCACTTTTATTTATATATATTATAAATGTTTCAACCATTAGATATTTACAGAGGCTCATTACATAAGTAGTTTGGTGTAGAATCTATGTCTCTCAAAATTTTGAGAGCATGTTTCAGTCATATGTATCATGTATGCGGTTTCTTTTGGATACATATAGGTCATATCGTACCTGAACCGGACTCATCTTAATATATACTTCTAGAAGGAAAGACGTTGCAGGTGTGATATTGGTTACTCGTATGAAATCAGGCAAAACAATGGTATAATAAAACATCGCTGCAGGAATCAGAGCACTTCGTGCTGCTTAGCTGATCCCCGAGCGAAAGAGTTTCCATAAACAAACTGACAATACATAGCGCATCGAAGCCAATAAAGAAATAGAATAAGAAGAGAAACAAACTATACAAAAGGCTCTGTTTCTTGCTACGTAGGAACTCTTTGCTTATACGTTCCTTTCCACACACCATTACTCATTACTCATATACACGTATTTGCTATACATCTGCTGCAGACTTCGCTTTCGTTCTTCTCCTACCAAAATGCAACCATTAGACAGTTGACGAGCTGCAATGTGCTTGTGAAATTGGAGTTGTTTTATCCATCAAAGAGTGTCATCTGTTGTTCTATTGGACCATGCAATCTCAATGTCCAGTGATCTGGAAGAAGCATCTTTGCTGTTTTCATGATTCAGGCTTAGTGATCCATTGTACACTCCTTCAGTCACGACTTTGTCGATTTGGATAGTGACACGGCCTAGAGTTGTCTGCAGAAAAAAAAAAGGAATGTATTCTGTGTTACAAAAAGACCAGTTAACTAGATATAACATATCGAAGATCTCTTTCAAATTCCAACTCTGCAATTAAGATTACAATGTTACCTTCCCGAATGTGCTTTTGCTCTTGCATATGATGTGAAGCTTTTGTCCTTTGGGGGGAACATCAAATCCCCAAGTAAAGCCTTCTTTCCACTCAGGAGAAGTGCTATTGCTCACAATCTGGAGTAAACGAGACAAAACCCATTATGTACAAAGAAAAATGTTATTGGCAATGGAGACTATATGAATAAGGTTTACCTTAGTTTGGCGTGGAGGGCAGTTTCCTATTGTTAATTGACAAAAGGCGTTTGTGGTCCCCATAGACTGCTTTAAGTTATTTGCACGCATAACGTTCACTGTTAAGCAACCTGGTAAGCAGTGCAATAGGCTGTCTGCCTTGTCATGGAACCTAGGCGGGCATGTTTTCATCAACATTTGCAGGACGGGAATTGCTTCAGCTGCAATCATGGCTTGAGACTTTGCAACATCTATAGCCATATTTGTCCACGAGTGTCTTAGCAAGTAGAGAATTTCCAATACTAATCCCTGGACATCTTCAACACCAGACTTGAGTGCCCCGACCAAATGAGGGATGCAGAACGTAGCAGCTTCTGAGGCACGGAGCTTAGGAAAATTGGAGAATATCACATTTAAGGTTCTCAAAACTTCGATATTGATTGTTGCTGTAGACCACAAGCCTCTCTCAAGTGCAGCTGCTCAACAACAATTGAAGATACGAGCAAAGGCATCATCAGAATATTAAAAAAAAAAAAAAAAAAAATCTGGAACAAAGGCCCTGAGGAAACGCTAGCACTTTATTGCAAGAGTGGCAGGGACATAGGATTATAAACGTAAATTTTAAAATTGAAAGGTACCCGTTAATGATCTTATAAGCTCATTCGAGACATATTCTTGGAGTGTGTGGTTGGAGAACAAAAACTTGACCATCAGTGCAGCCTGCCCAGAAACTTCTGCATTGCAAGAAAGCAATAGCTCCTGAATTAACAATACGCCACCAGCCTCTGCAACTGCTCGCCTATTCGTTCTACTATTCATCACAAAATTCTGCAACGCACAGATGGCCACCACTTTCATTTCTTCTGTCGGTTGTTCTTCTAGCACGCTAATGAGTGCACGGCAAGCAGAAACAGAACCACTGGATCTAGAAAGCCTTTCATGCTGAGAAAGGTCCCCAAGTGCTAGAGCAGCAAGAAGTCTACCAGAGTCTGATTTTGTCTGAGGATCCAATAGATATTGAGAGAGTGGTGCTATCGCATATTTGCATAGCTTTAACTCTCTTACCCTCGGGTTGTTAAATATTACTTCAAGTAAGCTTCCCGATTCTTCCTCGCATTGATGAGATCTCAGGAGGTCCAGTAATGCATCGATTGCGCCAAGCTCAGCCATTTTTACGGTGCTTGAAGAATCGTTCTTCTCATGAATCATCAATGCTTTAAGAGCCAGCATCACTGTGCTTTCGATTGTCGAGAACAACAACTTCACTAAAACTGGTAGCTCGACTCTGAAAAAGCATTCTGCATCATACTGTAGAACATTGGAGAGAACAAAAGCAGCTGACTCCCACAGCTCAAGAGGTGGCTGAGGATCTTCTTGAAGAATAACCTTGGATAGCTCGAAAATACCTCCAGCATCAAGAACAGCCTTAGGCCAGGTAGCAGATATCTTCTCCAGTGCCTTTATCGCAGTTTCCTGGATCCTCAGTATTCCAATTCCAGCAAGCCGAACCAGAGGAACCACAGCACTCTGTGTTGTGATGTCTTGCTGGAAGTCTTCCATTGTAAGAAAATGGCTCAGAAGTTCTGCTCCAAGCTGCTGGATAGCTTGAGATGAAGACTCCAAAAATGAAATCAGAGGCACTATGGCTTCACTGGGTGTAAAACTAAAAGCGTCAAGGCTTTGTTGTTTTTCCAAAATGTTTACAAGTGCTTGTAGGGCACTATGTTGCCCCCATAAGGTCAAGTCTGATCGGAGCAAGACCATGAAAAGAGGTTCTACCGTTTTTGTAACATCTGGTCTTCTCGCGATTACTCCACTATTTGTTAGAATTCGAAACAGCTCTGCAACAGAGGAACATAACGAACTTGAGGCTCCAGGTAGTAGCTCAAGACATCGATCAATTATTCCAGCTTCCACCATATCCAACTTGCGTGGTACTCTGTCTTTCCCCAACTTAATGAGAACTGATAAGCTAGCCTCAATAATCCTGTAATGTTCTCCGCAAACCAAGCCAACAAGAAGCTCCTGAATGTCATGAGCTGCCGCGAGTTCCAACTGTTGCTCGTCATCCAATAATATCTTAATAGCACAAACTGCAGCTTCAACTGCTGCACTTCTTTTAGAGTGCATAAGTGTTATCAGATGCTTCATGCATCCGGAGGCGGATGAACTTGTTCTGACGTTTTTATTCGAGAAAACAACAGAACAAAGTCTGGCAGCATTTATCTTCAACTCCTCTGAAGCAGAAGCAGATGATAATATTTTGTTCACATTTTCCAGCAGACTTTCTTCCACATCAACCAGAAGAGCTGTATTCGAAGTATTTTCTGAACTTAGCTTAATCAATGCAGAGAGAGCTACCTCTTGCTCAGTCTCTGATACAGTACCGAGCATGTCCATCAATGGTTGAGCAGCCTGGCGGGCTATTTCAGTATTTCTGACGTTTTCAGCATCAAAGAGTTCATTCAGAGCCCCAGCGGCGCTGTTTCTTGCACTTCTCGACCCCATACGAAGTACTGCTACAAGCTGATTCAAGGAACTTAGTGTCACTTCGTTTTGTCTAATCTCGTGGTTGCTAAATAATACTCTAAGCAATTCAGATATGATGTGTTCCGTTGAATCTTGCGGGCTTAGAGAAAGGTATTTCGTTAAAGCTTCCACAGCTCCAGCTTCAGCCATTTGTAATTTATTTGTGTCACTCCCATCAGCAATGCGAATCAGGATTTGGACGGCAAATTGAGGGGCTCCTGGCCTATCTGGAATTGGCCTTAAGAGATCTACAAGCAGTGGGATAGATTTGCGTGCAGTGGAGCCAAGCCTCACATCTTCAATTTCGAAGAGGTGTTGAAGAATGACTTGATCAGGTTCCTTCACCAGAGAAAATTCATTTGCCAAAGCAACCAAGTTCAGAATCTCTGACTCCACATAGCCAAGAATGTTTATTATCCCAGAAACAGCACCTGAGTTTGCAATTGTCAGATTTATTCCTCTGTTCCTAGTACAAACAAGACTAGCCATTGCGTGGGCAGCAAAATACCGATCTATCAGTTCATCAGATCTTAGCAGAAGTGCAAGCGTTGGAATGATTCGCATCGTCGTTGATGACAAGGACACATTGTCATCCTGGAACATGATAGCCAGGAGGAGGGCGCTAATCCAAATGCCTTCTGTATCCTCAAATTCAGCCTGGTATAAACAATTTAGCTCAAGATTATTTAAGGGGGAAAATTCGTACAAGACATCTTTGCCACAAAAAGTAAGAATCAAGTCAAACCTAAGAGAAAATAAGAGCAGTGTGATTCAACGCCAAGATGCACAATTCGTACTTGACAAGTCTGAAACGATATAAAGAAGGGATAACTTCTGAAATCTGACTGTAATCTGTAACAGAACCACTGAACTAACAAAAGGCCCTAAAAATTTGATCCACAAGTTGTATAACACAACACAGAAGTTGGCTAATTTATTTTTAAGACATACCCATGACTTATAAAGAATATAATTATTTCTGTCCGAAACAGAAACATTTACCTGAGGACTGGATGTATACCTAGCAAGCTTCCCAGAGAGCACCTCAATTCCGCCAGCTTCCAGGACAATGAGCTTGGACTTGGCATCAACGGAAGTGAGTATGCATAGCAGCCACAATGCGACTGTACCACCCAAGATTTTAGCTGGATCAGGAAAATAAAAGCCACCTGTATCCTGGAAAACGTTTTTTTCCATAAAACCTTTAGGTGTCAGGACTTCATTTTCTATAGAAAAGCATTTAGAATTGTGCTTTATCATATCTACTAGGGCATGTAACAAGAGTTTTAAGAAACCAGACTGATCAAGTGCCTCCGTCATCAGCTGCTTCTTTTCTTTTGTAGCACATAAGAGCAGCGCTGTCCCCCCAACTCTCACTTCTAAGCTGGATGCATTTACTATTCTATCAGCCAAAACCCTAATTGACTTGGGTCTTGAAACTATAACTTCACTGAGTAGAAATTGTTGATCAGAGCAAAGCCTAGACAATATTTCTATTGCCTTATCTTGCACAAGAGTACGGCCTTCAGCAAGGCATTGCACAAGGGTCTCCAGGCTTGATGGCACTTCGGCAAGGACAACCCATGGAGGGTAAGAGAAATTCACCCCATTCTTAGTCCGTGCCAAAAGTGAAACTGCTTCTAATACGTTGAAAGCATCTGGGCTATCCATATCTAGTGATTTTAGAGAATCAACGAGTGAAAGTAGAGCAAAACGGCACTGAGCACTTCCCTTTAGCACATCACAAACTGGGAAAAATTTAAGTAACTGATGAAGTGCCCGTGATGCATTTCGCTTACCCTCTGAAGATCCATCAGCCAAAATTCTTGTGAAAGCTGAAACAACATCTTCAGCTAATGCTTCTGCAGCTATATCCGGATCAGTCATAAGATTTGCCAGTGCAGAAACTGCATTTTCTGCAGACTCTATGGAAGAGTCCTTAGCCAATTTTATGAGGGACTTAAAATCTCCTTCTGCAATGTAAGACTTCTTTTTATTAGAATTTTTCCTAACTGGGCGGGAAAGTGCGTCCAAAGCCCTCGCCACCTGTTTAGCCACATTCTGATTGTTGTTTGTAAGGAGCTTGATCCAGGGATTAATAATGTCATCAGTCGCAAGATGATCACAGATATCTTGTCTTGAACTGAATAGATCAGCTAAAACAGAAGCTATATGCTCCTTAGTTTCTTCTCTGGAAGATGTAAGGGACTGGACAAGAGATCTGAGTCCTTTGTTAGCGGCACATTCTTTATGAATAAGATCCTCTTGTGAAGCTTTGGAGAGCACATGACCCAATACTTGTATTACATGAACCTTGGAAGTCGGATTATCTCCCAGAAGTAAAGCCAACAATTGATTAATTGTGGCAGGATCAGCTGTACAAACAAGCTTCAAAAGTGTCTTTGTAGATGTTTCCTGGGAATGAGGTCCACCGGTCTTCAGTAGCCACAAGAATGCTGGAATACCACCAGCTCTTTCAACACAATCGCGGATTTCCTCACTGTGACAGCACAAATTCCAGAGGATCTGGGCAGCGTCTTCTTTGGCCTTGTGAGATCCAGTCTCGAGCAACTGGACAAGTGGCGGAATCCCCCCGGCTGCGGTTACAGCCCATTTACTATCATCGACCTGAGCCGTCAAAATTTCCAACATTTCAACAGCATATTCTTGGTGTTGCTCACTAGACAAACCTAGAAATGATATAAATAACTGGATTCCTTCTCTCTTTCCAACTGCCTCCCAAATTCCAACCTTGTCATGGCATAAGCGAGACAAGCAAGCTATTAGATGTTCTCGTACATCAGCAGATGCCATAGTTATGAGAGCTATTAGGACTCTCTTAGCTTCTGCATCATCTAGGTAACACGATAGACTACTGTTTCCATACAAGCTCGCCATAGCCTCCAAGATCCGCTCTTGGATTAACTTTGTGTCACGAGGCTTTAGTAACTTCACCAAAATGCTTTCTATCACTCTTGGATCCAATATCTTCTCTGAACTCTCTGGTTGTTTGAAAATCATTAGAGCATAGGCAAGGGATCCAATTACATCACCAATTGGTTCTGTTAGACGAGGGGATTGTGATACTTCTCCAAGATATATAATTAGATGGCGCATCCCGCCAAACACATTTGCCAAAGCTCCAGTTGCATGTTCTTGTAGAGATTGTCCATGTTTTCCCTGCATACACTCTTTCGATGGAGCAACAATGGCTCCAATGAGAGCATGAACACCTCCTGCATCTTTAACACATTTCTTAGCTTCATCGGATCTTGATGAAAGAGCTTCCAAAGCATCTGCAGCACTAGCACGGACATAGATATCATTTTTCTGTTCCAAAAGATGTATCAGAGAGTTGACAACTCCAGAATTTAATATTTTCTGGATGCTATCACAAAAGGATAGTACGAGACGAGCCAGCAGAGAAGCAGCATTTGCTTGAGAGTTGGGATTATCAGATGACAAAAGAGATACAACTATGTCTACACCACTACCCTCTAGTGTCACTCTCCAATAACCATCATCAACGCCACAAAGATTCCTCAAAGCACCAGTAACGTACCCTTCAACTACGGTGTCCTGCTTTCCTTTCAGACTAAGTTGATCCCACAAAGTTGGCACCACACCTTCTGTGACAAATATTTTCATGCCAATGTGATCATTGGAAATTCCAGCAGAAGAAACCTCATATATAGCTTCTGCCGCTGCTTTCCTAGTGTCAATGGTTCCAGACTTCAAAACCGAAAGTAATGGTGGGATGCATCCTCCTAGAAGCACTTTTAGTCGCAAGTCTTTGTCTTTGCATAATACGGAAAGGATTGAAGCGACGTTTACTTTTGCCAAACTCGTGCCATTTCTAAGCATGGAAATGAATAGAGGCATTGCTTGGGCATACGAACCAATCAGCCTTCTTGCCTCTCTTCTGCCTTTTGCAATACCAAGAAGGCGAGCTGTTGTGAGTTCTTTGTCTTGAGGAGACGATGTTTTCGAGTGAAGCTGCTCTATGAGCTGAGCAACCGTAGCCATTGCCTTCTCTGGATCATCCATTTCCAATTTTGCATCGACTTCCCTGCACATATATAGGCTATGAGTTCTGATTTTATTTATCATTAAAACGAAAATTGCAAAAAGAGAATGAAAACTGATTAAAGAAAGGAAGGAGTTAGCAAAAATTTAGAGTATTTTCTCTAAATACTTTTCAAATATAGAAAGTGCCTACCTGGACTGCGAGGAAGATAATGTTTCCTCCTGCGTTTCAGGAAGGAGAGCCTTCAACATCTGCATAGCAATCGCCTTTAGCTTCAACCTAACACTGATTGAGTTTGGGTAAGTAAAAGAAAATAGAAACTTTGGGTAAGTATAAAACCGCGATTGACTGAGTTTATCAAACATTCAGCCTATCTTTACACCTACACTAACGAAGTGAAACTAGTACTTAAAACAAACAAAAATGGAAGAGTCTATACGAAGAATCTTCACAATATTTTGGAATAAAAACTCCTCAAGATTTCATCCTTGGAATTCAACTATGCCAAAATTCTACATTCTCCATTACAACTCATCCAGTGCCAAAAATATCGACCTCTAGCTCAAACATATTTGCAAAAGAATCTACATTCTAACACAGATAGTAAATAAGAAAATTACATAGACTTCGTGGATGATGCATATACCTACGAAAATCCTTCCGCCTTGCGGGACCGAAAAAATCATCACCGCAGAATCTCCAAACGCCGCCGGGAAACCAGTTCCGAATCAGAATCCATCTCTCAACGACGGCAGCAACCAATCCAAAACCAATGCTAAAACTCACCTTCGAAGCTCCGCTTCTGGAAATTCAAAGAAACAGCAGAAGCTTACTGAATCAGAGACGAGGAGAAAGAAGAAACGAAAAGAGATTGGATCACAGAAGCCTAGGGCAAAAACCAAAATTGAAAACAAAGAGTGGATTCCTAGTTTCGTTGGATCAATTGGCGGATAAAAAAACATATATATTATTAACAAAATGGAAATCGTAACGAGCATTATGATTTTCAAAGACGAGGAAGCTCCCAGGGAAATCACCTTTTCTCTCTTTGTCGTTGGCGAAATTGAAATGCCGAATTACCTCGAAGGAGGAAGAAGAACGTACGAGCAGAGAGAGAGAAGAAGAGAACAGTCCCTATATTATATTTTCTTTTTCTCTTTAATTTTTATTACTTCCATTAATCATCCACTCTTTTTTTCTTACCTTACCCTTAATAATCCGTTGTCCTTTGTTAGTTAAAAACTTAAAATTATACATTTTCTCTCATCACAGAGCTTGTAATTGTATTAATTGAAAATGGAATTGAAAGTCTACTCTCCCCTGTTCCTCGTCTCATAATCTCAAATTATTATTCTTCATATCTTAGTTCAAAAAATATATTGTATGATTCAGAATTTGATTGTTGAAAATTACACGGCAGCCATAATAATGGAATTAGAATTCTGAATTACCAAGCATGATGTTGCCCAATCTAAACAATAGGACTATGGTTAGGTTTCTATAATCCGAAACTTGGACTTTTTCAATGAAGTCTGATTGAGTCTCAATCTTTTGAGCTAATTTTTATTCAATTTTTTTACATGGTTTTTGAGCGTTGACACTTGACAGCAAAAAAAAAACAATGGTTGCCCAAGATATACTCTCTTTTTTTTTAATTACAAGATATACTTTTTTTCATTTTTCTTTATTTAACATTGTTATGGATCATAACTTCTGATTGAATTCGACGGGTTGGAACTTGGTGCAGTTCTTAATCGTGTTATGCATGTTATTTAGAATCTAAATCCAATTCGGTTAAAAAAGACCTAAATACGTATATAATAGTTTTAAAGTCTCTAAACAATTTATTTATGTGTTTAAAGCAAGAATGTAATATGAACAACGATGTGTGATGTGCCAATGAATCTTCTTGAGTCTTGACCAATCTCAGTCGGGTATAACTCAGAATCATACATAAAACCAAATAATATGTCGTGATAATACAAAATGATTATCCCGTTTGCATTAATAACAGTAAAAATTATCCATCTTATCCATACAGCAAAAAATCTCACACACAACACAGGCTCTCGTAAAACAATATAGCCCTTAAATTTAACCAAGGCAGAAAAAGATTCTCCTGGCAATTGTAATTTAAGCAAGGCGTAATCCTCGGATCTGCCCCTCAGTTTTGTTAAATTATTATATACGTGTACGTAATGTGATCTTACTATTTTTCTATTTGCAACGACAAAATTTATGTGCATCTTTTATACAATGTCATCAGTGATGTAAGTATTCACAAATACATACAATGCAATACAAATGTGAATTCAATCAGTCAAATAGAAATTATTAAATATCTGTAACAGTTGCGAGTTTAAACACAACACAACGCTATATATGCATGTGGATAATAGATTTACACTATTTAATACATCACATGCAAATGATATCATATATGAAGAAGAGAAAAAAAAATAGATATATGATTGTAAATGGTTATGTTGCTACATTGAAGACATGAATAAGAAATTAGTATAAAGTGTAAAGATAGATTGGTTGTAAATTGAAAGTGAAAGTTGTAAGAGCAACAACAAACATAGCTAACATGGACTTAAAACCCCACTTCCCCAGTGATACTGATTGTCTCCATTTTTTTCCAGTCCGCAACAATATATCTGGGCCCCATACTTAAATATCCCATCAAGTCTCACTTTTTTGTAAATCAATTTTACCTTTTCTTCTAGCAACACAGTTTTATACATTTAAGTTATGAGATGCTAATTATATTCCCACAATTTCAGTCGATTGTTTGCAATGGATAGTGATGTTGTATTTGAATTGGAACCCGTGTTAACCTGAAAATTCCACCGGTTAAACTAATTGTATTACATAGAATAATAAACTCAAGACAAAATCTAATAAATAAACAAAAGACAAGAAAAAAATTGTAATCAAAGAGAAGAAGGGGATTTGTTTGGATGCAAGTTGCAACGATAAGACTGTTATCTGACTAAGGGCCTACCTTCACCGACAAGTTCCAATACGACGGATTCACTATGTAAAAGCGGATCTCGAGCTTACGATATTTTTTCGCTTTTTTATTATTATTACACATCAATTCATATTTTCTCTGATACAATTTACTATTCAACGTATGGAATATTATCCATTCCATGATTGTATTATGAAAACAAAAATTCAGTACTACAACTTACAGATTTGATTCAAAAATGAATTTATTGCAAATCAAATATCGTAGAGAACCATGGTATTACTATGTTGGATCATACAAATACAATTGCATAGTCTAGCTTGTATTAATCGAGTAGAAAAGCCAAGGCCCAGTTGTTGGGGAAAAAAGCCCATTCCGTTCCTTCAGGCTCAGCTGGCGGGTTGGAAACCGGTTATCCGGCACGTGCGACGATAATCATAGTTGTTCCACTAACTCGCACGTGTCAGCTCAAAAAGTTCTCTGCTGAACCACAAGTGGATCAAACGTCGACCACATCTGATTCCCGCCCAATAGCCGTGAGACAATCTCGTTATTGGCGATGGCATCTACGTAATTAAACGGAACATCAAGGGCGTTACTCAACCGACCGTCGCTCCACCTACTCGGCTCGCTCTCAGCCTCGCACGTGAATTCGGGTGACACCACATGGTGGTCCGAGCAGCTCGAGCCGGCGATAATTTCCGGTCTGTCGAAGTTTAACTTCACCGGAGCCGCTACATGACACGTGTCGGTCATAGGCTTCACGTCACTCTCGGTCTCGCTCCGTCGCTTCTCGATGACACCTTTCTTGTTGTATATACGACACAGTACCCAATCGTCCAGCTGTTTCAAATGAACACATCCGGTTAACAAAACCCAACCCGGTTTTAATAATATTCAAGTATGTATTTGAACCGATAAATCACTCACTCTTAGACTGTTTTTCATGCGAACCGACCGGTCAACGTCGGCAAGGCGGTATTCGTGCATAATCCAATTGGTTTTCTCTCCTCTAGGAGGTTTTCCGGAATAAAACACTAGAGCCTTCTTAATACCGACCGGTTTAGGACGACCGATTGGTTTATCAGCACCGGTGGCTTTCCAATAACCTGTACCAGCCGCCCGGTTCGGTCGTGAGCCGTTTGGGTACTTTCGGTCTCTTGGTGAGAAAAAATACCACTCCTTTTCTCCGTACAAAGCCATGTCTGTAAAATGAGAATTTTCAGTTGGTTAACTCTTGGACCGGTTAAAGGAAACCGATTATTCGTTTTATGGTGATTTAAGCAAAAGGAAACAACCGTACCGGGAAGGTCCCAAGGATCATATCGGTATAGGTCGAGTTCGGTGATGATCGGGGCAGGGATCGGCTGCGACGCGCATTTACGGCAGAGATACATGAGGACGAGCTCCTCATCCGTGGGATGAAATCTAAATCCTGGTGGAAATTGCAGATCAGCCCCTGGTTTCATCATAAATTCACCTTTTTCCTCCTTGTTTTGTTCTTTGTTTGTTTACAACAAAGAGAACTAGAAAGATGTTTGAAACTTCTGAAAGCAAAGAAGAGAGATGAATATATAGGACGAGGGGCTTGGACACGTGGCGGATAGACAGGGGATTTGTGCTGGTGGAATGGAATCTCAACAAAAATAGTAAAAATGTTTTCGGAAATAGGAGTGAGTGTATAGGTTAAATTGTAGTGGGCGTACGATTCATTGATGTAGGAAGGACACGTGGCAGACGATAATGTAGGTAAGTTTTGTCATTGCTTACGTCAGACTATTTGGACTATAGCGGTCCGAAGCATGTCGATTTTGGGAAAGAGCGACGAGAATCGACACGTTCGATCTCACGCGTGGTACTTTCCAAACGAGACCAAACGTTGACCGTATCAAAAAATATTTCTCTCTTTGATCTCAAGAGATTTCAAGGCTCGTTCATTTCGATCTTTTTTTTTTGTTTGTCATCTGTAAATTTTTATTCATCAAAATCTGAAACAAAAACTTGGACAAAGTTAAAGCCGACAGAGTCAATGACTTCTCCAGAAACAAAGTTGGAAAAAAAAAAAAAATTCAGAACCAACAGCCGATAGAATATAAAAACATCTCCGAAGACTAAGATAAGCTAAAACTAACTATAAGGCATGAGCAAACAGAAGCAAACTAAAATCACAATAATGGTTTCGCGTCCTTCTTTGCCAATGAGTATCTCAAAGCCGCGTGGTCCGTGTGCACTATTACTTTGGAGCCCACCAAGTAAAACCTAAACTTCTCAAAGGCGAAAACTACGGCGTTTCTAAAAAGAGAAGTATCTGCGAACTGAAAGATGAAATGAAGCAGAACATCCAACAGCCGATTTATTGAAGCTGACACCCTTAAAAAACTCATTTTATTGCTCCGACGGATCATGGAGCCACAGAGTTGAATTCACAAGCAGTAGATCAACCGAGATAGACGAAGAAACACCTTTTTATCATTCGACGACCCACGACTTGATGCTATAAGAGCCGAAGCTCCTTTTCCTCACTATCGAGTCGGAGAAAACCCAGCATTGACGATCATAAGACTTGTTGATTTATATATGAATTGAAATGTTAGTATATAAAAAACACTTGTTGATTTATCTAATGGAGATATTTTTATTCACTGACAATCCATTGTAAGCTAAAAAAATTGGTTAACGAAGAGTAAATGTGGAGCCACATTAAAAAGAAAAAATGACGTTGCTTTCATATTATTTGGTGTGTCACTTGGTCCACTTATGAAATTTAAGGGTACCTATGGTAGGAAATCTATACTTTTACAGTTTTACTTTTCAAATTCAAGTTCGAAAGTTTTTAAACTTTCTTTCTTTATAATTTATAAAAAGAACTAAACAGGTCTACGGTTGATAAAATGAATAAAATCACCTCATAATTATGTATGCCAATGCCACTTTGACTCGGTTACTTTCTATAATGGAGTGCACAAAATAATGTCATCTCGAGCCGCATTTGCCACCGAATAGATAGACGCTTGGATCTTTGCCACGTGGAGCGGTAATGTAAGTTCGGCCGCCTTTTATTTTGGTGTGTCGAATTTGATAAAAAAGCTGAAAAGTGACAGAAGATCTAGACACGTGACAGGATGTAGGTGGTTCATGGATTTATAATCGCAATAATCAGAAGCATGAATTTACGAGCATCGCTAATGATTGACGAAGTAGAACATTATGTATATACACACACACATCTATATATGAATATCCACCGGCCGAGAGAAATGAGGTCGGCAGGATTTAATTTATATTCGTGGAGCGACCAGAACGATTGCACATGCCACGTGCTTTTATTACAAACCTTTGCACGCATGTATTTCACGAGTTTTGCGAGCGGATTTTAGCTACTCTTGCTCAATATAACGCCATGAACCGAACCAGCATACACGTACACGCAAATCATTCACGTCGATGTGACATATCATCCATCATTCATCATCGTTAACGACGAAACTAAAGACAATATTTGGTACGAAATTTTTAAATCAGAACCAAAAGGGACATCAAGCGGTCGAGTATTTGAACAAGACAACAACAAGCGCTTTTCTTAATTTTCTGTAAAAGTGAGTAACCAACAATATTCAATTTCTACTTATCCGGATTAAACCGAACTCGGATGAAAGCAGATATGTGATTGTAGATCAATCCATCCTTCCCTTGAGGATCCTCTCCTTGACCTCATTTGGTGTTCTGAAAAACATCACCATGAAAATGTTTTACTCATCAGATGCAAGATGTGAAAAGAAGAAGAATAAGAAGACGACGATGAGGAGAACAAAACTTACACAACGTAGACATGTCCTCCCCATCCACTCAGACAATCGCGGTCAACGGAAGAGAGAAGTGCTTGTGAAATTGTCTCAAACAATTCCTCAGCTTCCTGAAAATCCCAATTTTTTAAACCAAGGATCAGCCCCAACCTTAACGTTATAATATACATTTTCATGAAATCAAGTCTGTTACCACAATGCACGTCCCACTTCTTAGAATGATGCTTTTCAATTTCAAACTTCATTTATACAAACTTATAGCAGGGAACACCGCAGTATAACTTACAAGCCTGAACTATGAAACACCTCATTTCTAGGACAGATTAAAATTATCGGAATTCCTTCATCTACGACCAGCATTATGCACACATCAAACCTAGATTCTACGATATAATTCTTACAAAATAAAGGATTTTATTAAACAAGATCGAACTCTGATACGCCTCATTCCTATGCAAAATGAAGATATTCCGTCATCTATGACCAGCATCATTATGCAATCTATGACCAGCATCATTATGCACACAATCATTCCCACCAAATCCAGTTTCTACAACAGAATTCCTACATATGAAGGATTTTACTAAATTTTCAGGCGAACTTAGCAACAGAAATTGAGTTTTCAGTGATCCGGTAAAAAAAAAAGAGGCTTTTAAAAGCACATACCATATCTGGTTTGTACATGGCTTCACATGCACCATATAGTGATTCTGAAGCAGTTCCAGAGACAACAAAGTCTTTAGCCAATTCCCTACGTTTAGAGAGAACAAGTGTCATTGGATGAGAAACGACCAGAACAAGATTCCACTAAAACCAAAATCCTGATCCACTACCCTTGTGGTTCTCCTAGCAAGATTCAGGACTAGACTCACTGACTAACAACACTAAATGGCGATACAGATGAAAAATGAGAGATAACGTTTTGAATAATAGGAGACTCAGCAAAGAAATGATGTGAAACATACTTGGCTCCAATCGAATCCATTGTGCAAATGAAGGGTTTGTTATCTTCTCCCAATCCAGCAATCACAGGTTGGCACAAGTATGGACCAAATCTGAAATTAAGTAAGTAATTTAAAATCCATCAAACATTCAACTTAGTCCCGGAATTGTAACATAAATTATGAAAAAAAGCAGCTTGATTAAGGCAAGCTACAAATGGGAGAAGAAGGCATTTTAGTTTTACATACCTTTTCTCATAGAGAATAGCAGATACAAGACTAGCGAAAGTGTCTGGCTTCATGTCTCTCTCTTCTCGAAGCTGATATAGTTTATGACGAAATACGAGTCGCTGGTACCTTCAAAATCCCAAACGCAAACAAAAAAGAATCCATAATTTATGAAATTCGCCTATTTTTTAGGAGAAGAGGAGAAAACATATGAAAAAAGTGGAATAGTCAGGAGAGGTCACAGTGTCTGGACATCGGTGGCGAGACCAGAAAGGCCGATGAAGAGATGATCATGGATCTTGAAGATTCTCTGAAAATCGGTAGCGATAGTCTGTAACTGCACACCAAGCCTCCGATCACTTGCTATAGCGAAACAGTTCTTCCCCACCATAGCCACGACGGCACTTCCATTGTACTCAAAGATCTATATCACCACAATGTCCATCAATCATTTCCCAAAACAAACAAAGATTAGAAATCGCAGGGGAAGACTTACCGACATCGGAAAACTAGGGTTCACTGAAACTTGGGGAGTTTTTCTAACGGAGAGAAGAAATCTGAGCAAGAAAAGAGCAAATTGTAAAGTCGACGGTGGCTTACTGGCTTGGACGAGACTCTAGACAGTTTGCTTTATTAATGGGCCTCGTTATTATTGGGCTTTCAGATAACTTTTATATATCATTCAATCATTCTTCATTCTTCTTACTCTGTTTATTTTGACTAGAAAAAAACAAAAATTCACTAGAAATATGCTTTGACTGCTTTGAGCCTTTGAGTATCCATATCCATTCTAACTGCGAAATTCTAAGTGCTTTGAGTATTCATTCTAATTGTCTGCATCAACAAGTGTGTTTTGATTTCATTCACACAACACAATGCTGTCAATGCATAGATGTCAAGAAGCATTTTTTTTTTTGTCCAGGCAATTCTATAAACATAATTAATTGGTCAATGTAAGTGCCACCACGGTTCTGCCTACAATCTTCAGGGGAGCCGCCCAACAGTCGATGATCATCTGGACGACATTATCAGTTGCTCAGTGTTTATAGACATAGTAGGTCCAAATTTTGTGGAGATCTTGCACAAAATTAAACAATTGTGCATTTTTCATATGTATAGTTTTCTTTGCCGGTGTTATGGTCTTCAATTTGAGTCTGGGTATAACTTTTGCGCAGCCAAACACTACTAACTACCATTTGCAAGATGCAGCCGAAGTAGCGTTAAAGGCACTAGCTAAAGAAGCAAGGGCCAAGATTATGTATTCATTGTAAGTCAGATTTTTTTTTTTGTTTTTTTCAACTTTATTCAAATGAGAGTAAGACAATAATAAATAGGGTAGGACATTGGAGATATACTCTCATTTTACTTGGGAGCGGAGCGGGCATCGAGCCAAGCAACGATGTCGTTGATTACGGTGAAAATATTATCGTCTGTGTCACCTTCTAGAATGCAATGGTAGCCACCTGGATAGAGTTTTAGAGTTTTGTCTTGGCTGATTGCTTGCTCGTGAAGGAATTTGCTCACAGTTGGATCTGTGACTCTATCTGCCGCTCCATGTAGTATCAACAATGGCAACGATACCTGCAACATAGAAGAGACGGAAGTTATTAGAGACGAGCCTATCTATGACAAAGAAGTTTCCTTTATTGTATTTGTTTCTACAACTAACCTTATCAATTTGCATTTCAATGTCTCTTGTGGCATTTAAAAGTTCAACGGCGGTTTTCAGACGCGTTTGGTCATCGTAGCATATCACATCATAGTCGCACTTGATCCATACGGAGAGCAAAAACATGGCAAAAGGAAAAAGTCAGCAACAAAATGCTTCAGAAAGTGGTCTGTTGAAAAACTTAAGAGAAGGTACCAGTTTTCTTTTACTCGGGTCTCTGAAGAACATATCGCTCAAGTCTTTCTTTGGAAAGAGCTTTGCTTTCGGAAATAGTGTTGACATCAAGATTAACGCATTCAGGACTAGCTTAGGAGGTTTTACATCTTCTGAAATCTTGGAAGTAACTCAAGGTCACGTATTTCAAACACAACTTAAGGTAAAAAAAATGTGAGTAGTAAAATACTTCCAAGCAGGGTTTGACTTACCTTACACATTGGAGCCACAAGGACAAGACCATCCCAAGCTAGAGGTTCTTTCAGATGAATTTTCAAGGCAATAGCTCCTCCCATTGACTGTCCGAATAGGAACCGGGGCACATTTCTCAATTCAGGTCTCCCTAATAAATCATAGCAGTTTAAAAAAAAACCGAAAAGCAGATTCAACACAAAACACAGGAACAGGTAAATTTGGGGTACCTTTCATTTTGGTGAACTGTTCAATAGCATTTTCAGCTAAGTAATCAAAATTTGGGATGTGACCATGTAAACCATCTGAGAGACCAAAACCAGGGTGGTCTATAGCATAGACGCCATAACCATAACCTGCTATTTGCTTTGCTATGCCTGTAACAACAAACCCAGAACTATAATAGAAGAAGAAGAAGAGCCTGATGCAAATTATGATTAAGTAGAAATATCTAACGAACCATCAAAGAAGAAAGTGCAAGTGCTGCCATAGCCATGACAGAAACACACCGCCGCTTTGATTTCAACGCCGGCTTCAGGCAACCAACTCTTGCAGAAAATTTCGTCCCCTTTCGAATTTCTCTCATACCACTTTCATATACAGAAGAAGAAGATTTAACAACTACTTTGACTTAGTATAAACTACAAGCAGAAGGCTAAATGAAAAAAGAAAAAAAAAAGCTGCTTACCTCCTCTGTTCTGATCCCAATCGGAGCTTTCTGTCACCAGATTCAGATGATTAGAGACGAGATCATGTTCGATTTTGCTATAAAAATAAAATAGTCAATGCACCTTGAACAAGCAGTGATCGAGCTGCTGCTGCAAGTCAGCAAAAGCGGAACGCACTCGCCTTCGTGCTGGAGCTTGATCTAACTCCTGAGAGGCGATTAGATTCAGCTCATCACTCACTCCATCGATCGGAGATCGTTTCGCGGAAACAATCGCCGGCGCGAATCGTCGAGTGATGGCCGGAGAACTCGTACGGCTGTTTCGGAAAGGGGAGAAAGTAGACGGAATGTCAAAACGGGAAGTTAAAGCACGATCCATGGATGCCGGAGAGTCAATTCAAGGATCCGAGATTGTAAAATCAGATGGGGAAGAAGACAAAAGAAGTACTATACATTTGTGCGGGAAATCTCGCACGCGCAACACGTGCTTCTAACTGTGCGTTGACGACGAGTCTTTAGAATGAAGATCGGCGTCTTCCTCTTCAAATCCGGTTCGACCGCAACCCGAATTTACTATCCGGTTTGGTTTAGGATAAAAGCAAGCGGTATGAGGAAGCCAGTCAAATCTAAACCCGCGCGTATTTAAACAACGTTTTGTTTGGGGCTTATTTATGGGCCTCTCCAATGTTGGGCTTTTGTAAAAAAATCTATTTTATTCCAGCTGCATCGTATAAAACCGCATTTTAAAAAAATTATAAAAAGAAAAGAAGAAATTTCGATCCGAAACGAAACGAAGGTGTGATATATACAGTGCACAGTTTCGCCCCAAACTATAAAACAATCTAAAATCCTCAAAATCTCAGTGCTGAACGATAATCGACTACAGTTTAGGAGAGAAATGGCGTCGTTTCGGTATTCACTGGCTATGTTCATTCTCATGGCGGTTATCGGAGCCGGTGACGCCGGAAACGTAACCTACGACGGGAGATCGCTGATCATCGACGGCCAACATAAGATCCTTTTCTCCGGCTCAATCCATTATCCTCGCAGCACACCTCAGGTATTCTCTCTTCATCTCCAGCTTCCTCTTCTTCTTCATATTCTCTCCGTTAATGGAAGTTTCGTAGCGTCGTTGGACTTTAATTTCTGCAACCTCTCGACGAAATCGCGTCGAGCAGTCACGTGAATTAGCACACTGGAGTCGGCGGTAGGTTTGCGAAGACGAAATACGTGAGCCGTTAGAGAGAAAGAGAAAGAGAGAGAGAGAGAGGATAAAATCGTCTTTTTCAATATCTTGGCCGTTTTGAACTTATGGAATTTGCGAGAATAAGTGCTCTCATTTTCTGATATATTCTCATTCCACCCCAAATATTCTGATATTGTTTTTTGGTTGCTGAATTTGCGAGACTAAGTGCTCTTATTTATGATTTGTTCTCATTTGACCCCAAACATTCTGATAATGTCTAAAATCCCTTCAAGGAAAGCTTCTATGTCTTTTAAGATTTGGCGGGATCTCTTCTTCTTCTTCTTCCTCTGCAAATATTAATGGAAGTCGAACTCGCAGATGTGGCCGTCTTTGATAGCAAAGGCAAAATCTGGAGGAATAGATGTAATAGACACATATGTCTTCTGGAACATTCACGAGCCGCAACAAGGCCAGGTTTATCCCTTCTTCTCTATATCTTCTATTCAGACGAATCCAAGTATATATATGTACCTATAGGTGTATAGGATTGATGAAATTTTGCGATCTGTAGTTCGATTTCAGTGGACGGCGTGATATCGTGAGGTTCATCAAGGAAATACAAGCGCAAGGCTTATATGTCTGTCTTCGGATTGGACCATTTATCCAGGGTGAATGGTCATATGGGTAAGCTTTTCCCGGCATTAGTTAGTTACGATTTTCCGATATGAAAAAACCAAATTCATGGAATTTTAAGTGTTTCAATACACATTTGCAGGGGTTTGCCTTTCTGGTTGCATAATGTCAAGGGGATTGTCTTTAGAACAGATAATGAGCCATTCAAGGTAAAAATTTTATTGAACTCAAATGGTTTCCATAATTCTATGGTTTCACGAAGATACGTTTTATTTGCAGTATCACATGAAGAGATATGCACAAATGATTGTTCAGTTGATGAAATCGGAGAACTTGTATGCTTCCCAAGGAGGACCTATTATACTCTCACAGGTTTACATTTTTTTTTTCCCATGTATGTTTCCTTCAAAGTTATTTTAACTGATCTCAAAGTTATGGGAAAAACAGATTGAAAACGAATATGGAATGGTAGCTAGAGCTTTTAGACTAGAAGGGAAATCATACGTCAAATGGGCAGCAAATATGGCTGTGGAGCTTGAGACAGGAGTGCCATGGGTCATGTGCAAGCAAGATGATGCCCCTGATCCTTTGGTTGGTTTATATGTTCTTCCTGCAGTGTTTTGCCTCTTAATCTGTTATTTATCTAGTTGTTTTAATGATGCACCAGATTAATGCTTGCAATGGGAGGCAATGTGGAGAAACGTTTAAAGGACCCAATTCTCCAAACAAACCTGCCATATGGACTGAGAACTGGACGAGTTTGTATGGTCTCCATTCAGAATCACTACGTTTCTGTTTAATTCCCAGTTCTCAGATAAAAAAAATAACTTTTTGCTGCTCCCTTTGTATAGTTATCAAACATATGGTGAAGAACCATTGATAAGGTCGGCTGAGGATATAGCATTTCAGGTTGCTCTATTCATCGCTAAGAATGGAAGTTTTGTAAACTACTACATGGTACTTTTTCCAGTCTCACTCTCTGTTTTATCTTTAATTTACAAGATATGCGGAAATGAATGATAGATTGACACAGTATCTTATTCTAGTATCATGGAGGAACAAACTTCGGAAGAAATGCTTCGCAGTTCGTAACCTCGAGTTACTATGATCAGGCTCCACTTGATGAATATGGTATACTCTAAACCATTTCGCGCCAAACTCAAAACTCTGATCTGAAAGTATAGCATTAAGGGTTGGTGCTACAGGATTACTTAGGCAACCAAAATGGGGACACCTTAAGGAATTACATGCTGCAATAAAGTTGTGTGAAAGGCCTCTGCTTTCTGGACTGCGAACTGCAATACCTATTGGGAAGCTACAAACTGTAAGAAAAATCCATCAGTACCTTCTCCTGCTTGATATAATGAAAAATGTAGTAACATTGATCTTTATGTCTTCTTTAACAGGCTTTTGTGTTCGGGAAGAATGCGGACCTATGTGCTGCCTTACTCGTTAACCAAGACAAAAACGATTCTACTGTGCAGTTTCTTGATTCTTCATACCTTTTATCTCCAAATTCTATAAGTGTCCTGCCAGACTGCAAGAATGTAGCCTTCAACACAGCCAAGGTAAGCTCATAGATTTAGACTATCATTTATGCATCTTTCTTCTTTTGATGCCTTCATTTATCCTTTGTGGTGTGGATAGGTCAATGCGCAATACAACACGAGAAGAAGGGAACCAAGACAAAATTTGTCTTCTTCTCACATGTGGGAGGTATTTACTGAAACTGTCCCGAGTTACAGTGAAACGTCAATAAGATCAGAATCCTTGCTTGAGCACCTGAACACGACACAGGATACTTCGGACTATCTCTGGCAAATATTTAGGTAAAGCCAATTTCATTCCGGAAGATATACATCATTTATTAGGATAAGTAGTATATGCTAGGCTGGTTGGAGATTCCAGTAGTTACTATTTTTCTTTTGCGATACAGGTTTCAACAATCTGAACCAGCTGCATCAATTCTCAAAGTCAACCACATTGGGCATGTTCTACATGCATTTGTTAATGGGAGACTCATAGGTATGTTTTTGTATCTCGGAATCCTTCTGGCTACATCTCATCATTGCCATTTTATTTAACTGCTTCTAATATTGAGTATTCTTTAGGTTCTATGCACGGTGCTTTCAAAGCGCAGAAATTTTTGCTAGAGAAAAATGTGTCACTGATTAATGGCACAAATAGCATCGCATTACTCAGCGTAATGGTAGGATTGCCGGTGAGCCCCAATCTTTTCTTCTGGATCTAAGTAATATTTTTTTCCAAACAGAGTACTTCCACATACGTGTCTGAAGCTGAGTATCAAAAACACCATATGAAGTCCATTTTTTCTGAAGTCGTTTTCTCTTTGGATCACAGAATTCAGGAGCACATCTAGAAAGGAGAGTTGGTGGATCACGGAGCGTAAAGATTTGGAATGGGAAATATGCACTGTACTTCAACAAATATGCCTGGGGATATCAGGTAAAACTTCTGACTTTGATTCGTCGTCAACAGATCTTATCTTTCTTCATGTTAACTGATACTGGCTGAAAATCGTTGTGGAGGTTGGGCTACATGGGGAGCAAGTACATGTTTACACTGATAATGGGGCGGCCAAAGTAAAGTGGAAGCAGTACAGAGACTATAATAGTCAGCCTCTAACTTGGTACAAGGTATAGGACAACACAATCGTAAAATAGTACTAGTTCAATATATTACTCAAACTTCACTCTCTGAGGTATTTTTATATCTACAGGCCTCATTTGACACACCAGAGGGGAAAGATCCCGTGGCCTTGAACCTAGGATCAATGGGAAAAGGAGAAGCTTGGGTGAATGGCCAGAGTATTGGTCGGTACTGGGTCTCATTTCATACTTCTAAGGGGAGCCCTTCCCAGATATGGTATGATATTGTTCACTTTTCTAATTGAATTATCTTGGTATATTGATTGGATGTTATTTATTGAAGCTATGTTCTCCTATTTTAAGGTACCATATACCGAGATCTTTTCTTAAACCCAAGAGTAACTCACTAGTCATTTTCGAAGAAGAAAGAGAAGGGAATCCTCTTGGTATAACTATAGACACAGTGTCAGTCACCGAAGTCTGTGGTCATGTCTCCAATTCATATCCTCCTCCTGTGATTTTTTGGAAAAGAAAAAGCCACAAACGAAATGAACACCGACATCGAAAACACCGGTATGATATGAGGCCTAAGGTTCAGCTCCAGTGTTCTAATGGCAGGAAAATTTCAAAGGTTTTGTTTGCAAGCTTTGGTACTCCAAATGGAAATTGTTGGAGCTATTCGGTTGGAAAATGTCACTCACCCAAATCTCTAGCTGTTATACAGAAGGTAAGTTACTGTCCCTGTAAATTTTACCTGTTCACTGAAATCGTAAAGCCCAAACAAATGTTCTTGTGAATTTGTGCAGGCTTGTCTGAGCAAGAGTAGGTGTTCTGTTCCAGTATGGAGCAAAACATTTGGTGGTGATTCATGTCCACACTCTGTTAAATCCCTGCTTGTTCACGCTCAATGCTCATGAGAGTCCAATTCTTTAGTACAAATTTCTCTTCATTTTTTTTGTTTCTTTCCTATTACTAAGTATGAACAAATAACAAAAGTATCAATGAAATATTACAAAAGCACAATACAAGATTTGAGTTCCATAGGAAACATCTTGAGAACATGTAAATCACTCTCAAATCAGTGCAGCCGCCAGCAATTAGCCTCCATTTACTCAGTCAACCAGTTAGATCTTCCGAGGGCTCTGGCTTAAACCAAGTCTACAATTAGTGTTTCAATCAAACTATCCAATTCATCATGAAAGCCAGGCAAAATTGAGCGAATAATTCACCACCGCATTAACCAACATCAATCTCATGAAGATCCGATTTCCCGACTTGATCTTTTCGAGCCATGACCGGTTTGATCTTCATGACTCTTCTATATCTATGTTCAATTCCTTCTCTGATTCTCTTATGCAGCTCTTCATCAAGTGTACTCGACATTCCCTCTGAGCTTAAAGCATCCAACACCACCTTATATGTATACTCTCTCGGAACTAACCCGGCCTCCACCATCTCTACCATCAAATCCCGAGCCTCGGCCGCTCTTCTGGTCTCAACAAGAGCGTGTATTAGCGGCGTGTATGTGCTTGAACCAGGTACACCATGACCCATCTTCTTCATTGTCCTCATCATATCAACTGCACGTTCTATCTCATTGGTAACACTGTAATACCTTACGAAAGAATTATACGTCACCTGGTTCGGGACGCACTCTCTCTTCTTCATATCATCAAACAGCTCCAGAGCCCGACCGATCCGATTCGTTTTGCAACATCCATCGATCAAACAATTGTAAGTCACCACATCGGGTACAAACCCCCTGAACAGCATTTCCCGAAACATTCGATTAGCCTCCCACATTCTCCTCCTTATCGCCTTTCTGCATCCGGTTTGCATCCCGTATTTACAGTATGAGCTTATGAAAATGGTGTAAGTATAGGTGTCTGGTGGGTATCGGAATCCCGGTAATTGCATCTGATCCAACAAAAATCGAGCCTTTTTGAAGTTCCCTACTCGGCAAAGAGAGTTGATTATTGTGTTGTAAGCATAGACATCAGGTTTGCAATGATATTCCTTCATCCTATAAAAGGTAGCTAATGCCTCTTTCACAAAGCCTTCTTCTCCTAGGCATTTCATCAAACACGTTATAGACGCTGTGGTGACCACATTTCGTCCATTCTCTCTTCTAGAGACTTGCCGGAGAAAATCCCAGAGACCTTTAAAGTCATTTCCTTTGGCCAACAAACATGCCATATCTCTACAAGTGATCTCATTATGATCGAAACCGAAATGGGTCTCCACCCAAAAGAAGAACTCTATGGCTTTCTGCAACCCGAGAGAAACTTTCTTAGGATCCATATACGCGCCGGGACCCATAACAAGGACTTCAGAACGGCGTCGTTGTGACTCGTCACGGAGGTTCCTCTGTTTCAACGGAGACCGGTGGCGAAAACCCTTTTGCCGACCTATGGATCGTGGGGATATGAAGAAGAATCTTGGAATAGAGCGGAGGACATCGGAGACGATCTGTTGACTCCACGGACTCGAGACCGTCACAGAGGCTAGTACGGCGTCGAATGGGCGGTTCTGGATCATGGCGGTGATGAGCTGATCAATAATGCGGTTGCTTAGCGGTTGCGACGGTTTCATGGTGTTCTGAAACTATGGCAAAAGGTACTAACTTCGAAATTAAATTTGTTTTTCCCAGAAAATCTCTGAAGTTGTTTCAGTAAATTTCAATTTAGGCATATACTTTTTGAAGTGATTGATTCGCCCTTCACTAATGATCAGAGATGTATATAATACAATCGCCCTTTTTGAAATACACTTCATACAAAATAAAATAAGATTTGACTTTCACATCTTCTTACATTCCTTTCTCCCACACTCAAAACTTCAAAATTTTGGGTTGTCTTTGGTAAATCCACCACAATGGACATATTATATTGACATTAGATAATAGCCATTTAGGACCCTACACTATATAAATATTCCATTATAGCCCAAGATTTGCTTTAATTTGATTTGAGCGATTCAAGCTTTCCTTGGTTCGGATGGCTAAATAACCGATCTCGAGACGTTCATCCAAATGTGCTCAAAAGAGCCCAAACCCGACCCATTCAGCTTCGTTGGCGATTCGTGGCGAGAATCGGAGCGAAGAGAACGACGATTTCGGCGAGTCCCATCTCGGAGAAACCGATCTTCGGCTAGAAACAGTCCACGGCGACATCGTCTCCTTATCGGAGCAGTAATCACGCTCCGATCTCGACCCGGTTTTTCTCCGACCACTGCTCTTGTTCTTCCTCAACCTAAACTTAGGCGTCGGGAAACACCCCAACCCGGCAACAGCAAAATCGGGTCTGGGTTCGGACTCGGATCCGGGTCTGCCCCGGTTAGGGCGGTGGAGCTGCCACCGTTCAGAGAAAGCACGCGGGGATGATCGGAAAGAAGGTCCCGGAGAGTAGAATGGAGATTGGGACGGTGGTGGCGGTTTGAGCTTCGATGGAGTAGAAAAGGAAGGAGTGAGAGGAGACAAAGGACGGCTTTTGGAATTGGAGATGAAAGAAGACGACGGCGGAGATAACGCCGGCAGGTTAAGTGGCTGAGAGTGAGACAATGGTTTTAAACGGAGAGGAGAGAGTTTCTTGGGAGGCTGAAGCAGAGGAGTGTTACCGGGTTGAGAATTTCGGGTCTTGGGTACACCGGGTCGGATCTCCCAGCTGAAAGGTACGGTTCCTGGTCTCTTGAAAGAATCGTCAACGGCAACAATGGCCATTGCTTTTGTTTTTAAGAGAGATGAAACAAAAACAGAGAGAGAGAGAGAGAGAGAGAGAGAGATGACTTATAGAGTTGGATTAAGATTCTTAATCTAAGAATGAGCTTAATGTCTTTTATATGAGGACAAAACATGAGATAGGAGAGAGAAAGAGAGATGAGAGGCGAGATTAGAGGAAGATAGAAGTGGGTGGCGGGAGAGATTAGAGAAGTTTATCTGTGTATTTGACTTGTTTCAATATGTCCCCACCATTATTAACATAACTTTTCAATTATGCAATGGTCACCACAAGTATTCAAATTTCCAACTCTAATTGGATTACAATACCCACATACAAAAATCTTAATTTTTGTACATTTTATCGTCAAAAATATTCTGTCTTTTAATCTAGGCCATGAGACCTGCAGACTACTTTGAAGAATATACAAGTACTTATTTTAACTTTTAGCTGACTTCTTAAATTATTCAGTTTTGGTATATACCACAATGACTTAATGATATGTATGTACAATATAATAGGTCGACAGAATGAAAAAGGCTAAAGGTTTTTAAAAATCAAGTTTTCAAGTGCTCTAAAATAGTTATAGCACGCGGTCTCTCATGATTTAGACGTGAAAGGGAAAAATGAAACCAAACCAAAGAGAATTTGGGGTAAAAAATTCAAACTTTGAAATGATCGATCAGTGACCTTTTTCCCTTACATGAAACGCAAAAAGGGATAACCACTTACATTTGTCTTGTCTGCAAAAGATTCCAACTTTTGGTTTTAAAAAACTGTAGAAAGGCATGATGATGATATTTGTCACGTAAAGGTCAAACCAAACTTCAAACAACCACCATGGAATCAAGAAGTGGAGCTACAAATTGGAATTGTGGAAAGATCACAATATTGTATTGCTTGCCACGTCCAGTAGCAGCAGGTACTTATCAGCGCCGTCTACAAGACTCTTATCGCATAAAAAATGTAGATTATAAACCATGGAGCGAACAGAAACAGATTAACAGTTTCTTATGATCATGAAAGATAAATAGTTTTATAGTTAATCAGAAAACAACACATCATTTGAAAGCAGAATCTCAGCATATACTGCATCACCCTCAAATTACCCCCACAGACTAATCAACAACAAACAAATCAATCACACATTTATCCACAATAAGCCAAAAATACAAAGCAACAAATAATTAAAAAACCGGCACTTCGATTTTCCAGAACTCAGTTTATAAATAAAAGAAAGCAATTTCCATGATTGGTCTACAAGGCCAGAACCAAATTCAGCATCTAGGGTTTCTTCTAATCCAACATTTCAAAATCTAAATTTTTGATTCCAAACACCGACTAAATTACGTTATAAATCAGACTCCATAGACTACTTAGAGTTTTTTCTTGTTAAACCCTCTTTTGCGTAAAGAGGGTTCAATGATGCTTTAGCCAAAGGGTTTGGTGAATCAAAAAGTTTCGCGCTTAACAATAGTGGGACCCATTGAATATCAATCTCGTAAGTCGTAACGGTTTTTGACTTGAAGCGACGGCCAGGATTGATCCATTTTTCTATTAATAAATAAGAAATAGAAAAACCCTCCCGAGTTTTCATTTTCCGTTCTTCCTTCTCTTCTCGTTCAAGATCTCTCTCTCTTTCTCTCAGAAGAGAAACCCTAAATCTGACCGGAAAATCTCGACGCCGAATCGGAGATCTTCCTTTTTTTTCATCAACAATGTCTTCCTCGGCTAAACGGACATCTTCCTCGTCGTCATCGGGGAATCTATCCCAGGAGAATCCGGTTTCTCGGTCGAACGTAGCCAAGACTCGAATCCCACTCGGCGATGGTGGAATCCACCGTAACGCCCTCGGCGACATCACTAACCAGAAGAATGGATCTAGAATTTCCGCTTCGTCGTCTACTCTGGTAAATTAATTTGGATTCTCTCCTCGTCTTTTGTTTCCTTTTCAATTCCGGTGTGTGTTCGAAGAGAAAATCAGTTTTGGGGTTTATCCTGGAATTGCAGTCTATGAGTAATCTGAAAATGGTTCATTTTTGAAGGTGCATTGTTCTAATAAAATCGGCCAATCAAAGAAAGCACCAAAAACTGCTTTATCTCGTAATCGGAATTTGGGAATTCTCGATAGCGGTTTGCCTCCCAAGCCAAATGAGAAATCAAACATAATCGTTCCTTACGAAGACATCGACTTGCCTCAACCCAATGAAAATCTTCTTGCTTCATCACAAGGATCATCCGTGGATGCCTCTCCCACTCAATCAGCATCGACTCGTGACTCTTCCAAGAGCCCCAAAGTTGAGTATATGGTCGACAGCAGTATTGCTCTCCCGGAGCATGCAGATTCATCATACTCAGATTTGGGAAAAGATGATAAGATTGTGAATATCGATAGTAACTTGATGGATCCACAGCTTTGTGGTGCCTTTTCTTACGACATCTACGAGCACTTGCGTGAATCCGAGGTGGGTTTGCTGTAAAGTTTTCTCTGGCATAGTTCTTGTACCAACTTGCTCTGTTTTTGAGTTCGCTCGTTACTCTTTTCAGGTTAAGAAAAGGCCGGCTCTAGATTACATGGACAGAATTCAGCTAAACATCAATGCTAGCATGCGTTCCATACTGATTGACTGGCTCGTGGAGGTAAGCTTTCGATGAATCCGGTTCATTAAAGCAATGTATTTAGTTTTGATTGATGAGGAAAGACGTGTATTTGTAGATAAAACAGTTATGGATAAAACGTTTCTTTATAGATTTTCCACTGGTAGGTAATTTATAAAGCTGTTCTTTCATAAAACTGCAGGTTGCTGAAGAGTATAGGCTTTTGTCCGAGACGTTGTATTTGGCAGTGAACTATGTAGACCGGTACCTTTCAGGCAATGTAATTACCAAGCAAAACCTGCAGTTACTTGGTATTTCATGCATGATGATAGCAGCGTAAGAAATCTAGAAATTTGGCTCTGAGGGTTTATACTTTGTCTTCTTCAGAAGTATGCAGTTCCTAACTAGTTTACATACTGAACTTCCAGAAAATATGAAGAAGTGTGTGTGCCCCAAGTGGAGGATTTCTGCTACATCACTGATAACACATACTTAAGAAACGAGGTTTGTGCTTTGTTCTTCCGTGGAAAGACTTATTCTTGTGGTTTGATATGCCAGTAATGCATCGTTATCCTTAACTTCTTTTTAACAGGTTTTGGAGATGGAGTCTTCTGTTCTGAATTACTTGAAGTTCGAATTAACAACTCCAACAGCAAAATGTTTCTTGAGGTAGCTTCTGATCATATTGATGTTACTTCGATCATCCCTTTTTTTTGTGGTGGTTCCCTGCTGATCTGGAATTGTTAAAATGGTGGGTAGGCGCTTTGTTCGTGCTGCTCAAGGCAAAAAGGAGGTATAGTGTTTGTTATTTGAAAATTGAAGGATGAGCTCCCGACGCAATGGGTGATGTGTTATAAACGATTCTAACTGGTTACTGCTTCATATTAGGTACCATCACTGCTGTTTGAGTGTCTAGCCAGCTATCTCACCGAATTATCTCTCTTGGACTATGCTATGCTTCGATACGCTCCATCACTTGTGGCAGCCTCTGCAGTTTTCTTGGCACAGTACATACTACACCCTTCAAGAGAACCATGGGTATATGACCAGAAAACTGTATTGGCAATCCTATTTTCTTTAGTACTTAAGCCTTGTTCAATTCAGGTGTTGTAATAAGAAAAACTGTCAATTTGGGGGTTTTGCAGAACGCTACGTTAGAGCATTACACATCGTACAGGGCGAAAGATTTGGAAGGATGCGTTAAGAGTCTTCTTCAGCTGTGCCACGAGAGTCCCTCAGCTGATGTAGTTGCAGTCAGGAAGAAGTACAGTCAACACAAAGTAACAAAGCACTCCACTTCTTTGATTATTAGCAGCTTCATATAATTAAGATGCTTGAGATGTTTACTCTTTTTTTCTTTTTCTTTTTTCTTCTGGCAGTACAAGTTTGCAGCAAAGAAGTTTTGCCCCGCCTCACTACCACAAGAGCTTTTCATCTGCTAGAGGGTTATTTCCTCTCGTCTTGTAGATATTGTTGAAAAACTCATCGGGTCAAACAAATGTATTCAATTCTCGATAGATGTGTAGATGATAGTACTACTTATCAATACAAAGGGTAGTATCGTTACAAGTATGTGAATAGAGTTCTGAGCCATACGGTTGTGGTGGTTTGGAGTTTGTTGCAACCGTCTTTGTGTTACCATTTGTGTAAAAAGCTGTTGTAGTGGAATTGCCTCTAAAATGATAAGAATTGGGAATCAAACAAAACGTTTTATACTGAACTATAAAATGTTCCTAAACATTTCGTTTCCTTAATGCTCTCTCTGTTTTATTATAGTTAATGAAGTAAAGCAACATGCATTAGTATTATTCATTTAATTTAAAGAAGAAACATGCATTAATTAGATGTAGGAAATCAAATATTATAAAACAAGGAAAAAAATCTAGAAAATCAACTATAATGAAACAGATGGAGTATTTGTAGTAATAAACACAACCTTCTTTATTTTATTTATTAAAAACAACCAAACTTCCTCGGAATGAAACAAAACATAGGTTATTCTCTTTGCAGTGTTGACTTCTTTTTTTTTTTTTTTTGCGCGGTGTTGACTTCAATTTTTGGGTTAATTAACTTGATTCATAGATTTCGGACACCAAAGATTTCGTTGGCATTGCAGATTTCTGCGAAGTTAGTAGTCCACAAGACATTAGTAACCACAATGTCCCTATGGTTGCCAACATCCTTTTTTTTAATTTAAATGAGAAAATAAGTTATATGGGTTAACCAAAAAAACCGTTTCATCAGTTGTGCAGACATGGAAAATGTTACGTTAAATAGAATTACGTACTATTCTTTATGGTCCAACCATGCATTCTCTCTATGTTGGAAATGAAAGCATGTTCATTTTTTATGGTCTACGCACATGTCCTTCTAAAAAAGAAATGAGATAATGTATTATATATGGTCTAAGCATGCATCCCTCTAAATGGGAAATTAAATTATGTTTGCTATCAGACTAGAAAAGTTTTTAGGAACTAAAATAAATGAAATAAAATAAAGAATGGGTGTTGAAGGAAGAGAAGTGTCAAATGAGTATGAATATTTATTTATTTATCTCTTTATAAAAGGAAACAATTTAACCAGAATGTAGTAGTGATTTTTTTTTTTTTGGTAGTGAGTATATTCGATAATTTATTTGTAAAATTGATTTTAAATAATATTTAAAATTTTCCCTTTTGTTCATCTCCAAAAGAGTGGAGGAATATGAACTGATCTGTAGTCTTAATCTTAGGTGAATTTTCGAGCAATAAAGGCTAGTTCCGTTTGTGATTTTATGTGATTTTGTTCATGGAAGATGATTAGTATTTGAGTTGAATGAGAATGATGGTTGCGTGATAGTCTTATAGCTATTTGTGTAATGATCCTAAATGTACAAAACACACGTATATATTAACTCATGTAAATTTCATGCGACTTTGAATTATAAACTTTATACTTTGTATAACCGTTATGTTGGTCGATTCTTACTTTCATGGCAGTGAAAACCTCTCCCGGGTATGTTTGACTACACTATTGTATAGAGCCATAACAAATATCATTTCTATATGCTTCTCTTTGTTTCACTATAACAAGAACATAAGGAAGTTAGGAATCTTTTCTTGATGATCCTAATTAAATTAGAAGCACTTACTAGGAAAGTTATGGGTTACATTCAGAAATACGAACTAGGAACTTGCGGTTGTCGCCATGCGCAGGAGTTTGGTAGCAGAAAATGGCTGTGATTGAATTGATCTTGCGGTTGCAAGTGAAGCCAGTAATCTATACGAAATATATGATAAGAGTTATACAGGTACGGTTAGGTGCTTCAATACCTCATCTTTCTTTTTTTTTCTTCTCCTTGATGGATTTTGATGAATTTGAGTATCATTTGGTGTGTGTGGAAGAAAGTATATAGCAACGATGAGAAATAGTGGATGAATTATAAGAGAAGATGTCCAAGTTGAGCCATAGAAACGTGCGTGTGTGGATTTTTTTTTGCCCCTTCCTGCATTACAAATTTACAACGTTCGTGGTGTATTATTAATTAAGAGATTTTTAATTTGGAGAAGTTCATAGTCCACAAGACATTACTAAAAACATAGAGGAAACCACCCAAATCGCCTAAGAATGATAGGAATTGACAATTTTAACAAAACCTGAAGTAAGGATCGATCGTCATAAAGTATGAAGTATACAAATTATGTAACAGGATGAAGAATCACTACAAAGTTGGGTTGCCCTGCCGAATTTTAATATCGAATAAAAGAAGAATATAATTCCTTTAAATAGGAATACAGCTCCATACCATAATATTAACTTTCCTTGCGAGTTGAAATTATAAAAATCAATGATCATTACAATTGATAAAATACGATCTATAGTGGACCAAATCTTTTGTTTAACTATCGAAAACCAATAAACCATGTGAAAATAAGTGTAGAGTATTCATTATAAACTTTCTCTTTAGATATTTGTAGATGTAGCCACGGAGTGGGTTGGCCAATTAATGACGGAAAGCTAGATGTTACAAAGATACAACTATAAAGATTCGTATGGTGGTTCTTACTATTTTCTTTTCAATAAGAATAGTTGTTTAACTTATCAGAATAAAAATAGTTGTTAAATGTTAGTGTTGTCTTAAGTTAATTTGTCGCCAAAGCTTACTTAAAGTTGTCTAATTATCAACACTCTTTGCGTCATCTTGATCAAGATGACACTACATGCATATTTGTATTGTTCATGACCAACTCTCTTCAGCTGATCTGCAAGCATGTCAGCTCGGATGCAGTAACAGAAGTCATACTTGATCATAATCATAGCAACACTACATGCATATCTGTATATATTTGTTGATGACAATACAGATTTTTTCCTGAAATCAACATGAGAACATATTAATTATTGTTGTCTTTTGTCAATAATGTATTTATATATTTGATCATGTCTCCATGACAACATAAAACGTCATACTTCAACACGGTAATTTTACTTTCTAACTGTCATAGATATACAAAAGAATTTTCAATGCGTTCCATGTAAATTATCTTGTTAGTAGTGGAGTTCAAATTTAATACGTAAAATACAGATTCATTTTGCTAAATAATTTGTCCACTACCAAACCGGCCTGATATTTTGTAATATCAAATAATAATTTATATAGGCTAAATGGCTAATTATAGCTAGTGCAATATATCTAAATCGAAACCTAACCGGGAATAGTAAGCAAGGAATCCGATGCCCTTCTTTCGCCAAATTGGAATGAGATAAATCGCAACGGCTGGAAATTATATAAAAAGGAGTACTAGCTCAAGTGTCGAGATGATAAACACATGGCGATATGTATACTCTTAAAAATATACTCCACTGGAGTATTATTAATTTTACTATATAGTGAGAGGATAACACTTTAAAAGGAACAAGTTGGAGAAAGTGGCTTGATGATGAAAGGCGTTTCTGGTTCACTCTTTTAAATTCATTTAATTGAGGATGGCTGTGTGTGTCTGCTTAAATCAAGTGGATCATCTGAACGAACGAACCCTATTCTCTTTCTTGATCTCCTCGATCTTTCTAATATCATTAAGAACTTCTTTTTAAATATACACATGGAAAGTAAAGATCTACCATTAGTTAAGATGAATCAGTACTTTAAAAAAGAAGAAGATGATCAGTACAGTTTGTATGTGTTCTTGCGGTTAAACGCAGACTTGGAGTTAAAAAGATTCTTTTCTATTGGACTATTTTCCTTTGAATTTTAGTCTTATGACTTATGGTCTGAAGACAGTTTTGATATAAATTCCTAATGGAAGATTTGCTTTCCCACGAATCAAATTTATATATGGTAGTGTAATGAAAACTTTATAGTAGAGATTTGAAAAAGAGAAAACAACAAGAAAACCTTAAACTTTCACGAACCCAATGCAATAATTTAAGATTATATTCTTTACCAAAAAAAAAAAATTATGATTATAAACAATCTTTTTAGGTGTTACTTTGTGTAGTAATTTCTATTCAAGTTTTTTTTTTATGATTATAAATCTTAAGTAAACCCGTAAAAGTTTATGTTTATTGAATACTCTAAAATAAATTAGTCGTGAGTGAAAATAACATGAAGTTATTCAAAGTTGAACAATGACATTAAGTCATTTCCACACACGTACAGAAAAAAGTTATTCAAAGTTGAACAATGACATTAAGTCCAAATGAAAACGATGGCAGCATCTTGGACTCACATTTCCTCCTATTCCCATATTTCTTTCTTCTTAGTTTTTTATACAGTACTATTTTCGTTTTATAATTATTCATATAGATAGATAGATCATCAAGTCAAATTTTTACAAAAGAACACATGATTATGGTCCTACCAACTTTTTACCAATTTGCTTTTTTTCTTTCTTTTGGTATTAACTTTCTACCAAATTCTGTGTATATAAATCTGTACTCCAGTGTCAGTTTCTCTTCATCCACCTTCTCTTTCGTCTTCTTCTTCTTCTTTGAATTAGAAACTCCAAGACGGTTAAAAGAAAACAGAGGTCGTCAAAAAAGAATTGTTAGTTCTGATTATATCTGCGTATTGATTTCTTCGAAAAACGCATTAAATAGTACCCATACAATTTCCTTTAGCATCTGTCTTTATCATCTAAAGGTCAACAGTTACAAACTACAAACGCATAATTTTAAGTTCCAACATTCAACACACAAACACACAAAAAAAGAACAGAGCAAAAAAAAAAAAAAAAAATGAATCACAACCAGCAAGCAGCTTTCGCCGTCGATATGCCACAACCCGGCGGCTCCAAGTGCTTCGACGACGACGGTCGAATCAAACGAACTGGTAACAATGTTTCCCTTTCTCTCTCTCTTTCTCTCTTTTTCCTTATTGAAAAGAAAAGAAAGTTGAAGTTTTTAAGTACTTTTGGGTCGTTTTAGGGAGTGTTTGGACGGCGAGTGCGCACATTATAACGGCGGTGATAGGATCGGGAGTTTTGTCGCTAGCGTGGGCTACGGCGCAGCTAGGTTGGCTCGCCGGACCTGTGGTGATGTTGCTCTTCTCCGTCGTCACTTATTTCACGTCTACTCTCCTCGCTGCCTGTTATCGCTCCGGCGACCCAATCTCCGGCAAGAGGAACTACACTTATATGGACGCCGTCCGATCAAATCTTGGTAAATAATACAAATTATAAGAAGAGATTCTTTAACAAAGATAGACGGTGGAGAATAGTAATTAGAAGAATATTAACATGTTACACTCTCTGGATAGGTGGCGTGAAGGTCAAGCTATGTGGGATTGTTCAGTATCTTAACCTCTTTGGTGTTGCAATTGGTTACACAATTGCCTCAGCTATAAGCATGATGTGAGTGTTCTCTCACTTATAAAGCTACCAAATTTGAGTGTTCCTTGGTAATGGGTTATGATATTTTTTTGTGGTTTTTAAATGGATAACAGGGCAATTAAGAGATCCAACTGTTTCCACAAGAGTGGAGGGAAAGATCCATGTCACATGAACAGTAACCCTTATATGATAGCTTTTGGATTAGTCCAGATTATATTCTCTCAGATTCCAGATTTTGATCAGCTTTGGTGGCTCTCTATCCTCGCCGCCGTCATGTCCTTCACTTATTCCTCCGCCGGTCTCGCTCTCGGCATCGCTCAAGTCGTAGGTCCGTCCGTAATAAGAAGAGGAAAAAAAACCTCTTAAATGGTCTTAGTGATTTTATAAGTAATGAGTTGCTAAATGTGAAAAAAGGAAATGTCATTTTGTTTTGTTTATTTTGGTTTCCATCAGCAAATGGGAAGGTGAAGGGAAGTCTCACTGGGATTAGCATAGGAGCAGTGACAGAGACACAGAAGATATGGAGAAGCTTTCAAGCTCTTGGAGACATTGCTTTTGCTTACTCTTACTCCATCATTCTTATTGAGATTCAGGTACTACTCCATCTTCTTTACAAGTCGTCATGCTTAAAGGCATGCATTCTTGGTCCCATCCTCAAGCTTTTTTTTTTTTTACTTTTATCTGAAAAAACAGGACACAGTGAAGTCACCACCATCAGAAGAGAAAACGATGAAGAAAGCGACACTTGTGAGCGTAGGTGTAACGACTATGTTCTACATGTTGTGTGGTTGTATGGGATATGCAGCCTTTGGAGACATGTCTCCGGGAAATCTCCTAACCGGTTTCGGGTTTTATAACCCTTATTGGCTTCTTGACATTGCAAACGCAGCCATTGTGGTTCACCTCATTGGTGCATACCAAGTCTATTGCCAACCTTTATTTGCCTTCATCGAGAAGCAAGCTTCCATTAGGTTCCCTGGTAACAAGTTCATAGCGAAAGATATCAAAATCCCCATTCCTGGTTTCAAGCCTTTCCGTTTGAATTTCTTCAGGTAAAGAGTCTTATTTATCAGTTTATAAGTTTTATATGTAAATACTCAAAAGATTTTGTGTGGTGTGGAATGGCTTACACAGGTTGATATGGAGGACAGTGTTTGTGATGATAACGACACTTATATCAATGCTTCTTCCGTTTTTCAACGATGTTGTGGGACTGCTCGGGGCACTAGGGTTTTGGCCATTGACGGTGTATTTTCCGGTGGAAATGTACATTGAGCAGAAGAAGATAGCTAGATGGAGCACCCAATGGGTTTGTCTTCAAGTCTTCAGCTCAGCTTGTTTGGTAGTTAGCATTGCTGCAGCTGCAGGGTCGATAGCTGGAGTTGTTCTTGATCTCAAGTCCTACAAGCCATTTCGAAGCGATTACTGATAAAATTTTCTAAAGTCATTTTTAGACACAGAGGACGGATCAAGAACGGTCAAGAGAATGAAGAACCGTGAAATGTGATATATTGATTAGCTTGTGTTTGATAGATAAAAAGCAAATAAGGATGAAGTTTCTTCTCTGTAATCTTATCTTTCAGCTGTAGGATCCTCCGTATCCAAATCGTAAGAATTGTAGTTTTAATGTGTAAATCTCTGATTTAGCAACATCATTAGCACATTCATGTAAGATGTGTAAGCCAAAGCACTGGTTACTGGTCGGAATGGTGTCTTACCATTGGTCAAACTAGGGCACAAATCCTGATTGTCGTTTAAGTGCCGCCATGTATTCGCATATTTTGGGCCTTTCTTTTCCTTTACTAATGGGCTTTTACATGTGGCCCACTTATCTCTCTTTTGAAACGCTGCGTATTCCTCGCTGGTCTTCAGTCTTCCGTCACTCGACGCTCTCGCCGACTGGGCTTTCTAGCCTCCGGTGAGCAAAACCACAGTTCCTGAAAAAAGTTCCCACTTGTTACGTAAAGGTAAAACCCACGATTTTCTGATAAAGTAGGTATATGATTCCATATATGTATATATATATCTCTGTTGTGTGTATTGGCTTGTGTTTTTAGTTATGTTCATTAACTGTTCGATGAAATGCCTCACAAACGCATATACCACTTGGCTGTTTATACGTCGTCCTCCTCACTTTTTTTTTTTTTTTTGTGTCGGCGATGGGAATGTAGCTCTGCTTCTTTGGTTTGGGTTCGATTCAACATGACGATCAGAGTTCTCAATTGTCAATCCAGATTATCTCTGCGAAGATATATTGTGTCTGCGAAGCTGTATAGTTCAGGTGGACAAGCCATAGATGTTGCGGTTGTGGCAAATAAGATTTCTAAAGTAATGATGTCCTCTCCGCAACCCGTGCTTGACTCGGCATTAGACCAAAGCGGTTTAAGGGTCTCACCGGAAGTAGTAGAAAATGTTCTAAACAGATTCAGGAACGCTGGTTTGTTGGCATACAGGTTCTTTCAATGGTCTGAGAAGCAACGGCATTACGAGCACAGTGTTCGAGCTTACCACATGATGATCGAGTCTACGGCAAAGATAAAGCAGTACAAGCTCATGTGGGATCTCATCAACTCTATGAGGAAGAAGAAGACGCTAAATATCGAGACTTTTTGTATCGTAATGAGGAAGTACGCAAGGGCGCAGAAAGTGGACGAGGCGATCTATGCGTTCAATGTGATGGAGAAGTATGATTTGCCACCGAATCTTGTTGCGTTCAATGGATTGTTGAGTGCTTTGTGTAAATCCAAGAATGTGAGGAAAGCGCAGGAGATATTCGAGAAGATGAGAGATCGGTTTACTCCTGACTCCAAAACTTATAGCATTTTGCTTGCTGGATGGGGCAAAGAACCCAATTTGCCAAAGGCAAGGGAAGTTTTCCGGGACATGATCAATGCGGGTTGTGATCCGGATATAGTGACCTACAGTATGATGGTTGATATTCTTTGTAAAGCTGGAAGAGTTGCTGAAGCTCTTGGCATTGTGAGGAGCATGAATCCAAGTATCTGCAAGCCGACCACTTTTATCTATAGTGTGCTTGTGCATACTTGTGGAACTGAGAACCGGCTTGAAGAGGCGGTTGATACGTTCCTAGAGATGGAAAGAAGTGGAATAGAACCAGATGTAGCGGTTTTCAATTCATTGATCGGCGCATTCTGCAAAGCAAATAGGATGAAGAATGTGTATAGGGTTTTGAAAGAAATGAAGGTTAAGGGTGTGACGCCTAACTCCAAGTCATGTAACATCATTCTACGCCATCTAATAGATCGTGGTGAGAAAGATGAAGCTTTTGATGTGTTTAGGAAGATGATCAAAGTGTGTGAACCAGACGCAGACACGTACACGATGATGATAAAGATGTTTTGCGAGAAGAAAGAGATGAAGACTGCGGATAAAGTGTGGAAGTACATGAGGAAGAAAGGGGTTTTTCCCAGTATGCATACATTCTCGGTTCTTATTAACGGGTTGTGTGAGGAGCGTGATACACAGAAAGCTTGTGTTTTGTTAGAGGAGATGATCGAGATGGGGATTCGACCATCAGGTGTGACGTTTGGGAGATTAAGACAGCTGCTTCTCAAAGATGGTAGAGAAGATGTGCTCAAGTTTCTTAATGAGAAAATGAATCTTTTGGTCAATGACCCTTTGTGTGATTGACCTTCTTTGGTTTCATGTGAACCACATAGCTTAATACATCTCACAACATATTTGGTTTTGTCTGATTTGCTCAGGATCCATTTCAATTGTTGTAAAGTTGTAACTGAAGTTGATAAGCTACTGTTATGGTTTTGATACACGAGATATTAAATTAAAGAGATGAAACAAACCATTTGATGTGTCAGGTCGCAGATGATATCATATTAAGTCTAAAAGACACCAATCCAGTTTCTCTAAGAACATAAACACAACTAAAAAGATGACCTCTCTATGATTATAATCTGCAACGGAAATAGACTACGGTGTCTAAGTTCTCAGTTCATGAAGTAGGAATGTTCCTGTATCTTTCTAGTACCAAACAAAGTTTAAGTCCAAACTAATTTATATAACCAATTCCATTTTCTGGTTCAGTGCCTCTTAGACTTTGACTCGGTTTTGGATAGCATGTATCCCGAGATCTTGTTCATCTCGTACAATAGCCCAGCAGAGAACAGGAAACTGCAGGCAGATTAAGAAAAAAAAAAGCATTGTAATCACTAATCACCACATTGCTTTTAGCGAGAAAGGTTTGAAAAACAGGTAAGACGAAAAGTTCAAGCAGAGCTAGTGAGTTTCCACTTACCAGGTTGTAATACAAACCCGATGCACCGTGCTAGCAGCGATAAGAGCTATGATTTCTGCAAGAATGACTGCCACGACAATAAAAAAAAAAACTTTACTTCAATAAAATTGGTGTACCACTTTTTACGCAGCGGAAGCAGGAGTAGGCAAACAAATTAGAATACTTTGTCACTGTGTTTCTTACATTAATGATACAGATAATACATTCGATGACAATTTTCAAGTTCCAACAATTGATTCAATGAAAAAGCCTTTGTAACACATAAGAGCAATGCATTTGTAATATGTTATCAGAAAGTAAACTTAGAGCATCATCAAAATGTCCACTCTTAAATCCTCAAACTTCTGAACCAGAAGACAAAATTGAGGTAGACATATAAAAGTAGCCAGACCATAAGCAAGCTAGCTACAATTCCGATTTCAATTGTGTTGATTTCATGATATAAAAGCAAGGACAATTTATTGCCAAGAAAGAAGCATACCTGCACCCCAGCCACTCTTCATGCCAGAAGATTCCTGGAAATTTCCAATGAACTGCAAGTAAAGAACCCGGATCAATCGAAGCTGTAAATCAACAATGTAGAGGGATTCTAGAAAACAAAAAGGTCTCAAATTTCCAAAGGTAAGATCAATATTGGCACATGCTTGTGGTAAAGGGAGTGCATTTCCATGAAGACGAGGAGGTTTCTAAGAAGTGCGAGTAAAAGCATCGCAAAGGAGCTTACAGTAAGAGAAAACAAAAAGAGGAGAGAGCTGGTGAATCCTCCAAGGATCGTGAAGAGCTCTGAAGAAGCTAGCTTCCCTCTGTAAATTTCTTGAAACGAGAGGATCACTGTAAACACAAGAAGAGAGCCCAGCATGGATGTTCCAGATCCCGCCATGGTTCTAAATCCTAACCAAACAATCAAATCAATAGACACCAATCAGACACGAGTTTGATCGAAAAGTTTGACGATAACGAGAAAGCAACGGAAAAAAATCGAATGTGTGATGATTTACCTTAAAATCCCCGCCTTGATAGATCAGATCTTTGCTTCTCGCTCGTCACTGCCACAGTTCCACTTCCAAAATCGCAATAGAGGAGATGGAGAGAAATTGGGACTTGCCTTTTTACCATAAACACACATGTTAATCGCTAATATTACAGATATACCCTCGCGGACCAGTTGCGGTCAAGGGAAGCGAGAAATCGATATCGAACGCTGTCGTTTACTCGAGGCAAAAACGACCTAGTAGTAGACATGAACGCTGTCGTTTTGACCAAGCAAAAACGACTTCGTACGTAGTACGTATGTATATTTGATGAAGCATGTTACAAAGATTTACTATTTCAAAATTCTAAGAATACCAATAGTCTTATAGTACGTTACGTACGTACGTCCCCACATGGTAGACCTTGGTTAGTATCACTGAATTATCTGAGGAACTCAAAAATTTAGCTTGAATGAAAATTGGTGAACTATAAATCTATATATAACGAATAAATTGTGTCCATAAATAACTTGTTAAAAGACTTGGGAGTATTTCAAATGCGGGTTACAAATGAAATTTCAAGAGAATGGTGGAGAAACCGCGTTGTGACTTTGTTGGAGAGTAACTGTTTGGAGATATGGTGTTATCTTTCGACGGTATTATTGGATTAGGAACAAGAGAAATTGTTTTCGTACTAGATTGTTTGTTTCAAAGACCACTCTTTGTGTTTTATTACGGAAGAATTACACAAATTTCCAAGGCTGTGAATCTTTTTGATGAGATAATGTTATTTAACTTTTGGGAGCTATCACAAACCAAGGAGATAGTTGTAAGATTTCATCAGAGGGAACTAAGCCAACTTACCACTAAGCTTTCATGGCTAGGCATTCCTACAGGTAGATTAACAATATAAAAAGATTTGAGATCATGAGATCAGTTCCAATAAGGCCTAGTACTCTCAGTTTCATCATGAGGCTTCCATAGTTGAGAAACAAATATCTGAATCAATCAGGATACATACAATATCAAACATATATCGCTTTTAGTCCAACCATTTTTTGTTTGTTTGTTTAACTCTTAAGATTTAAAGTTAACATGGACGTATTATATAACAAAAAGAGGATTAAGGTTTAATTATAATTAAGATATAATCCGAATTGAAGTTGTTGAAACGTACGTGAAGAGATGGAAGAAATGATTTAAAGATAGTTTGACTTTTTTTGATAATGCAGTTAATTTAGTTTGCAATAAATTGCATTTGGAGTTGGCTCCTCCGCGTCGATGGAAAGCCAAAAATCGAAGACCATGACGTGGAATATTTTCATTGTACATTGATTCTGTGCCCATACAATTTGATTTGCATACATCATACGCTTCATATCTATAAAAATTTATTTTATTTTTAACCATCAATTACTAGATGTTAGACATGTAATTAATAAATCATAACCGATTTTCATAGTATCATTGCTTTATGGAAATATAACACCAAATCTGAATTTCATTCGAAATTTGCACTTTCAAACTAATAGAACTGATTAACTTTTAGATACAATATAGTATCGAATAAAATTAATCTCAGAATGCGTATTAGTACTATAGAGCCATATGGATCAAGATTTATTTATTTTGTTTATATTATAGTTTTGCCAGGATGAAAGAATTAATGTTATATTGTGTGTTTCACTTTCACACCAAAACATCAGGGATATATATATATATATATAATGTATAATTGGAGTCGGTAAATGAAGTGAAGATCCCCATAAAATGTCGGTAACGGTTAAAGTCTTAAAGAAGACGAAGATTATAGACGATAATAAGTTATTATGGTCAATTAGGTGCTCCAAAATATATGGAAACGAACCGACCACGTCTCACTGTTTACTTTGCGGAGTAAGCACATTTAATAAGTTTTTTTTTTTTTTTTACAAAAAAATTAACACCACAGAGCCAAGAATCAAACCAAGAAGATAATGTTTTTTTTCTTCTAATTTTTAAATATACAGTTTTTATAGTAGTACGTTCACTAGATTTGAGGATTTATAGCACTGTCGACATTAGTTCTTATTACAAGATTTAATTAGCTTTTTTCTTGTCTCGTTAAATGAACCTCATATATTATCGAGGAAGATGTTCATTCATTGAACCAAGCTGGTTATTTCGAATGGTCTTCTTTATTATGATATTATTATTTCCGGTTTACAGATTTTGATATTTTCTTTATAAAGATTGTCGATTTGCATTTTTTTTCAATACAATTAAGACTAACTGAGACAAAATTGGTTAAGACAGACTTAAAATGATATTTAATTAATTTAAAAAAAAGTACAATACAAACAGTATTTTATTATACGTAAATACATTATAAACGGACATCTATAGTGATCAAAACTAAGCGATTAATTAGACAACATTTTTATAATATACGATTTCGGTGGATAATTTTATAATAAACAGACATATAGACATATATGGTATTTTGTTTTCGGTGGATAATCTTGTTTCAACGGATAATATAACATCTTCTACTGATTAATAATACTAAAAATTGGTGCGTACACAATATGAGGCCAGTTTTTAATTTACCTTATAACGATCAAAGATATTATAATTAAGCTGAGCTTTGTATTCCATAGATTCGATTTGCTGCAACACAAAAGAGACAGAGATCACTCAGCCCCATGTGATTCACTCAATTTTCCTTCAAGACTAATTCAATACTTCTCTTTTCTTAACTTTTTTTCGGTTACATATCAATTTGTTTTTGAAAACAAATTAGTAGTTAGAGCATCCACATTAGAGGTTCAGCCCGGGTTCAAGCTCAAAATCCAATGCTATTTGGATTAAAAAAAAAAAAAAATGGGCGATCTGGTATTGTCCGGACGAGCTTGAGGAGCCCGTATCACGGCCACGTGGCGTGTGCTGGTTGGACGAGAAATGGGGAAATTGGTGGGACAATATTTTTTTTCGTCATTTCTCGTTTTCTTCACGAATTTTTTTTTTCTTTCTCGCGAAGGCGATTTTCTGGGCGACTCGACGGAATCATGTCGACGACGACAAATCAACCGTCGAAACTTGTTTCCGATCGTCCATCTTCTCTTCTTATCATCCAGGTTAGAGTTTTTCTCCATAAATCAGTCCGTAAAAATCGAATCGGTATTTTTTAGGGTTTCGAATTGGGGAAATTTTGTTAGGATTTTTTTCTTCGATTAAATTTGGGGAAATCGTTTCGATTGTCTTTTTATGTGTGTGTTTGCTATCGATTCTTCTATGCGAGTTAATTTGCATGACGATTAGAGTTGAAATTAGGGTTTTGTCGAATTTGGGGAAAATTTGTTTAGGGTTTTTTCTTCGGGTAAAATTGGGTTTATTGATTCGCTTGTCTGTGTCTGACTCTTGTTTGCTATCGATTCTTGTTTGCGAGTTTAATATACTAGACGATTTGAGTTCAAATTAGGGTTTTCTCGATTTGGGGGAAAATTTTAGGGTTTTTTAAATCTGGTTCGAATTAGGGATATCTGATCGATTGTTATGTGGTGTATGTGAATTGCGATTGATTGTCTCAGTGAATTGGTTGATTATCTGATTCTATATGATTGTTGATTATCTAATTCTATATGATTGATCGATTATCTGATTCTATATGATTGTTGATTATCTGATTCTAATGAGTAAATGGTTGATGATGGTGAAATGATTGATGATGATTCAATGCACGATTATGATGATGATGAGATGATATATGGTATATGTTTGGCATTTTAATGATCGGTTATATTTGGTATGTGTTTGATTGTTGTTGCTGCCGTTGCTTAGTTTTACTAACTTCGATATCATTTTTGTGTGAGGGTATTTGGTTGATCAACGGCTACATGCTTTTGGGACTTTGAAGTGGTTAAGTGTGTCTCAACGATTACAGGTTAGACTTCAAACTCTCTTTTATTAAATTGTTAAGTTTGTTTGGTTGGTTGAAAGCCGTAGGTTGAGCTGTTTGGTTTAGCTGGTTGGTTTAAAGTCGTAGGTTGCTTTTGTTGACAATTGATAAATGCTTGTTAATATGATATGACATGTTAGGTGTGATAAATGCTTGTTAAAAGACTTAAGACAGATACAAACTATTAAAAACTTGTTAAAAGACACTCAACCATATAATTTTAAAAGACTTAACTACACTCAACCACAAAACTTGTAAAGACTTAAATACACTAAACGCAACTATCTTCTTCCTCTTTCTATAAATCCGTTTAAGTGCCATATTGAAATTCATCATCTATACCATCTTTCTTCTTCATCTGCCATCTTTATTCTTTCATCTTCCCTATTTCTTCTTTTATCTTCCATCTTTCTTCTTTCATCTCCCATATTTCTTCTTTCAGTTTCCGTACTTCTTCAGTTTTCACTTCCATCTTCCTTCTTTCATCTTCATGGAATCTCAAAACGCTTTCTCTCAGTCTGAAGGCTTCGTTAACCTTCTAACTAGCCAGATACCTCTTGACAATTACTCGCCTTGTACTGAACTGGGATCATCAGACTTTCCTGTGTTTAGTACACAGGGTTCTGATGAACCTACGGCTAGTAAAGTCAGAAAGCAATGGACTCCGAAAGAAGACCTGGTTCTCATAAGTGCATGGCTCAATACAAGCAAGGATCCTATTGTGGGGAACGAACAGCGGGCTGGTGCATTCTGGCAGAGGATTGAAGTCTACTATAATGGAAGCGAAGACCTGATTGGACTACCAAGAAGAGGACACTCACAGTGTAAGCAGCGATGGGGTCGTCTCAACGACCAGGTGTGCAAGTTTGTTGGTGCATACGAGGCTGCACAGAAGCAAAGGACAAGCGGCCAAAACGAAAACGACGTCATGAAGGCAGCCCATGAGATATTCTTCAATGACTATCTCATCAAGTTCACCCTCGAGCATGCATGGAGGGAGCTCAGGCATGACCAAAAATGGTGCACCACTTTCAATCCTGCTACCAAGGATGGTGAGAAGGCCAAACGAAGGAAAGTTGAAGACACGGCTAACTCATCCACCTCAGTCGCCGATGATGTCTTCGTTGAGGCTCGGCCACCTGGTGTCAAGGCGTCCAAGGCGAAAGCAAAAAAGACAGCCGGAGGGAAGGAGGTGAAGGACTTCGCAAGTGTGTGGGAAATCAAACAACGAGACTTGGAACTGAAAGACAAGATAACTGACAAAAGACTTCTTGAAAAACTGTTAACTAAGACAGAGCCACTCAATGAGAATGAAATACTTCTTAAAAACAAGATAATTAATGACTTGCTTAAGTGATGTATGAAATTTTTTTTTAAAAGTTGGTAGTTTGGTACTTTATCATTTGCTTAAGTGATGTATGACTTGTTTCAATATATTTAGTGCATGGCCTTGTTTCTCTTTATCATTTGCTCGTCTGAATCACTTGTCAACTTGCTGATGTATCTTTGGTTTTGCAGGGGACTCACGGGAAAGCACTTGGCCACTTGATGGATGCGTCCAAGAACTGGGTCCATGTCGTTTTTGTTGTTTTCTCTGCTACACCATTCATTTTCTAGTGTAATGTACACCTAGTGTTAGTGATGTCTTTGTAAGCCACATATTCATCTTTTCTTTGTTCTATAAATGTAATGTGTGCGATGAACATATATTCAATCTCAGTTGATATCTTTCTTTCTTTTTTACAAACTTTTCTCTATCTCTTTTACAATCGGTATTCCATCTCTTTTACAAACATTTCTCCATCTCCTTTTCAAACGTTTCTTTACCCAAAACAATTGTATGGCATCATCATCAAATAATGGGCCATATGATGATTCAATCGATGATGTTTTTGATGATTCTGATGATGATGCACTTGATCAACAATTTGATCAAATGTTTTATGCTGCACTTGATAGTCTCGCAAGAAAAAAAAACAAAAAAAAGAGAGCATACATTGAAAGAGACCGGGAACAAGGGCATCACCGGCTTTGGAACGACTACTTTAGTGATGATGCAATCTATCCGTCAAATCTATTCCGTCGCCGGTTTAGAATGAACAAGGAGTTGTTCCTTCGTATAGTTGACCGTCTCTCCAATGAGATTCCATATTTTTAGCAAAGAAGAAATGCTGCCGGGAGATTTGGTCTATCTGGCCTTCAGAAGTGTACTGCAGCTATTCGTATGATGGCTTATGGTACGACAGCTGATGCGGTTGACGAATATCTCCGGCTAGGTGCTAGTACGGCTTTATTATGCTTGGAAAATTTCACGGAGGGAATAATAAACTTGTTCGGGGATGAGTACCTCAGAAGACCCACACCACAAGATCTCCAACAACTTCTCGATATTGGAGAGTCACAGGGTTTTCCCGGAATGATAGGAAGCATCGACTGTATGCACTGGGAGTGGAAGAATTGTCCAACCGCATGGAAAGGACAATACACACGTGGTTCCGGCAAACCGACAATCGTCTTAGAGGCAGTAGCTTCATATGACTTGTGGATATGGCATGCTTTTTTTGGACCTCCAGGTACGTTAAATGATATTAACGTTCTTGATCGTTCTCCAGTCTTCGATGATATTTTGCATGGTCGAGCACCAAAAGTGCAATATTAGATCAACGGTCACGAATATAGTTTGCCGTACTACCTGACCGACGGTATATATCCAAAATGGGCTACATTTATACAATCAATTCACCTTCCTCAAGGAGCCAAAAAAAAGTTTTTTGCAACAGCTCAAGAATCTGTCCGAAAAGATGTGAAGCGTGCATTTGGAGTTTTACAAGCTAGATTTGCGATAATTAAAAACCCAGCTCTTTTTTGGGATAAAGAGAAAATTGGGAAAATTATGCGGGCATCTATCATATTACACAATATGATAGTTGAAAATGAACGAGATTTTCGCATTCAATTCAATTTGGAAGAATTCCAACCAGGTGAAGGAAGCAGAAATTCGCATGTCGATATGACGTATACTTCAAATAATCGTTCAAATGTCAGAAATTTGATGATGGCGAAACGAAATGAAGTCCGTAGCAGACACGTGCATGATCAGTTTAAAACGGATTTAATCGAAAATCTATGGAATAAATTTGGTTCTTCTTAAATGTCCAATTATGGTTATAAATTTCATGTATTTTATCTTTTTCATGTTTTTTTTAGTACTTGTAATAAATTGTATGCTTATTTTAAATTATTTCTATGTTTAATTTTTTCAAATTCAATAATAAAAAAATATTATTATATTCGGGATGAACCCCATTATCAGGTTCACTGATGAAACCCGAAAAAAGACACAGGTTCCATAAACAAAAACCCAAAAAAATTAGTATTCTAATCTAATGATACTCACTAAGAGTATCACTAATGCACATGTTCTTATATTGTTGTCAGTATTATTAGTCTCGTACCGATCCCACTAAAACAGTGGGTGGGGGAATGCATTTGGATAAATAAATGATTCACTTTTTTTATAAAACTTTGAAAGATAATTAACTAACAATTTATTGATAATTTGATACTAACACCACTTCCAAGTGTAGCCCCATGTGAGCATGGACGGCTTGCTTTTTCAACAATCAGAAAGCTAAAACAATTATAATTTACTTTTGGAAAGAAAGGTCCTTGGGTTTATTCTTGCTCTACATTAGTTAATTAGTAGTACAATATGGTTGGATTTAGTTTTTTGGAAATTATGTGGAAATTATGTAAACTTGGTTGGAATTAGTTTTTTGGTTTTAGGTGTAGTTTGTCATAGTTTTTCAATTTTGAGACTGTTGACTCCGGAAGTGTCTTGTACTTGCTGGCTTTTGTCTCTAGAAGGGATATGTCCCTTGCTAGCTTGCTGTATGTTAAAACCGTATTCTGTCTGGAAAACTACTTAGTGAGAAAAAGAGAGTTAATTAGTATGTTAGGGGTGTAGTGGTGCAATTACTGTCTGCAGGTGAAATAGTAAGATCAAATAGATTATCATTTTAAATTAATCATACATCAACTAGTCACTTATCATGAACTGGAAATATATTAGTAATCTCAAATAACAGAAATTCATATAACAAACCACGATCATAACTTCTAGCAAAATCAAATAATTAAGATTAACACACACATGCACCGACATATGGAAGATGCATTTCCATAATTTAAAAATTCGTGTTAGAAACATATCTCAGCCTCTAGACTTAAAAAAATATAATTAGTACTTTATTTGCAGATCAATTAAGTTCCGTAGAGAGTATAGTATTTTTGCTTTTAAAATATATGCAGTTTAATTGTAGAACAATTTGAACCATGTTTCTTCAACCCACGCAATAAACCATTTCGCCACTTAACAACTATGACTTGGTTTCATTAGTCCATGTATAGTGTCAACTTTATACTCCCTCTATTTCATAATAAGTGATGTCTTATAACAGATTATTCAGAAAAATAGAATATACAAATTAATATTTGTTAATTGGCGTTGAGATTTGGGTTGAGGACAAAAAGAGGCATCACCTGCTCATGTGTACAGCAGAGATGGCTGTGCTGTACTGACAATAATTTCCACCATATAACTTTCTTCTAGTTTTATTTTATAAGTATTTTGTTAATTATCTTCTACTGTGACGACAAAAATATAAAAAGTTATCTTCTACTATTATATTCGGTAGCTTTACAAAAATGTATATGTTCTTTCTTCTACTATTAGTATGTGATATAATTACATCCTCCATGTTCCCCTAATTTGTTCACCTACCATGAAAACAAAGTCGATTAACTATTATGGATATAATTCGCTAACCTATTATTACTTTCCACGTTCATAACCCATAATTCATAAAAAAAGGTGATCAGTATTAAAAGAAAAAAAAAAACCGTATCTATGTCTCTTATGCTAACTAATCATGTATGGATGAATATACTCCATCGCAATCTAACGTAAAGAGGTCCACGGATAAAGATCAATTTCAAAGAGGAGTAACCTTAATTAATGGCTTAACCCCTACAAAATTTTAATTTATTGAGAGAATTATTTGTTACGGTGCAGATTGGACGATGTTGGACCTTCGCTTACGGTTTGATCTCAAATTCCAAAAAGCAAATGGTTAATTTATTGTCCGAGACCTGATCACGTTTCTTAACTATCATTTTTTTTTTAAGTAACTAAGAAATTTTGGTTTGATCCATTATATGTTTAATTCCAAAATAACAAATTTCGGATTCTTGACCTACTCTTTAAACCCGTGAGCTTTTTTATACTATATGTAACGGATTCACCAAACATTAACAAAATATCTTAAACCAGTTGAATTAATCCCCTTCACAGTAAAATATGTTAAGTATATTTAATATATTATTCCCTATTTTTATTTTTAAAACAACAAAGTTAAAATGTGTTTTTAAAAAATAACAAAAAGGGACGGGTAGAAAATTGGGATAAAACATGACAATTAGCAAATATTTCATATGTAATGTCCCCTATAGTTCTCTCTTTTACTAAACTGAAATTAACGGTGAAACCGGTTGCGCCGAAAAAGAGGATTATCGGTCAAAGCCTTGGCGAGACCATTAAACTTTATTTAATGGCCCATGATTACGCAAATGTAAGTCTTTTAACTTTATTTAATCTGATTTTAATAAGTAATAAAAATTTTAAAAAGTCCAGAAGATGGACTAAACTCTCACTGCTTAAGGATAGTCAAATCTCTTAGACACATCGACTTTAGTGCATCTATATTTATTATAAGTTTTTTTTTATTAAAAAAGAAATATGAATGATTCAACGGTAGCAATGCTTTATAATAAAATAAATACTGTACAACATAGCGTAGCGTAAAAATGAACAGTTGACATTTTAATCTAGTTTTCTTAGAGAAAAAAAAACACTTAAATAAAGGGAAAATCTGGGAATAGTATAAATACAGGCATAAGCTTTCCATAATCTTCACAACTAAATATAATTACAAAACAGAGTCGTCTTTGACTTACCAAAAACAGAGCGTTTTTGCCTAATACACACCTCTCTCTCTTCGCGGATCTGAAATGGCGATACCTGTGATCGATTTCTCCAAGATCAATGGTGAAGAAAGAGAGAAGACACTGTCTGAAATCGCTAGAGCTTGCGAAGAATGGGGATTTTTTCAGGTTCGGATCTAAAAAAAAAAACAGAACTTTCTCTCTCTCTGTTTTGATGGGCTTAACTCTGTGTATGTTTGCGTGTAGCTGGTGAACCATGGGATTCCACTGGAGCTTCTGAATAAGGTAAAGAAGCTAAGCTCAGATTGCTACAAAACAGAGAGAGAAGAAGCATTCAAGACCTCAACTCCCGTGAAGTTGCTCAACGAAGTGCTTGAGAAAAACTCTGGCGAGAAACTTGAAAACGTTGACTGGGAAGATGTCTTCACTCTCTTTGACCATAACCAAAACGAATGGCCATCCAAACCCTCTGGACTCAAGTAAACAACTTCTCTCTCATATTTCAACCTCAAATCATTCACTTTCGATTCTAACTTTATGTTTTCTATATTTGAAAAAAACCAAAAAAAAAAAAAAACAGAGAGGCGATGGGAGAATACAGAGAAGAAGTGAGGAAGCTAGCGAGCAAGATGATGGAAGTGATGGATGAGAATTTGGGATTGACTAAAGGTTACATAAAGAAAGCATTTAACCAAGGAATGGAAGATGGAGAAGAGACAGCTTTCTTCGGAACCAAAGTCAGCCATTACCCACCTTGTCCTCATCCAGAGCTTGTTAATGGCCTTCGAGCTCATACTGATGCAGGAGGTGTCGTTTTGCTGTTCCAAGACGATGAATATGATGGCCTTCAAGTGTTGAAAGATGGAGAATGGATCGATGTTCAGCCGCTTCCTAACGCCATTGTTATCAACACTGGTGATCAGATTGAAGTTCTTAGCAACGGAAGGTAACATCTTTTCTTGAATCCAAGTTTTTTGTTAATTAAGAAAAAAAACTAAATTAAGACTCAAATGGGTTTGGCAGGTACAAGAGCGCATGGCACAGGGTGTTGGCGAGGGAGGAGGGAAACCGGAGGTCCATAGCTTCCTTCTACAATCCGTCGTACAAGGCGGCCATTGGGCCAGCATCGGCAGCGGAGGAAGGAAGTGAGAAGAAGTATCCAAAGTTTGTGTTTGGAGACTATATGGATGTCTATGCAAACCAGAAGTTCATGCCTAAGGAGCCTCGTTTTCTAGCTGTAAAGTCTCTTTAAATTGTGTCATTGTTTTTCTAAACTATTATATCACTATTTTATTTACACCATGATGTAATTTCTCTTAAGTTATAAATGCCTTATTAAATAATTTGATAATTTGGCATCTGGTCTTCTGGCATTGTGTTTTCTTCTTCTTTATATTCGTGTTCATATCATGTATGAATCTTCGTTGTGACTTGTGTTCTTAGTTTTTGATTTATTTATATCAAACAGACTTTAAACTTTAATAAGGACGATTTGTACTCTGTATCTAGAGACAAGAGTCTTTCAACTTTTGTGGTCAGCCTCACGAACCAGACTACAAATAGAGATTATATATGACTAAACCTCCAAGGACTCGTATTTAACCACACATTTCTACAGAGAGATTAACAAATATAACAAGAGTATGAGAAAGCTAGGCACAGATGTTTCCATTCCAATAAGGACTCTATCTTTGATTAATAATTCTCTCTGTTTCATCAGGCTTTCATAGTTGAGAAACGAAAATCTGATTTAATCAGGATACTGTACAACACAATAACGAAATCAAACTATTTGTATGAACCCAATTTCAAATTCCAATTTCTCTCAGACATGGATGGAAACAATTCAGACTCCGGGATTTGAGAGTCTCTCGGATACATCTCTTTATGTTAAGCTGCTTCGTGTTCTAACTCTGTCTATAAGCATCTGCCTTCCTGAAAGATCTTCCTCGTAACCAACAACCTGCAAATCAGAGTAACCCGTTTCAAATCAAGAACTAGGATAAGAGTTATAACCTGCGATTTCGTTTTTAATTCAGAACTAGGATTTCGAAACCTGACTAATTATCCAGACCTGAAAGCTTTAATTATCAAAACTCTCCGAGGTATTTCCAGAGTAAGATTATAACCTGCGATTCTGTCTGTGTCTCACTAAAGTTTCCGTAAGTGCCTGTAATTACATCTCCTGGAGGATTGCATGCGCCGTCATTCTCCAGGACCCTGAAAAACACATCAGAGTATTAATAGGTAAACAATGATTTCTTACATGAGCAGCGTTTAGATTTGTGACAGTCTAGTCTCAGATCATTGCACACCATTACTTTGCTTACACTCCCTCCATACAAGATAGGTACCTTCGTACAGTCATGCTACGGTATTATACGGAAATTAGGGATCCAAACAAAACGAAAAAGATTTAGGGGGTTCATGAATCCGGATATGTCAATTTAAACACCAGGCAAACTTATGTCGCTAATTCTTTATAATTCATGGCATTTGAGGTTGGTACCAGATATGTATCAACAATTAATGAATATAAGGCTACCTGTTTATCCAGTGTCTAGACAGGCCAGTGACGGAACGATCCCCGCTGTTGTATTGTTCACTAGTTGAAGTGAGCTGTTTTGTCATCAAGGAGTCAAAATTATTCCAAGTATTAATAACTCGGGGGAAAAAAATTGAACGACCACACAAGCTATAAAAACACAGTTTTTTCTGAAATCCTCCCAGGAGAGTTCTCTCCTGCTCTTGAATCTAAACAGAAAACCAGAGGTGAATACTGAGAAAATCTGACTTGGATTAAATGATTGGAGAAAGGAGCCAATCGTACTCACTTTACTTGTCTGCTCCAACAGATCCTCAATAGCATCAGCCACATCTGGAACTTCACGACCACTTGCTACGTCATTTCCAGACACAATGCCATCTCCAGACTTCAAAGTGCGAGCACAACTGCTTGGATGTTCTCCCACAGGAAACACATTACTTTCCTGACCATCTCTCAAAAGTTTTGCCTTCTTAGGCGGAAAACTCTCTTCCCTTCCAGTTTCTCCAAGTCTGTTGTTTACCTCACTTTTACCGCAGCCGTTTTTGCCACCAAAACTTTGAGCTATTTCCCTGTCTTCAGAGTGGCTTACAAGCAGAGACTCATTGTCACATGAGGCCATACTGGAGGCCATTGGCACAAACTGTGTATGAAGTTGACTGGTCAAGCCAAACCCAGCATCTCGGTCTTGAGTGGTCAATTCCTTTGGACGAAAGTTATCCGGACAAACAACTCGATTCTACACATGAGAAAAACAAAAAGAACTACTTGTTAAATTTGAAGATCCCATGTAAAAGAAACTATGTGAAAAGACATAGGCCCACCTGTCTAACACATTCATAAACCCATTCAGATGTCACGCAAACTGTTCCCCACTTGGAAGTGGCCTCATACTTCTGTCCGCCAGCAAATTTGCATAGCAAGTGAGTCGTTCTCCTGGTAAGTTTTTCCCCAAATTTTGCTCCAAGAACAAAACACAAATTTCTCAGGAGTAATTTCTCCTTCTCTTCATAACGGGAAACACAAAAGCGAAGGCTTTCGAATCCAGGCAAAGGAATCTGGCAGGGAAGAGGCGAATAGAGGATATGACTGCTAACGTCAAGTAAACAACCATCCTACATCACCAAGATAACACCTTAAAAATAAGCCAGAAACATAAAGCATAATAAGGATAAAGATAAAATATACAAATCAACAAAATGAAAAGCTAATGTAGATATAAAAACTTTAAATGAATGATGGTATAGCAGTTGGAGGCAGGTACTCCAGGATTTAGCCAGTAGATAACAGATGAACACTGAGAAAAATAATACCTCTAAACAAGATCGAACCCAGTGACTCGAGACATAAATAGTTTGGGTATTCCCAGCACTCCGGAACGCACCATGGCATTCAATAGTAAAATGTGTATTATGCATAAAAGGATCATATACAACATCTCCTCCTCCTTGATTCACCCATTCCACGATTTCAGGTCGCTGCACAATATGGTAGCACATCAATCAATTGACTTCAGAGATGCATTATCAGACAAGAAACCAGTGCAAGACAAGGAAAGCCTAATCTTCGAATTACCACATACCCTATCTTCAGAAAAAGAATCTGAGAAACAAAATGTCTTCCCCTTAAATACCGATGACTTTCTTTCTTGCTTATTCTGAACATTGATTTCACATTGAATTTTCTGTTGTTCTTTGGTTTTATTAGTTACAAGGGAATTAAGTGTTTCTTTTTTCTCGAGTGATACTATTTTTCTTTCCACGTGAATCTCATCTTTCCTGCCAAATTCCAGCATTGCTTCTTTATTCTGTCCCAGCAAAGTTGCTGCCTCATTTGAGACATTGACACTCCTTGAAGAGGAATCATATGCCATGGTCTGAGGAAAAGTATTTTTACCCTGTTCCATACCTGACATCCCTGCCAGGGTTCCCTTGGTCAAGCATGCAGAATCTGTGCCAAAAACAGGTCACTTAGAGAAGTCTAACACAGTGCATTGATATGTCTTGATGCATCTTGGATAGATGGAATGCGCCCCAGATAATAAAAAGTTGGTGAAATGAGATAACAGCAGACCTCTTGGAAGAATCAGGTTGTGAGCAGTATATAATTTATGAATGGGAATTTCTTTTTTCTCACGATCACAATCTTCAAGCCAACTGGGTGTAACTACTTGAATGACACCAGAAGCTGCAACACTCCTCGCCTCTTTTTTCTCACTGTAAATAATATTCTATGTTGAGATCATAATGTCACAGACAATATGCTTAGAGAGACCCACCTAACATTCAGCCAGCACTACAAGAAAAAGGAAAAAAACTAATAGCGCAAAAAAAAATCACTTTGGCAGTGAAAAGATTGAGATTACCTCTCTGAAGGAGTTCCAACAACAATATGTGTCATTCTTTCGCTAAGCATCATATACCGTGATCCACCACCTCTGCGGACCAACTTAACAAGTCTACGCATTTCAGAAGCTTCAAAACCAAGCAAGAAAATTCTACAATCTGATAAGTACAAGTCATTGTCTTCAGATTCTGAATCCCTGGCAGTACAGCCATCAAAATTTTGTTCTTGAGGCTCTGTACTTGGGCCTTTAATTGGTTCTTTAACATCGGTACTGGGATTCATAGATGTGGAAAAAAGTTTTTGTGAGGCAGAAGCTTCTATATCTGAGTCTCTAGACTGAGGATAAGAAGCATATGAGTCTGCTGCAGCCACAGCCGAAGGCGACAGTGATATTGGACATCCAGGAAACTTTTCTTGGCCATCATGGCTCACCAAATTTCTCACCCCTCTACTCAAAGGCATGGAACCCAGAACAGGATATGACTCTTCATTGAGACAAACTGCGCATAAAAGGATGACATATCAGTATCGAATGAATCTGTTAACTTTTAGAGAATATATATACTGATCAGTACGAGAATGCAAAGGATGCAGAAGCACCAAACGTCACCTTTTCTAGCAATGGACTGCTGAAACCATTTCCGTGTAACAATTTGAATGTGACCCCATTTTCGAGCAACTTTGTACTTGTCACCTTCGGCAGCGTATGCAATGTCAAGGACTCAAATTTCTTTAAAGTCGACTATGAAATCTTAAAATTTTTTGCACAATAATTTAAGGAATATTTAGGGCATCTACATTTCAACAATGTAATGGTTAAAGTCACATATCTTCTAACTTTAGAAAAGCCGAGTATCAGACCTTGATGCTAGTTTATAGCACAATTAGATACACCTAGAAAATCAACATATGTCCATTTTTCAGATTTTGATTCAAAGGATATATCAGCGATCAGATGTGTACACCTCCTTGTTAGCTCCCCAGAGTACCTCCCTCCATATTCTAAAATTAGCTTCTCCATTCCCTTACGCTCGTCTAATAATAAGTTACTGATTAACTATCAACAAAGAACCTGATTCGCACATGTTGAGCACAACGGGTTTCTAACCTGCTGGAATTTTTGTGACACAGATTGTCAGTCCATAAAAAGGAGGAATCTTGTAGGGTTCCTGGGGGACCACACGGTGCTCATCCCAACACTTAAGTAACCAACTCAGTGCAACAACGGGCTTCTTCTGAATATACGACTGCAAGCATAAAATAATAATATTATTTAGCTGTCACAATGAAATAGGCATAACTGGTTTTGAACAGCTTCCTCAAGAACCTCATCAGTTCACTCTGCTTCCGGATATCATATATAATGATAAGTCATCAGAGGCACAATACTGATCCAAATAATTTCTGAAAAAATAGTGCGAGTTGTTTCACTTTGAGAACTAAAGTTTTATTGGAGCTGAGTGTCATTTACATCATGCTACCATCTGAAAATGAATAGAGCAGAACCCACCAGAAGGATCCAACATCCTAAAATTTCATTGGAGCTAAGTGTTATTTACAGGAGTATGTTAAATCTTTTCTTCTTCTTGAAAGGCTTCTTTTCTTCTATTAAAGGCAGTATATGCTGCTGGAAAAATGTATATGCACCAAGCGAAAGATCAACAGCCAGTTCTATCTTACTTTAATATAGCAGCATCGACAAAGAAAAAGTTCACCTTTGTTTCTAACAAAATAACCTAGTGCTTATTAGAGTGAAGTTAAATGAACTGAAAAATACGTATAGTTTACCTAACATAACTCGAGAATAATCTTCTGAGATGCATGAAGAGAAACAGCAGTATTGATATGTTAATTAAGCGTAGATAAGAAGCCAATGATAATCTACAGATGTGCACCCTTAGAAGGTAAAGAACATTGATTGCAATGTTTGAGCAAAAGACCTTGTACTTGCCAGCCAAGACATTCTTCACAATGACGAAGTTGACATCTGGAGAAGCTTTGGAAAGAAAAACTCCCCCCATGGAAGTAACCAACTCCTCGATCTTGACCTACAAAATAATTGCAATCAACCAGTTAAGAGGGATGAGTCGTTCAGAGTAACTGAAAAAAATTGCTCTAAACAGATATCATTTTTGTCATCTCTAGGCTTCTTACAGTGTGAAAAGACATTTCTACAATGTATAAAGAGAAGTCAGTCTTTTTGTTAAAAATAGAAACTAAACCACAGAATTACCAAAAAATAAGATATCCAAGCCAACATAGAGTCACAACAACTCACATCGACAGTACCAAGAAAAAAAGGGGGTAATGATGGATTCTAATACACTATAAACGATGTCTATTACCCTGAAAAAGAGAAGTACCTTTTCATCCATCAGAAAACCAGAAGCGAGAACTTTAAGACCATCCATCGCTAGGCAACAATTGAATCCTCCTTGAGGTAGCGGTCTACCCTCTTTTGCACAGGAGAGCACACATTGTGGACCTAAACATTAACTCTTGGCTTGGGTAAGGAAATTCAACAAGAAAGATTCAATTGGTTTAATTTGATGAATTCAGAGAGGTATCTCACCAATCAAGTTGCAACCCTTAGCTTTAAGATCCTTGAACTTCTCCTGGAGATGGAATAGTAGTACGAGGAGACTAAGAGCAGTTTCTTACAGGAAATAAATGCAATTGAACTTCGTAAAAACAAAAAATTAAACAAAATGAAAGCAAACCCGCACGTGATCGGGAGAAGCGATGACGTGAAAATCGCAGGGGCCGCTACGGGAGGGATCGCAGCAGAGGAAGATTTCGGCACCGTTAAGCTTCAATGCATCGAGAAGTGTGTCGAAGACTTCAGGGGGCACCAGATTTCGAGACATGAACACGTTTGCCCCTTTGAACAGTTGCGTCGTCTTCATCGCCGCCGGAAACCTAAACACGCACTTCTCCTCTCCAAGAGCTTCACGGAGGAGGAGCGTTTTCGGAGAGAAATTATAACCCTAGAATCGGCGGAAGAAGGTGAATAGCCGAATCATTAGCACAGAATCGTCTACCCGTGGATTCGAGGTGAACAGGCGCGGTAACTGGTGAGAGAGAGAGAGGGAGAGAAAGGGAGAGAGAGAGAGAGAGAGAGAGAGACGCGGGAATGGTCACTGGTAAGTGAGCTTAGTTTCACATTTTAATTTTTCTTAGGGCTTTTTGATGCCCATTATTACCCCCAACTTGGGCCGACCACAAATTTAGAAGTTCCCGATTTTGTCCTTAAATAATCTTCATTATCTCTATAGTTTCAAGTATTTTTACGTTTTATAAAATTTGCCAGGAGATTTCTTTAATTCTACCTGATAATCAACTGCAAAGAAAAACCGAGCTTCTCTTTTAAATCTTTATTTTGTACAATGAAAAGAGGACTTCGTCGTCTAATTAAGGAAAATATACTAAGAGAAAACATAACTAGACGCAAAATTAGAAGCGACAGTAAAGCTACAAAGGACAAAGGCAAGGCAAGAGGCCAGACACTGACTAGAAAAACCTTAACTAAAACCAAGCCGGGGGGTACTTAACTTGGCAGGTTCAGGTCCGGCGGTGCATGTGGATGGGTTTGCTGCCTCAGAGCCAGGACAAGTTGTTTCTCCGGGGGCTGGTGTTCTACACCCTGTTCTGTCTTTTTTCTGACTGTCTTTGCTTCTCCTGAAGGGTTGCTAGAGCTTGAGTTTCCCTTTAGTTTCCCATGTTGCTGCTTTGACTTGTCACGGGAAGAGTCCGCTATAGCTTGACTGTGGACTACGGACGTGGTGGTTGCGCTTGGCACAGTACCCGTTTTATCTACTACAGCTGGAGCCTTGTCGGGATGAGTAGTACTCTCTGATTTTGTTGCCAACTGTGTCTGTTTCCTCTTTGTCATCTTCGCTTGATCCTTAAATAAGAGAAGAGGTGAGGAATGCCAAAAACTGAGAGGGATGTGCGAGAGCATGGGAACAGTCTATGAAAAATGGATCTTTTCACATCCAAGAGATAGCAAATTAGAAACAAATACAGTGCTATGATGTAAAAGCAGATTATTTCTCAATTACCATCTCCTTCCCAAGGTTTCCATACAATGCTCTCCGCCTTTCCTTTGCCCGGCAAATGGCACGCTTGATCTCATGATTGTCCATTAACTTATTTGGCCAGAGTTCCGCTAGCTGGAGCATGAATAAATACAATAGAAAATCATTTAGAATGATTTGATAAACAATTATCGAAGTTTAGGCAAGGTCTAGTCTACTGATATTAAATGAACTTGGAAAGCAAATACACCACGAGTGCCAGGAACTTACGCTTGCATAGAGCTTTCTGATCTGTGGACCTGCATCTTCATCCAATCCCTAGTATTACCAAAAAACAGAGCACAAACTTATGTTCACACTTCAATTCTGGATCTAATTAAGTTGGAAAACATTTGTTATGTAAGGTTGCCGAAATGAAAAATCTTAATTACATCAACAAAGATGTCATATAGATCACACAATTTGTCCTCCAGCGCCGCATCCATGACAAACTTCTTCTTCATAGGTGGCTTTTCAACAGATCCGACATCCTGAAAATCATCTGATGTTCCAGCTTCTTGATTCGTTGCCTGTGAAACAATTTATGTCAGTGCATGGAATATCTCATGATATCAGATGTGCCTCAATGCTTCAATAAAAGTGATAAACGATACAAAGAACAGAGAGAACCTATAACAGAGAACCTAAAACAGAAGAATCAAGTGCTTAGTCTATGGCCAGCCATTATCAGAGAGAACTCTGAGTATTGTGATTCATTTGACAACAGGATGTCTAAATCCAACAATAAAGACAAGAACAAAAGTATCTATTCAAAACAGCGGATAAGAAATCCATCTGAAAATCATATCAGTGAAACTAGTTGAGTACAAGAGAGAACCTGAGATTCCATCAATGGAACTTTTATTTTTATCATCTCAATAACTTCGTTCTTGATCCGTTGAAATCTAGTATCTTTTTCTCGATTTGCAGTGTCCCCGGAATCAATCATGATTTTCAAGTTCCTCTGTAACAATAAGCATTACTATACTGTCAGAACTTACCTCCTTCAATAAAGCATATCTTGTTAACACTTTCAGAAATCAAAGAGCTTTCACCTCGAACTCAAGAAAATTCTAACTACTCTTATGCCTCAGTAAGAATCACAACTCCATTCCAATAGCAAGTATCGGTATACAGAGGTAGAGGTGATTACCTTCAACGATCTAACCTGTATGAGATGACCGACAATGCTCATGAGACGATTTATTAACTCTCCCGATACAGTACCTTGGCTTGCCTGCTTTAAGAAAAGAAACAAAAAATCTAGTCTTTTTAATGCATCTGGAAGATTGTTTTAAAAAAAAGGAAAAACAGAAGTGTTTGATTACCGCAATCCTAGCAACTTTAGCAAGCTTCAATTTTACGTCTCTTGGCAATCTCCTCTTCACTGCTTGGGATGCGGTATCGGCATCTTGATTCTCAGTGGCAGCAGGAGGCCTTGCTGCAATAATTGGACATAGTTTGTAAAATGGTATTAGCTTGCCATGCACGTAGAGAACAAGTGGTCGAACAGTTGAAACTCACATTCAGCGACCACTTTCTCCAATTCCCTGATGGCTTTGTCAAGTGTCGAGGTTTTAGGCCTGGCATTAGAACCGCCTTTTTTCTGAATAGAAAAAGATTGTCACAGAATTTAAATCATATAACAATCTAAAATATGCGAAGAGAATAAAAAGAAGCATGAAAGCGAGAATTAGCCAGGAAGATCAACCCAGAGTCGATATAAAAACTACAGATACAGAACTACAAAAACAATGTTGAATGGGTGCTACCTACACAGCAATGACACAGAGAGACCATACAATATTTTAACTATCCTGAATAAGTGCTAATATTTTCGCAATTACAGATCATTTTTCCAGTCTCAGAAATTAGAGAACCCACTCGTGGAGTTATAGAAAATGAAAGACCCCAAATACATGCTTCCTTCAAATTTTCTAGACCAACTGATTTGAGGACTCTTATATACTTAAGGTAGCTGGAAAGTACTTACAGTTGTTTGAATAGATTGTCTGCTTACTGTTGCATTGTCCAGGTCATGCATGCCATTGTTTTCTTTCTGACGGACTACTGTTGATTTTGCCAAAACATTCGGCCGAGACTTTCCTGGCAGGGAATTAGATTGCTGATGAGCACTTTTGTTGCTGCACTTCAGATGAAGGGCGCCAGAAGATCCAACTGCCTTTGCCTTCGGACTTGAGGCATTCCTTGGCTGATGATTCACTTTATCAGAATGCTTCACATTTTCCAATAATAAGCAGTCATTGCCACTTTGCGCTTTCAAAGGGGAAATCGAATCCTGCACTGTCTTTGAATCATTAAACTTGTTCTTCGAAGAGGGCCCAGAAGCAGCTGATTGATCCTGAACTTTCACATTCATATAATCAATTGTCTAAACTGGAACTCTGAAATATTCAAAAATTTATTTGTACGCAATGGTGGTACCTTTCCCCCAGCCGTCTTAGCCATCTTGGCTTGTTTTCTGGATACATCAACAACATCGCCGCAAGGTTTTGCTGACTCTTTCCTTTGCCTTTTCTTTGGTTGCTGGTTCGTTGTTGTTGTTGTTGACGGTTCACTGAAGTAGAAAGGAATCACAATTTAGATAAACTGGTAAATGGAAGATAGCCTATTCATAGGGCAACTGGGCAACCTGAATCCTATCAAGAATCAGAGCTCACATCAATACGAATTGGTATTTGTTAGGTAAGTCAAAGTAATCATTGCATTTTGAAAATTATCTATAGATTGTAGCAGCAAAGTAGCAAGATTGGCAACAAAAAGTGAATCAAATATTTCTTCCCTGAGGAAACACTGCATAAACCCCAATAAGAGGGGAAGAAACAGGTATCAAAGTCTGTTTTCAAATTCTTATGTTGTCCATTGTCGATTTTCCAGAAGTCCATATCATTAAATGGAAAATGACAAACCCGCCACATAGTAATGTGAAAACATGCAACAATAAGAGGACAAGAAACTTACATCCGTTCTAACTTTCCTCTATTGACAAAAAAACCATCATGTTTAATTGCCGAATTATCAACTTCAAAATACTCATCCTACAACGCAAAACAATAAAAAGGATGTCTCAGCTATCATGATACAGTTTGACCACATAAGAAAACAAAGATAAACCATAAGAAGGATATATATACTAACCAATTCAACGTCATCGATAAAAGAATCTTCAGTGTCATACTCGTCATCGTCGGGAGCACCATCTAACTCTTCCCCATCACTGCTATCTCTCCCCTGAAATTTATGTTATGAAGTAAGTATACAGTAATCAAAAATTTGTGAGAGAAGCAGTGCTAATACATGGTATGAAATAAAGTTCTGACTGATAAGTCAAGCATTCATCTGACTTGATGAATAGTCAATTGAAAAATAGGGAAATGTACCATGTAGAGCCTCTCGATCTTCTCTATAACAGCGTTAAAACGATTAGAATGAGGTTGGTCAACGTTTTCACCTTCTGCTGGTGGTCCCTGCATTGGATATATCAATAAAGCATTACAAATTGATCTGATCCGAATCGTATGCATAGAGAAAAAACTTGCAAGAAAGCCACACACATCTCCTATTTCCTTCGAATGAAAACCATCACTATTATGCACTTAAAATTTGCCCATTCTTTTGCACGAGATGCTGTGAGTTGGATTTGATGCATATCATAATCTACACTCATACGTTTACAGTAGATATGGTTACTATCCGAACCAAAGTTCTTTCTAGATCAAACAAAATCGATGGCATATTAACGTTCTTAGTAACGAGGTTGCAACCAAATCCCATATCAAACTGCAAGTCAAATTACTGACTGAGGCAAGACAATCAAATCACTATCAGTTGTAGTTTTCATTAGTTTCAAGAGTTTGCCCTTTGAAACCCTAGTAGCCAGCCCAATGTCAAGGAGCAATGACAACACAATTCCTCCTAACCCTCATATCCACTTCACCAAAACTTCTAGAAATCCCCCGGAACCAATATTAAAAAAAAAAATTTAGATAATCAGACAAAACAGTGAGGCTCTCCCTGAATAAACCAGAAAGTCGCGAAAGCAAATTCAGCTCCCAGGAGGATACAAGACAAGGGTTGGTCCAATAGAGACAACGAAATTAAGAGCGCAGAGAAATGCAGGTGAGCATATATCAAAGTATATGTATGTCACAGCTAAACACTCACCGGTGCAAGGCGAGACTCGAGATTAGGGTTAGCATTAGGAGGCGGGTCGGGCGCGGAGGAGAACGAGGCATTGCCCTTGCTAGCCTCCTTCATAAGCTTCTTCCAGGAAACATACGTCGTCTCCCCTTGCCGGAGTTCCACCTTAAGTAATTTCCGATCACCGGCAGTCAAGAGCTTCGGCGATATCCTCGACGATTCGCCGGGAGTTGAAACGCCATCGGTTGTGGCCTTTGGTTCTCCCATTAGTGATTGGGTCGGGTCAGAGTTAAGACTCTGTACAGACCCAGATCGGAGACAAGGCGAGTTGGAGAACAATCAGGAGCGAAAATTGGGGAAATTTGATGTGGAGACTCGAGAGATTGGAACTGATAGGAGGATTTTTGTTGGAAACGTTGCGCGGGATAGCCAGCAATGATGCTTTGCTTTATTTTCCTCGATTTTTTTTTTATTTTTTTATTTTTTATCTCTCCTTGTGAATTTATTTTTCATTATTTTCTGTTCTTGAAAATTGAGTTTTTTATTTTAAAGTTTTTTGTGTTGCCGAGGACAATGTAGTAAAATGGCTCTGCATTGCGAAACTAGCGAGTTTCTCTCTCTCGTGCACTGATGGGCTTCGACCCCTCCTTCATCTAAATGGGATAAGTAACATACAGCTGTGGACCATAGGCCTTGACAACAAAAATAGAAAAATTTATGTACATATATTCTGATTAAATTTACAAACAACATTTAATTCAAATAAAAAAAGATAAGTGTAATAAAATTAACTAGAAAGGTTTTCTATGTTTGAAAATCCTAAGAAGTCACTTTCCATGAAACAAATAAAAAGTGAAAAAAATCATTAAAAGGGAAAATCTGAACAATTGCCTATATTCACCAAAAATCATTCTAAAAGCTTAATTATTATAGATCTCAACTAAATTCAAAATATTTTTATTTTCAATTCAAATGATTTGCAATGTATCACACTTCTAGTGATTTATCAGATACAGCTATTCATTTTCTTTGCTTGAAAGTGATTAGTAGTATCGTAAGAGCTTTTTGCTGTTATAATGTGATTGAGAAGATGTGGTGTGAATTGTGAAACATCTGTTTTGTCAGGGTGCTGTTTACTTATTGAGATAACCTCTTAAACCAAAGTTAAGATTTCAGTCGGTTTTCTTAAGATTTCAGTCGGTTTTCTTATGCACGCTTCCGCTTCGATGTTTGAATCCGATTTACATCCACAGCTAGACATAACGCTGGTTTGGTGCTAATAAGTTATATAGCGATTGCGCACAAACTACGGTGAGCTAGGTCGTGCAGTGAGTGGTTTTGGATGTTTCCAAAGTATATATTGACTATATCCAATGCATTTATCTTAAAAGCACCATCTTTTATTTTTGAGGAAAAAATTAGCACCATCTTTGTTATACGTTAGCTTGTGTACATTTCTGATATGTGAACATTCTACTATAGGAACCACAACAGATGATATATGTGATACCAAGTCAAAGTCAATCACCAAAGTCCATAGCCAACGTTCTGGTAGAGCCCAGTGTAATGTACAGAGACATGAACACAAACAAGTCTACAACAGTGAGAACAGTGAACACAAGACTCTGGTTCGGCTAAAAGCTGATTGGCTCATCGCATCTGTTTGCATCTTCAGCTATGAGAATACAAATCAACCGACCATTTTTGGCTGATTTGGGACTGTGAACTCCAACTGCTTCCTTCTCTCTTCGTGGAGGAAAAAGTCTACTTATCTCCCTTCTCCAGTTTATATAATATTTTATAAGAAATAGACTTGTATATAAAGATTCCGAGTTATGATTGCGAATAGGTGGGGCTTGGTAGACTGAAGATATTTGAGACTCTATGTAATAACGATTCACCATTTATCTAACTCTGATTATAGAAACGACTAAACGATATCAATCAGATATGCTAATTAAGAAAAAACATATGAAATGAAAATGATCTTACAATTTTGGGTCTTTATGGACCACCTCTGGGACCATGTCGAACACGGACACTCCCATAGATCTGAAATCTTTAAAGAAAAGATTGCCAAGGGATTTTTGAAAAAGCCGGTGAGAATTTCTCAATGGAAAGTTATTAACTTTTTTTTTTTCGTTACTGATGTTTTTGGTAATGATAAAACAAAAACCTAGGACTTTACCCAAAAAATAAGAATTTTACATATTTCTATTCCTTTGTCAACAAAATTTTCTTCCTTTTTTTTTTGTTGGGTCGTCGTCAAAAATTCATCTGAATCATTGATTGAGATTAAAATATAATCACCACAAAAAACAAGACAAAGCCCCCCCAATAACGACGCAAAGACCTGAGTCCAAAGCAAATTAACAACAATCAAAAAATAATAATTCGGAATCGCAGCATCGTTTGGGGATTACATAAAAAAAAAAAAAAAAAAGAGAGAAAAGGAAAAAAAGAAAAGAAAAGAAATCGGTATCTGACCGCCTCGCGTCGTCTCTTCCCTACTTCCGATTCCTTCATCTCTCTCTGCCATCGCAATCGTCTCCGCCTCTATCTCTCTAGGGTTTCCTCAGTTTTCTCGTTTTACCAGCTTGTGTTCGTTGGCATTCGCTTAATCGCTTCTGATTCATGAGGTTAGGGTTTCGTTTTTCCTTTTTTTTTTCAGGGTGTCGAATTTCTTTTATTTATTATCCTTGTGGCGTTTTTGATTAAGGGTAGAAATCAGGGTTTGGTTGTTGTTGTCATCAATGTTGATGATTGAGGCATCTATTGTATTGGGTTAAGCCTTTGGTTGACCTTCTCAACTTTTGATTTTTTTCTTCCCTGGAAGGTCTTCTCTAATCGATTTATGGATCAGCCTTCTTTGATGCATTTCTCATAAAACCTTGTTTTCTGATAATGCAATTTTTATTTTTGCTCGGAAGCAGGTAGCATTACGATGGATTGCAAGGAAAACGGTGTTAGTGGCCCTTCTGGGTGTGGCTCCTCTTCCGGCGATAAGAATGTTAACTCTCCGGGCTCAAGTCTTGCCATGGATTTCGATAAAAACTTCTCTGAGAAAGCGAATTCTGCTGGCCATGATATAAATTTAATCAGTAGTTTGGCGACTCCCCAGGCTGCATTAGTTTTAGACCCTACGATCGAGGGCCAGAGGGAGTGCTTTATAGAGGCTGAGCAAATGGGAGACGGAAACAGTATCAGTAAAGAAGATGCTGAAAAATCTGATGCCGGTTTACCTGTTTCTTGCATTGATAATGGCTGTCAGAAGCAGGGAATGGTTTCAGATGAATTTGAGCAAACTCAAGGATCAGTTCCTGATGCTGTTTTACTAGTAAATTGCAACAAGCAGGATGCTGGGAAAGAGAGCCAGGACACAGAATTATCCAGCGTACTTATTGTTTCTGGGAGCATGCAAGAGAAAGGAGTTCCTTTGACTAAAGAAGATGAAGGGTCTGCTGGCACAATATTATTGCCTATAGGGGTCAGTGAAACAGATACTGAATCGACTTTTGTAAATTATGCACCTGAACAGTTTGAGTCTTTGGAAACGGCAAAGAACATAAACAATGATGAAGTTGGAAGTGCTGGTATTAACCCCACCTTTGATTGTGGAGGTAAGGAAGGAAGAAAAGAACCATCGAGTGATCAAGATGCTGGTTCTTCTGATGATATATCTTTCATTCAGAGTTGTCCGATTCCAGATTCTGTATTGGATTCTGGAATTCTTAGCTGCAGCGCCACAGAGAATTATATGAAGTCTCCAAGCGAAATTGAAGGCAATATGCCCCTCGTGTTATCCCCTTCATTAGATTTCACAGAAATGTTAAGCAATAATGACGGTGGCCTAGGTTCATATGATCTTGACGACATCACAGACACAGAGACGATCAATCCAGATTTGAAGTTGGTACATGAGGATGACCTTCATACTGATCTTTCTGAGAAGAATGAAAATCTGCTAAGGAATCATGTTGGGGATTCATCAAGTGAACCTGCAGTGGCCGCTCCGAGCATGAATAATAATATGGCTGCTGATCTGAGAACTGAAAATTTCCATAAGATATCACCCATAGATGAAAAGAGCTTAGGTATGGAAGCCAACTCCCCTATTACTGACTCTTCTTTGATATGTGGTTCTCCTTTGAAATTTGGTAATGGAGCTCTTGAAGCTCGTAATTCTGAAAACGCAGTTGAGCCACTCAGAATAGTTGATGACAATGGCAGAATAGGCGGTGAAGTTGCTTCTGCATCTGGGACTGGTGAGTCTTCATCACGAAGGAGGACCCGAGATGGTAAACAGGGTAATATGTCACAGACCAGAAGGAGTGTTCCTCGTCAGAGAAAATCACCGAAAAAGAAACAATCAGAAAGAAAACTGGAATTAATTTTCAAGTGCTCAAAGCAGAAGAGGAGCTCTGTTTCAAAACCAGGCCGTTCATCTCAGTGGGGATTACCAAGTAGGACCGCTGAAATCTTCTTACAGAGCACTTATATTCCTTCTGATGGACCTCCACATCACGCACCACAGCAATCTCAGAGCAATCCTAAAAGTGGAGAGCATAATAGTTCTCATAACGGATATGTAGAAGGATCTAACAGGAATAGCCAAGCATCCAGTGGCCCTTGCCTTCGTTTGAAAGTTAAGTTTGGTAAATCAGGTGGCCAAAATCCTCTGAACATTACAGTCTCTAAGGTCAGTGGCAACTCTTTGCCTGCTAATGGTATTGTTAAGACGGGAACAGGTTTAGAGTTTCCAGGGCCAGCAAATGATGTCGAGGATAAACTCCGAACTGTAGAAACTATAGAGCATTTAGAAGAGAAAAGCAATCCTGTTGAGGAACTTTCGATGTCATCTGATTCTATTAGGGATGAAAAAAATATCCAAGACGCTGGGGGGATATGTAGGAAGCTGGGTGGTGATATTTTAGATGAGGACCCACACCTTTCCTCGAGTATATTGGTTGAAGAGTGCGAAAGGGCCACTGGAACCCGATCCCTGGACGCTGAAACTTCACCAGATTCAGAAGTTATTAACTCTGTACCTGATTCCATTGTCAGTATTGGGCTTAAAGGGGATTTGCATCATGGTTTTTTCAGCACTCCAGAAGATGTGGCCAACAAGAATAGAGGATTAGAAAAAGAAGATGAATTGCTTGCTTCAAGGTCTCCTGTGGAAAATGGTTCACATCTAATTCCCAGCGCAAAAAAAGGTAAACATCCTAAGTCAAAAGGTAATGGAACAAAAAAAGGGAAATCCAAGTTTTCCGAATCTGCCAAAGACAGGAGAAAAAATAAATCTCACGAGGGGTTAGAGCAACGCAAATTTATAAAGAGGAGTATTGGAAGGGGTGATAGTTATTATCATGAAGTAGGGAGAATAGAGTCTCACGAAACGACAGGTACGTCCTTTTCTATTAGCTTTAAGAATTGTTGTCCACTGTCTACACCCTTCTTGTTTCCCGAAAATATTGAGGTCACTATTTATGTTTACTTGAATAGCATCCAATGTACATTATGTGAATTCATGTTATAGGTTCTCTTCGAGACGTTGATATTGGACAAACCTGTGCTATTAATGGTACCAAATCATCAGATGTGATCCATGGGGAAGCGGTCCTGGATGTTGCTATTGAGGATAGCTCTTCCACAGAGAGTGCCTGGGTTCGATGTGATGATTGCTTCAAATGGCGACGAATACCTGCTTCTGTTGTAGAGTCAATTGACGAGAGCTCGAGATGGTATGTTGTTTGTACGTGTTTACATTGTCACATGGTCATAACTCTGGATGAATGTGATCAGTTTTTACTGGACATGCATATGTATTTGATCCATCAAGTTCACGGTGTTCCATGAGATTTCCTGGTTTAGCCTCATAAACTTAGTGAGTCCTCAACCGATTTTTTAATGGACATACTGCTTCCCAAGTAGTGCCACACACTGTTCTGGCTAAGTTTGCCATTGTGTCCCTCACGATGATAGATCCTCATTTTTGTAGATTATACTTTTCGTTACATGTTAAGTGGATGTTCTTATCAACAAGTTTCAGTGTGTTGTATGATAGTTATTCCTGTTGTGGGTTACTAATATGGATTTTATATTGTTGAAAGGATCTGTGGGAACAACTCAGATAAAGATTTCGCTCATTGCTCAATATCTCAAGAGATGTCAAATGAAGACATTAATGAAGAGTTGGGTATAGGACAAGATGAAGCAGATGCATATGACTGTGAGGCGGCTAAAAGAGGGAAAGACAAGGAACAAAAGAGCAAACGTTCGTCAGGTGCTTAGAGTTCAATATTGGTGAACAATTATCATATGTTGTTTCCTTGTACTGAATTCTTGATTGGGTTTATTTTGCCCGTAATTTGGCAGGTAACCGAAAGGCGTGCTTCAAAGCTATAAAAACAAACCAGTTTCTTCATCGTAACCGTAAATCTCAAACAATTGACGAGGTTAATTTTTTTTGTATTTTTTTTGTTTATTTGTTTGTTTTGTTAGCAATGCTTTAGTAGAAAATGTGCTTTGTCCTTTTCTACAGTTTCTCCTTAGTTATCATGTTTCCTTCTATTTTGGACAGATAATGGTTTGTCACTGTAAACCACCACCTGATGGTAGGCTGGGTTGTGGAGAAGAATGTCTCAATAGAATGCTTAACATTGAATGTCTTCACGGTACCTGCCCGGCTGGCGATTTGTGCTCAAATCAGCAGGTAAGATGTCTTGTTTGCTAGCAAAAGCGTTACATTCACAGTTAGTTTTCTTAATCTTTGGATCATATCTCTACAGTTTCAAAAACGGAAGTATGTTAAATTTGAGAGATTCCAATCTGGTAAGAAGGGTTATGGCCTGAGATTGCTCGAGGATGTACGCGAGGGACAATTCCTTATTGAATATGTTGGAGAGGTATGCTTGTGATGATCTTTTAACTTTTTGGAGGATGTTATCAGTTGTAGATGGGCTTTTGTCAGTCTCGAGTGTTTTCCGAGTGTTTTATTCTTACATGTGTTAGCCAATAGATGGAACTATCATATGAATCATCTCCTTTCATAACAGGTGCTTGATATGCAATCCTATGAGACTCGTCAGAAGGATTATGCTTCCATGGGTCAGAAACATTTCTATTTCATGACACTGAATGGGAATGAGGTAAACATCTTTCTTTCTAATAACTCAGCTGATTTTTTTCGTCATCTTTGACTGAAATGGTTTTTTGGGCTGTTTAGAGCTGGGTTGAGTTGTTGAATGTGTGATTGATAGTAAAATATATCGTTCCCTGAATGTGTCTCGTGTAGCATATTAGAGTAGTCAAGTTCCATCTGTGAACCTTTGTTGCTAGGGCAATATGCTTCCAGCTCTGGTTACTTTCTCTTTAGTCTCTTTTTTGATACACTTGCGCCAAAATAAAAATTTGTTAGATGTCGAGACTATCCCCTTCTCTTTGCATCTTCTTTCCTCTGACACTCGTCTGTATCTTTATCAGTATCACCATATTACGTAAGGTTAATAAAATGACTTTACTATTATATTGTAAACGCTCGTAAGGGGTTTGCACCTTCATTTAACTGGCATATGCATAGAGAGGTTACTTCTGTTGGTTATGCTTGTACTAATTGCATCCATTGACATATCATCTGCACTGGCTTGAAAGTCCTATCTCGTATTGCGCTTTTTATGCTTTCTTTTTGGAAGCTATGCCTCTGTGTTGCACCTTGCAATAACTTTATAAGTTTTTTGTGAATGCAGGTCATAGATGCTGGTGCAAAGGGAAATTTAGGGCGTTTCATTAACCATAGTTGTGAACCAAACTGTCGTACTGAAAAGGTGACTGTTAAACGTTCTTTACGGTATCATTCCTCATGGTTTGATTATCAATTCAGTGATAAAAATCGGAGTTAGGAACTTTCTTCTTGAGCTCATCTGCTTCTTTGTTTTTCGATAAGTTATTCCACTTCTTATGCTTTCTTATGTGTATGTTGTTCATTTGTTACTTCTTAAATGTCGTTGCAGTGGATGGTGAATGGTGAAATTTGCGTTGGAATATTCTCCATGCAAGACCTTAAGAAGGTAGGCTCTCTCGCACTTATGATTGTGGAAGGAAAACTGTCTTCTCTTCCTGGCTTTCTCATCAAACATTCTTTGGAAATCGAACACAGTATTAAAATGTTAACATAAATACAAACGCAAACGCCAAAAGCAATCAAGGTCTGATAATAGCAATATGTGTGATTTTCACTTCAGTAGTTACTTAATCTGTCTGGTCCGTTGCCAGGGTCAAGAGTTGACATTTGACTACAACTATGTGAGGGTTTTTGGTGCTGCTGCAAAAAAGTGCTATTGTGGATCATCACATTGCCGAGGTTATATTGGGGGAGATCCTTTGAACGGTGATGTGATTGTTCAAAGTGATTCAGATGAAGAGTATCCTGAACTTGTGATCCTAGATGATGATGAAAGTGGGGAAGGAATCGTAGATGTTACATCTAGGATCTTCATTGATGGTGCTGACGTGCAACTGCCACAGAACTCTACAAAGGTTAATGATTTCAAGGAGCTTGCTTCTGATAATTCCCAATCGCAGAGCTCAGTGTATGTAAAACTTCCAGAGAGAGAGGTTCTTCCATCTCTTCAATTAACTGAAGTTTCGAAGGAAACTTCGACGGACATGCCTGTTATTGCTGTCCGGCAGGAGGTTCATGTCGAAAAGAAGACTAAAAGCACATCTCTTACGTCGAGTTCTCTCAGCAGACTGCCCTCAGATGGTGCAAATGCTGATAAGACAGTAAAGGATGGCTCGGGTGAAGATAAAAAGATACTTCCACGACCCCGTCCTCGAATGAAAACTTCTCGTTCATCTGGGTCTAGTAAGCGGGACAAAGGAGGTCTTCCTACTGGTGTTAGTAAAGCACAGAGTATACCGGTCAGTAAGTTGCAGCAACAGCCCGTCAAATCTAAAGCATCAGAGGAAGTTTCTCCCAGCGGGCGTATTGAAACATGTATGGTACTAGTATTAGGCGTGAATTGTTAAGATACCATCATCGTTCGGTCATATTCGCTAATAACAACACTAATTTTGCAGTTGAAGGGAAACTGAATGAGTTACTCGATGCTGTGGGAGGGATAAGCAAGCGGAGGGTAAGTTGGGGTAGCATTACTCAAGTCGTAAAGTCTTTTTTCCACTTTCATTAGTTATGCTATAAGGTTAAAACATCATCCGGGATCATACATTTTCATCATTGCATGATTTTATACATTCTTAATATTTTCCCTCTATCGGGCAACAGCACCAGTGCAATCTAATGGTTTTCCTTTTCTTAAACAAACAGGATTCAGCCAAGGGCTACTTGAAACTTCTGCTTCTCACTGCTGCTTCCCGAGGCAATGCCAATAATGAAGGAATTCAAAGGTCTTCATCTGACCTACTTATCTTAGTTCCCATTTTTTAGATTTATTATACTCTGCATCTGATGGCTGAATTCCTGATGTTGTTTGTTAACCTATTTCAGCAATCGAGATCTTTCAATGATTCTTGATGCCCTTTTAAAGACAAAGTCACGAACGGTTTTAGTGGACGTAATCAACAAGAATGGTACTTGGCTACTTGCGTCCGTTTTTTTTCTTTTCCTTATGAATCTTTTTTCATCTTGTAAAGATGAAATAACCTTTAAATTCATCCAGGTCTGCAAATGTTACATAATATCATGAAACAATATCGGAGGGATTTTAAAAAGACCCCAATTCTCCGAAAACTTTTGAAGGTAGATTCCTTGTAACCTGCTGCTTCTGTTTATATATTGTTCAGAACACACTTAGCATTCGTTGATTAATGATTTATTCCCCCAAAGGCAGTTTTTCTTTCATCTTATGCAATGTGAAACATTCGTTAAATTGGTATAAGGCCTCTGGAAAAGTGAATACCAGAAAGTTTTGAGACTTTTCTAGCTGCGTTATTGAAATTCGAGCTTGCTTACCATTCAATATAACTGGTTTTGCTTCAGGTATTAGAGTATCTTGCTACAAGGGAAATTCTTGCACTAGAGCATATAATCAGAAGACCTCCTTGTGCAGGGATGGAAAGGTTGGTAATTTTAAATCAACGCTATGACGCTGTTGGTACTTTACGTTTGACTCAATATTCATATTCATATTGATTCTTATCCTGGATTGAGTGATAATTACCATCTCAAATAAAGAATCTAGTGTCAAGAGTACTATCGAGCCATTGAAATTTGAAGTATAACAACAGATTTACCTTTTAATTAATTTGATTTGTTTCAGTAATCGCATCATGTTTGTGTAAGCCGAAATTAGTTTTATGTCAGATTTTTAAGTTTAGACGGCTCTATGATTAAACTATAGTTTTTAGACGAACTTCTTGAAATTGCGAAAGCCGAAACTAGTGTGACTTGTCTTCAGCCAGCCTTGCTTTTAGACCTCTTAGGACACCGTATGACATTTCATGTTTATCTATGTGCAGCTTTAAGGACTCCATTCTAACACTCACCGAGCATGATGACAAACAGGTACCGGGCGTCCCATTTACTCTTATGGAATTGTATCGAATCTTGGACTTTTGATTTGTTTTAGTAATCCGCATTTCTGGACCTTGATCAGATTGAGTGGGTTTAGCTTCCAATTTCCAATCGTTTTCTTGTGTATGCCTGCAGGTTCATCAAATTGCACGGAACTTCCGAGACAGATGGATCCCTAAGCCTTTTAGGAAACCGTGGCGCATCGACAGGGAGGAGAGATCGGAATCTATAAGATCGCCTATCAACAGCAGATTCAGAGCATCTCAAGAACCTAGATATGATCATCATTCGCCAAGACCTGCAGAACCATATGCGTCTGTCATATCATCAAGGGCTGCAACTCCTGAAACAACTCCTGTATCTGAGGCAAGTTCAGAACCTAATTCCAGTAATCCCGAGACAAATGGACGCAAGCGTAAAAGCAGATGGGACCAGCCGTCTATGTCAAAGGAACATAGGACCATGACTGTCTCATCTCAACAAACAGATGTGACTAATGGTAATCAGGATGTCCAAGACGACCTTCCTCCCGGATTTTCATCACCCTGCATGGATGCGCCTGATGCAGTTACTGCACAGCCGCAACAAAAGTTCCTTTCTCGGTTACCAGTTTCCTACGGGATCCCGCTTAGCATCGTTCATCAATTTGGTTCACCTGGCAAAGAGGACCCGACTAGCTGGTCTGTTGCCCCTGGGATGCCCTTCTATCCATTCCCACCTCTACCGCCTGTTTCTCATGGTGAGTTTTTCGCTAAAAGAAACGGAGCAGTCTGTTCCTCATCCATGGGAAACCCGACTTGCTCTAATGAGATCTTACCGGCTACAACTGTGCCCAACCAGTCCTCGTGGAACATCCCAAGTGTTGCTGGGACTGACTCAACCGCTCCAAACCGGAAGAGAGAGTTTTCGTCTGATATAGGAACAAGTTACTTTCGGCAACAGAAACAGAACGTTCCTCCTTGGATGCGGAACAACGGGTGGGAAAAAACAGTAAACAGCCCTATACCTGGGAATCTAACTTTAGAGAGGAAGCTCAACAATTAAGTATTCTTAACTTTAGAGAAGTACAGTCCATGAAAGTTGAAAATGGAGACAATGCAGCTCTTGAGGAGAATTACAGTGATTGATTGGTTAATTTGGCTCATAGGAAAGTCCCCTTTTAGGGAATCTTGTGCTTTACTTTCCTTTTTTTAGTATATTCTAAATTCTTTTTTTTATGACCGAAAGCGAAAACCTTCTGCTATGAGTAAAAGTCACATTTCAATGTAAGTGCAATCACATTCTTTTATTCTCTTCTGCAAAGATATGTATACCCTGAAATATCTGCGTCGCTAATATTTTTCTCAACGCTTTACAAACAATGTTCCGTAAAATGAACATAGAAGGTGAAAAGAAAAGAACAAACCAAATCTTTGGACAATTCAATATTTCCTGAGCAAACTTCTGACTCTAACAAACATCCAAGTTTTTACAAGTGTTGCATATTTTCTCCAGCCATTGAAGTACCTTCCAATTACCTTCTTGTAGCTTGATCTACTTTTCACAACCACCCAATAACCAGCAAGATTTTTCCTGCTACTGATATACTCCTCTTCCAAATCCAACAGTGATAACCGAGCAAGCACTGGTACTAGCATCACATCAGCCATGCTAAACTCATTCCCTGCCACATACGTCGTCACTCCTAGCTTTGTTTCAACCTCATCTAGAAGCCTAAGCAAATGGTCTTTGCTTCTCGTTAAGGCCCCAGGGTCCTTTAGTTTGTCCTCTGTATCGTAAGCTTCCCTTAGCTTCCGATGGTAAGCACTAGCCAAGTCTGGAGACTCAGCCATCCGTGCAATCACAACCATCCTCAAGAACTTGGAAACATAGAGTCGACGTTTATCCGGTATGTGAGCAAGAGTGAAAAGCTTGGAGTCCCATTCCCTAATCTTCCGCATCCATTCAAGAACTTCTCTACCAAAAGTAGCATCTTCTATACCAGAGGAAACCTCAGCTATTCTCTCTAAGTACCTGCAAAAATCAGAGACCCCCGCAAAGGTCTTTATCACTTGTCCTCGTGTTTTCTCAACTAAACAAAGTATCACCAAAAGGGAGAGTATTACATAAACAACGGTTGGTAACATACTCTATGATCTCGATAGTGTCCAAAATGATGTGAGAACCATTCTTGAAAACGGGAAGTTTAGCGTTAGGATTCATCCTAAAGAAGGAAGAGTCCATGTGCTTGCCTGTAATGGGATTCACATGGTATGATGTGTAATCAATGCCTTTCTCTTCCAGAGCTAATCTCACTCTTTGACTGTCTAATGAGTAAGGATGATGATATAACTGCATAGCTTCAGACCAATTCCCACGAACTATTACTGTAAGATAAGAAACACATTCAAATCCAAAGCTATCATATTATACAAGGAGGAAGATTCCAATTACATTGGAGCCAGTGAGGTTCACATTTCAAAATACTAAAATAACTTAAATTCGAGCAACAAGTCCTCAATTGAGCAATATTTCCTCACATTAAATAGCACCAAATAGACAGTAAAGGAGGAGAAACTATAGACCTCAGGCCTAGAACTTGAAAAAAAAAAGAAAACAGGGATTCATATTACTATATTAGGGACTAAAAATGGTTTTGGGCAAGATATTGAAGGAATCGAATCCAACAGATGAGGGTAAGTTGAAACCACAAAGAACATAGGAGAACATCTTCAAGCAGAGGTTGAAGGAAACGAGGATAAGAACTGAATCCAAGTGGAGGAAAAAGAAAAAGACTTTACCCAACAAAGCAGAACACCTTGGAGAAGAAAGATGAACAAGAACTGAATCAAAGTGGAGGAAAAAGAAAAACCTTCGTAGCTTCTCGAATTGAGGATTCCTTTTAAAGTTTTGTCCTTTTCCTTTTCACCAGACTTTTTATGAAGGGGGAGACAAAATACAATACAGCTCAGATTTCCTCTGATTAAATTTCGGAAAGTGCGAGTATCTAATTCTCCACTGCTTACGTTTGATGTCACGTAGACGTGTAAATGTGTACTCGCTCTCACATGATGCCACGTGTATATATATCTTCTTGTCAACCCTCCGTCAAAGTCAATGGTTTTGGTCAGACACAGTCTCTCGAGGGTATATCTGTCTTTTTCATTCTTCTCTGCCAACCTCTTCTTTTTTTTTTTTTTTTTTCTATTTACATGCACCTGAATTATTGGTTCTATTATTGCATCCCAAATATTGCAAATACTGTATTATTGGTTCTTTCAATTCTTTGGTAATTTCTTTTATTCTTTATGTTTTAAAGATCCATGCTGACTTAGTGACTTTCTTGTGAAAAAAATTTCGATCACGTGGTCTAGCTCATTTCCATGTAGACTCTTTGATTTTCGATTTGGATGGTCGCCGAGACTAACCTGTTAGAATCCAAAAAAGGAAATTCTTCTGCTTGGGCCTAAAAGAGAGTGTCGAGATTTGAGAAAGAAAATATACTATTTAGTACAAAAATTCTGATTACGGCCCAGTTCTAGATGTAATTTGCAAGCCCACTTTGGCATAGCTATTACACAATACATCTTCTTCTTTTTTAATAAAATATACATCTTCGATTATCTAATCGAATGATCTCTGGTTCCCCTGGTAAAGTGTTCGAGTAAAATGGATATAAACAGAAACAGCAAATGAACTACTTCACAGATATCAGTTACAAAAAAAAAAAAAGACTATTAGAATATTAGATAGAAATATGAGAACGTATATGATATGTAGTAAATGATGTACATAATTCACGTGCATGGACCAAGTAGAACACCAACCTCTAAATAGAAGGGACAATTAATATAAGCATCGATTTGGTGACACGTACCTAGCCAAAATTATCACAAAGGTCCATTTCATCACAATCTATTGAATTTAAGAACTTTTATGATGTAACAACGTTTTTGTCTCTTCTCTTCTCATATTTCGCCTATAAAAAGAGTTAATGTAGGTAGAAGCATCTTAGTTCATATAGTAGGTCCAAAAATAATCATATACGGAAACCAAAAAAATTAAAAACGAGTTTTTCAAGACTTTCACCCACAAGTTAGAGAAACATCAACATCAACATCATGAATATTGCAGTTTTGTTCATATATCGTAGTCATTTGTGTTAATTACTAGTTGTTTTGTTCAGTGAAATAGTTGAATTTTATCTACAACGCATCGAGGTTTGTCAAATATATATGAACCACTCGTGTAGATGTTCAAAACAAAAGCAGTATTTACCTGTCGCGGTAATTTTGAATTAATGATCCATCAATCACACACGTGTTTTCTATCATTCAAGGGTATTGATTAAAGGAAATAATCAATGAAAGATAGGGTGCTCAAATTAAATATCAATTAATTAATATCGTTATGACTTATGATGAATTAAATTGGCCTTACTCTGACATCTTTAAATGACATGCTATATATATAAATTGTCATTATTTCATGACTGTATATATTATGGACATGATTCATGCTTCTTTGAAAAATCAATCAATTTGTTTTTTTGGTAAATTTCAAATATTCAACTAATCCAAATTTTGTTTTCAAAACTGAGCCAATTGTCAAAATATTTCCCAATATATGCTAAAAGATTGTCCCCAGCCGAAACTTTTCATGGAGTATTATAAAGAGATGTGGACTGTAATCATCATTTATGTTAGTACAATAGTACTAGTAATCAATTTAATAAACGGAGAACATCTAAAGTATTCGGCTCCCGAAAATCATGCGAATTATTCGGACACGAATTCTGGATTCGAAGTATTAATTACGAAATTACGACACAAGTCGCAATCAGTTAATACAAGAAAATGAAAGAGAATGATTGGGTTTAAGACTAATTAAAATTAAAGAGACGAGATATCTAAGTTCGAGTGGGGTTATCGTGGCAGAAAACAAAAAATAAAAGCCACCAACTGAGTAGTCTACGTTTCCTTGTCTTCTGGTTAATGTTTTTGACCTCTCAGTTTGTTGCCACTTTCATTTCTCATCATCAACTCTAATCACATTATGGACTAATAACCAAACAATACATTCATTTAATTTTGTTTTTATTCCATATATTGGTTTCAACTTTCATCTATATCAAAATGTATTTGAAAAAAAACGTCCCAGAGAATCAAACTATCAGTTTTCCGCAAAACCTCAATTTCGAATGACAAAACATAATATAAATTAACATGATTCTCTTCAAGACCTTTATGGTTCCATTTTTTTGTGGTGTAGACAAAAAAAACGTGAACAGTTAGTTAGAAATCAAATCCAAAACTAATAATACATTTCCTTAATCGTAAAGTCGAATCACATAAAAAAGAACCCCCTAGCAATAATCTTTTAATATAACCGTAGTTTGAATTTTATATTTGCCTCGCGATAGAGAGAGAAGAAAGAAAGAAGAAGGTAGGGACCATGACTCATGAGGTAGACGCTGACGCATGGCTTTCAGATTTAGTTGACGTGTCGTTTCTTGCTACTAAAACGGCAGGTATTCCGTTACTACCTCCGTCCATCATTTTCTCCACCACCAGAATAACTAACCTCTCTCTTCTTCGGCAATGATGAACACAAGTAACAAATCATTTAAGTGACGTTTAAAATAAATTAATCGGGCATGAGGAACGGCGTTAAGTGACGTTACTAATACTTTGACGCCGTCTTATCTAATTACGTAATTAATGTTGTGTACGTTACCTGAGGCGCCGGTAAGCATGGGAGGAAACGTTTTTCAGTTATGCTGACGTGGATCTATCTACTGACACGTGTAGGTTATATGGGTTGTTAGAGAGATCACATGACATGGGCGCTTTTCTTCTTTGGACCGGACATGTTTGAGCCACATAACGGGCTATTTTCCACCGACCCATCCTGCGAGAAGCAAAATTTATTTCCTTATTTAATTATTTTTTGGAGAATAGATTTACTATTTTACTTTTTTTTTTATTCACCCACATTCTCAGTCTCTTAATTCATTACGATATTTTTATGGTGGTGCAGCTATGTCAACTGATGGCCTATAACCATGGACAAATTAACTGCTAGTTTATGGTGCAGCTATGTCAACTGATAGCCTATAACCATGAACAAATATAAGTCAAAACAGTTTATCCAACAAAATAATTTCAAACAGAATTTTATCCTACCCGTAATCTTCTTTAAGAATTATCTTTCGCCATCTTTATCTTCAATTTTTATTTTTTATTATTTTGGTTTGTTTGCCGTTACTATTCTTAGGTGCATGATATATACCATATAATGTACCATACAATCGAAATTCCAACTGATGTACGTATTTGTTTTGGTCATCTCCAACTGATGTAAAGTATTTTGTTCGGCTTTTCAGATGAAAATAGGGACATTTATAAATTTTTTAAAATTACTAATAACATACAATGTTTCTATCATTGTGATTGAATGCAGTAAGACTATGTCAAAATTAGAAAACGACAGAAAACAAATTAATGATTAATAAAAAAAAATTGGGTGAATTACTGTCAAGTACTACTAGTAGGCTTAGAAAATCATTTTAAACATTATTAAAAAAATGGAAAAAAATAAATTCTAAGATGGCTGCTCTTCTCTTTCTTTCTGACGAGCATCAGAAGCAAAACCAAACCTGCGGTTAAAACTTAAGCCTCTGCAACTAGACAGAGAGAGAGAAAGGATCCTGTCTTTGTTTGGGTATAAAATCCTGACGATGTTCTTTTGTCTTTGGGAAGCACACGTCAGGCAAAAAGGGTACACTTGAAATATTGAGATAATCTCTGTGAGAGGAAACATCAGAGATGATAGAAAACGGCGGAGAGAAACGGATCTCCGTCGAGGAAGAAGGATGTGGCCGTACGATTCTTGTCGGCGTGAAGCTCGACGCGCCGAGCAGAGAGTTACTCACTTGGGCTTTGGTTAAAGTCGCTGAGCCTGGTGATACTGTGATCGCTCTTCATATTCTTGGAAATGGTACCATTTATTGGGTTTTTCAGGGTTTCTCCGACAAAAACAAGCTTTGATTTTTATTTTATATTAAACGTTTTTTGATACAAATGTTTCGATTTTTGTGTGTGTTTGTGTAGAGATTGTCGATCGAGCTGGGAACTCTTCGCTTCTCTCTCTGGTGAAAGCTTTCGACTCTGTTCTTGACGTTTATGAAGGTTTCTGCAATCTGAAGCAGGTAAAACTAAAACAAGATTAAAAAAGTGTGCAACTTTTCAATTTCGAAACTTCCTTTTGATCCGATGCATAAACAAAGAAATGTTGAATTTTTGTTGTCTCTCTTTATAGGTTGATCTGAAGCTGAAACTATGCCGTGGTTCCTCTGCTCGAAAGATTCTAGTTCGAGAAGCGAAATCATTCTGTGCATCGAAAGTTTTAGTAGGGATTTCAAAAAGCCACCACACGATTCGTTCATCAGCGTCCGTAGCTAAGTACTTAGCGAAGAAACTACCAAAGGATTGTTGGGTTCTTGCTGTAAACAACGGTAAAATCATGTTTCAAAAAGAAGGTTCTCCATCATCGATCACTAATCACTCTCAAGGTTTGACCTTTTTCTTTGAAAATTGAAAAAAGTTTCAGCTTTTTTTTTTTGTATCTGAATGATTGGTTCTAAATTGCGTTCTGAGTTGTGTCATAGGAAAGGAAGATGTTCGGAGGAACACTTTGTTGAATGTGCTTCAGAGATCTGTTACACTGAGTAAGACGACTACCAAAGTTGTTAGCCACTCCGAGGAGGTTTCCAAGGAAGAGGAGGATGATAAGAACCAATCATGTGGCCAGAATCTGCAGCAGGCCTTAGCAGCTGCTCGTTGGGAGAATTGCTCGGTTTGTGGTTCGGATTCTCTGTCTCCAAATGATACAACTACTCCTGGAAAGTTATTTGGAGCTTCAAATTTCGATAGGTGTGAAGATGATGAGTGCCACAAAGAGATGGAGATTGTGCCTGTGAAAGGTCTAGAGGAATCAGGCGGTTCTATAACTATGCTGGTTAGGAAATTGCCTGAGTCTAGACCAGGCTGGCCGTTGCTTCGTCGTGCTGTTACTTCGTTAGGACCATCCGTTACTACTCATAGGCCTTCTTCGAAGCAGATACCGGTAGCTCAATGGGCTTTGAAGCTTCCCTCGAGGAGCAGTAAGCAAATTGGTTTTGAATCATCTGACGATAGATTGTCAAGATTAAACGCAGTTGGTAGTAACTCTATCACCAAGATGTCTTCTCCTGACAATAGTCCAAGAAAACTCCCGGAGGAATTAGAGGGACTCTATGAGAGATTCTCTTCAACTTGCCGGTTTTTCAAGTACAAGGAACTTGTTTCAGTGACATCAGATTTCTCCGCTGGTTTGTTCTTATTCTCTCCTTTATATGGATGACATGTTATTAGTTTTGTCTAATCCTCATGCATTAGAACTAAGAAATCCAATGTGATTTCAGATAATTTCATCGGGAAAGGAGGCAGCAGCCGGGTTTTTAGAGGTTGTTTGTCCAATGGGAGAGAGGTTGCTGTGAAAATCCTCAAGCAAACCGAAGATGTCTTGAATGATTTTGTGGCTGAGATCGAGATTATCACAACACTACACCATAAGAACATCATATCCCTCTTAGGCTTTTGCTTTGAAGACAATAACCTACTACTTGTATACAATTATCTCTCGAGAGGAAGCCTTGAAGAGAACCTTCACGGTACTTGTTAGACAAGTCCTTGCCTTGTAAGCAACTCGAGAGTTTCTTTTATGAACATGGTTTTAACAGATGCTTGGTTGCAAATCCAGGAAACAGGAAAGATCTGCTTGCATTTCGTTGGAGCGAGAGATATAAAGTAGCTGTGGGAGTAGCCGAGGCCTTAGACTATCTGCATAACAGTGCTTCGCAACCCGTCATCCACAGAGATGTTAAGTCATCAAACATACTATTATCAGATGATTTTGAGCCACAGGTAAAACATAAATTCTATTGGTTTTTCATGTATCAAGTTTAAAAAACACGAGAATGCTAAAAAAGATAAGTAATCCTATTGGTTTCCAGCTTTCTGATTTTGGGCTTGCGAGGTGGGCGTCTATATCTCACATAATCTGCTCGGATGTCGCGGGAACCTTTGGGTATGGAAGATTCTAGGTTTCTTGCAAATTTTTGAAAGTGTTCTTGGCTAATCTTTGTTTCTTGTTGCAGCTACTTGGCTCCAGAGTACTTCATGTATGGTAAAGTTAATGATAAGGTAGATGTGTATGCATTCGGTGTAGTTTTACTCGAGCTTCTCTCTGGAAGAAAACCGATTAGCAGTGGATGTCCAAAGGGACAAGAGAGTCTTGTCATGTGGGTATGTGTCGCTCTACATACCCTTAAAACTCATCAAAACCATGTTTTTTCTCTGCTCTTGTTGAAACAAGTATGTATCTAATGGTTCATGTACAGGCCAAGCCAATTCTAGATGATGGAAAGTATTCTGAGTTATTAGACCCGAGTCTGCGGGATAACAATGGTGACCAAATGCAGAGGATGGCGTTAGCTGCTACTCTTTGTATTCGACGTAGCCCTCAAGCTAGACCAAAAATGAGCATTGTAAGTCATGTTTATTTTTTGTTTAAAATCTATTCAAATCATTAGCTCTATGTAGTTGTGTCTTAACGAATGTGGAATGATGCAGGTCTTAAAGCTACTCAAAGGCGATGAAGACACGGTCAAGTGGGCAATGCAGCAAGTGAGTAGTTCATCAGAAGAATCAGAGGTGCTTAAGGATGAGGAATGTCAAAGATCTAACTTGCAGTCACACCTTAACGTAGCGCTTCTTGATGTTGAAGATGACTCTATCTCAATGGGAAGCATCGAGCAAGGCGTCTCTGTTGAAGATTATCTAAAAGGCAGGACAAGCCGTTCTTCGAGCTTCGACTAAATGCCCTTTTTTAACTGAAACCATTCTTGTGTATATATATGTATGGACGGGTGGTGGATTTGTGGGGTTCTTTTTAGCCCTTGTTCCTCCCCGCTTTAGGGTTGTAATTGTAGATTTCAATTGTTGGGGGGTTTGTTTCGCTATTTTCATCTTCTTTCTTTTTTGGGGAAACATTATAGTTGTGGTTGTGAAACGAAAGAGAACACGTTATAAACGGAGCCAAAAAAATCTTGTAATTCGTCTTCCTCTGAAATAAAAAGCGAAATTGTGTTAGATAAAAACATGAGTGCAAAGGTAAGTTTTCTTGTATGAAAAACACTTGCGCGTCTTCTTCAGCAATGTTCTTTATACTCAATAGATAATCACATTAAAGATATCTGCAGCTCCCGACATGACATGAAGTCATAAACTACTACAAGTCTACTACTAATACTACCTAAAAGAAGCCTTGAGATAGCAAATACATATCTTGAAGAATCTCTTGTTTTGCTTCATATCCAATACACAATGATAATTGTAGAGTCTTGAGTTTCACTTACGTTGTACTCTTTAAGGGCTGTGCAGTGCTGCCCTACTTGATGCATACAATAACTTGGCATTCTCTCTCCACAAGTTTTTCATGCACCCAGGGTTTGAATGCACCTTCAAGAACTATGTTCTGCAAAAGAAGCAAACCATAAAAGACATTAATCCATGGTGCAAACGACCCTCACATTCCTTTTTTTTTGTTATATTCATAATAGTGCATTCACGGTTTTAGTGGTAACCAGGAGAGTTTCTTGACACCAATTCACACATACGACGACTTGAACATATTGTAGCCATAACATTAGTCCATGAAACAAAAAAAAAAACTGTACCTCGAGATAAAAGAAAAATCCGCGCAATAGGTTCAAAGCTCTAGGAAGATCCTTCCCATAACGACAATGACGAAACTTCTTGTTGAAATCTGCAGAATCAAACCAAAGTAAGCTCAATATGTTTGCAATCGGAGTATATATCCAGTGGAAAGCAAAGGTAAAACTGAAGGACATGGTGAAGATGATATAAAGGAAAGTATTATGAATTCAAATACATCATTCCTAGCAATAGTCATAGAGATAGCAGATCCCAACAAGTGTAAATATTCAACTAAAGATGTATGATCTGCATAAATGTAAGAATGCCTTCAACAAGCTTTCCTCTAGAAAGTTAAAGTGACCTGAATGATTCTCAAGCTAGCGGGTTTTATCTTGAGAATACAGTTCAGCAAGCCGCACTCAAAGCATTACACGCTTCCACAAGAACACGTTTAACAAGTTGATTTACCTGGATACTGTTCGAGATATGAAGGTCCCAACTGGTCCTCAACTTGATATTCGATCTCTTTTCCATCTCGTAATTGCCTAGTCCGGGTCAATTGCCTCTTGCGTGATGCCTCAGTACATCGTTGCAGAAACTCATTTTTATCATAAGGCTTTCTGAGAATTTCCAACAGCTTCTTGCTAAACGAAGAATTGAGTATATTGTCAGGTACAATACCATCTTCAAGATCCTTGGCAAACATTAGGACATAAGGCAAAATGTCAATAAACCAAAATTAGAAAGAATCAGAAAAGACAGGATTTGATAGAGAAGTGAGAGAGTGAAGGTAGTAGACATACTATCACTTTGCCGTCTTTGTTTGCCTGGAATGTGGAATCGCCTCCATCAGAAAATGGATAATTACTGATTGCAATAATATCAGGATCGGACAAAGAAACTTTATCTTTTTCAGGCTTCACTTTTCGATCCGGCTCAAAGATAGTAATGGAATTTCTTAGATATGATAAGAAATATTCATAGCTTTTATCATTTAAAGACCGGCTCTCTTCATCCTCCTTCTTGCGAGCTTTGAAGCTGTTAAGTAAGTTGTCTTTAACAAGTGGTCGTGAAGACTTTGATTTAACATTGGTCTTGGTCACATGGATCTTCCTTTCCCGCGAAGTCTCTCCTTTCTTTCGTTTGGTGTCTTTGGTGTTAAACACTGGGATAGTCCTTGAAATCGAGTTATGATCTGCTCTCCCAATTTTAGCCTTCACCCTCTTTGAAGCTATGAAAACCGACTGAGGCTTTTCATTTATCTCCTCATCCTCCTTTTTGCAGGCTTTAAAATTGATCTTAGTCACAGAACTCTTCCTTCCTCGTCGAGCATCCTCTTGCTTTCGTTGGGTTTTCTTGGTGTTCACCACTGGGATAGTTTTTACAGCCTTCACTCTCTTTGAAGCCCTCAAAACCGTCTGAGAATTTGCATTTCTCTTTGCGCTGCTCTCCTCATTCTCCTTCTTGCAGGCTTTGAAAATGTTGTTGGTCACATAACTCCTCCTTCCTTTGGTGCCTTTGAGATTACTTGTAGGCTTTGACTCGATTTTCTTCTTCTTGATGACAGAACTCTTTCTTCTTCCCCTTCGACCGTCTTCTTTCATTTGTTTGGTGTCTTTAACATCACTTGTAGGCTCTAATTTGATAGTGTTCTTGGTCAAAGCAGCCTTCCTTCCCTGTCGAGCATCCCCTTTCTTTTGTTTGGTTTCTTCGACAGTCCTCGAAATCGACTTATGATCTGCTTCACCATTCTCAGTCTTCAACTTCTTTGAAAAACTGGAAATCAAAGGAGACCTTGCTCTACGCTTCCCAACTTTGACTGCTCTGCCTTCACTCCTATCAGTTGCTTCATCATCAACGTTGTACATAAGACGCATTGGAGAAGTGTCCATCTCAAGCAAAGATGGGAGGGTTAACGTATAGCTTGCCAAGTACTTCTTATATTCCACATCACATTCCAAACCGGAATCGGGATCGGAATCATCAGCTAAAACCATCGACATACTAAAGGTTGTGTTGGTTTCAACATTTTCAGCAGAAGTATTAAGTGGCTTGCATGATGCACTCACTTCACCGCAACAAAGAGCCAGCATCCCACCACCAACTTCATCTGTGTCTGAATCTGAATCAATCTCAATTATTTCCTTCTTCACATTTGTCGTACCGACCTTAGAGCTTGTCGGTTTCCTCATCCTGAAACAAACATTGACGCAAAAAAAAAAAAAAAAAAATTGAAATTGATTGGAATCAACGTGAAAACAACTTGAATCGAGGCATGTTTGACCATGTAAAAATGAATTCTTTGACATTCGACGCCCAATTACACAGCATTGACCCAACAAAAAATGAAAAATTCATAACGAACCTTCAGTTTAGAATCTCGTGGTCCGCTGTCCGAAGCGATAGTTATCGGTAATGTTTCTACCGTCGACAGCTGGAAACAAACAGCCCCAGGAAATTATTCCCAAGAAAACTACAAAAATGGCAACTTTTATGGAAGCAACGTTGAAATCTCAGCACAATTTCATCTCTTTCTAATTAAAGGACAAATCAAAACATGGATAATGCTTAAAATCGAAAAAAAAATGGTGGAATTGAGCTCAAACAACAAACCCTAGAAGTAAAATCTCATAGAGAGACGAGAAAATTAAACGGAGGATTCGAGTTGATGATCTGTAAAAGAGAGTACTGTTTCTCAGCAAAAAAACGGAAACTTAAAGCTAAGTTAACAAAACGGATCAAGATGGATTTGACGGGTTCGTATGAGAGGATTTGGTGCTTTGGACCGTATGAGTAAACCTCAGTCACAGTAGGTCCTAATTAGGTAGGTACAGTAAACCATAGTTCGAAAACCAGAGCCGTTTCCTTCCGTCACCTAATAATCGCTGCTCTTTTATAAAATAAATAAAAAGAATTTCGACTTCTTCAAAGTACTCAAAATGGGCCACAGTGAAATCATATAATAAAGCCCAGTAAGATTATATATTTATAGCTCTTCTTGTATCACATTTGACTCCTATTTAGATCCCTCATCCCTTCATAAGAAAACAAATCATGAATTAATGACAATTTTGGTCAAGTACTAACTATGTTGTATTTTATTCCTAGTAAAATTCGTTAATTGCCAATTTACGTTAGGATTCTACATACGACTTTAGATGTATTGGGACGAATGCACTATTGGTAAGCATGTGAGCATGTGATTTATATACGATTCTCTCTCTCTTTTTCCCTCTGAAGTCAGCAAGTCAGAAGAATACCTAACTGACACTTTGTAGATTTGTAAACCCCACTTCATAAATCAGATCTGATTTTTTTAACGATAAAATACCAATCAAATTCGACTTTGAGCCACTAGGTTCTAACTTCTAAAGACATTAATTACACTATTTACATTAAAATTAAAGTAAGTTGTAAATAGAGAAGCATAACCTTAATAAATAGGATAAAAGCATAGGTTCTCACACTTGTAGGTTGTAATTAGGTTTATTAAACGTTAATGTTATTTTTGCTGAATCTCTTTCTTCTTCTGTTTCATTGTCTTCATGCGAATCGTCGACTTTCGTCCCCTTCCTTCACTCACACACACACACATCAAATTCCTCACCACCTCATCCACGTGCCTCAACCTCCACCCTCCTCCGTCTCTCCACCGTCGCCGGCGTCTGATCATCAATTCCTCGCCGCTTAGATTTTCAACTCTCTTGAGAAACCATAAATAATCAACTATATCTCTCTGTTTTGCTCGATCTGTCGTGACATTGATTTGCTTTGTCGCGTTCATCAGATCGCCGGCGTGAATCGCCGTTGCTACACGATGAAACTCTCCGACGTTGGATTAGACGTCGTGAAGACGCCGAGATTGGTCAAATTCATTGCCTTTGCGCTTTTCTCAATCTCAACCATATTCCTCTTCAACCACTTCTCAGATTCCTTCTCTTACCCATCCCTTCGTTTTCCCCTCACCTCCTCCAACGTCACCGAAGCTGTTCAGACCAATATAACCTCCGTCGCGGTGGCACCATCTCCTCCACCGCGTCCGCGTCTCAAGATTTCGCCTCCACCGCTTCCACCGACGGTGGTTAGGACAGGAATCGTCGACGAGAATGGTGCGATGTCGGATTCGTTCGAAATCGGCGGCGTCGATCCTGATTCCGTCGATGAGCTTAAATCAGCCACCGGAAATTCTTCGTCGGAAAGGGAAAAGGAAACAACCGGAGACGATGATTCGAAAGTTGGATTCCGGATTGAGAAATTTAGTCTCTGTGACAAGACGAAGACAGATTACATTCCCTGCTTGGACAACGAGGAAGAGATCAAGAGATTGAACAAAAGCGACCGAGGAGAAAACTACGAGAGACATTGCCCTAAGCTGAGCTTGGATTGCTTGATCCCGCCTCCAGACGGTTACAAGAAACCAATCCCATGGCCACAAAGCAGAGACAAGGTGAAATTTTTGTGATCAAGTAGCTTACTTTACTTCCGCCGTAGCTTGTCTAAGCCTTTTACTTGTGCTGATTAGTTGTAAATAGACCCAATTGTTTGAGATTTAGTGCAAAGTCACTAATTTTTTATGGACTGATGCATTTTTGTGGCAGATATGGTTCAATAATGTGCCTCATACACGCTTAGTGGAAGACAAAGGTGGTCAAAACTGGATAAGAAGAGAGAAAGACAAGTTTGTGTTCCCAGGAGGTGGAACTCAGTTTATTCATGGAGCTGATCAGTATTTAGACCAGATCTCTCAGGTTTGTTTTTTTAGGGTTTAGTTTTTTCAATCCCTCAGCCTTTTTCAGGGTTTTTGTTATTGGCTCATGTTGATCTTATATTCTCTTAGATTGAATTTTGCAGATGATTCCTGGCATTACATTTGGAACACGCACCCGTGTTGCCCTGGATATTGGCTGCGGTGTGGCGAGCTTTGGTGCCTTTTTGATGCAGCGTAACACGACAACCTTGTCTGTAGCACCAAAAGATGTCCATGAGAATCAAATCCAGTTTGCATTGGAGAGGGGCGTGCCTGCAATGGTGGCTGTCTTTGCCACACGGAGGTTGTTGTATCCAAGCCAGGCTTTTGAGATGATCCATTGTTCCAGATGCAGAATTAATTGGACCCGCGATGGTTAATCTCTCTTCTTTCGTTACTCGGTTTTTGCTTTGAGAGATTTTGCCGTCGTATGTGACCAGAGCTTTTTATTGGCATGAATTACACAGATGGGATACTTCTTCTTGAAGCTAATAGAATGCTGAGAGCAGGAGGCTACTTTGTTTGGGCTGCACAACCCGTTTACAAACATGAGGATAACTTGCAAGAGCAATGGAAAGGTCCGTATTGTTAGTTGACAGAATAAATATATTTGTCTGCTATCGAGACTGAAGTAAAAAGTGTTGTTTCTGCTCTTCGATCTATCTTATTTCAGAAATGGTAGACCTTACGAACCGAATCTGCTGGGAGCTTATCAAGAAAGAGGGATATATTGCTGTGTGGAGGAAGCCTCTAAACAACAATTGCTATGTCAGCCGTGAAGCTGGCGCAAAACCTCCTTTGTGCAGACCTGATGATGATCCCGATGATGTTTGGTACATTAAGAAATCTCAAAGTCTCATTTCTAATCGTTCCTACATTGAAATTCTGTGATAGAACCACCAAACTCCCAGCTTTTCAATTCGAACTTTCTAAAAGTCAGAACTTTGTGGTTATGGTTTCCTGTACCAGGTATGTGGATATGAAACCGTGCATCACCCGATTACCTGATAATGGCTATGGGGCTAATGTCTCCACATGGCCTGCACGTCTTCATAATCCGCCAGAGAGGCTACAGAGCATTCAAATGGATGCCTATATATCTCGCAAGGAAATTATGAAGGCAGAGTCAAGATTTTGGTTGGAAGTAGTAGAGAGTTATGTGCGGGTATTTCGCTGGAAGGAGTTCAAGCTAAGGAATGTTCTGGACATGAAAGCTGGTTTTGGAGGGTAACAATCAATCACACGTTTGATGTTTCTGTCATATCGAAAGTTTGTTTGATCTAAGTATTTTTCTTGAATCTGGTAGGTTTGCAGCAGCATTAAACGATCTCGGGCTTGACTGTTGGGTTATGAACGTTGTTCCCGTAAGTGGATTCAACACCTTGCCAGTTATCTATGACCGTGGACTTGTAGGGACTATGCACGACTGGTATGGATCGATCGATATATACCCTTATTCTATATTACTTGTAAATCCCACATAACTTACACACAAGATTGCACTTGCTTTCTCTAGGTGTGAGTCATATGACACCTACCCAAGAACCTACGACTTAATACATGCTGCATTTCTTTTCTCTGTTGAGAAGAAGAGGTAAAAAGATTGAAACTTTTTTGTTTTCTCTTTTGGTGCTGAATTTGATATTGGGATTGGTGTGGAACATATATATATAGGTGCAACATAACAAACATTATGGTGGAGATGGACCGGATGTTGAGACCAGGAGGAAGGGTTTACATAAGAGATTCACTATCTTTGATGGACCAACTTCAACAAGTGGCTAAAGCCATTGGTTGGACAGCTGGTGTTCATGACACCGGCGAAGGACCCCATGCAAGCGTTAGGATTCTCATATGCGATAAACGGATGTGAGAAAGAAAGAAAGATACGGAAATGGAATCTGATGATAAGTCTGCTCAAAGCGACACTAGTACTGACACTTGACTTGTAGAAGGAAACGTGTTTATACACTTGACGTGAGCCATTTTTATGACACTACTCCATAGTAACACAGAGAGAGTTGTTTTTTTTTAGTAGTCAGGACTTTGTTTTGGTGTCTTTCAGTGATGGACGTTGGATTGCTAAAAGCTGAAAAATCCGACGGTAGAGACTACTATAGGATTTAACACTTGCGCACACCAAACAAAAAGAAAAAGAAAAACAAACTCTTAGCATACGAATGGAATGGTAGCGACCAAAGATATTTCCCATCAACAGAGGAATTAACTAGCAACGAACACAACATTATATAAGGTTAAAGCGAAACAAAAATCGAAAACCTTTGGTCGGACGTTTCTTCCGCTTATTGGCAAGACCAAGTGCCCTTCTTCTGCAAGCAGAACAATGTCGAGAAGACGGCATAACTGATTCTGCTCTCATGCTGTGGCCATGGAGAGGGCTCCCTCCAGTTGATAGGCTTTTCCAAAGCCATTTTGAAGTTGCAGTATCACGCAGCACTCTTGGTTTTTTTCGAGGTTGCGCTAGGAGAAGATTGTTTTCTTTCTCGCTGAAAAGGCTTTGTGAGATTACCATCAAATTTGTTGGTTCATAACGATGGTCTATTCCCCACATGAAAAGGTTCTGATACATCGCGAAAAGACTTGTTTTACGAGTCCCTAGGTTATGTTTAAGCTTGATTTCGGCGGATTCAAACTTTACTTCTTCGCTCTGCTCCGCAACAGAATAAGCAAACATAGACACCTTGCCAGTATAACCTAAATTCTCGAGAGCTAATTTGATATTAGCAGAGATCGAATCAGGACTCAGACCAGTGGGGGTCGGGCACTCATCCAGGTCCCAGAAGACGCCTGTCTCAGCCGCCGAGAATTTGCTCTTCAAGGAGGAAGACATGGTTTTTCTCTTTAGAAAATTAGGTTTAGGTCAAATAACGAACAACGCGCGTGTTTCGTCTTTAAGAAGTAAAAAAAATAACTAACAACGCGCGTGCACATCACGAATCAGCTGTTACTGTAGACTCCGTTACCGTTACCGTTACCTTGACTCTCCGTTGCGGTAATTGTTACTTGCACGTGTCAGTCTCACGTCACTGATTACCGGTTTTGACCGGTGTCAGATCCAAGTTGAAATGGTACCGGTTCAAGAGGAGAATCTGGGACGCGGAGGTTTAAAAATGATTCAAAGATAAGAGAAGCCGGGATTTGCAGAGCCACCGGCGAGTCTGAGTCTCCGATAGACCGAGAAATCAACCCTCTCCCAATTTTTCTAGGGTTTGCTCTTCGTTGTTTCGGGACGCAGATTTCTTCACTCTGGTACGGTTTTTACTCTTCTTTTCTTGTCGTTTATTGCTCGCTATTCGCCAGAATTTTGAAGTTGGATTTAGCCTCGTTCCGTCTCTTAGTGTTTAGAGAAATCTCCATTGAAGGTTCTGTATCTCTGAACTTAGTTGTTTCTAAATAAGCTTATTTGTCTGGGAATCTAGTGTTTTATAGAGAACAATTTTATTGCTTTTGGTTGGCAATTAGGAACTACATTCTTTATATCTCGATGGTTTCTTTGGGATGCTAGATTGAAGGCATTTTAGAAATTTCTGGTAATAATTGTATATCAAATGAAATTCTTCCGTGGCTGTGTAAAGGATTCTAAAGACTTTTTATCTGTTTTATCTACAGTAGGATGGTAGAATAAATCCCTAGATCCAGATTGTGAAGATCAGATTATTTGATTCTTCTGTGCGTTTACGAAGTCCATGGAGGAGGCGACAAGCAACGGTGAAGGTACAGAGAGTAATCAGTTAAATGGTTTGGTGAAAATTGATAAACTGAATAATTGCGGTGGAGGAGGAGGTGGTATGGCTAACTCTGCCAATGCAAGTTCCAGAGATAACAGGAGCTTACAAATTTACAAGCGGAGAAAACTTGGAAGATCGGTTTCTGGGACTAATTGTAAAGAAGATGAGAGAATCTCTATGGAAGGCCTTAGTCACTCAGGAAGCCGGGTACTTTTCATGAATCTTCTATCTTGATGACTCTGGTTGTGATTGATTTGAAGTGCTTGAATGTATGCTGTTTCCAATACTTTGCAACTTTCGCAGACCTCAATTGTTACGTGTCTAGTAAATTTGGTTTAGTTCAATCTGGTAATGGTTGATAGGTACTTCAATACTGACTATTGGCCTCAATTATGCAGCATGTTGTTGATGGAACTAAAAATATGGGTCATTCCTTTTTATCTTTGTGCGTGATTGCTAGTTTCAGCAAATCTTTGCAAATCATAGAAACTCCCATTAATGGTGGCTGCTTACACTGTGCTTGTTGAGAACCTGATAAGTGTTTGCTGCATTGTGCATTAAATCCTGAAATTGTTCTCATTATATTTTGTGATAAACTCCTGTGGCCATGATTTATTTTCACAAATATGCTCCTAAAACATGTTATCTCGTTCTTGTTGTGGATTAATGTTTTCATTGAATTTTTTTTGCTCAGGAGTCTGTCGCTTGTGATGGAAATAATCAAAAGTTCAGCATAGGAACTCATCTTATTGGTGAAGTCCATGAGCTTTCCAATCCACATAAACCGTCAATTGAACCCAAGTATGAGACTGCAACAGTCAGTTGCCAGAATGTTCTGTCTCAAGTTTTAGCTTCAAAGGAGTTTGCATCCCTTAGTAAGTTGCTTTCTGAAAATCTTCAAGGGGTCAAGATTGAAGACTTTACGTGCAGGACTCTGATAGACACCAGGATGAAAGAGGGTGTTTATGATGGTTCACCTCTGCTCTTTTCAACGGATCTCCAAGAGGTAATTAATGGAAACTCTGCGTAGTCTGAAGATAACTATGCATGATAGCAGATTATCATTTCTTTCTTATCCTTATCATTTGAAAAAATATATTACGATGCCATGGTTCAGAAGCTGAACTCAAACTGTCAACTTGAAGGAATGTGGTTGTGTTTTCCTGAAGTTACTCTACGTTAGATCTAATGTAGACATAGAACTAAACCTAACTACTGATTTTCAGGTCTGGCAAAAAATACAGGATGTTGGTAATGATATGGCTGTTCTGGCTAATAGTCTCTTAGAGCTTTCAAGGACCTCGTGTACCGAACAGGTGAGGGTCAGGCATAAATGATCTTCTTCAAGGTGCTAGTTTATTCTAACTTTATCCATAAATCCCCTAATATCTCTTCTTTTCTTTTTTTTATTCAAAATCTGAAAGTTGAAGGAATTCTATACTGGGGAATCGAAGCCATGTCCTGATGTAGAGATCATCAGAAATGACAGTGTTTATGACATTTGCAAGATATGTGGAGAGAAGGCACCGGTGAGAGACTGTTTGGCATGTGATCATTGTGAAGATGTGTACCATGTCTCATGTGCACATCCTGGTGGGAAAGGGATGTCGACGAATAGTTGGTATTGTCTAAACTGCACAGCTAATGGAATCGGATCACCTCACGAGAATTGTGTAGTGTGCGAAAGAATGAAAACCGAAAGGATGATGAAGACAGATAAAGGATGTGTTGATATGAGCGCAGAATGTAAAGAAGATTCGAACGAATCTGGAGAGAATTCAAGCTGTAACATGAATCATGGAGTTCACCACGTCACGAGAGATTCTGAAATCTGTAGGACCTGTGGAACAATAGTGGAGAATGGCGGCGGCGGAAAGTTCATAACATGTGATCACCCTTTTTGCCCACACAAGTATTACCACATCAGGTGTTTGACTTCAACGCAAATAAAACTACACGGTGCTCGTTGGTATTGCTCGTCGTGCTTATGCAGAAACTGTCTAAAAGACAAGGACGATGATAAGATTGTCTTGTGTGATGGGTGTGATGATGCGTATCACATCTATTGCATGAGACCTCCGTGTGCATCGATTCCAGATGGAGAATGGTTTTGCAAAACATGTAAAGCTGCAATCCAGAAAGTCCGCAAAGCGCGAAAGGCTTTTGAGAAGAAGATGCCGAAACAAAAAGGAAGGAAGATTGGGAATCTTGAGAGCGAACCGCGAAGTAAAGGCATTGGAGAATTGGATAAATGCGTAGGAGGAATGGACATGCTTTTAAACGCAGCCGACACTCTGAAAAATCAAGAACAGATGACATTCCATTCCATCAAATGAAGGATTGGATTAAAAAAACAAAACCACGAGACAGAGTATACAGCCAACTTCTTGTCCCTAAAGATTTTTTCTTTAGTTATTCATCTTCCTAACTTGCAAGACTATTAATATTGATTCTTCTTGACAAATTTGTGTTCGTTTTGGAATTTTGCTAACTTTTAATAGGAAGACAGAGGATTCTGAAGATAACCCTTCTACGGTTGAATTCTTTTAATAAACAGTGCCTTGTTGTGATCTGCTGATTTTGCACCCTGCTCGACATCATACTGAAGTAATATATACCTGTTAAACTATGTGCGTAGAAACTTTCGTGCAATTTCAATAAATACGATGTTGTAGCAAAAAAAAAAAAAAAATAAACACCCTTGATTGTTTACTTAGATGATTAAACAGTAACCATATTTTCGAATGAAAAGAAACCAAAAAAAAACTGAAACCATACAGATGCATGATATAAAAAAGCAGCTTTAATTTCTTAGAAGTTGGCTTTCCATTTTCCAATATGATTATCCCAAACGATAATACGACCCACCACAAGAAAATAATCACGAACCCACATTACTTGTAATTTTAGTATTAGCTAACCTCGAAATATAAATATTGCAAGAAAATGATTTCTGTTTTACCTAACCACTTCAGAAAAAAGATATACATTTCACCAATGCCTTATCAAAGACGATAACTTAACGATATAAACAAACACATGTTTAGTCATATAGCTAAAAACATTCAACTATGGAGCTTTTACTCCCACATCCTTCAAACTCATCTCCTCTCACTGTTCTCGGTTTCTTAGAACGAGCCGCCTCCGTTTACGGCGACTCTCCTTCCCTCCTCCACACAACAACCACCCATACTTGGTCTGAAACCCACTCTCGATGTCTCCGCATCGCTTCGACTCTATCTTCCTCCTCCCTTGGAATCAACCGTGGCCAAGTCGTGTCGGTTATAGGTCCCAACGTCCCTTCCGTCTACGAGCTTCAGTTCGCGGTTCCAATGTCCGGTGCAATCCTCAACAACATCAACCCGCGTCTAGACGCTCATGCACTCTCTGTTCTTCTTCGTCACAGTGAATCCAAGCTCGTTTTCGTCGACCATCACTCGAGCTCTCTAGTCCTCGAAGCTGTTTCGTTCTTGCCCAAGAACGAGAAACCTCGTCTCGTCCTCCTCCACGACGATGGCGACGACACGTCATTGTCTGACGTGGAATTTCTCGACACGTATGAAGGGTTTATGGAGACCGGAGACTCGAAGTTCAAGTGGGTCCGTCCTGAAAACGAGTGGGTCCCAATGGTGCTAAATTACACCTCCGGAACGACGTCGTCTCCCAAGGGAGTGATGCTTAGCCATAGAGCAGTTTTCATGAGCACTGTTAACTCTTTGCTCGACTGGTCTATGCCTAACCGTCCGGTCTACCTATGGACCCTACCGATGTTCCACGCCAATGGCTGGGGCTACACATGGGCTACAGCCGCTGTAGGGGCCACAAACATCTGTCTCCGAAGAGTCGACGCGCCAACTATTTTCGAGTTGATAGACAAGCATCAAGTGACTCACATGTGTGCTGCGCCTATGGTTCTCAACATGTTGACCAATTACTCGGACCGGAAACAGCTTAAAAGCCCGGTCAGGGTTATGACAGCCGGAGCTCCACCGCCGGCTACGGTCATTTCCAGAGCTGAGAACCTCGGTTTTGATGTGGGTCATGGCTATGGTCTGACAGAAACTGGTGGTCTGGTTGTCTCATGTGCGTGGAAGCCCGAGTGGGATTGTCTGGGACCAAACGAGAGAGCAACATTGAAATCAAGGCAAGGAATTAGAACCGCGGTTTTTGCAGAAGCTGACTTGAGAGACCCGATAACCGGGAAGAGTGTGAAGCATGATGGAGCAACCGTGGGAGAGATTGTCTTCAGAGGCGGTTCTGTCATGTTGGGTTACTACAAAGACCCGGAAGGCACCGCAGCAAGTATGAGGGAAGACGGATGGTTCTACACTGGAGACATGGGTGTGATGCACCCGGACGGTTACTTAGAAGTCAAGGACAGATCAAAGGATGTAATCATATGCGGAGGAGAGAACATTAGCAGCACGGAAGTCGAGACGGTTCTGTACACAAACCCGGTGGTTAAGGAAGCAGCTGTGGTGGCTAAGCCAGACAAGATGTGGGGAGAGACCCCGTGTGCGTTTGTGAGCTTGAAGTATCATGATGGGACTGTGACTGAGAGAGAGATAAGGGAGTTTTGTAAGACGAAGCTACCAAAGTATATGGTTCCCAGAAATGTGGTTTTCCAGGAGGAGCTTCCAAAGACTTCTACTGGAAAGATTCAGAAGTATCTTCTCAGACAAATGGCCAAGTCTTTGCCTTGATGAAGAACAAGATCTTTGGATTGATGAAGAAACAAACTTGATTCCTCGTTATATTACTATACTGTACACTACGAAGTTCTTCTCTCTACCTAAGTACAAGTCTCTGGTTCACTAGTTTGGCTCTATCTTCTTGTCGCCGACCACGAAACGTTTAGTGTCAGTGTCCTGTCCTGATGTCTGAAGTTGTTCTCTCTTCTTAATTAGTTGTTTTGCAGCTTGTAAATCGTCTTTCGCCTCTCTGGAATCCGCCTGTGGAATGGTAATAACACGTCCTTAAGATCTCTGTGGGACTATTGAAATGCAAAAAGTGAAAATATTTGGAAATTTCGGTTTTTCGTGGAACTTACATTGATCGATAATGCACTTTCAAAACTCCTGATAGCACTATCCGGCTCGCCAAAATTTAGTTGAGCTCTTCCAAGAGTAGTCCAAGCCTTAAAAAGGGCGATATTTTGACAAAAGTTTAACCATATATAAAAGGGATCTGATTCTTCTAACAAAGCTATCAACATCCATATTTCGATATACTGTAGACTCAGTATCACGACTCACGAGCATACTACAGTACGCAGATCCACTTGCCCGGAAAGTTAGTTTAGTTACAACTTACAAGTAGTTTTCAGCTTTTGCGATTTTCTTACTTATAGAGAAACACTGTATGATATAGACTATAAAGTGTAAGTACCTCGGCCCACGATGGATCTATCTCAGTAGCTCCTGTGAAGAATTAAAATCATAAGAACTATTACGAGGGTTCTTAGCGAATAATCATCAAACCTGATATTGTACATATATAAAAGTAACAATAGATAAAGGCTTCTAGCATTACGTGTTGCAGCCTTGAGCGCTTTCCATGCATCACCAAGCTCAAGTAACACTTGTGCTTTTTGTTCATGCAAGACTGCATTTTCAGGCACAAGATTAAGAGCAGCTTCCCATTTCCCTAGAGCCTCCTGGTATTTTCCTTCCTTCAATAGCAAGTTCACAGTGAGAAAACGAATCAACTGTCAGATTTTCACTCAAGTAGTTCCATAAACAAAGGAATGCAATTTCAAGAAATATAATGAATGATGAACTTGAGGCCATTCAAATGATAAGATGTTGCACAAGAAACGCCTTAACTTTATGGGAGATATCCAACCCTATGTTTGTTTGGTAACACAAAGTTTGAGACACATTAACTAGTTCTGATATTTTTCATGTTTACGCCTCCTTTACACTCCTCACTCTTAGCTAATTCCAGAGTAATAACAACAGTAATCTTCGACAAACTAGGACTTCTGGAGTTTGAGGCTCAGAAAAAGCTTACAATCAATGGCTAGAGACAATTCTAGACCAGAATCGCTTTCATGAATTTGAACTAATCCAAATGAGCAAAATTGCTGAATTTGAAGTATCCCAATTTTGTACAGCCGGTTACCTCAGCGAGCTTGTCTCCTTGTGCTCTAAACGAATCTGCGAGATTCTTAGCTTCGACTCCAATATCGAATTTCCCATTATTTTCCGAGTGAGTTGTCACTCCGAGCTCCGACGACTCCAATTGATCTGCAGCTTGTCTGCGCTCAAAATCATCTTTGCGAATTTGGCGCTGAGATTGAGTTTCTGGAGCCTCCTTCTCGAAAGGAAGATCCGGGAAATTCGATAAAGCTACGCGAGGTCGTTTCTTAGGGTTCTTGTTCCATGTTAGCTTCATCTTCTTCGTCACACAACTTCGCTCTGTTCTTCGTTTCCAATTGCCTTGCCCCGATGATTAGAGCTAAATCCCGATGACCGATTTTGTAAACAAAAAAATTAACAATGATTTCGCGGGCCTGGAGAAACTAGACTTAAGTCCAATTTATTTATGGGTCTTATCGGGCTAGACCTATAAATATTTTCAGGCAAGATATCAGCCCAGATATGGAGAAAAATATTAGGCTCGGCATTCGCCAATCGGGTTAAGGTTGATTTCACTTTGGTTTAAATATACTTTGGTTCGAATTCGGTTTTATACACTTCGGTTCGATAATATGTTAAAATGTTTACGATGTCATCGGAGCTTTTTGAGAGGAGAAAAAATGGCAACATTCGAGAATTCAGAATACACAATACTTCTTTAGTGATACGACTATAATCATGACGAATTTTATATTATTTTTTGTGTAAGAATCTGTCATTACGCGATACAGATCTAACTTGTATAAGAGTTTTAGACCAAAACAAAATTTGTTTAAGAGTAATAGCTATTTATTGACCTCAAACTTTAAGTTGTGATAAAAAAAAAAAAAAGTAGTTTCGAGATATGAGCAGTGTATTGGTGATCAAAGCTCAAAAATAAAAATTTAGCATAGACCAAATATAATAATATATTTTCAAATTTGATTTCTAATTTTTACATTGAGTGACGTAGGCGAATGTTTCAGTACGTGTGTAATCAAGCAGATTAGCATCTCCTCATAAAATCTACAACTTTCTTTCTTTGTTAGATGGTGACGAAGATGAGACTTCGAGTAAAAAAAAAAAGGCATCTTCAGAATTGTTGCTGCACCACCATTTTTGGTTTTCTCACCGTCGCATTCGAGTCCACAATCCTGAGACTTTAGACTGGTGTTGCCGCCTTGTTCTTCCTAAACCGCTGTCGCTCACACTCCCTCCTTCATGGATGTTTTCATCAACCTCTGAGAACTCTTTCGTCCATGGATTCAATGGAATCACATATGAATCATCCTTTGCCCTTTTCTTCTGCTGCTCGAATCTTTTCACGTTTTCAGATATCTGATGGAATGTTCTGTTTATCTTCGCTATTCCTCTCTCAACCGGTTCCACCACGTGCGAAACTGTGAACCTCATGTCATCCACAATCTAAGCCAAAAGAAAAATGAAACATCTGGTCATGAGCAAAGTACTA